>NC_134234.1:342920856-343541013 GCF_965152275.1 Natator depressus
ACTCCCTTTCACAGCACTTTTCCTCTGAAAGGATCCCTGTGCTGCACTTTGTGAACCAGACAGACTCAGTCTGTTCCTTTACAGCAGCCGAGCTGCCTCCAGGGTGGAAGTTAAAAGCCAGAAGCTGAGCACACCAGGGGACAGAAGTGGATGAGCAGGAATTTTAATCCAAATGACAAAGGTGACCCTCCTCCTCTCATAGAAACACAGAGCCCACAGGACCTCAGATTCTAAATGCTCAACATCCCCCCTAAGAAACCTCACAGGACTCAATTTATCTTCCTGGCCTGCAGTCCATCCCAGCTTGGGTCAGCCCTTGACACTGATGGAGACTTTCGCTACGTCCTTGGGCACACCCTAGATTATAAAGCCAGAAGGGATCACCAGTTCATCTGACGTAACCAGCATATCACCAGCCATTAAATTCCCCCCTAGTTACCACTCTGCTGAGCCCAGTAACTTTTGTTTGACTAATGCATCTTCCAGAAGGGCAGCCAGTCTTGATATGAAGACACCGAGAGATGGAGAACCCACCACTTGCCTAATCTCACCCCCCGCCCCAATTAAAATGTTGTGCCCCTCTTTCATTGCAAATGAAGCACTCTTCTAGAACCAAGGATCATACTAGCCCATTTTGTCACAACATCTCACTGGGAGCTCATATCCAGTTGCTTGTCCATTGTGACCCCTAAACTCTTGTCAGGGTCTCTGCTTTCCAGGGTACATTTTGAAGCGTGGCCCACATTCCTTGTTCCAAGATGCATAACTGCATTTGATGGTATTAAAATGCATTTTGCTCTGTATGAATGCCTGTCCTCTTTTACCACTCAGCCAATCTTTGTGCCATCTGCAAATGTTATCAGCAGCAATTTTACATTTACTTCCCTATCATTGCTGAAACACTGAGTAGCATCAGGCCGAGGACTGATTCCTGAAAAACCCCACTAGAAACACCCCCCATCTGATGATTCCCCATTGACAGCTACATCTGGAGCTCTGTTAGTTAGCCAGTTCTCACTCTGGGTAATGTGTGCCCTATTGATGTAGTGTGGAGTGCCAATTTTTTAATCAGAATGTCATGGGGTCAAACACCTTACAAAAGTCCTGAATGTTACATCTACGCAGTTACTGATGTCAACCAAACTTGTAGTCCCAAAGAGTTAAATCAGGTTTGTTTGACAAAACCTATTTTCCATAAAACCATGTTGACAGGCATTAATTATATTCCTTCTCATTCATTCTTTATCAATAGTCGTGTACTGGCGTTTCCATTGTTTTGCTCAGGATAGATGACAGGCTAACCAGCCTACAGTTACGCAGGCCATCTTCCTTATTCTTTTTGAATACTCGAATAAGTCTTCTGGGATTTCCCTGGCATTCCAATACTTATCAAAAATTAACACCAGCAGGTGAGAGATCGCCAGCTCTTTTTGGGTGCAAGTTGATCTGGGCCCTGCTGATTTAAAAATGTTGATTACCAGTAGCTGTTGTCTAACATGAGCCTCAGTTACTAATGGACTGAAACCATCATCCTCATATGAGATGAGCACAGCATCCTGCTTCTTTCCACTTAGAGAGCAGAAACAGTTATTGAAGAAATATAAAATAGAAATAGGCTATTTACTGAAGTCATTTTGGGGCTCTGTGCCTCAGTTTCCCCATCTGTAAAAGGCAACGACCCTTTCCTCACAGTGATGCAAAGCACTTTGGGAGCCTTGGAGGGAAAGTTCTGTAGAAGGAAAAGCAGGTCTCGCTATTCCTCCGTGGCTGAGGAATGAGGATATTCAGGGTCATTATGTCACATTCTAGACCTTTTCAAGTTCCACTCAGTGTAATTATTGCTGTCAATTTATAACAATTCTGTATAAAAGTTGGCCCATTATTCCTTCTCATTAATTCTTTATCAATAGAGTCATGTATTGGCTTTTTGGGTGCAAGTTGAAGGCGAGAAGTGCTTCCAGAATCAGAGGGGGGCATTTTGCACCTCCTTTTGCATTGGCAGAAATGACCACACAATATCCAAGGCAACTCCAAATGCAGCCCGGAGAGCTACAGCCCGTCTCCACGAGCTATTGTCAGAATTGTTCTGCTTAAGAAACAACTGGCCCAATGCTGGTCCCAATTCTGCAGCTATTTCTGCACAGCCTGGCTCCAGTGATCGTTCAGAACTCTTTCCCTGCCCCAAGTGATCTCACTGGGGCTCTGCACAGGTGCAGGGTTCCCCCTGAGCAGATAAGGGACCTGATCCTGCCCTAATGAGTCTTCCCGTGGTCAATCACTTCCTGTGCTTTGTCAAAATGAAATATTCTTCTATTGTTCAGCGAAAGGACAAAAACCCAGACCCCAACTCACTCAAACCTTCCATAGCTTCGTTTATTCCTGGGAAGGGACTAGCCCTGGGCCTTTATAGCTCAGTGCTGCTTGGGACTACATCACACTCACAAAGAAAAGGAGGACTTGTGGCACCTTAGAGACTAACCAATTTATCTGAGCATAAGCTTTCCTGAGCTACAGCTCACTTCATTGGATGCATCCGATGAAGTGAGCTGTAGCTCACGAAAGCTTATGCTCAAATAAATTTGTTAGTCTCTAAGGTGCCACAAGTCCTCCTGTTCTTTTTGCGAATACAGCCTAACACGGCTGCTACTCTCAAACCTGTCATCACACTCATGTTCATCATCCGTTTCCTATAGCCCAGCAGCAGCAGAATTAAACCCTTCCTTTCCCATTAGCAAACCACATTGGTCAACATCTCTAAACGAACACATTAACAGTGTGAACACAGTAACACTGCCGCCCTTATCTGAATCAGCCCTCAACAGCTGTGTGAAAAGAAACCCACAGGCAGGGATCAGCAAGTTTCAAATGGGATGAAGGGAGGAAGTGAAGGGAAGGGAGGGGGGCAGGGAGAGATGCTTAGAACGGAAGCAGCAACGGTCCCCAGGGCGGCTTGCTCACTGGCAGCTTGGTCTCACAGCACTGGGTGGGAGTAGGTAAGTCCTGCCATTAATATGGCCTTTTATCCTCTCCCCCAGAGAACTGGGGGCTTGATTCCAAAGAGCATCACAGCCAAGGAGCGCGACTGATGCTGGTATCTTTAGTTAACCTTAAAATGCTGCCCCTTCACCTTTGTCCAGCCTCCAACACACACGTGATTTCTCAGTGTGGCCAGCCAGCTGGGAATCAGCACAAAGAGTTGTTTCCAGTGATGTTCGGAATTTGTCAGCCATTGGAAAAGCCCATCTTGAGTCCGATGAAATGTTTCATTCCAGGCAGCTTCAAAATAACTGTGGTGGTCACCTTCTAACCTTTAGCCCAGTGGTTAGAGCATATGCCTAGGATGTGGTAGACCCAGGTTTGAATCCTCCCTCTGGAGCAGGGACTTGACCTCTGATATCCCCCAAATTCTGCTCCCAACCTGTCTTGAGTCTTGTATAACTACATAAGGATGCTATAGGCTGGTGCTTAAGGGAATCACCTGGCAGGTAGGAGATGGGGTTTAAAATCCCTCCTCTGAATCAGAGCATAAGGGGATGTCAACTTTGCAGAGCCAGTGCACAGTCTTCCCACCCACAGCGGGGTTGTACACTTCTCTATCTGACATTCATTCTAGTGATTTGTCACACACAGGCAGTTTGGGACAGTGATGGGGAGATTTTCAACACTCCCACTTTTGCGGGTGGTAAAGCCACTAAGGACAGAAGGTTAAAATTACAGCGAGCCAGGTAATGGTTTGGGACTCAGGCCTCGTGGAGATGACGAGGGGCTGCAGAGGGTTTTCTACACACCTGAAACGAAGGGAATCTGGGGCTAGTTTTGGGTTCAGAGATAGCGGAAAGGCTCCACCCCTTCCAGAGACATAATGGAGTTCATTGGTAACTTAATCAGCAGCATGTAGGAAAGGAGACAGGGATCCCAGAACAAAATGCACACAACCGGTGGTAGGCGGGAGCATTTCACTGCACACCCCTTGCTGAGAGTCTAACACAGCAGCTGACTCCCACGGCCAACTGGCGACTCATGCAGGGAAGTGTACAAACACAATGGATAATGAACCTTTACCCAGCCAAGCAGACCCAGTGACTTCCACAGGAAGTGTAAGAACTGTGCATATGGGGAAGGGCTGCAGGAGTCGGCCCCCAGCTCTTCAAGCTGCCTGCCATTGCTCGTCTGCACAACACACAACATATACTTGTATTGGGCGCCATGGCCATCGGGGAGATAAGAGAATAAATCAACTCAGTGGAGTCCAGTGACACCAAGAAATGGGAAAGCAAAACTGACATGCAAAGATAAATTCAGAACCACCCTAGAGCCAGCAAATAGCGTAATGTAACGGACTACAGCAACTGCATTGGATTAAGCACTGGAGCGTGGAGTCGTCTCCCCGGGGAAAATGGGGAAGGCCGCTGCTTGAGTTATTTTAAATTCGATTGCACAAAACACTGCAGAACAAAGAGTAACAGCTGGAGGGAACAATCATGCCATGTGTGGGGCCAGGGGAGAGGACTGACAAGGGGACTTACCAGACATAGGCTACTCTCTTATTAGATGCAGAGGTGGCCCTATGGAAGTGCAGACTGAAGAGAGGAATGGAGAGAAACACCTGGTGCCCATATTTCTATTCATTTTTTTAATAGCAAATTTTTCAATTTTCAGTTTTTCTTCTTCTCAGGCAGCAAATATTCTGGTCTTTTCAGATCTAATTCTGCAGCATCGCTGGCAAGTTCCACCTTTGTGAGCCCTGTGTTTCTCTGGCTGCAAAGTGCACGGATGTCCAGCATCATGGCCACTGCATGAGTGGATCCCAGTCTTTTGCACAGTCTTGTTAATTATTCAGCTCATTTCTGTTATTTAGCCAGGTGATGGACGCTGGGAGTTAAGGGAAGAGAAAGCATAAGGGATGCCCATTGCTCCAGCTTGAGCAGTCACAGCAGAGAAGCTGGAGTCATTTAACACCAGCATGTCTGCATGGAGCCTGCAAAGCTTTGCCTTCTGCCAGTGAATTAATTCTACTCCTTGGGCGATGCTGTCCTTTGACATGATCTCTAACAGCAGGTTGTGTGAATCCTGGAGGACTGGGGACCTCTAGGAGCAGATGGGAATTTAAAATGACCTGCTAAGTCCACTGCCTTTGGAGAGTTCTCTAGAGATGCTGACCTACTCAGACTTCAGCAGCAGCTGGCTATCACTTTCACCCCCACCCCCACCTGGTCACTTTCCGCCATCCATGCATCTGCCATCCCTGCTACACGTGGAGGAGGACTGGTCAGCTTAGCTCCTGCTGCTTAGATGAGACGTGCTCAGAAAAGACAAAGAACCAGACCTACCCAATGCATCATGGAGGGACAGTCTTGGTGGGAAGTGCCACCATGCAAGTTCTCAGGGAGTTATGGGGCTCTCTCCCCCTGCGGTCTCCATGTTACTTCTGAAAGGCTTCCACAAGGGCCTGGCCTCCTTCTTCCATATACTTCTCACCAGCCAGAACTGCAGATTCAGAGCAGTGTAGCTACATTACTGCTAGGTTACAAGGTTTCTTGATGCTCAATAAAGGAGCATCCCAAAATCAATTATCCAGTGGCCTCATCACACTCTGTTCCACTCCGCAGCTTTCAGCCAGGAGTGATCTGATTTTGTGTTTTAAAATGGCCATTAGTTTATTCTGTTCACCTTGGAAGAAATGTCATCCTTTTAAATCTGTATTTTCCTGGCGTCTTTCTGGGTCTTGTGTAAACACGGATTGTTTTGCAAAAGGGCTGGGAAGGGAGGTGAGAGAATGGGAGCAAAACAAGATAATGGGTTTTTTTCAGACACAATTTAGCTTGTTTTCACCAAGGACAGATCAGGAACAGGAGAAAACCCAAGAAACCTACAACCAAAACAGTTTCCAGCTGCACTCAGACAGCTTCTCCACAGAATAATTGCAATCACTCCACAAAACACAGAGGGGATGGGAAGTTTAGTAGCCAGAACCCTCTCTCACAGGCCATCTCTGCAGAGACAGCTGCGGGCTGCTATATTGTACGGAGGGGTGGAAGCATGTCCAGAATTAAGGTTGCAATCAACAGTTCAGTATAAAACGACTATAACTTTGGCTTGGAAAATTGGTTTGGCCTGAGAATTGTCAGATCCACCCTGATGGCAAAGGAGAATATTTCTGCAAATCTTGAAGAAAATCAGCCCATCTGATTTTGAGTTGCAAGGACACTAAGATTTCCCTGATTTGAATTGTGTCGTTTTCCTATTAAACGACAATATTCTCCAGAAAAAGCAAGATGACTACTACAAAAATGGTCAATTTTACTCTTCTGCAGCTCTCCTAGTGCAGGTGACCCACCGCACTCACTGCTCCCCCAGTCCTGGGACAATAGCCCCCAATACATTCTTTAAAACAATGAACCACCAAGGCACCAATGTGGCCTTACTCTATGAATATCTCCAGACTGGCTGCTGTTACCCCACATTGTTTGTTTCTGATTATGAGAAGATGAAGGTATCTAATTTAGATGGCAAGCTCCTTGGAGCAGGTAGCCGTTGTTTTCATTTGCAAAGCCCCCTTCACACCAATGGTGCTGTCTACACTGAAGAGATGGCATTATGGGATCAGTGCACCCAGGGAGGAAAGGAAGGAGGGATATAGATGGGGCTGCTCCAAGTCAAGGCAGATCCTCTGTCAGAATCAGTCTGGAGGGCAAGTCCATGCACTGGGTAGAGGATGGAGTTGGCTGTGTAACACCTGGAGCAGAGGAATCGGGCTGGAAGGAGCAGAAGTGTCTGAAGAAACGAAAATCTGGGAGGAAGAATGTGACTGGAAATCTGATCCTGCTAAGCAGGGAGAGGAATCTGCCATTTCCAGCAGCGGAAGTTTTTATAAATCCACCAGTCCTGGCACTACAATATGTGGCTAGTGGATGGCTTCAACCCTTGGCAGAAGCAAGAGTGAACGGACCGTATACATTGAGGAATACGTGGACCGGGACAATACCTTAAGAAACAGATTGGCCCTGGAAATAGTCACAGGCTAGAAGAGAACATTAGTGGCCAACACAGTCATTAAAACTATTGGTGTGGTCCTGGCTGGTAGCTTGTAGTGTGACAAATAGCAAATGGAAACTTCAGAGACGACGACAGGCCCATTTTGGTACCTGGTTGTCACAAAAGCTGAGAGGTTCATAACCTTCCTTGCAACATACCATCCTGTTTCCAACCACTTCCAGGGTCTGCCGCATGAACACACTGCAGAGGCCAACTGAATTTTGCAACATTTTATTTGTGTTTTGAGATTACAGAGTCTTTATTGCTGATCTAATACAATCACTCAGACATTAATATTGAAAACATCCGTTTGAAAATGTTATAGCCTTAGTTTTTACTTCCTTACTGTAGAATTATGACAGATGATTGGGTTTCTTTTCCTGGCTTCTAAAGTTCAGAACAAAATTATTTTCCTTATAAGATTTTGCTGGTGTCGCCTATCTCCTTTTTCTAATATTTAAAAAAAATTGTTACATTTAAAAAAATCTGTTACACTAAATTTAGAGATGATCACGGAGTATGATTCCAGATTGATTAGGAAAAGCCAAGCAAGCAAAAAAGCTTACGAAAAGGCATAGCAACATGGAGAAAATCTGTAAAAGATCAGAGGGGAAAAAAGCCATTCAGAATGATTTTTTTTTCTTCTTATAGCTACACTGAAGATAAAATGAGCTTAAAATCAGCACAAACAAATTCACTGATGAGGACAGCACCACTACATGCTACACTAGTGACAGACTTGGAATAGGTAAGCGACCCTTCTGAGCTGCACCGTCGGGTCACCTGATGGAATGGTTATTGTCCTTGGGGCAGATTCCGCCTGATTTCTGACCCCATTTTTCCAAAGGGTGCCTGGATGAACATGTGACCCACAGCAGCATTTCCTAAGTGGCTTCACTCCAGAACACAGAGACAGACTAATGTTGTCACCTTCCTCATAAAATAAGAGAGACGAGAAGGCTGGTAGCGCCACTGTGCTGGTCTGGTTTTCTCGGGGAAAACTACGAACTGTTTCCACACATTAAACTAGAGGGTGCCCGAATGATGCCCAACAGCACTGGCCACTTGGAACTGATTACAATGCTCCATTTCTGTAAAGCACAGGGACTACACCTCCCAGCTTGCAATGCTCCAGCTTCATCTGAGCAGAAATCCATGCAGGGGCCTGCAGTCTCTGAGGCTGCACCTCTACCTAAAGGGAAAGAGTGGTCATGGGCCACACTTTGGGGTGCTCTGGTCTCCCAGTCCCTCCCCCAGACAGGCAAGTGAGGAGCCCAGTTCATGTTAAGCAATGACTGTCTCTGTCTGCACAGGGCATTCCCACCCACGCCACCTCACTTCTGCACAGCTAACTCTGTAAAAAGTGCACAAGTCTTGACTCAACTGTCTCTAGCAAATAAAAAGAGAAGGAACTTCCTTGTGTTCGTCAGTTTGGAACATTTGCACCCACTCTGTTCCAGCTCATTGATAGGAGTGTGCATGGAAAAAACCTCCCAAAAAAGATGGTGTCCTAAGATACCCTTAGCTAAGGCTGCACTTCGCTATCAGATTTCAAACCAGCATCATGGTGCTAGCCTGGGAACTCCCAGTAAGTGTACAGCAACTGCATGAATACTGTACTGCTCCCTATATGACTGAACTCAGGTCACAGAGGCGAGATGCAGGCTCACAGAGACAGTACGGCCTGGGCTGACGCCAAGCATTTGTCTAACAAGCAGTTTCACATGCCAGGCGTAACCACGTGAGATAAAGAACAGACTGATGTGTTGGATGCATCGTCATACATGGACACTGATACCACAAGAGATCCAAGGGAGGAGGAGAAGATAATGTTCCCAATTAAATCAAGGACCCGTGTTGCCCATCCCCCAACTCCTGGCTGCTGGGAAATGGTTCTGTGACTGGTTTAGTACACAGAAGAGAAAAGCCTCTCTTTAAGAAACTCTTTCCCCTTTATCCTTGGCCATTTGTGCAGCCCATGTATGCCAAGATCTTGAAGAGCTACACGGGTGGACACATTCCTGGGGCTTTTGCCCAGAAAAAGGCCCCATTCAGACAGTGCAATCTACAAGTGAAATCCTGGCCCTTCTGAAGTCAAAAGGGAGCTTTGCCATTGAGTTCCATGGGCCTGGATTTCACCCCACGCATCTACAAACAACCAAAGTGACTCCAGGATAAAGCTGGGTCACTGCAGAATAAAATAACTCAAACGACGTAAGTAATAAAAGTAATACACCCGACTGGCATCTTAACAATAATTCAGTGGTCTCTTCTGAAAATCTCAGGACCTGAATAAAATCAACCAAGAGTTGAAGATCAATTGATACATGACTGGGGATCATTCTATGATGCCTCCCTCAGACACAGCCTCATAAAACCTCCAACAGCTTACCTACAACTTTCTACCTAGGGCTCCATCCCTTTGGAGATTGAAAATTGGATTAAACAGCATACTAGAAAATTTGCTTTAAGAAACAACCGTGACATTGGACAAACTGACCCAGGAAGCAGTCTTCATCTCTAATTCTATGACTTGCCTGTAGACCACAATTTCTGTCTTTTGTGTGTGAGAACACAATGCCACAAAGACACCTCTCCCATTCATAATGGCCAAGGATTCAGAGAGGGCAAAAAACAAGGATCTTCACTTGATCAGGTGCCAGGGTGGTGAGCATGGTATATAAAAGCCAAGGCTGATAGGTCAATGCTTCACGTGGAAGTCTGGTATATACCACTTGAAGTAATTTTAAAAAAGAAACATGTCTTCAGTGACTCTGGGGAGATATGGCAACCTTAAAAATTACCTTGACACGCATGTCTGTGTTGTATGCAGCATCCAAACAGGACATCCTGGGCTAAAACAAGTAACAGGCATGTTTATCTTCCATCATTTCTGACTAATACAGCAAGACTTGACAAGATACTAATGTGACAGTGATTCTGAACTCTACTTATAACATCTAGATCTCAGGACAGAGCATACTCTATGGGATAATTACTGGCGCTTATTCATTTGTTCAGTGAATGAATTCTAGGGACCCTTATTTGGATTTATATTTGAAAATAAGACTCGAACAGCTCCGGCACTGGGAGTCTGGGAAACATTTCCCAGAAACAGGTGCTTTTATACACAGAAGTCACTTCCAGAAAGGACTGAAATACCAGTCGGAGAAAGACTGTGTCAAGAACGGTCCTCAGAACTGATCAGTTTTACTGCTTCATTCTGCAGCAGTGCGAACAACAAGCTTCTGAGTGTCATCTCGAAGACCTACCTTGAAATGTAAGCAGCATTTGTCGGCAAAGTCACAAGGCTGTTCCACAGGCATGAGCACAAGACGCCACACAACTGCTCCATGAGAAATACAGCTTTGGTTGAATTGAAAAACGTTGGCACTCATCAAAAACTGCAGAAAAATACTGCAAAGTTGCTGAAGAATGGTGTGTAATTGGGTCTTAGTCCACTGGTGTGAACCCTGCAGCGTTCATCGCTGACTGCTTTAGAGCAGGTGCATCTCTGCCTCATGGGCTCCTAACTCAGGCTGTGGGGTGTCCCCAGCTGATGCTATAAACTGGACTCTTGGTTACAGCTTCCCACAGTGCAAAGGCAAAGTTCATTTTGGCTTGTTGCCAAAGCCTGTCCTTGCACAATAATCAGAATTAGAGAGTTTTCCCCAGTGGCTGCTGGTAAGATTTAGTGTTTCACTACTAAGATAGCACCAGTCTCGTCAGCAATGTCTAGAGCAAACAGGCTTGTGCTAGTTTCATTTTAAAATGGCATGGAAACAAAATAACAGAGTGTGCTACCCTGCAAACTGACAGACAGTTCTGGGGACTGCCCCAGATTCTGCTTCCATGTAAGAAATGTTAAGGTACAAAGGAAATGTGCAACCTTGAAATTAAGTTCCTAGACATTAAGGTACTAAAGTAACGTGCAAGCTTGAAGTCTGATCTCAAATCTTGCCTCATGCATTGTCCTCCATTCCCTGTATATTAGAATAGACATACAGCGATAATGGATTACTTGAAGCTAACAGATACTTTGCAACAAAATAATTCAGCCAGATTCTTCTTTCCTCCCCTTGCTTCCCGCCCCCCCAAAAACAAAAACCAACTGTCTCACAGTCCCCTGGCAGTAAAAAACACCATTGGCAGAGGCCGCACGTACAGTACTCTAGTTTAATAAATAAATAACCTAACACACTGTCTACTATGTGAGCAAGTCCAGCTCTGATTTAAGAAGCTTGTACTATGTCATCCTGTACAATAGTTGAGAAAAGGCTTGGATTCTTGTTCCTTACTTCTTCGGATTACAGCTGCAGAAACCTAATACCTGAAAAAAGAAGAGAAATAATGTTCTCAGTTAGTGGTGGTGTATAAAACTGTACACTGTACATTGATTACTGCCAGGATTAGACAGAGTGTAATGATTTAGTGGGTATAAATCCAAAGGAGGAAGAAGAATGTTTAGGAGGGTATAACCTCTTCCTCCCTTAAACACCCCATCAAATTTAGACATCTTGTGCCACCCACAAGGCCCTTCAACTTTGCCCCAACATCCTAGACCCCTGGTACAATTTTCAAAAGTACCTAAGTCCCATTGACTTTTAATGACCTGATTGAAAAGCTTTAAGAGTGGATGGTTTAAAAATTGGAAAGAATGCCGAAAAGAACAAAGATTATTTCAGAGCTGGAGAAAATGCCTTACAGTGAGAGACTGAAAGAGCTCAATCTGTTAGTTTATCAAACAGAAGACTCAGAGGTGACTTGATTGCAGTGTATGAGTACATTTATGGGGAGAAAATACCAGGTATTAAAGGGCTCTGTAATTTAGCGGAGAAAGGCAACAAAAGCCAATGGCTGGAAGCTAAAGCCAGACAAATTCACAAAATAAGGCACAAAGTTTTAACAGTGAGAATTATTAACCACTGGAACAAAGTACCAAGGGAAGTGGTGGATTCTCTCTCTCTCAATGTCTTCAGATCAAGCCTGGCTACCTTTCTGGAAGATATGCTTTAGTCAAACACATGTTACTGGACTCGATACAGACATAATGGGGTGATATTTAATGGCCTGGGTCATGCAGGAGGTCCTACTAGATGATCTAATGGTCCCTTCTGGCTATAAACTTTATGGATCTAAGTGCTTACGTCACTGCAGAATATGCAGCATAGAAGTTTTTGAAAATTTCATCCCTTGTCTTTTGTGTGTGACCCCCCACGTCTCCTAACTTCTCTATATGCAAGGCTACCATAAGCACTTTGAGGCAAAGATTGTTTATGTCCTGTACAATACCCAGCACATTGTTGGTGCTAAACACATCAATCATATGTGAAACTGAGCAAAGGGAAATTTAGACTGAACAGCAGAAAATGGCTGATAAGATCTAGAAATGGTGAAAGCCCCGTAGCTTGTGACACTTAACATTGGACAGGAACACATCGCAGAATGGGAAGGAAGACTAACTGGCGTTTTGCAGGCCTTTCCCACCTCTAACTCTGAAGATAATTCTTTCTGTGTTTTGGGGCTGAGGGGTCCAAAGCTCCTATCAACACTCAAGTGTTGTGTATTGTACATTATTGTTAAACATTGGGGTTCCAAAGGAGCGTATTCCGGCACAACCCCATTCTGCAAGCTCACACTGATCTGTGGTGGTGCAAACCCATTCTCATCCCATCTGTAAACAGGGGCACAGGAACTTAAATGAATGAGATGATTTCCCAACAGTTTGACCTGGAAGAGAGATGATCTCAGGTGTCATAATGCAGCCTTTATTTTTTACTGAGCACTGTCAACCTATCCAGACCTGTACAGGCTCTGAGAAAGACAGTCCTTGTCCCAAGTGATTACAGTCCAAGGCCGACAGAAACAGCAGAGTTAAAACATTCTGAGGTACGTTTTCAAAGGCGCAACTGGGAGTTATGCATGTAAGTATGGCAATCTAGCCCACAGTACAATATATGAGGTTCCAGTGCTGAAGTCTGTACTTCAGCCAAGAGTCTTGCCACTAGAAATGCTTCCCAGGGACACTAGCAGAAACACTGCTTTGTACCATTTTGTGCTTGTCAGATTTTAAAAATAATTTGTCATTTGAGCTGGCTGGATGGTGTTACTTTGAGATTTGTCACTTTAGGATGACAGCTTCTGCCAGATACAATAGGCTGCCTCATTTCACACAAAGTGTTCTGTGCGTCAGAGCTGATCGTGCATTGTCTGATTTCCTTCATTCTGTACCTCCACCATTTTATATCATGTCTTGATGTACTGGGGCAATGGGCAATTACCAGGATTCCATGGTACCTGTGGAATTAGATGCTTAATTACGGTGATTCTTCTTGCTCATATATATAGGGTTGAGCTGATACCCACACATACATGTGTGCGCGCGCATATATTACGTTAAGAAAGAAAGAAAGAAAGAAAGAAAGAAAGAAAGAAAGAAAGAAAGAAAGAAAGAAAGAAAGAAAGAAAGAAAGAAAATGTTTGAAACCAGCACCTGTAGTAGTTTGGTTTGAAAGGCCCGTTTTTATTTAGTCCCAGGTATTTTGCTTGTTCATCTGTTAGTTCTGTCAGATGTGCATCGAACGTTGGAAGATGAAGACTTGCCACATACTCATCTGAAACAGATTCAACCCCTGGGAAATTAGCTTGAACACGGCAAATCCCCTGGGTCCCTCCCTCGCTGAAGGAGCTCTAATGTATAAAGCCCCAAACAGACTATGGGTCTGTCTACACTGCAATGGAAGCCCTGGCTTGAGCCTAGCCCCCTTTATATCCACACACCAATTATGTTAACCTAGGGCTTGAACCTAGGCTCCCAGGACTCTCCAGGGCTGGAGGGTGTGAGCCAGTGTTAAGCTGGAACCTAGGGTCTGAGCCCTATTGCTTTAGCTTGACTCTGATCCCAGAAGTCTTCTGAATGTACCCCAGAGTTCCTTGGGGCAACTTCCTTAGTCCTCTCTATGCCAAGGATCTGTGGTGCAGTCTGTTGCCCTCTCTTTCAAATGGACACCACATCTCCCTTTGCAAACGGCAGCAGCTCAGGTCAGCTGAAAACTGGTCTGCAAGCACACTACCAGACAGCCTGCAGGCTTTTCAATTGAGACTGATCAGAAGAAGCTTTTTGCAAAGAGAGCTGCTTCCTGGTCACAAGAGCACAGCCAGATTTTGGGGCATGCTGCCTGGGCGCCCTGCACGTCCAGCCCCCTGGAGGGCAGGGGTGCCCAGGAGTAAGAGCCAGAGAGCAGAGTGGGGACTAAGCATCTGCCCTGCAGAGAACGGGAGTGGCAGAGCTCATGGCTCAGCACGGCCGGGGAAGAAGGACCCCCAACACCTCAGCTGCTCCCCCTCCGTGCAGGCAGCTGCTTGGTCCTGCTCCGCTCTCTATCCCTCGCTCCTGGGCTCCCCTGCCCTCCTGGGGGCTAAGTGTGAAGAGGCACTTGGGCAGTGTGCACTGTGAGGGCAGTGAGTGGGAGCCAGCCCCAAAACTTCCGCACAGTCTCCCGAGAATCTCTTATCCTGGCCTCCCAAGGTGCGGTGGGGGCAGGGATAAGGGATCCCAAGGGGGTGCAGGAGCACGCTGCACCCCAAGCCCTGGGGACGCACTTCACCGCTCTGCAGCCAGGTTGGGGTATGTGTGTTTTTGTTCTGAAACCTACATTTTATGTCAAACTTCAAAACAGACAAAAATAAATTAAAAAACCAACCAACTAAACACCAAGTTTAGTGCAGTCATTCTATCAAGACAGGCACCAAAGGAGCTAATCATGCAGTTTATGTACTCGTGTGGGCACCAGAGTCCCATCGATAGCACCATCAGTTAGGAAACAGGGTGGGCAGTAGAGTTTTCCCATAATGCAACACATTTGTAGGGCTAGAGTGTCGACATGGGGTTAGGGTGCTATGCACTCGGGGACAAGGTTACTTTGACTCAGGTCTGTGCACTGCTATGTGGACACCAGAGCCCTAGGTTTGAGCATGGGTCAGAAAATCCTTTACCTAGGCTTAAAATGCAGTG
The DNA here is from genome assembly GCF_965152275.1 of Natator depressus. Lineage (NCBI taxonomy): Eukaryota > Metazoa > Chordata > Testudines > Cheloniidae > Natator > Natator depressus. The sequence goes on from NC_134234.1 coordinate 342,935,906, forward strand.
TAGACGCTCAAGCCCAGGGTTCCCTGACATAGGTCAGCTGACCCGAGTCCCACTAACCTTAGGCTTACATTGCTGTGTGGACATACCCCATGTGGTCCATCCGGACCGCCAGTGGAGTTTTGGCCCTGTAAGAAGTGCAGTGTCTGGCCTCATGGGTGTTAACATACCACATGCAAACATGAAGTAAGAGAGGAGTTTTAAAGTATTTCTTTCTTCATTTATCTGCCTGAGTCAACTTTAGTGGGTGCATCAAGCATTGCAGGAGAAACGCTGGAAACTGGTGCTGGTGGCTTGGGCAGGGAAGTGAAAGAAGAAAGTTTTGGTTTTTTTTTAAACCAAAGCACTGCTGTTCACCTTTACAGGGAGAAGGGCTGTGTCATTTCCATAGATCTTGACATCAATACAAAGGACCTCCAAGCTGAATACAACTTATTATCCCTGAGAAAAATATCAGGTTTCAGAGTAACAGCTGTGTTAGTCTGTATTCGTAAAAAGAAAAAAGAAAAGGAGTACTTGTGGCACCTTAGAGACTAACCAGTTTGAGCTGTAAATCACGAAAGCTCATGCTCAAATAAACTGGTTAGTCTCTAAGGTGCCACAAGTACTCCTTTTCTTTTTTCTTTTTTTGAGAAAAATATGTGATTCTGCTAAACTCAGAAAAGAACTACACCCGCCTAGTTCAGCTGAAGGAAAAGAGTAAAAAAAAGCAGCTGCAAACTCTTACAGATCACACAGTGTCTCCACTGGCTACAGCAGGGCAATGGGAGGGTAGACTCCTGGGGTCTGCCATTGAATCACTGAGTGTCTTTGAGCAAGTCATTTGCCTCTCTGCCTCAGTTTCCCCATGTGTAAAACAGAGATAATGCTTCCCTACCTCACAGGGGTGAGGCAGCCTAATTCACACTTGTATCGATCGCCCTTGGAATCTCAGGTGGCAGGGGCTATAAAATGAAAAGTACGTTCCCCCTCGTTACCTCTCGAGCCTCCTAGTAATCCACACACAGGTTTTCCTGCTGAGATTTATCTTATTCTTGCACCACCTTCAAGCAGCGTTTATACACCTTTCAGATGACAGCAAATATTCATATCAAAACAAGAAAAGTTCTGGTGTCAGGAGACCCACGTAACGATGGGGAACTGCTCTGGGATTTCCAGATGTTTGGCTACTTGTGTAAGCTGTAGGATCGCTGCCATAACGAATGAAGACATGGCTGGATGTGGAAAATGGAAGAGTCTCTCAGGGAGACTGAATCCCACCCTGAAACTGAGTAGCTTCTTCACTACAATGAATGTGAATTAATTAGGTCTGACTCACTATTATAGTCAACCCATAACCTCACCCTGTTTTCTAACTGATACCCCTGTGAGGTAGGGAAGCGAGATACCATTTTATAGAAGACAGAGCAACTTGCCAAAATCACAGCAGCAGAGCCAAGAACAGAACCCCGCTGGCCTCCCCATTCCTGCTCTCACCACCAGACAATCCTCATCCCAAGTTAGGGGGAAAAACTACAACACAAAACCCACCAGAATGTGAGAGGACGAAGCCAGGTCTCCAAAAGCCACTGAGAGCCCCCACCCTGTTCCACCTCAGTTAAAGCAAAGACCAGGTGATGGGTATACCCTTACCCATTTTCTTAGGCAGCAGGTAGACGTCCTGTTTGTAGCGCCCTTCAGGGGCATTGTAGAGCTCTATCAAAGCCAGAGCCTGGGAATAAAACAACACATCTGGCTGAGTAACTCGAATGTACCATGGAGCAAGATACACCCCTTGCTCACCCAAATTCTGCTCACCTGAGTGGTTGCGGTGATGGACAATACAAAGGTGGGAACAGTGGAACAGCTCAGGTTCAACAGACGGCCCTGAGAAATAAAATAAATAAGCTCCTTAATTCACATGGTACCTTTCAGCCTGGAGGATCCCAAAAGAAGAATATAGAAACTGCTTCAAACCATCAATGAAATGCAGCCCTGCTGGGGTGGAGTGCAACAGTCCTGAAGAGCACATAGCAACACTCAACAGAAGGGAGAAATCCTGTTCCCAGTGGAACCTGCAGGGGGTTCTAGGGACACAGGTGGTAGAAAACTCAAACGGGACTTTCAATACCGAGGCCAAGCCCTGTACTTGTGTGAAAAGGGCCATGGAATTAGCTAACAGCCCGCACCGTCAGGAGCGCACCACTTTCCCAACCCCGTGCTGGGCACTGGCTCAGTGCCCGGGGGAGTGCCACCTGGTCAATCATCAACACCCCCATGGCGCTGCTGGAGCTTTCCCATCCAAGTACTGACTAGCCAGGCCCAGTTTAGCTTGTGAGAGTTGATGAGATCACAACCCGGTGGGAACAGAGTTAGGGAGAGAGAAAGACATGCATGGGAATGCAGCCACCTGTTCCTTTGTGAAAGCCACCGGAAATATTTGACAGGAGCTTGCTGCCTTTGGCAACTTTCTTAACAGTAGGTTGTAGCCCTAGGAAACCACCATATATATAGCTCATTGTCCCAGCAGTCCTCAACTGCATCTCTGCGGCTGAGCCATCAGTGATGGCTAAAAGCTCAGTCAAACGATTTCAGAAGAATGAAATCTGACAAAATACCAGCGGGTGGGCTGCTGCGGATCACAGGCAGAGCGGGAAAGACTGGAGCTGTTCGGACCATACAATATGCCAGAGGGACAGACACAGCAGGGCTTTAGGAGCTAACAAATCCTTCTACCCAAAGAGACACTGGTGAGCTGCTTGGGCCTATGCAGCAATCTCTAGAGGTTCTTGAGCTCCATGGCCCATTCAACCCTAGGCAGCCCACTAGGGTAACAGTGCCTGACCTTCATGTGCTACTTACCTCTGCCAGCAGCACTATCCTCTTCCCGTCTGGCCAGATGACATGGTCTACCTGAGATCTCACCCTTTCCCAGGTCAGCTCAGGCGTACGTAAGCTCGCCTGAAATATAGCATTTAAACAGTTCAAGCGTGGCAAAAATATCAGAAAATAGCAGTTACAGAGCAGCAAGGGAGCGGGGAAATAACACATATAATCCACTGACACTGTTCTCCAGGCCTGATCTCTGTCTCATATGTTATATGGGTCACTTATTAATTTATTGTAGGCTGGAGATCTAACAACAGCTGTAGTTTGAATTCTTCTGATTGCAAAGCTAGCTACAAAGCAGGATGAAACTGATTTACAATCATGAACATTAGGCCATCTTGTTGCGGGTGTCATCTTTCTTTCCAGCAACATGGTGGCTGGCAGCGGGGTACAGAGAAAAGGCGACTGTCACCATGTGTCTATGGGCAAAACAAGTCTTTCTCCTATGGGACTGCTTACAGCAACAAACACCTTCTGGACTGGCACCGCAAGGAAGAGACAGTCCTATTTTCCTGCTTAACTCCAAACACAGATGAGCAGATTTAAAGTTCTGAACAGTAATCTGCATAATTTGCACCTGGATTACAAGCAGCGTGCTGAATCCCACTCTGATGCAATTTTAAACCGACTTACAAGTCTCAGCAAGACCCTTAACGATTGAATAATGTGAAAGCAGACAGAGTCGTAGCAAGAGAAGTGCTGCTCTAATTAGCTTGCTACTGGGAAGGAGGAAAAAGGGCCATTCTACTCTTCCAGGTTTTATTTCTGAAGCTAAACTAGTGTGGGCTCAGCTCTTTTGAATCCTTTGAGGACATCACTGAAGTTACGAAGACATTTTTGGCAGCACAAAATAGTTGGTAGGGGTGGAGGTCTAGCTTATTATGCAGCCTTCTCATGCCAGCCAGTCAGAACAACGAGCACTAGTCAGGCACCGCTACTATTGACTGACTGATCTCAGAAGCTTTCGACACTATTGAATATGAGAGCGAGGAGGGATGAGGGGAATCAATGAAATGAATGTAAGAATGTAAGAAACCCCTCCCAGGACATACACCAGAAAACAGCCCAGTTCTTACCACATCAATTTCAGTGTTGGAATGTCCCATGTTACACACAATACAACTGTTCTTCATTCTGTCTAGATGTTCTCTTGTCACTACGTTCTTGTTACCTTTAAACCCAGAAATATATGGTAATACATACGAATGCTGACATAGCTACAGTAAGTTCACCAGTACAGCCCACTCCAACCAGCTGGGTTTTACTTGATGAGAAGTTTTGGAAAAAGGCATTCATTTTTTCATGAATTTTCCAAAAACTAGAGTAAAAACTAAATTTATTACATACATACACACAGAGACAGAGACAGACACACACAGTGAAGTAGGAACCTGGCTCTTTGGCCAGCAAATGAGAGGTATGCACGAATCTATTCAGATAAAATAGACTAAAAACCCTGCTCCCCAAGGAACTTCCACCCCAAATTCAAATTAAACTCTCTGGGGTTTGAATTAGCTCCCCCTCCAGTGCCTGCACACACTATATTCTGTTCTGCTGAACCATGGTACTTCCTGTTCCGAGCCACAGCCCAGAAGGACTAAAATAGTTTGAGCGTCCTCACTGTATTTCTGCAATGAGGAAGTACCGGGAACCTCTCAGAGAAGAGGATAGCAGTGAGCCTGCTCTCACAAAATGCCTAGCCCAGTTTTGCAGATGCACGAGCTTCTTGTTGTTCTAATGAGTGTCTGAACTCTTAGGTGCTTCGAGAAGACCAACTTTGTGAAGGTCTAGAAACAAGGAGGTCAAAGTCTCATGTACCGTAGCTGCTTATCACCTCATGTGAGCTAAGGTGTTCACCATACTGGACATACACAGCTCTCGGTTGTGGGAAGAGTCTGAAGTAGACTCAACAGCCTTCTGCAGTATTTACTGGGTGCAGGTAGCTGTGCTCTGGCCATTTTTCACAGCTCCATTGGCTGCTGTTCCCCAAGCTAAGCAAGCTAAAGGTGACAGATTAAGTGTGTTCCTGGACTGTCATGAGCAGAGCCAAAGCTCCAGCAGCCAATGACAGCGTATGGGTCTGTGACCAGCAACTAATGTGAAAGTGCCTCCTTGCTTGGCAGGCTATCATCGGCTGCTGGGAGTTAGCAACTTTACCAGTATCCTATCAGTACCCGTTATTTTTATTCTATCGCTGCCCAACTCCAAGGGGAGGGGTTTGACCAGCCTATCTGGTACACTTCACCTTACAGCTACTCCCACTGCCCTGTGATATACGTACCTGTACAGGTGATGACAATGTCAACTTGTCTGATAACCTCATTGAGTTTCACAAGGCGGAATCCATCCATACTGAGAGAGGACAGAGAAAAATGTATAGAATCTGAGGATTGGCTGAAACGTACCAGACTCAAACACCCCAATGTGAGTCTCAGCTACTGACATTAACCCTCTGGGGCCAGAGATTGGGAATGCCTGATGCAGCACACTGATGGATTTGTAGTAGCACCAAGAACAGTGCTGGCTAGAGGACCTTAAGTGGGGTTATGGGGAAAGTGACACTTTGAAAGTGACACTGTGGGGTTCCATGTTCTCTATCATTCCAGATCAAAGAGTTTCAAGTATATTCCAAGATGGCATTTCTAGCTGTCAACCCTGCAAACTGCACTTGGGATCTGAAAATCCATCTCTACAAATAATACAGAAATTAGGTCAACGTTTTCAAACCTGGCTGCCTAACTCCATACTTAGGCACCAAAATTAGTGGCCTAAACAGCTCTTACTGACTTCAGTGGCAATTGCAGGTGTCAGCATATCTGAAAACAAGGCCATATTTCTTTAGGATCCTAAATATGGATTTATGAATGTAACTCTAGGACTTCTGGCTTGAAACATCTGGGTTTAGATTTTTTCCCATGGTAACCACCCAATCCCCCTCATTAAAATCCCTCCTGCGATATTACTTCTATGATGCCCATGAGGTGTATGATCATAATTACAATAAAACACAAACATAAGTTGTTTCCTCCTCTGGGTTTCTCTGTGTCTCCCATCCTCTCTATGGCTGTCTTTTACAGGGTAAAAGGCTGTCTATCTTTGTGACTTGTACTGTGCTGGATATATTGTTGGTATGAAGCAATCAAATTAACAATAAATTGATGCATAAGACAGAAAGGTCACCAGCTCACTCCTTTACAGCTGGATCGTCTCTTGCAGGTTTGTGCATGTTACCAAGCAGATAGGATCAAAGATGCATGGATCAGCTCTGCTGAGTAAGCAAAGCCTATTAGTTACTTTTCTGACCATAACTGCACTTTGGAAGTTAGATGTTAGAAGGAAAGAAGCTGGTGTGTTTAACAAGGCCCTAAATCTCCTGGTACTTTGCAAAATGACTACCGTACCTTTCCAACCCCTTTTTGCTGCAGTTCTTAAGCATAAGTGGTATCTCCACAATAAGCCAGATTTCATTTGGAGAAAATGAGGCCAGAGATCATTGCAACACCCGCACATGAGAGGATAGCTCTGTGCTTTCAGCCCCAGTTACAGCACCAGGATTTGGAATGTATGATCTGTAACTGGATGATGTGAGAAACTGACATGTTCCTTCAGTGGACTCCCCCACTGAACACAAACTGGGGCAAAATATGATATTCAGAATTAAAATTCTAATATCATACAATCCATAACAATCTGGCAGTCTCACGGTCACTAAACCTTCAACTGCCTCTTAAAACGTCTGCTATCTGTCATAGTTGAGCTGGCTTATCAGTAGATAGAGATTAGCAGGCTGTTCCTGAGGAAAGTGACCCATTACTGATAGCAGCTGTGAGCAAGGGATCACCCTGAACCTGTGGAGCTGGGACAAAGTCATTTTCAGCACTCCTCCAGAGAGTGATTGACACTGATGGGATCCTGGCCCCAGTCTTACTCTGACTGAGTACAACCTATGGAAGGAACCAGACTCCCCACTGCCCCTTACCAGGCTTGCAGGGCACAGATGGGATCGATCTCTGTCACATACACTATGGAGCCCATGGCCTTCAAAGCAGCACAGCAGCCCTTTCCAACCTGCAGAGGGAGACGAGCACAAGGGCAGAGGATGAGATGCCAATAGTACCACAGGGCACAGTATAGTACAGCAAGCACAATGAAAATCTCCCCTTCTCTGTATTCAGCCAAGCCACACCCTGCTGCTGTATGATGAACTTAACACACGGGGGAAAAAAAAGTCCCTTGAAATATGGAGCATAACGAACTTTGCCGCAGTGTTGCCAGAGATAGGACCCAAAGCAAAACCCCAGAGCCAAATGCAACCCAACTTTAGATGAGGCTGGATCTGCCCCAAACTTTGTGGCCGGTACTAGAGAGCATTGCATTAAAATCCTGGATTCGGTTTAATTCCAGGAACGCGAGGGATCTGGATCAGGCCCTAATTTTAGTAACAACATAACCAGATGTTTGAAAAATTCCATTCTAGTACCACACAGTTCCTCTTCTTCATACCTCCCACCCCTAGAAAGCAGCAAGCCTGGTGCATTGAAAAAAACACCAAACTTCTCACTCTGGGAAAGTCTAAGGCCATGTCTATACAACTGATGCTACAGTGGCATCGCTATGTGGCCACCGCTATGCTGCTGTAACCGCATGGCATAGATGCACACTACAGTGACAAAAAGGGTTTCTCCACTGTTGTGGGAACTCCACCTCCACGAGTGATGGTAACTGGGTTGATGGAAGCATTCTTTCATACACCCAGTTGTGTCTACACCAGGGGTTAGGTTAACATTATTACAGTGCACGGGATGTGGATTTTTCACACTCCAAGCTCTGTGGCTATGTTGACCTAAGTTTTAAGTGCAGACCAGACCTAAGGGGTTCTTACAACCTTTAATCTATTTGGATAGCTCAATATCAATGTTTTAATTTCCCAGTGTTAACTAACTTTACCCTTTACACACTCAGGAAACCTCATAGTGGAATTCAAGGGCATGGCTGACTGGCCAAGAATTCCCCGAATATGTTTGATTGTGCAATCATTCCACAGGCTTATTGGAACATGTGATCACCAAGTGCACTCCACTTTTAGATCAGAGTCGAAGCCACCTGATGTTTGAATCATGTGAAATGATTTGGGGGTTCTCAGTCCAGATCAGAACACACCCCACTATAACAGCTACTAACTAGTCCACATGTTGGCAGCCCCAGCTGAGGGAGGGGTTGGAATATGGAGACCGAACTCCCCACTTTCATCTACAGAGATGATCCCTCCAGATCAGGTGTGAAAGCTCATTGGCAGGTCAACATTAAGATGGATTAATTGATCTTTCTTGACCATATTTCAGTGTGTAATGCCACAGCACACATCTCGCCCCCCGATCCCCCAGCATCAAATTTCTACGTACTTTTAAAAATCTATTGGTACAAGAAAAGAAAAATGCAGAGAAATTGTAACAGGAGAAAAACCCTTCATTATTGTCTAATTGGGCCCATTATTTTAGAAGCAAGTTTTAAGATAACTGCAGATGAAGACAGAAGCCACGGAGATACAAAGCACGCTAGGATCAAGCTACGAGAAGAGAAGCCCTAATTTTATGTGCAGCAACCACTCGATGTAACACACAAAGCAAATTCTGTGTGATGAAATATTAAAGTTTTACCTCTCCATAGCCACAGACCACCACTTGCTTTCCTCCAAACATCATGTCCGTCGTCCTTTTAAGGCTAAGAAAAAGTGCAAGAATTAAAACAACAGAGATTAGACGCAACCCCCAGTACCAGGGTATAAAACTTAACACAGGCCAGTATTTAATGGGCAATAATGATAACGTCTCAGAAATAAGACTAGTGCTGCTACAGACAGGGTTTTTGGGCTCAGCTGATGGGAAATTCCCTCTGTCAAAGCCTAATCCATGCCACAGACAACACTGCATTTGGTGGGCTGACCATGTTCCTTTGCAGGACCACTGGAAGAATCCCAGATTTCTGCGCCAAAGTATAATGGTCTAAATGGATACATGTGTAAATCCTTTGGATCTGAAAGGGAATTACAAGTGTGTATTTCACGGGCAAAATCTGGCCCATTGTTTCTTCTGGGGATGACAAAGTGGGAAACTCAAGGCCCCTCCAGAACCAGTCTTCCCCATGGTAGCACAGAGTGCTACCACCCAGGGCCTGGGGCTAGAACGAAGGAGAATTTTCTACACAATGGCACCCAGAACATACTTGCTAGGGAAGACAAACAGTGGTTTCCTGGCACAATCCTGATGATTTGTACAAATAAGACTCTTCCTTCCAGTCTGTTTCTTCTTAGCTCTCCCTAAGAGTGTCCTACATTACAGCCTATTTTTAGCATGAAAGTGAATAGGTTAGTAGTGTGGGGAAGGCAAAATTCCCTTACTTTCCCAATGAATTTAGACAGAAATCCCTGCAGATTTAGCTGCACTTTTGCACAGATTTTCTCTGGCCCAGTTTAAGACGTCTGAGAGAGGCTTTATCTTAGAGCTCAGTTTACTTACGTCTATTACAATACAACGTGACACAGCAAGATAATAAGGAGGTGGTTTTGAATGTCTACATTGCAAATAGTCACTGATCATTAACACATGCTACATACACACAGGTGCACCTAACTTCTCATTCTGTCATGCTGAAAATCTGGAAGCAATTCTTCCTTTGACTGTAAGACCCCTGGGGCAGGGACAGTGTTTTCATTATACTCATGTACTTTGTCCAGCACAATGAGACCCTGATCCCTGACTGGGCACCTAGGTGCTGCTACAATGTAAGTAACAGTAGTTATATAAAACAGTTGTATTAGCCCTAAGAGCCATTTAGTTTCACAAAACTACTTTAAAGGCACCCAAGAGACTCTGACATAAGTCATTCTATATCTAGTCACCTATATGCCCTGCATCACTAGAATTTGTAAAGGGCTCAGGAGAGATTGATTGTATTTGAACACCCTGGGAAGGCAGGGAAATATTATCATCCCTTTTTGCAATGGTGGATTGAGGCACAGAGATTCAGCAACCTGCCCAAGGCCACACAGCAAGTGTATGGCCAAGCTAAGAATTGAACTCACATCTTCTGAGTCTGAGCCAGTACCTTAGTCACAAGACCATCGTTCTCATGTCATCCAAGGAAAGAAAAAAACAAATGAAAGCACAAGATTCACTGATGCAGGAGGCTAGCGTCTACTGCTGGGGCTGGATTTGCAGTGCTGGACCCTAAAACTGATGGGAACAAATCTTCTGATTTAAGGCATCGGCTGATCACCACAAGATCAGAAGTGTTTCTGTCCCAGTTCCCCTGCACAGCGTGAGCGCTACTGATTAGGTACAATATTGGGGAATCTCTACCTTCCACTGAAACATTAGGTATTAGGCAATGAAGGACACGGGATGTTAGATTAAATGGAAAAATGGTCTGAGCCACTAAGGCAAATCCTGTGTTCTTACAAGAAATTAAATTTTAACATTTCCACATGACCCCTTAGAACATTAAGAATGGCCATACTGGGTCAGACCAATGGTCCATCTAGCCCAGTATCCCGTCTCAGACAGTGGCCGGTACCAGAGTTTCAGGGGGGTGTACAGGTCAGCGCAATTTTGGAGTTATCTACTCCTGTCTTCTCCTCCAGGCTTCTGGCAGTCAGAGGTTTAGGGTCACCACGTGCATGGGGTTACATCCCTGACCATCTTGGCTAATAGCCATTGATGGGCCTGTCCTCCAGGAACTTATCTAGTTCATTTTTGAACCCAGTTATACTTTTGGCCATCACAACATTCCATGGCAATAAGTTCCACAGGTTAGCTGTGGGTTGCGTGAAAAGGTATTTCTTCTTGTTTGTATTAAACCTGCTGCCTATTCATTTAATGGGGCGAGCCTGGGTTTTGAATTGTGGGAGAGGGTAAACAACACTTGCCTATTCACTTTTTCCACTCCATTCATGATTTTATAAACCACTATTGTATCCCCCCTTAACCATCTCTTTTCTAAGCTGAACACCCCTAATGTTTTTCATCTCTCCGCGTACGGAGCAGTTCTGTACCCTTGAGAATCTTTGCTGTCCTTTTTTTTTAAACCCTTTTCCGGTTCCACTGTATCCTTTTTGAGATGGGTGACCAGAACCGGACACAGTATTCAAAGGGTAGGCGTACCATGCATTTTATAGTGGCATTATAATATTTTCTCATTTTCTATCCCTTTCCTAATAGTTCCTAACATCGTCAGCCTTTTTGACAGTTACTCCGTGTTGAGCTGAGGTTTTCAGAGAACTATTCACAATGACTCCAGATCTCTTTCTTGAATGGTAACAGTTAATTTAAAACCCATCATTATATAGGTACAGTTGGGTTTATTTTTTCCAGTGTGCATTACTTTTCACTTATCAATTTTGAATTTCATCTGGCTTTTGTTGCCCAGTCACCCAGTTTAGTGGACTTCTGTCCATTCTAAACACACCCAAGCATGGAAGTCATACAGAGTGCTCTATTTAGTCAGGGAGCTACATACCCATCAAGAATGGATTCTCTGCAGCAGTAGAGGTTGTCAAACTTCTGTTTGGTGACAGAGTCATTGACGTTCATAGCTGGGACACAGAGTTTCCCAGCTTTAGATAACTGGTATAACCTGTAAGGAATTAGGGAGAGAACAGGAGAATGAAAAACAAACTGAGAAAGGTTTTCCTATGTTCTGCCTCCAAATGCTCTTACCTCTCTTGATTAGCTGGTAAGGAGTAGCACACATCTCCAAAGCCAAAGTTAGCATCTACCTGTGGACATCCTCCCAATTCTAGCATGGGAGGTACGTCCCTCATTTCGTAAATGCATTTATGCTTGTCCCCTCCAGAAAAATTGCCAGTACCAGATTAGAATCTAAAGCATGTTCTGTCCTTGGCTCCTTTACATTTTTATCAAGTGCATGACAGCATGCCTCTTCCAACTTCAGATCAATACCCTTTGGTGCCCTTTCAACGCAAAATATGTGTGTTCCTAAAGCCCTCCTCCCACATTTCTTACAATTTAGGTGCAAGTAGTAAGAGCTGGTCACAGCGAGAGACTTAAAACAGCCTTACAAAGTGCAACCACCAAGATGGGTATTTGGACCAAATCACTTATTTAAAATGGCACAGTCAGCACAGGTTTCAGAGTAACAGCCGTGTTAGTCTGTATTCGAAAAAAAGAAAAGGAGTACTTGTGGCACCTTAGAGACTAACCAATTTATTTGAGCATAAGCTTTCGTGAGCTACAGCTCACTTCATCGGATGCATACTGTGGAAAGCGTAGAAGATCTTTTTATACACACAAAGCATGAAAAAATACCTCCCCCCACCCCACTCTCCTGCTGGTAATAGCTTATCTAAAGTGATCACTCTCTTTACAATGTGTATGATAATCAAGTTGGGCCATTTCCAGCACAAATCCAGGTTTTCTCACCCCCCCCCCCCCCCCACAAACCCACTCTCCTGCTGGTAATAGCTTATCTAAAGTGACCACTCTCCTTACAATGTGTATGATACTCAAGGTGGGCCATTTCCAGCACAAATCCAGGGTTTAACAAGAACGTCTGAGGGGGCGGGGGGTAGGAAAAAACAAGGGGAAATAGGTTACCTTGCATAATGACTTAGCCACTCCCAGTCTCTATTCAAGCCTAAGTTAATTGTATCCAATTTGCAAATGAATTCCAATTCAACAGTTTCTCGCTGGAGTCTGGATTTGAAGTTTTTTTGTGGAACACAATGCCATCCACAGCCTCAGAAACAACTCTGACATCATAATCAAAAAGGCTGACAAAGGAGGTGCTGTTGTCATCATGAATAGGTCAGAATATGAACAAGAGGCTGCTCGGCAGCTCTCCAACACCACTTTCTACAAGCCATTACCCTCTGCTCCCACTGAGAGTTACCAAAAGAAACTACAGCATTTGCTCAAGAAACTCCCTGAAAAAGCACAAGATCAAATCCGCACAGACACACCCCTGGAACCCCGACCTGGGATATTCTATCTACTACCCAAGATCCATAAACCTGGAAATCCTGGGCACCCCATCATCTCAGGCATTGGCACCCTGACAGCAGGATTGTCTGGCTATGTAGACTCCCTCCTCAGGCCCTACGCTACCAGCACTCCCAGCTATCTTCGAGACACCACTGACTTCCTGAGGAAACTACCATCCATCGGTGATCTTCCTGATAACACCATCCTGGCCACTATGGATGTAGAAGCCCTCTACACCAACATTCCACACAAAGATGGACTACAAGCCGTCAAGGACACTATCCCCGACAATGTCACGGCTAACCTGGTGGCTGAACTTTGTGACTTTGTCCTTACCCATAACTATTTTACATTTGGGGACAATGTATACCTTCAGATCAGCGGCACTGCTATGGGTACCTGCATGGCCCCACAGTATGCCAACATTTTTATGGCTGACTTAGAACAATGCTTCCTCAGCTCTCGTCCCCTAACGCCCCTACTCTACTTGTGCTATATTGATGACATCTTCATCATCTGGACCCATGGAAAAGAAGCCCTTGAGGAATTCCACCACGATTTCAACAATTTCCATCCCACCATCAACCTCAGCCTGGTCCAGTCCACACAAGAGATCCACTTCCTGGACACTACAGTGCTAATAAACAATGGTCACATAAACACCACCCTATACCGGAAACCTACTGACCGCTATTCCTACCTACATGCCTCCAGCTTTCACCCTGACCACACCACACGATCCATCGTCTACAGCCAAGCTCTGCGATACAACCGCATTTGCTCCAACCCCTCAGACAGAGACAAACACCTACAAGATCTCTATCAAGCATTCTTACAACTACAATACCCACCTGCGGAAGTGAAGAAACAGATTGATAGAGCCAGAAGAATTCCCAGAAGTCACCTACTACAGGACAGGCCTAACAAAGAAAATAACAGAACGCTACTAGCCGTCACCTTCAGCCCCCAACTAAAGCCCCTCCAACGCATTATTAAGGATCTACAACCTATCCTGAAGGATGACCCAACACTCTCACAAATCTTGGGAGACAGGCCAGTCCTTGCCTACAGACAGCCCCCCAACCTGAAGCAAATACTCACCAGCAACCACATACCACACAACAGAACCACTAACCCAGGAACTTATCCTTGCAACAAAGCCCGTTGCCAACTGTGCCCACATATCTATTCAGAGAACACCATCATAGGGCCTAATAACATCAGCCACACTATCAGAGGCTCGTTCACCTGCACATCCACCAATGTGATATATGCCATCATGTGCCAGCAATGCCCCTCTGCCATGTACATTGGTCAAACTGGACAGTCTCTACGTAAAAGAATAAATGGACACAAATCAGATGTCAAGAATTATAACATTCATAAACCAGTCGGAGAACACTTCAATCTCTCTGGTCACGCGATTACAGACATGAAAGTTGTGATATTACAACAAAAAAACTTCAAATCCAGACTCCAGCGAGAAACTGTTGAATTGGAATTCATTTGCAAATTGGATACAATTAACTTAGGCTTGAATAGAGACATAGAGACTGGGAGTGGCTAAGTCATTATGCAAGGTAACCTATTTCCCCTTGTTTTTTTCTAGCCCCCCCCACCCCCTGACGTTCTTGTTAAACCCTGGATTTGTGCTGGAAATGGCCCACCTTGATTATCATACACATTGTAAGGAGAGTGGTCACTTTAGATAAGCTATTACCAGCAGGAGAGTGGGGTGGGGGGAGGTATTTTTTCATGCTTTGTGTGTATAAAAAGATCTTCTACACTTTCCACAGTATGCATCTGATGAAGTGAGCTGTAGCTCACGAAAGCTTATGCTCAAATAAATTGGTTAGTCTCTAAGGTGCCACAGACAGCACACTGACTGCAATGTAAGGCAAGTTACAACCATGCTGTAGTATGTGCTGTGTTGAACTTTTTTTACTGGCAATAGACAGAAATGCATCTCTCTATGGAAGTACTCAGCTATGATTAACTACTATGAGAGTGAAAACATAAACAAGATAACAAATCTAAATTCTAGACTACAAACAGGAAGAGAACCTGAAAGTATTCAATTTTTATGTGTAGGGCTTTGGAACAGAGCCCAGAGCTGGAGTGCAGAGCAGCTCCGGAGCAGTGGAGCTGCAGGTTTTTGCCTGGAGCTGGAGCGGAGCCAGAGCACAGCTCCAAAGCCCTGGTTATGTGTTCAAGAGTTGGCTGGTATCCTGCAATCCAGAATGTGAACTATCAGCTCTCTCACAAATATACACTGAGTACAATTATGCTTTCTCCAGAAGACTTTCTTCTTGCTCTCTACTGTTTACCACAACCTGGACAACACTTCTGTGCACAGACTGCCCAACTGTGTATTTCCTTCATTGCACACTCTGACCCATCTACAAGCCTCAAGTGTTAGCTCCCAGATACAGTGATTTCCCATACCAAATGCTTCAAAAACTAAACATGTCCTCTTAGATGAAGAGTTTTGTGTTCCCTGTGTGAGTCCCATCAGCATCCTTAACTCAGACCTTAGCCACTGAAGCAAGAATGCAGGGAGTTACCCTTAACCTTACTTTGCTCTCTACACATCTGCCTTGCCCATACATCTCTGACTGCCACTGATAGAATACTGTCAGATCAGGTCCTTTTCTTCACCCTGCCTCTGCTGAAATCTTAATCAGGTTTCAGCCAGCACTTCCTGTCTCCACAGTTTCAATTCCCTTTTTCACAGCATGCCTAGATCCCTATTCTAAACTTCAGCCAGTTTCGAGAGCTGCAGCCATACTATGCTCTCACTGCAAGGAAAAAAAAAAGACTGTCGCCCTCATCCTCTGCCACCTTTGCTAGCTTCCCATTCCTCCCTACTGTTCTGACTCACCTTCCCTACCTTGCAATCCATCGCCTCCTCCAACTGAAAACTGACTTGCTGATTTGCTCAAACCACACACTTGCTCAGACCTTCCTTCTGACTTTGTTAATCACTTCTCCCACCACTCCTCTGCTTCCATAGGCTGAGGTATGGGTGTCACGCATTTACGCTGACTTGTCTGTCTGGAATTCTCCCCCTCCCTCAAGCTATGGAGTCATTTCCTCCTACGATCTCACTCCTTCCCGTGCACTTCAGTTTGAGATTGACTCTAAGCTTCTCACTTTTGCCAAAGCCAACTACACTTTCCCCTTGCACTGTAACACCAATCCTCACTCCTCTTCTCACCGTCCCTTCCTCTTCACATCCCTGGCAAGGCAGGCACGTATTATTCCCATGTTACAGACGGGAAAAAGAGGTTAGATGTTTTCTCAAGCTCACACAAGAGTCAATAGCAGAATCAGAATGAGAACTCAGAAGTTCCTACCTCCTAGTCTCAGATTCAGATCATTAGACGTTTTCAAGTTTATTTTTAGATGGGGAGAGTAAATGTGACTTTTTATTTTTTAAGAGCTAATCCACAGCAACAGGAAACTACTGCAAGGCCGTATTTGTAGGATCCAAATCCAGGCAACAGGCTGAGATATGGTATGTCACAGCTTCTTGTGAGTGCTGAGTATGTGAGACACACACAGGATCCTTTGCCCAGAGGGCTATGTGCTTGCTGTGGATACAGCTCCATTACCTGTGGACCCCAGTCACGCTCTCTTCTACTATCCCCTTGATCTTCTTAAACATGTTGGGGTATTTCTTGTAAATCCAGTGGGTCAGGTCCCCTCCATCATCCAAGATCTGTAATGAGAAAGTTGCACCAAGTCACTGTACTGAAATCCAGCGAGGCCATTGACCTCCTTCGTTAATAACACCACAGGTAAATTATTCACTGAATTCCAGCTTCTGAAGCAAGTCCACATCTTGGTATCATGTAGGCCATAGGGCCGTTGCAACACCACAGACAAAGCCAAGACAAGGACTATTCAATGGAGCAATGACACTTTGGTTACATTTTTGTTTAATGAGGCTGGAGAGGGACTGCTCAGGCCCTCAGGATTTATCCTCAGATTAGGGACAGCGCAAACAGCAGCAGTGCAAGCTCCTCTCACTTGCTCCAGCAGGAGGGACCATCTCTGGAAGTGACAGGGAAATGTTTGTTGGCCACAGCCCAGTCTCTGGCCTTTCTGCTCCGACTGTGAACAGTGAGGCCAACTAATGACAACTGTAATAATAATTTTATATTGGGAAACCCATCATGTTTCACATAGGCCACTGAACAGTCTTTAGTCAATAACCTTTGGTCACACCGTACCCAGGCTGGATTTGAATTTGGAACCTAGAAATACCAGGCTTCCTAGCAGCTCACCAATCCCCTGAACCATCCAGTCCCTCCTAATGAACCACTTTACCAAAGGAGATAAAAGCCACACTATAAAAGACATTCCTTATGGAATGTGCTCCTCATGGTGCAATGTTAATAGCCAAACTTATTGCTTTATTAAAACAATTAAAATGAGCAGATCTGCTTATGCTGGTTTGATGCTAAATACAAGTTAAGTGCTCTCTGAAAAATTAATGCCTTACTACGGACCATAATTCAGCCTAGAATCCTAGAAATTAGAGATGGAAAGAGATCTCAAGCTTTCTAATCCAGTGAGCTATGGTTCCCTTGGGGACCCACAAAGGGTTCACAGGGGAGTGTTTGGGAATTTGTTTTTAATTGATATGCCCATTTTTGTTTTTTTTTTCTAATTAAGAAACTAATAAAATAAGCTTAACAATCACCTGTTTTACCTATGGGTCTGCGTCTTATGCTGCAGCTGCTGTGGTGCTGGCAGCCTCTCTCTGCCCTCCACTCCTACAGGGGGCTTCCAACAGGGAGACTTCCTGCTGTGGGACGCCTTCAGCAGGAAGTCTCCTGTCTGAAAGCCCCCTGCTGGAGAAGAGAAAGAAGGGATACTAAGACAGTGCTGCCTGCAGCACCAGCATCGGCCAACAGGGCAATGGGGCAGGGCAGAGGAAAAGACAGGTGCATTTTACTTTACAATGGGACAGTTTTTACTGAGTGCTAAGTCTACATGTCGCAAACGTTGGGCTGAAGATGATGATGATTTTAATGCAGTTAAGCAGAAAAGGAAGAAAAGTAGACAATACGATGATAACTAGAGGATGTTTGGATTTTCATGTCTTGTGTCCAGGGCCAGTTGCCAGAACAAGCTAAGAAGAATCAATATTTTGCACTGCAGCTACATGAATCCACAGACACAGCAAACATGGCTCAGCTTCTGTGTCATGTGAGATTTATTAAAGCAGGTGCAATAGTGGAAGAACTTTTATTTAACAGGCCCATTCTTGTCATTAAAATCTTAGGCTGTGTCCAAACAAATCAAAAATCCATATTTTCAAATGATAGCTTTAAAAATACTGATAAGATTATATAATTAAATAAGCTATGTAGTTGAATAAAGATGCAAAACTGTCTAGTGACCCTCTTGAAACTAGTGTCTGAACTCTTGTAGCTTCCTGAGTTGGTTAAAAAAAAAAAAAAAGGTATCTGGTACTGGGGAGCCACTCAATTTTAAAATATCTGTAGAGAAGCCACAGTACTGAAAAGTTTGGAAGCACAGTTCTAATCCACCCATGGCTGGTGTTATATAAACTCAACGTAAGGTAGCACATGAAAATGTAGTTACCAGGCAGTTACTAAGTACATGTAATCAACAATAATGATGTAGCACAGGCTACAATAAACTAGGGTGAATGTCCAGATACTCCTTGACATTAGTTGATTTTATTTTTAGGGTTTTCTGCGGCATACAATAGCATCTGCAAGATGGATCAAGGCTTTTCAGACAAAAATTTTATCTAACACAATGTGATTATAATCACTGTCTGCTGTCATGACTGGGACATGGGTGTGACCTTGTGGTCAAAGTAGGAGTCAGGCTGTGTCTGACTCCAGGGGATCAGAGTCAGAAATAGGCCAGAGGCGAAACAGAGTCAAGTGTCGGGAGGCAGGCAGGATCAGGTTACCAGGAGACCAGAAGAAGGAGACAAACTTGAGAGCAGAACCACAGATCAATAACCAGAGTCAGGTCAGTACAGGATTCCAGGAAGTGAAGCCAGGTGAGCAGGCAACACAAGGCACACAATCCAGAGCAACATGGATCCCAACTGCCCGGACAACTTCCTGTTCCTGTGCTGGGTTAAAATAGGGGCTGTGGACCAATCGGGGCTCCCCCAGTGTTCTGCCAATCATCTCCCAGAACTGTGTCTGAGCTCAGCTCCCATTCTGACAAGTTAGCAAGTCCCTGTGTGGCAGGCTAGACCCTGCTGGCACCAAAAAGCCCTAAAGACCAGGGTTCAAGACCCACGGTCCCTGATGTGTAGTGACTGGAGGGCCACAGAAAGGATTAGAAAAAGCCACCTAACAGAGATTCTCAAGTGGTAGATCCCTGTCTTTATGGTCCCCTTCCAAATACCCTGGCCCCAATCCCCACTACTTCCAATTACACTCTCTCAGCTAATCCTAACAAGTGCACAAAAAGGATGGAGAGCTCTGCACGCAATTCTGGGCTTGTATGTTGGGGTGTCTAAGGGATCCAGTATGTTCCACTAGCCCACAGCACCCCTCAACTCTGTGTGCTGAGTGCTCACGTTACATACAGCATGCCAATCACTGTCATCTCTGCATCCCAACAGCCAGGCAATAAAGAGCACTGCAGCACACTGTTACCAGAAAATTCTGCTTTGCTTGAGTCTCAAGATATGCAGCTGCACTCAGGTGTCTAGTCCCTTCTGTGATACTCCTGGGGTGAGTATACCTGGCTGGAATATAGAGCCATGACTGTCCTAAAGGATATTCAGGAAAAAGCCTTTTATTCCCAGGTTTATACTGCACAGGATTTCACAAGGTTTCCTCCCCCCACTGGGATCTAATTAAAAGGCTGGTTGCGGGGGGAATCACTACAGACAAAATTTGCACCTCCTTAACTCCTCCGCTCCCCTCAGCTAGCTCCAGGTAGGTAGCTGAAGTGACATCCCCAGCACAGCACATAATGAGTAACACATCAGAGTAGGAGACAGCTGCCAAATCGCAGAAGGAACACAAAGCGGGTTTTAATGAAAAGCGGATGATGTGCTGAGGGCCTGAAAGCCTGGCTCCCCACGCCCTCTACTGGTTCTGGGGCGTGCCCAGTTGTTTATTGGTGCTACTCTATACAGAATCAAATAATTGCTATACACTGCTTTGTTCTTTTTAACTCCATCCCAAGCACAAAATTCACTCCCAGCTTTTACAGACACAGCACACAATGGAATATCAGAAGAGCACTTGGCAATCTCCATCTAAATTTTCCTTCTGTGATAACATGGCTTGTGGTGTGGCTATTGAACCAGAATGCTGCCATCATTAGTTGTTTGTATAGTGATTTAGAAATGCGAAGTGCTGATTATTATTGGAGCCCATGCCCATAATCTCTCTCTCTCTCCTTTGATGATGAGCTCCTCAGTGCAGGGACCAACTGTTCCTTTCTGAATGTTTGGAAAGAGTAGCACATTGTCAGTGCTCCACAAAATATTACATAATAATAATAAACACCATCTCCTTTTCCTCTTCCAAGTGCTTTACAAGAAAACAAACTCCGGTGTGAACGGATATAATCTCCATTCTACATATGGGGAAACCGAGGCACTAAGAGGTTAAATGACTTGCCAAATCCACACAGGGTGGTGGCAATGCAGAGATCAGAACTAAGGAGTTCCTGACTCTCAGACCTGTGTTCAGATTACACCTTTCATTTAAAATCTAGAGATCTAATGGAATGAAGAAATTGACATGAGAGTGAAATACTAGAGATAAGACCCATTCTCCACTCTTGATTCCTTTCAAGCTACTCATATTTCACTGGGAGTACACACAACTACTGAATCTCTTGGTTTCATCAATCCTCATTTAATTGATAGGGCAGAGAGTCCTCTTGTGAAAATGCATACACAGAGCAGAATTCTGGCTTTTAGCAAGTTTCTCCTTCCTAGGAGAGTATAAGGTAAGAGGACATGAAGGCTCAAGACTGGGTCTCTGGAATGCCTCCACGGATGGCCACCTTCAGACAGCAGAATGTACATAAATTACTCTAAAAGCAAGATCCACCTCATGCTCATTTTCCTGTAGTTTCCTCATACATCTTCTTTATTTTGTTTCATTAGAATCCTTCCTAGTTATCATGTTAGCAAACCAATCTTCACCTGCATGACCACGCCAGGGAGGAGTTTTTCTTGCAAATCAACCTTTCTGAGCATTATCCCCATCCTGCCTTTCTGCTGCTACTTGCAGTCAATGCCAGACTTTTTGTTAGACCGGAGTGTTCGTATAGCTGCACTGTACCAATCCCCTCCTGATTTTAGTGCACTCAGCGTGGCTCAGAGAACTCTGAAGGGCCAAAACATGGTAACAGAAACATCACTGCATCTTCACTCTTCACTCTCTTCAAAAGGGACATTTATATCCTCTGGCACAGACAATTGCTGGGTCCACTATCCCAGCAGAGATCTAATCCACCCCCTACGTAGAAATACCTTCTCCTTTGATTTGAATTTTATGCCTCCAACAATGCAAACCTGGAATCCTGTTAGTCTCTCATTGCAGCTGCTTGTCAGACTATAAGGTTCTTTTTAAAATAGTAATTCCCAAATCTCCCCCAGATCAATTTGCTGTACCCTATTTCCCTTTCACATGTCTGTCCCCAGATGACTTATTTCACTTTGGTTCATGCACAGAACAGAACTGGTGCACTCTTGACTGGAGATTGTGAACAGCAGTGTCCACGGGTCTATGCTGATACAGGGTAGCATCTCGTGCTCCCATGTGAGGACATATAAGGAGATGCAGCTCCGCTGCGACTCCAATTCCTTTGCAATTGTGAAGCTGAAGACTGCCGCAGAAGGGAAGGAGGATGGGAGGTGGAGCACCCACAGGGACAAAACATCTCGAAGAACTCAAGTTAATGTGCAGGTAAGTAACCTCTCCTCCTGCACAACGTCTGCCCCTAAAGGTGCTCCACCGTAGGAGACTCCCAAGCAGTATCTGAACGTGGAGGTGGGTGCTGAGGAGAAATCCAAGACAGTGTGGAGGATGACATCACCAAAGGTAGTGTCAGCCCTGGAAGCAGGTAAGATTATGTAGTGCTTGGCATAAGTGTGAATGAAAGGCCAAGTTGCAGTCCCATTATGGGATGCGAGGTCTCCCGAGACTCAGCACTATAAGGTGACCTACCACTGTTTCTAGAGTTTGGTGGATGAGAGGGACTTCATCCTTTCAGAGATCTTGATCTCTGGAACTACCTCTAAGGCTCTGGAAGCCACCGGAGCAGGCTGAGAGACTGAGGGGGGAGGAGAAGAGACGGTGGGGGAGGAGGAAGCAGATCCCATTGCAGCTAGGGAGTGTTCTACTAAGAGAAGCTTCAACCTAGCCTCTCTATCTTTACAAGACCTGCCTTTGAACCCCAGGCAGATTTACGCTTTGACAGGATGTGTCTTGGAGACAACTAGAATGCCTGTCACTATGGGGAAATGGCACGTCTGGCAGGACTTGAACTGTGGGGTTTTAGGCATAACACAGGGAAATGCCGAAAGCACTAATGCAAGAAGTTTGTAGGAGGGGACCACCACCCCCTTCATGAACAAGCTGTGTTAAAACTGAGGAAAAATTAACCAGAAAATAATAACTAACTAAATAAAATAAAAAATAAATGATAAAGGGTAAGGAAAGCGGGAAGGTGTAAACAGCGGACACCACAACAGTGCTGTTTCAAGCTGCAGGCGGTTGAGAAGGAACTGGAGTGGCGGGAACTGGGTCTGTACCTCCCTCTATGCTCTCACATGGGAGCACAAAGCTCTGCTTTGCTTGAGTGCAGTAACAGCTATTTACAATTTCCAGTCACGAGTGCATGGGCCCATGCATATCCTATGGTGGAACACCCACAGGGGATATACTTGAAGAAGAATGCTCTGTTGTGTGGACCACATGAAAGAGCTCTGCAGATCCACAATGCCATCCTCACAAAGAGGAATTCTGAGAAGACATCAGACATCCTAACACATTGCACAGAACCAAGAAGCTGAGTCAAACTATCGTAGGACAAACGTGCCAGGTGCAGGAAGGGTTTTGATTTCTTGGACACCAACTCAGTGATTGCTGTCACTACTTATGGGAGCTTATTCCCCAACATAAGCCATTTATCATTTCTTTAATTGAATTTTCCATATGCAGATTTATGGCTGAGGGGATGGATTATCTGACTATTCCCCAAACCATCTAAAGGGGATGGAGAAAATAAAGTGAACACAGGTGTACTTAAAGAAAGAAAACTCTAACACATCCCAAATAATTCAATATGAGCAAACTTAAGCGATACAGATACATCACAAAATCCACCATCCATTAGATTGTGAGCTCCAGAGCCAAGGACCAGTCTCAAGTGTTGTAGGAATAAAACATCTGAGAACTGAAAACTATTCCACTTGCCAAGTTCAGGGTTCTGGGATTGCCCTACGCGCAAATATATCACAAGCCATTAAAGCAAGAAGCTATGCTTCTTACTGTTTTGCAATCTGATACAATGAGCCCAGGCTAGTTGTCAAGGTCTCTGGAGTCCTAACCCTGGCTCTGAAATGGAGGCCTTGTCTAAATGGGAAAGTTGCCCTGGTATAACCTAAGGTGTGAATTTAAGATGATCTAGTTGAACTGGTGCAAACTGCTGTGTGGACGCTTATTTTGTTTTGAATGGTTTTTTGCAGTTTAGCTTAACTCGACTGGGAACAGGTTTAAAAGTTATACTGAAATAAACTGCTCAAATGGAAATAAGAGCACTTATACAGGACTTCACACCAGTTTAACTACATTGGTTTAAAAACTGACTTAAGTAAAACTGGTGCAACCTTCCTGTATAGACAAGAACTGGACTGGCTCCATGTAAGGTCTCTTGCAAGTGAGTCAACCACCTCCTCCAATTCCCTACTTGTAAGACAGTGATAAGTTAATTCCCTATATTGTGAGGATCAGTTCATAATTGTAATGCACTTTGAAGATAAGTGCTACGTAGGTGGCAAGTAGAATGATTAGCTGTTGATGAAGAAACACAGAACTGTACATTCAAGGTTTAATAGGGAACATTTTAATAATTCCAAACCTTCTGTGGACCCTACCCCACCCTTCATCTCTCTAGACTATAGCTGAGACATCAGCCTTAATAACTTGTATTACATGTGCCAGATGTTTTAGTTCCTACCATGTTTTAGACCCACCATATTAGGCTGCCATCCTTCGACGTTGACACAGCGATCGATACACCACCAGAAGTCATCTTCAGACTCTCCCTTCCAGGCAAAGACAGGGAACCCTGACAGAGACAGGAAGAAAGTTCCATACTAATGCAACCTATGAAAGTGTCACTTGAGTGGTCCCCTAGCCTGGCAAAGGTGGAATGGTCAAGGTGATGCACTGCTTTTTGTCACCCTGAGAGTGCCCATATTGACAGAATCTGGCTGGAAGGAGCGCTTGCTCTAGGGGAGGTCTGGTTCTTGCCTCTTTTAGTTGCGGAGGTGCTGACATGGTACCATGGGCAGCAGACAGGAATGAGCCTTACTGGAGAGTGACTGTCTTGAAAGGGCTTTTCAAAAAGTCAAAGCTAAGCGTTCAGACCCTTCCTTTTCATTGTTGTTCTAGCCAGTCTTCAAATATACCATCTTGAGGGGGAGGACCCGATTCTTAATTCCTAGCTATAGTACAGAAAGCCATTTGCAGGGACAGTAATATTTACAGCATGTGCAATAGTTATTTACATATCAAAAGGCTGTCCCGGTAGCTTTCTTATACAGACTGCAGAGGGGGCTAGCAATAGGTATCAACTGTTAAGTACATTTACACTCCAGAGAAGCAAAATTTCTGGTTGTGATTTTCAAAGCAGAGCAGGGGATTGAAATGCATGAAAATTACTAGAAGATATGTAGTTCAATCCCCTGCACTGCTTTGAAAATCTTAACCTCTAACGCTAAACAAGCCACATGTCTTGCCAATGCTGCTTAGGCCAAAGTTTGATTTCCAGTTTCATTCCTTACACCTCAAATCCACAGAATTTTCTCTCCTTCTGAGAAGCAATATATTTGATTAAATCAGTATGAATGGCTAATACTCACCAGCAACCTTGCAAGAACAAAGCAGGGTGAATAGTCCAGCTTTCTAAGTAACTCTAATCAATAAATGAACATATGCAACCTTGCCTCATAACTTACCAGCCTACACACTTGTGTGAACATACAAGATGGAAGGGAGATGAATGAAGAAACACTGGAAAGATTTCAAGCTTCTAAAGGTTTATTTTACATTGAAGGGAAAACTATTTGAAAAAGAACACAGTACACTAGAGCAGTGTCCTCTTTTAAAGTATTAATATTTAAAGGCTGAAAGGAATCTCCCTAAAGCACGCTGAAGAAGGCAAAATCCCTTACCACTTTCAGCCAGGGCAGCAGCCACTTCATTGAGAGTAGAATAGATGTTGCAGGCAGCCCATCGGCATTGAGCACCCAAGGCACCAAGAGTCTCCATTAGTACCTGGATCAAAGAAAACAAGGACAGCCGTATTGGGTCAGACCAATAGTCCATCTAGCCCAGTATCCTGTCTTCTGACAGCGGCCAACACCAGATACTTCAAAGGAAATGAACAGAACTGGGCAATTACCATGTGATCCGTCCCCTGTCATCCAGTCCCAGCCTCAGAAGGTAATGAGTGATGTTGTTTTCACATGAATTGCACTGAATTAGGAGGCCTTTGAGCAAATATACTTTTACATGAAGCCAGATATCAAGCTCTGTAATTACTGTGAAACAGATTTAAATGGATTCACTGTAGTTTCTTTAAACATCGAGAGCTTGTCTACACGGTGCATTAGTCCTCCTCAGAGGAGTGTAAATTCCAGTGCTCACTATTGTGTTGTGCTAACTGGCTCACTTAATCCCTTGCTGGCATGCATTAAGAGCCCCCTCGTGTGCACTACTGAACTTTAGTGCATGCCAGCAGTGGCCACCTGGGCCAGTTAGTGCACAGCATGCCAGTGCACCCTGGCATTTAGTGCGGGCTAATGCAGCGCTGCGTAGACAAGCCCTGACAGAGCAGTCAGTGCTGTATGAAACAGAGACAGACAGACCGTGCATCAGAGAGCCTATCATTTAAAACAAATGAATACAAAAATAAAATAGTAATTCCAGTGCGCCTAGTCCATTTCATCCAGATATGGCAAAGCCCCAAATCCCAATCCCCTGCTCTAGTCATTAGAGCTCATTCCCTACTAGTGCTTGGAAAATTCAAAAATCCAAGAGTCCTGAATCACACAGTACCTTCACCTTTACCTTCACAATCACTAGATCCCACTTCCCTCTTGTTTTATTCTAAGATTTGTGGGGGGGTTTCTTAATCATCATTACTCACAGCTATGGCTCACAGACACACACATGCACTGCTCACATCTTAAAAGATGAGATACAGATAGACACACATCCTTATTAAATAGACCTTTACAGAAGTCAGCAAGTCTCCTTTTTAAAAAGCGATTTTGGTGAAATGTGCTGGATTGACATCTCTGGAGACTGAAGTCCTCTTTGTCCCCAAGAGCAGCTGCAGCACAGACAAAGAGAGCGCAAGATTCCCTGACACTGCCCTGCCAATGTGCTCCTGCCCCGCAAGGACAGAGAACAGGTTTCAGTCTTCGTGGCCTATCCATTCTTTGGCCTCCCTGCTGAGACTGCCAACAAGGGTATGAATTAGCGCCAATTGCATTGGTGTTTTTTGGGCTGTGGACTGCCATTGTTTGGGAACTGGACTGAGACCCACTAACCTGTCTCACACCGGTCACTGAACAGCCAACAGTAGGTAGCATTACAGTCACTACCGTCCTGGGCCAGACTCAGACAGGGGACCTGTCAGTCACTGGCAGCATATCCCTTCAGCTATCCTCCAAGTCATCCAATCTCTGGGAAATCTATTTTTCTCCAAACATGGCATTATGTAACTATGCCTATTTCAGGGAGACTATTTCCTAGGAGCACATGCTTTGTATACCAATGGAGTCACCCTTCAGTGGAATTTAAAGAGGCTTCTTGCTGAAATGCCCACTGCAAAGGGAAAAGAACTGAATAAATAAAACAGGGCCTTACGGCAGTCTGTGCAGTTATGTGCGTGCAGCCCACAATCTTGGCCCCAGCCAATGGCTTCTCTCCCTGAGCTCGCTTCCTTAAAGCCATAAGTGCAGGCATCTCTGGAAGGAAAGAAAAATCCATCATTAAAAAGCAAAGAAGAGTCAGTACAAAGAAGCAGACATCCAGCGCCGCTGCCCTACCTTGCCTTAGCATTTAAGATCTACGGTAATAAATCTGTGCAGTACTGCCAACCCCAAACCCTCAAAAGCCTGGAGTCAGGCCCCCCAAATCATGACATTGACTTAAAAATATTAAGATTTTTAAAAAAATAATTTGTTTTAGATTCTTTTTACTTGCCTTCTGGTGTTTAAGTGTTTAGGGTGCAGCCTAGTCATGGTTTCAAGCTTTTCTTTGCAGCCAGAACAGCTAGAAACGTACTGCACCCTCCCCAATGGAAGCTGAAATTTTCACATAATCACTTGTCTAAATGAGTTGGGGCTTGAAGAAAATCAAATATCACGAGACTCATGGTAAAATACAATAGTTGGCACTACTACTGTTATGGCTGTGTAAGAATTTCAGCCCCCGCCTAGAGAGCTGAGACTTGGATAAGCCCACTCTTTTTGTGACTACTCTCATCCTTGTGAACAATCTAGTAATTGGATTTGGTCCCCTTTCACAAGTTGTCTGAACTAATCAGCATTTTTACAACGTTGCCTATTATTTGTGAAGTATTTGATAACCGTTGTCTTCTGTTTGTAATAATGGGTCTTTGAAAATTCAATAATTTCTCTAGTGTGGGTCACTGAGATCACAGGATATGTTTTTTCTGTTCTACGATAGGCTAACCTAACTGTTATTAGCAGGAACAGTGCCAGAAGAAATCAGTGGGACACTGAACCTCCCAAGGAAAGGATGGGGAGCACTTTAAGGAGATGCACAGAGAGGAGATAAGGTAGCCTAAGAAATTTTAGGACACAAATATTTCCCTATTTTGTGTTAGCTACTGGAGCCTCTTGCCTTTTACACCTGGTTGGAAGTGTATCACGTAGCTCTGTTGTAATAGGGCAAAGAGAAGTTTCAGGTCATTTACTTGAACCCTTAAGTATAAAATGTTATGAGTAGAGCTGGTCAAAAAATGGACTTATTCTCTGCTCCATGGGAAATTTCAACAAATATGAAAAAATAGTTTGTCAAAATTTTCCCATGGAAAAATTAGACTTTTCAGGGAAAAAATATTTTGTCCAAAAACTGAAATATTTTAATTCAGAAACATTTCTGTGGTGTCACATGCTCTTATTCTCTGGGGTTCCTGGTCAGACTCCATTTCCCCATCATGCACCATGGTCTCCCTTTATGATGAGGAGAGGTAGTTGCATCAAGGGTGTATTGTGAGAGGTATAGTCTTGCTGGGGAAGCTGGCCCATAGTGGAGGATAAAGACATGAGGAAACACAACTGCAACTCCCATGAGGCACCAAGATGGAAAATCCAAACTGAAATATTTCTGTTTTTCACTGAAATATTTTGTGTTTAGAGCATTTTTTCTTTTTGACGAAAGATCAAAATGTTTTGCAGAAAATGGGCACTTCTCTGGGAAAGGTTCCTTTAGTCAAAAAACCCAATTTGCTGCTGAAAAACAGTTTCAATAAGCCCTTGCTATAAGCTCTGCAGGATGGGAAGGTATGAGGTACTCCGGATTTGAAGCTGTACAGGTGAGAAGTCCAGATCACAACAGCATCAAACTTGAGGAGCCTGCCTCCTTTTACCTTGTTCAGCAATTTCAATCTCTCGGCGCCCAAACTCTGCCTGCTTTATGTTTTTCACACAGAAATCGCTGCTGCCTTTGGAGTTCTTCTGTTGCTTGTCCCTAGGGGAGGTCTCATCATCAGAGCTGTCGGTGTATGAGGCAGCTGGAGAATGAGAGAATGAGGACACATAAGGCAGAATAAAATATCCCCGACCCCACCAACAAGCAAAAGAAGGGAATTTGTGGTGTGGAAGAAGTCAGACAATCTGCAATGGAAAGGGGGACACAGGTTCAAGTTACAGTAAATGTCCAAATACCTGGTCACTTGAGGGTAAAAATACTTCGCAATTATGCATCGCTCACAGACATGCCCTAGAATTTGTGTTCTTTCCAGTTTCGAGTTGATCAGCTAAATAGCCCAGATGCGTTTCTCTTGGGCAACAAGAGCATCTTTCTTCAACTGAGACCTCCCCTTCTGCTTCTACTGTCCACAACCTCAGGATCAATCTTCACCCGGAATTGCGCCCCCCCGCCCCCAGCCCCAGACCACAATTCCCATCACTACTTCAGCAACAGCTTCTCCTTGACTGTGCCAGTCTCTATTCATGTCTTCATCTCCTCTCACCTTGTCTACTGCAACTCTTGTCTATGGCCTCTCCAAGTTCCATCTCTCTACATTCTCCACCCACTTAGCCACTGGCCCCTCAGACTGCCTACAAGCCTGCCTATTATGTAGAGAGTTGTACACTAGGAACTGGACACAGACCCAATCTTATTACACGTTAGTCACCAAATAGTAGTTTGATAGTAAAAGTGCCGAGTCATGACTCATTTAAGGTGCCTACGTACAGTCCCTGGACTCACTTAGTTTGTAAGGCCTGGTCTACACTATGAAGTTAGGTCGATATAAATTTCCTTGTGTTGACCTATTTATGCCTGTATCTACACTCAAATTAATCTCCCTCCAACATAAGCGCCCGATTACAGTGACACAGTAAAACCACCTCCCCAAATGCCATTGAGCAATGGTCAATCTACTGAGATTGACAGAGTGTGAGTGCAAACATTGTGTGACCTGTATCAACCCTAACAGTTCTCCACGTCACATTCCCTGCAACAGTGATTGTTTTGGTCTCAATTGTGAACTGCATTGCTCAAGGTCATGCAGACCAAAAGCAAACCCCCGTCCCCCAAAAACCAGCCTGCATATTTTTGAAATGCCTTTTCCTGATTCCCTACCGTGGCAAGCACACCTAACAGCTCTCTCGTTGTGTGCAACGGCCCAATTGACCATGCTGGCTCCACACACTAGATGCACTCCTGCCTGGATAGACAGGAAGTACTGGATCTCCTGGGCCTGTGGTGAGAAGATGCTGTGCAAGCACAGCTACGGACCAGCCACAGAAAAAGATATCTACAAAAAGATTGCACCGGAGATGCAGGCAAAGGGTACAACAGGGATCAGCAGCAATGACAGGTGAAAGCAAAGGAACTGTGCCAGCATACCACAAGGCCAGGGAGACCAACAATCATTCTGGTGTTGAGCCGCAGACCGGCCACTTTTGCAACAAGCTGCATGCCATATTTGGTGAAGACCCCATCAGCACCCCACAAACCATTGTGGATACCTTGGAAGAGCCCAAGTCAGAGACTCCTGCTGTGAACAGTGAGAAGGAGGAAGAGGGGAGAGATTCCCCACAGTCTAGCCAGTCCAGCCTGCCGAGCCTGGACAAACCCGATGAAGGGGAAGGGACCTCTGTGTGCAGGCATTTTCCCTTACAGTGCTTAAATTTAAAGATGGCACCTGGTCCATCACCAAGTTGACATGACAAAGATACCAACTTGTCATTGCTTTACTCGCACAAGAAGAGGTAGCAGATCAACCAACAGAGGCAGAGTTGGTATCTGCTGTTCATTCCTCTGTAGGGTTAGGCATGGGGAGATGGAGGAGGGCCATGTGGAGTGTTTTGTTGATGTACACAGGAATGTCCCTTGTATCCTGAGAGATCTGAAAGACAACTTTCATGGAGGTACTCTGCAATTCTTTCCCAAAGGTTTCTTGGGATGGCTGCCTTATTTCTTCCTCTGTGGTAGGACACTTTCCCATGCTACTCCACAATGAGTTTGGCTGGCACCACTGCAGTCAACAAGCTAGTGGCATATAGGCCCCAAGGAGGGGGGGGGGGAAGGAGGGCCGGAAGCGAGCATCAGGACACCATTAACAGGTTAGCTTACTGTGCCTTTGTTACTCTCAAGAGTGAGATACCAGCTAAAATCACCACTGCTTGTGGAAAATAGTGCCAATATTCAGCTCCCCTGCCCTATACGCATATCCACGGAATAGGAACCAACACTGTATTGTTTCGTGCAATTGGATTTCCGTTCTTCCACCTTGCCCTGGGCGGGCAACACTCACCCTGGCTGGGACAGAGTGGTGCTGTGCAGAGTCACTCCAAAACTGAAGCGTCAATAGGCGTGTCTTATTAAACACTTTTATGAGAGTAACGGAAGGGAGTTTTGAAACATATCTTTTCCTTTTGACTGGATTTCCATTTTGGCTGGAAATCCAATGACACACCTGCCTGTTTTTATCAGCAGCTGCTGCCATTGCAGCCTTGAGGGGTGCTCCCTCCACAGCGATTGCATGCCGGCCCCTGATGAGGAGGAGAAGGAAAAGGACTAGGAAGGACATGTTCAGTGAGATCCTACAAGCCAGTGCTGCCTCAGATCATGATCAAAGGGTCTGAAAGGCCAACATGGCAGAGGGCATGGAGAAGGACGGAGCTGACAGGAGAAAGGCCCAGGAATCCCAGCAGGAAAAGGAGAAGGAGATGCACCAGGACACAATGGGGCTTCTCAGGTAGCAAACTGAAATGGTGCAGACCCTGGCTGATCTACAGAAATCCCACCCTTTGCAGTCCTTAGAGAACTCCATGGTAAGCAGCTCACTACATCTCCCAGCATGCCATGTGGCATCATGGGCTACGTCCTTATCCCTACCATTCCACACTAGGGGACAGCAAGGTAAACCACAGCTTCACATACACCAACCTTGGTTCTCACAGATCAGTGTATGTGTAAACCATAATGGACTACCGTTGTGCATTGAAACGGATAGAAATGTTTGCTGCCTTTCCAATATTAAAGTTTTCTTCTATTCATTCATGTTACAAGTTTGGGTTGCATGGCCTGGTGGTGTTTGCACATTGGTTTTATTGCACTGTTTTTGCTACTCCATAAATTTATATTTTTTGAAAATAAAATTATCTTTATTAGTGCACAATACATATTGCAGAATGCATAGCAGTACTCAAAGCACCCAGTACTTGTAAATGTACATCACCACAGACCTAGGTTCAAGAAAACACCGGCTCATATTTATAAAAGTAAAGCAAGCACTGCATAAATCGGTTCAGTAAAACACACAATCATCGTTATTAACGTACAGGAAGGACTACACAACTCCTAAAAGCATCCAAACCTTCAGGCCCAGAAAACACTCCAGCACAGAACACTGTTGTGGCTGACCATTTAAGTGCTCTTTCAAAGCCTCCCTCAACCACACAGCTCCATGCTGAGCTCTTGCAATGGCCCCGTTAAACTCACCAGACAGCTGTTCCACCTCCACCCTGCAGCAGCTTTTGCTCACAGACACTATGCAATACACAATAGGTAGCTATAACTATTGGGATATTTTTCTCACTGAGATCCAATCTAGTGAGTAAACACTGCCAGGGTCCCTTCAATCTACTAAAAGCACTTTCAACTGCCATTCTGCACCTGCCAGCAGTTGAATCTTTCTTAACAATCCTGTGTTCTTAAAGATGCAAGGGTCATGCACCTTCCCTAACCAGCCTACACTGATATCAGGGAAGTGTCCCTGGTGGTCCACCAACACTTGCACAACCACAGAAAAGTAGCCCTTTCTGATGATGTACTCATTGCAAGGTGGGCTGGTGACAAAACAGAGATGTGTGTGCTATCACCCCACCACAGTTCAGGAACCCCATTGCTGTAAATCCATCCACTTTGGCAATGTGCAGGACAAGACCCATAGTCCTGCGTGCAGGAGACAATTAATGGCCCCCACTTTGGATTTTCCACCTTCAAAATCATTTCCCACTGACCAGTAGCAATCCGGAGTTGCAAGCTTCCAGAGTGTGATCACCACTCACTTCTCCACTGTCAATGCAGCTCTCATTCTGGTGTCCTTGCACTGGAGGGCTGGGCCAAGCTCATTACAAAGATCTAGGAATGGAGTCTTTCGCATCCAAAAGTCCTGCAGCCACTGCTCATTGTTCCAAACCAGCTTTAGGATGCGATCCCACCAGTCAGTGCTTATTTCTCAGGCCCAGAAGTGGCACTCCACCGTCGCAACTGCTCCATGAATGCCACCAACACCCCTGAATGTTTTTCATTATGTCCCTTAGCAAACTGCCTTTGAAGAAATTGTCATGAACCCTGTTGTTGTGGTACTTCCTGGAGGTCTGCAAATACAGGAGAATTGTGTCCCATATTTGCAATGTTCATGAGAGCAGTGCAGAGCACTGCAGGCTCCATGCTTCTATCAGAGATGACTGACATGAAAAGCGCCATGCATGTTTGTGGGATTTTAAATGAAAGGCACGAAAATTATGAAATATAGATGGCATTACGGGACGGAGAAAGTTGCAGGCTGGAAATTTGACCCTTAGCTTTCAGAGATTCCTGTGCAACTCATTTCTACCTCCCATATTGTGAAAATTTCCCAAAAGGCATTGCACTGCACACTGGGATACCTACCCATAGTGCACCACACTTTGTATTGACACAAGCACTCCTGGTGAATACATAAGCAGCCAAGTACGCACACGCATGAGCAATATATTATCTTCAGTGATTGTACACTGATGTTACCTGCTTCAACCAAAGTTTGTGGTGTAGACATGGGAATGCGTTATCTGGAAGATAAATCCTCCTTAAGGAGATTTAAGACGGGAACAATGGACAGGAAGGTGATTGGATGTACAAGGGTTTTAAAGTAACTATGTTCAAAAGAGCAGGCATTTAAAAATGTCATACTCTCACTCTGCATCTCTGCTCCCCGTGTGTCAGTCTCAGCTGCTCACTTTATGGACATGAACAAGTGTTTGCTTCCTTTAGCTCTGCATAGCCCTTATAGCTACTGGAGAGCAAGCTTGAGTCTGTTTTGCCTCACGCATCAACAGAACTGTCCGCTCATTGGTGAGCCTTTGTCTAAGCACGGTAAGAGGCAGAAAGCCCCAGCTAGATTTTCAGATGCCAGGGGAATCTGTGAAGCTGACAGTTATTAAAATCACGTTTCGTCTCACAGCAAGAACACATGATTTCAGTGTTACTGAAAGAGAACCACTGCATCAGTACAGGATCCCACGATCCCATTAGCAAAATCTCCAAGGACTGGTAAGAGTCAGGGAGAAGTATTTCACCTTTCTATTTAATTATAAATACAAAACACCCAGTGACAAAAGTGTCACATGTTTCTTGTTTGCATTGTTTATACATTTTCTTTACTTGTTTTTCATTTTCTCTCCCTCACCCCAGTTCTATTTTTTCCTTTGCATCCAAACAATTTTCCTCTTCTTAAGTTGTTGATTCGCCTTCAAGTATTATCAGTGCAGGCCCCCTCCCCCACCTCTAGAGGTGCACCTGTGTTCTCCACAGAAGCTCAAAACCGTATGGAAAACTCAGCCGGGTGGAGTCAGATGCCTGACTCTGCCTGGAGCTCTGGAATACTTCATGAGAGGCTAGATAATGAGGCATGGCCCCTTAAAGTGCGCTCAGCTCCTTCCAGCTATTGAAGCAGCATGTTGGAACTCCCTCTCTTCTTTCCATAGCTCAATGAATATTGCTATGCTACTTATACTGTATAAGAAATAAGTATTATTATATAGAGTGGTCCTCTTGTGTTTCTGGCACTCAGAGGCACTCTTTATGATGCACAGGGCAAGGATCACAGACTGGAGTGTTGCCAGTGTTGTTCAGTCTATACGGGCCTTATGTCTCAGGCATGAAGAGACCATGAGTCTTGCCTCAGGTTAATCCTGATGGATAAAGCACTGAGGGCTTCAAGGATGAATATGGAGTCAGAATTGGTATCTGGTCCTTCCTGCCATTCCTGAATGCAGGAGAAGACAAAAATCCAGTGCCAAGGAATGCTCAGTGCTGACAAGGTCTGGACACTCAGGTGGGCTGCATGGTACCCCAGGTTTCTTAGGGCCAAGAGACAGAAGAAGAAAGATGACACACATCTTTCCCCTCATTCTCACTCTCAGAGGTCTAACGGGGATAGAAGACATACAATCACTGGTGCAAGAGGTGATGGAGATCAGAAACATCTGGTGCCTAAGAGATTCAGTTCCCCAGTGCCGAGGAACAAATCTTTGTCCCCAGTGACAGAATTCAAGACAGTGTGGAAATCATCATGGCTGGGGCCAATGACACACAAACCTTTGGGGGGGGTAGCTAATATTTTGAGCCCAGTTACTTGTTTGGCATCTAAGAGATTTATTGAGGACAACCCAGCTGGATCATCCCATCAAGGACAGATTTCTTTGATGACTCAGTTGGAGTCCCCCCCACCCCATCCCAATTACTAAGGCAAAACACGGGGTTCCACTAGCATCGAAGACTAAGATCTCTGATCCCTCAGAGCTGACCTTGCTGTCATATGAGGTGAAGTTTGAAAGCTGTGCCAAGAGCTCTCTGTTTCCCAAGCCTTACCCCGAATTCTTCTTGATTCCAACCTCGATGACAATTGTCTAAATACCTGGGTCGGTTCATCATAATTATCTGAGGGGACCCTTTGTATCATCTTATCGTTATGGAACGAGTTCCCTTGCACGATGCCAGGCTCCTTGAGCCCCTCAGCCCTAGGATCAACTGTCAAAGCAACATTCAGGGACCGGAAACCAAATGGAAGCCATCACCAACACATTCCATTCCAAAGACAAAGCATCTGGAACCTAGAACGATGGAACCTCCCCGCCTCATCTGCTCTATTCATAGCTAATACAGAGTTCTCTGTTGGTAAGAATGTCTTGGAGGGTATGTCTACACTGCAATAAGAGACCTGCAGCAAGGCCATAATTGGCCTGGGCGCACGGGGCTAAAAATTGCAGTGTAGATGCTCCGGCTCAGACTGGAGCCTAGCCTCTGAGACCCCGTGAATGGGTGGGTCTCAGAGCCTGGGCTTCAGCCCGAGCCCAAATGTCTACACTGCAATTTTTAGCCCAGTGAGCCTGAGTCAATTGACCCGGGCTCTGAGACTCAGTGCCATGGATATTTTATTGCAATGTAGACATATCTGATATGGACTTCTCAAGAACCTGATCCATACTGTTTGCCCTCCTCCCCTGATGGAATTCTCTACAGTTTCCCTCCAAAGAAATTTAAATCCTTTCAAGAGCTTTTGACAAGAATTGCAGGCACACTGGGCCACTGCCATAACCACCAGAAGAGCAGCATGGCTAAAGTGCTCTAGTCCCTCCACACAAATAACCCAGAGGGGAAGATCTTCCCTTTGAATGTTGGGAGCTTTTTAGTGCCTGCAACAATGAGAGCTTACAGAAAGTGAAAGATTCAAGGTTCACTTTGAAGACTCTGAATATATAAACCCTCCTTCAGAAGGAAGACTCCCTTTAGATACCACAAACAATATCTGTTGACTTCTCCGGACTGTCAAGAGGAAACCACACCAACGGTCTTCCTCTCTTCTGGCAAACACAGATCTCAGTCTTATTGTCAGATGCATGTGTCTTCATGCTGTGTTTCAGGCCCTCCTTCAAACACCAAGTAAAGTTTTGGAAGTATACTTGAGAGCCTCAGACCAGTCAACGTGGATGTAACAGACATCAACCCTGTCTCCACCTCGCTTCAGAGGCCACCTGTTCCCTGTTTTTGAAAACATAGAATAAAATTATCACAGACAAGTGGGTGTTGGAAAACTCTTGAAGTGGGTACACCATACAATTGCACTCCATAGTTCCGAATTATTCACTTTTTCCATCCCTCTTCAGGGACTGTTCTCGCAAAAAAACCCTATCAGAAACAAGAATTCTGCTCTGTTGCAGATTAGTGCAACCGACACACTTCCCAATCAATACTGGTGGAAAGTGGTTATTCCTCTTCTTTTCTTATTCCAACTAGACCTGGAGGGCTCCTTTCTATTATGGATTTTAGGGCATTCACTCAATACTTTAAGTTTTGGATTATGATTGTAGTCTCCATTACTTCCTCTTTAAATCTACAAGATTGGTTTGTAGCTTTCAGCTTCAAAGACACATATTTCTACAGATCCATCAGACCGTCACACAGGAAGTATTACTGTTTCTGAATCAATAAGGTTTGCTATCCATATGGAGTTCTACTTTTTGGCCTATGTACTGCTCAGCTGGTATCTACCAACTGCCTTGCACCAGGCTGTACAGCAGCACAGCTAAGACATCAATGTGACAGTGTATTTCTATACCTGGACATCTAATAAAGGCATTGTCACTACAAGAAGTTCAAGACCCCTTTCAAAAAACATACTCTCAATTTAGTCCCTGGGCCTCAGGATAAATCAGGAAAAGTTATTTTATTCCCATCTACAGGATCACATTCACGGACGCAGACACACACTCCACAACTACAAGGATTTACCTGACACCACAAGGCTTCAGGAGATACTCAGGACCAGAAAACTGTTACACGCTCCATCCCAGCATCAAGCCAGAACAATTGTACAATTGCTAGGATTGATGGCATCATGTATTCTGATTATTTCCTTTGCCAGATTAAAAATGAGACCTCTAAAAACCTAAAGAACATGGACTTGAGAAAAATAAACCACCTACGTTCAAGGGCTCTTTCAAGCCTCCAACTCCTGCTCCAGTTATCAGCAAAACAAGAAAGCAGACTGCACATACATATGCCGGAACTCAGATCAATCAGACTAACATAAAAGAAATTCCTCCCACATATACAAATACAATACTACAAAAAAACATAATAAATCACTCTTCTATGTCCGGAGGATTGTATTCACCAACACATCACATCACCAACTATTCAGCTCCCAGACAAGGAGAATACCTGGGCAGACCAACTCAGCAGAACAAGCAACATGACACACAAATAATCCCTAAAGACACACTACAGGCTTGTCCACACAATAGCTTAGTGTGTGGCAAACTAGGGCACTGTATGCTCACACCCTGGCTTGCTGTGCATTAAGGGTATGTCCACCTTCCAATTAAACACCCACTGCTGTCCCATGTCAGTTGATTAGGGTTATGGGGCTGTAAAACTGTGGTACAGACATTCAGGCTCAGGCTCGGGCTCAAGCTCTGGAACCCTATGGGTATGTCTACACTACCCGCCGGATCGGCAGGCAGCGATTGATCCAGCGGGGGTCGATTTATCATGTCTAGTCTGACGTAATAAATCGACCGCCGAGCCCTCTCCTATCGACTCCTGTATTCCACCGCTGCGAGAGTCGCAGGCAGAGTCGACGGGGGAGCGGCAGCAGTCGACTCACCGCAGTGAAGACACTACGGTGAGTAGATCTAAGTACGTTGACTTCAGCTACGTTATTCACGTAGATGAAGTTGCGTAATTTAGATCGACTCCCCCCCGCACAGTGTAGACCAGGGCTTAGTCTTCAAGACTTGTTCACTATTTCCCCATACCCCAATCTGTGGAACACGACAAACATCTTGTTGCAGCACAAGAGAATTGCAAATAAGCAGAATAGCGCTCCTGAGGAAGAACAAGTTGCAGTTCCCTGACAGTTATCTTCTCCCTGAATTAAAGCCATCAGTTTCTGCATGCCTTTTCCCCAATCCCCTTGATTCAAGTGTTATTAGAAAGATAAAAGACAAGGCACATGGTTCTACTGATAACATCAAACAGGACCAGATAGTTTGGGAATTCAGTGGAGTTGAGCCACCATTTTCTCTTCCACTGGTTCTGGATCTTTTAACATAACTGAGGTCTCATGCTTCACCCAGATCCAAAATCTCAGCAACTGGAGTTTTCATCAAACTTCTGCGAAAACATTTATCTTTCTTCCAAGGAGTCTCACAGTTGTTAGTGCAAAGCCTTCAACTAGTATGTAGCCAAGTGGAAAAGAGTCTCAGTTTTGGTGACCATCACAATATAACTGAATCTGCACCAGTGTTTCCCACGAGTGGGGATCTGTACTGATAAAAGGAGAAAGACGAATTACCTAAACTGAAAGTTGAGATCCACATTCCATACCCGCACTATTCTGATCTTAGATGGTCTGAGGAGGAACTTAGGTGACACAGGGGGTCCACTCCCCCTTATGCAGCCTCTCATGGAGTATCCCATGTCTCAAAGCATGTGTGCTGTGTCCTTCCAGTAGTCAGAACTTTCCAGAGGGATCCAAGCTTCAACGGAATGCTTGGTTATATCCCAAGAGAATATGGGAATTTGTTACTGATAAGCTACTCAAAGGACTCACGTTATAGGGATACAAACTCCTCTTTCCAGCGCTCCCACAGCCTTTCATTAGCATTTAGGTGTCAGTAAATCTCAACCAAGCAGTTAAAACCCTCTGTTCCGTACTGCCAGTATGCATATGGTCTTTTACACAGCACCCAGTGTGCTTGTAATTGACTTTTCTAGCCTCCCGCAGGCACTTTAGAACACCCCCAGGGGAAAAAGCTTAGTGCTGGTGCTGTCTGCGTGCCAGGCTCCCCAAGACCTGCTTGTGCCTAATCTGCTTATTAAGAATTATACATTACTGAAATTTCTCTGCAAAGGATCTGTCCCCTGCAAGGGTGTGAAAGGCAAGTCTGACCCTGCAAACAGCACATCGACGGCAAAACACATTCAAGGAGGTGAAGAACTAGAAGCCTATCTTTTAATAAAGAAAGCAAGTTATACAATATTGAACACTGGGATCAAAAATTTCAGAAGGATTAACTAGTTAATGCAGGATTATTTTCCTGAAAACAGCTAATCTGTCCAAAGGGTTTTTAAAACCGTATCTTGGTGTTACTCCTTGGGCTGAATGTACTTTTTGTAACCAAGCCTGAAAAACATAGGTAGTAACCAGATTTTCATACATGCTGCGTTCTTTCCTGTTAACAGCCACAGAGGAAGTTATGCTATGTGTGAGCCCTACTATCCTGTGGCACTTGACAAAATTACTGAGGTCAGGATCTCCCCAACACACATATTTTGGAAAGATACTAGAAGTCTGCAGGATCTATCTCCTAAATTTAATTTAAAGTTTAGGTCAGGACCCCCATTTAGCAATATACAAGTAAGCAAAACAAAGCTATGTGATGTCAAAGAAATGGCAGTTGCCAGGCAGTGTTATCCAATGGCCAAGAAAGGGGAAAACAGCTGCAGACTAGAAATGGTCTCAACTGGCAGGAACCAGAGGGGGATCGGAACTTTCCCAAAATTCAAGGATGCTCAGATTTAGGGTTTAGATCCAGGAAAATCTGATTACTGATACCACCAGACTCTTTTTAAACAGTGACAAAAAGAGGAACTAGGGTACATTCCAAAAAAGGGCACTTCCCCCACTAACCAATTAATCCCCCCTATGACCGGCACCTCCTAAAGATGCCTATTACAAGCTAATAGAAAATGTACCTTGTTCCTTTTCTGTTTGACCCCACTAAAGTTATGAAACAGCGTGAGAAAGAAATCAATCTCCTTTAATTAAAGATATTATTAACTTAATCTTATTTCAATAACCAATTTATGTGTGTAGTGTGCAGCACGTAAGCGCTTCAAAGCTCTGGACAAACATTAACTAACTAATCCTCATAACACCACTGCAAGGCAGGTAAGGATTATCCTGATTTTACAGAAGGGGGAAAACAGACACTGGAGATTAAATGATTTGCCAAAGGCCAAGCCACTTAGTCACTGGCGGAGACAGGATTACCACATGCAGACCACTAGGCTGTGCTGCGTTGCTACTGTGACTAATGCCAGGTCATACGGTTGCAAATAGCTGCCTTTCCCCCTCTTGCTGTGACAGCTAGCTGGGGAGACTGGCCGTGAAACTGTACTGTGAGCCTTTTGGCATACCTACAAGACACACAAGATGACTACCACAAGTATAAATACAGCCGCAACACTGAAAGCATTGCATGGGCCAAAAACTGTCTGAATTTTCTTTCAGTGAAATACAGGGATTGGATTTTTATATAAGTAGGCTTCGAAGTATTAGGTTTTTATTGGTAAATGTTGGTAAATGTCAATTTCACTGTACACACACAAACCGATAAAAAATATTTCAATAGATGATCATCTAAATTTCAAGATAGTCGAAGAAAGAAAAATGCTGCTGAGACTCAGAGTATGATTTAAGGATATTTACTTTGTATATTTTGACATTTGACATTGATAATGTGTTCTAAGAGTTATAAAGTTTTAATTTTTTACATCTCAAAGTCAACTGTCATTAAATTGTCTGCCCCTCCATCCCCCTATTTCCTACAACTCTTGAACATTTAAATAGATTAAGCATTTTTCCAATTTTTAACCCCAAAACTTTTTGCAACTGTGAACATTTTAATTGATAAAAATAAAAAAAGATTAAAAATAAACATCAATATTATCCATCATAATTACAAAAAAAAATCAAATTTTGCCAAGCCTATAAATAAGTGAGTCACTTGGCAAACAAACATATTACACCATACGCTGCTGGAGGTGTTTATGCTTTGTACTTGAAAGATACAGGAAAGCATCCTCAGATTGGATAACAAAGTGGGACGTGGGGGATAAAGAGGCAAATAATTGGCTCTTCAGAAGTATTTTAGGAGCCTCGGGGTTGAGTCACCTTTGTTAAGAGTTGGTTAGCAACAGCAAGAAAGCAGCAGACCCTAGAGGCAGGGAAATTCCCCCCAGACTTCAGTTTAGTGGTAGAATTTTTAACAAGGTACAACCATGAGACACGCCTATAGCACATCAGTGACCTATACAACTGGGAATCTTCTAAGGGATTTAAGGGAGTTAGGCACTCTGCTCAATTGCTGGGGACCTAACTCCTCAGGTCCCTTTGGAAATCCCAGCCTTAACTAAAAAATGATCATTTGATTAACTTGGACACAAGAGAGGTCTTTGCCACTTTAAAGAAAGCAGAAAGAATGATTATCATTGGTCATTAGTAATAGTGTAGTGACTGAAAGATGATATGTTGAGATGATTCTTCGGTGTTTTACACGAAATTAATTTGGAGGGTCTCATTCAGACCCATTCCTAGAGGGACTGGAGTTCACGTCACAAGAACAGCATAACTGCCGCCCATTCTGTGCAGAGGTGCCAGGACTCAATGGGCCTGTCAACTAAACTCCCCTTTTGGCTCTAAAATCCCTCTCTCCAGGTCAAGGATGAGGCACATTGATGGGAGTCTCCGCTACCTGCAAATGCAACTGTCCTCGGAACAGAGGGCTTCAGTCTCCAGGGCTGTCAACCCAGCACTTCACATTAGCACAAAAATGCACTGTTTTATTAATACAAATTAAAATGCTGATGCTGTAATGGGAGAGACTAAGTAAGATGGAG
The DNA here is from genome assembly GCF_965152275.1 of Natator depressus. Taxonomy (NCBI): domain Eukaryota; kingdom Metazoa; phylum Chordata; order Testudines; family Cheloniidae; genus Natator; species Natator depressus. The sequence continues at coordinate 342,978,189 of NC_134234.1, forward strand.
GAGAGCTCACAGGAAATCACTCAGAGCTCTTTCAACTATGGGTCTGGAGTACCGACAAATTGAAGAAATATTAGTTAGACTAATCAGACTAACATTAGTCTTTAAAAAATGACAGTCATACCAAATATTCACATTAGAATACTGATTAGCTCTCACAGATCTATATTAGAGAAATTCTAAACCTTAGTGCCAACTTAAAGCTTCAAAGGGGTAGCCATGTTAGTCTGTATCCACAAAAACAACGTGGAGTCTGGTGGCACCTTAAAGACTAACAGATTTCATAGAATCATAGAATATCAGGGTTGGAAGGGACCTCAGGAGGTCATCTAGTACAACTCCCTGCTCAAAGCAGGACCAATCCCCAAATAAATCATCCCAGCCAGGGCTTTGTCAAGCCTGACCTTAAAAATACCTAATGAAGGAGATTCCACCACCACCCTAGGTAACGCATTCCAGTGTTTCACCACCCTCCTAGTGAAAAAGTTTTTCCTAATATCCAACCTAAACCTCCCCCACTGCAACTTGAGACCATTACTCCTTGTTCTGTCATCAGCTACCACTGAGAACACTCTAGATCCATCCTCTTTGGAACCCCCTTTCAGGTAGTTGAAAGCAGCTATCAAATCCCCCCTCATTCTTCTCTTCCGCAGACTAAACAATCCCAGTTCCCTGGAATTTATTTGGGCATAAGCTTTCGTGGGTAAAAACCCCACTTCTTCAGATGCATGGAGCTAAATTAGACAAGCAATCAGAATTTTAGACAAGAAAAAACTTAAAGCTTGTGTTACCATGTGGGGTATAGTTAGATTTAAGAGTTCATTGAGACATACTTGTCCGTATAACTGGTATGGTGAACACTGAGTCTGGGCTAATATTTATACGGGAAGGATACAGCATGCATTGTTCCCTTGCACCTCCTAGGAACCCACTGTGAGGAAATACAGGCACTGTGGGAGAAATAGGTCACCCTCCCAGCCGCAGGGTGAGTGTTCACACAGTACAGGGGCAAAGCAGTGGATTATAGTATTGAGGAACGTGGCATCCCAAGTACAAACGTGTGGGTGAAAACCCTACTACACCTGGATGAGCTAGCCATATCTTCATTGCTTCCTTGGGGGCAGAGAGAGTTCCCTTGGCATTTGCCTCTGCTGAGTGTGGCAGGGAAGAGCCCACACTCAGCTGTTTGGGCCTCTCTTCTGCAACAATAGAAAGAGAGTCCAAGAATTAGAAAAAACAGCCTCAAGTCATTAATGATCAAGCCCACTTGTAACTAGGCTGCCCCCAAACTACAAGGTGAATTCTCCATCTATTATTTAGACAGTATGAAAAACACAGAGCCCCTACCCCCAAAACTTCGTAGTCTCATTCAGAGAAACTGAGACAATGGTCCAGATATGAGACACTGTCAGGGAGATCAGCATAGGTGGCTTCTCAGAGGAATGGGTTTTCAGGAGGGACAGGAGAGGAAGGACATTTGGAATACACAGCATGGGAGGATGTTCCAAAAGTAGGGGCAGCAAGACAGAGGCCATAAAGCCAAAAGTGGGAGAAGACAACGGGAAAGAAGTTAGTTATCCTTCTGTAACTGTGGTTTTTCAAAATGCTGTAGTCAGTGTGGATCCCACCGTAGATGCACATGCATCTCATGTATGCAAGCTCAGACTTTTTGCATAGCAAGCTGTCAAGGGAGTGTCCCCTGTGCCGCATCGCGCTTCTGTACAAGGGCATAAGGTGTGGGGCAGCCGCGACCCTATCTCAGTTCCCCCCAGTTCAAAGCCCATGTTGATGAGCACTCTGACTAGAAGGGATGGAGAGCCGGTTGTGGGACTTGCCCCAAAGACCATATCTCAAAGAACCAGTTACTGTAGGGTAACAATTCATTTGTTCTTTGAATACGTCAGTGTGGAGCCCACTGTAAGTGACTGGCAAGCAGTATCCTCCCTGGAGAGTGGGGATGAATACTTCCAGCTGCATTGGTCAAATAATGATTGAAGCACTGCCCTCCTCAACTTGGCAACAGACCTGGCTATCATGACACGGTCATAACACGGTTTAACAAAGGTCAGTGGGTTGCTCCATGGAGATGCCTTAGAGAGCTCAGATACTGGCACGGTTCCAAAGGAGGCTGCTGCTGCTGCCTGTGCCCTGAGGGAGTGCGCCTTCATTTTTGGAAGGAAAAAAACCAGTTACGCACCTTCTCGTAACTGTTGTTTTTTCGAGATGTGTTGTTCATGTCCATTCCAAGCAGGTCTGTGCGCGCGCATGTGCATGTTGGCCGGAAGATTTTTCCCTTAGCAGCATCCATCGGGTTGGCCTATATAGCCCTGCCGACCCGCCACCCCTTCAGTTCCTTCTTGCCGGCTACTCCGACAGAGGGGTAGGAGGGTGGGTATTGGAATGGACTTGAACCACACATCTCGAAGAACAAGTTCTGAGAAGGTGAGTAGCCTTTTTTCTTCTTCGAGTGCTTCTTCATGTCGATTCCAACCAGGTGACTCCCAAGCAAAATTAGGAGCTGGGGTCGGAGCTGTCCACTAACTGAAGTACTGCTCTACCACAGGCCACATCATCTCTGGCCTGCCTAGTAATCGCATAGTGTGCGACAAAGGTGTGTATTGATGACCACGTCGCTGCCTTCCAGATTTCCTGGGTGGGGACTTGAGCCAGGAAAGCTGTTGATGAAGCCTGCGCCCTTGTAGAGTGTGCCGTTATCAGGGGCGCTGGGATCCCTGCTAGATTGTAGCACTCGGCAATGCAGGCCACAATCCATGATGCAATGCGCTGTGTCGAAACAGGCTGGCCCTTCATCCTTACTGTGACAAAGAGCTGTACCGACTTCCTGAACGGTTTCGTCCTCTCGATGTAAAAGGCTAGCGCTCTATGGACATCGAGAGTGTGGAGTCTCTGCTCCCTGCTACAAGCATGAGGCTTGGGGTAGAAATCCATGAGGAAAATGTCCTGGTTGATGTGGAACTGTGATACAACCTATGGGAGGAAGGCTGGATGGGGCCTGAGCTGACCCTTGACCTTAAAAAACACGGTGTAGGGCAGTTCAGACGTTAGAGCCCTGAGCTCAGACACCCTCCGGGCTGATAAGAACATAAGAATGGCCATACTGGGTCAGACCAAAGGTCCATCCAGCCCAGTGTCCTGTCTACCAACAGTGGCCAATGCCAGGTGCCCCAGAGGGAGTGAACTTAACAGGTAATGATGTAGTAATCTCTCTCCTGCCATCCATCTCCACCCTCTGACAAACAGAGGCAAGGGACACCATTCCTTACCCATCCTGGCTAATAGCCATTAATGGACTTAACCTCCATGAATTTATCCAGTTCTCTTTTAAACCCTGTTATAGTCCTAGCCTTCACAACCTCCTCAGGCAAGGAGTTCCACAGGTTGACTGTGCGCTGAGTGAAGAAGAACTGATGTTATCACCACTAGGAATGCAACCTTGTAGGAAAGGTAGAGCAGGGAGCATGTTGCTAGAGGCTCAAAGGGATGCCCCATGAGCCTAGAGAGGACCAAGTTAAGGTCCCAAGCAGGAACTGGTTGGTGGGCAAGTGGGTACAACCTGTCGAGGCCCTTCAGGAAGCAACTGACCAGGGGGTTAGCGAAAACTGAGCGGCCCTGTACCCCCGGATGGAAAGCCAAGATGGCAGCCAGGTGTACTCTTATAGAAGACAAGGAGAGACCTTCCTGCTTTAAGTGGAAAAGATCATCCAAAATCTGGGGCACTGAGGCTAGCGCCAGGGGAAAGTTGTGCTGAGCTGACCAGATTGAAAATCTCTTCCACTTGGCCAGGTACATAGCCCTAGTGGAGGGTTTCTTGCTGCCCAGGAGAATCTGTCTGACTTGTTCTGAACAGCTCGAATGGATTCAGCCATGGAGCCTCCATGCTGTGAGATGTAGCGACTACAGGTTTGGGTGCTGGAGCTGCCCGTGATCCTGCGTGAGAAGGTCCGGGAAAAGTGGCCGGGTAATCGGGGCTTGCACTGACATGTCTAGGAAAGACGTGTACCAATGCTGGCGGGGCCAGGCTGGTGCTATGAGAATGACTCGAGCCTGGTCTCTGTGGATCTTGTGGATGAGTGGTAAGGGTGGGAAGGCGTATCAAAGTGGACCCCCCCAATGGACTGTGATTCTGGAAGGAGCATAACTGCGGACACTTCCTGTTGCGTCGCGTGGCGAAGAGGTCCATCAGGGGACAGCCCCACCTCTGGAAGAGCGAGGATGCAACATCCGGGCGAAGGGACCACTCGTGGCTGTGAAAAGACCAGCTGAGACGGTCAGCCAGCTCATTCTGGACCCCTGGAAGATACGATGCCTGTAGATTGACTGACTGCTCTATACAGAAGTCCCATAACCAGAGGGCTTCCTTGCAAAGGGGAGAGGAGCATGCACCCCCATTTGTTGATATAGAACATCACGGTTGTATTGTCCGTCATGACCGATACACATCGACCTGCCAAATAGGGGCAGAATGACTGACATGCTAGGCGTACTGCCCTGAGCTCCCTGACATTGATATGAAGACGGAGATCTGTCTGTGACCAGAGGCCCTGAGTCCTGTGGTCCCCCAGATGAGCTCCCCACCCCAAATCTGACGCGTCTGTCACTTGTGCTAGGGATGGTTGTGGGGCAGCAAAGGAAATGCCTGAGCACAGCTCCTGAGCATCCGCCCACCACAGGAGCGAGTCAAGGATAGAGAGAGGCAGGGTCACAATCCTGTCCAAGCTGTCCCTGGCAGGTCTGTACACTGACGCAAGCCATGACTGCAGCGGTTGAAGCCTGAGTCTGGTGTGCCAAACCACGTACGTACAGGCCACCATGTGACCGAGAAGTTTGAGACAATTTCTCACAGTGGTGGTGGGGAACTGCCTGAGTACCTGGATCATGGCGTCGAGAGCCTGGAATCTCGCCTGCGGGAGGAATGCCCTGGCTTTGGTTGAGTTCAGAACCACTCCTATGAACTCTATCCTCTGGACCAGGGACAGAGTCAATTTTGCCTCGTTCAGTAGGAGGCCCAGATTCTCGAAGGTGGCTCTGATGAATGCCACCTGAGACCTGGATCGGCCTTTGATCAGCCAGTCACTGAGGTATGGGAACACCTGTACCTGATGTCGCCGCAGAAAGGCAGCGATGACTGCCATGCACTTGGTCAAGACTCAAGGTGCTGCTGACAGGCTGAACAGGAGAACAGTAAATTGGTAATGGGAACTGTTGACCACAAACCTGAGGCACTTTCTGTGGTTTTGCGCTATTGCCATGTGAAAATACGTGTCCTTCAAGTCGAGGGCGGCATACCAGTCTGCTGGATCCAGTGAAGGGAAATGGAGGTCAGGGAAACCATGCGGAACCTGAGTTTCCTCATGAACTTGTTGAGGTCGCGCAGGTCCAGGATAGGCCTGATGGCCTTCGGTATTAGGAAATAGCGGGAATAGAAACCCTCGCCCCTGTGCTCCAGTGGAACCTCCTCCACCACCCCAGTGCTAGGAGTGATTGCACCTCCTGAATGAGAAGTTGCTCGTGAGAAGGGTCCCTGAAAAGGAACAGGGAAGGGGGGTGGAAGGGCGGGAGGGCACAGAATTGGATTGAGTATCCCCTCTCTACTGTGTGAAGCACCCAGTAGTCTAAAGTAATACAGGACCATGCACGGTAGAAAGGGGATAGTCGGGAGGAAAAGGTAAGGCGGTGTAGATCCAGTCTCTGGTCTGGTGCGCTGTCCTCGACCACACCTTCAAAAGGCCGATTTAGGGCCAGAGGGCTGCCTCCATGAGGATCACCTTCAGCCACTGTTCCCTTTCTTTAAGTGGTTCTTGGGCAGAACTCACAGCAGATCTTACAGTGATCTTTCTGATGGGTCTCCCGCAGGCACCAAAGACATGATGAGTGCGGGTCACTCTTCGGCATGCACTTGGCGCAAGCCACGCAGTTCTTGAAACCTGGGGACCGCGGCATACCACGGCATCAGGGCCGGAGGGAACCCCCAACTACTATACTAAACGATTAACTGGAGTACTACTAAGAACTAACTAACTATATACATGGAATAGAGAAGAAAACTTGCTGAGCAAGAGCCAAGGGAAGTTCCAGCCACTGTCACTGGCGATAAGAAGGAACTGAAGGGGTGGCGGGGTTGGAGGGCTCTATATTAGGCGCCATGAGGGCGTGACTCCAGGGGGCACCCAGGCCGACCCGACGGATGCTGCTAAGGGAAAAATCTTCCAGCCAGAGTACACGTGCGCGCACACACCTGACTGAAATCGACATGAACAAGCACTCGAAGAAGAACTATCTGATACCAGATAAAATTTGAGTGGACCATGCGATGTGTTTGTCTGTGATGAGATGGCTTGGCCTTTTGATGAACAGGATATAACCACGAATAGGTGAGGAGACAGGCTCAGTCATGTTATGGTAATAAAGCAAAGTTCTTGAACTATTCGGCGAGTGTAGCTGCTTCTCCTCTAGCATTGAGTGTTGTTTTGGGAGAAGACTGGCAGGTTAAACGGTTGATTCAAGTGAAATTTTCAGACCACTTTAGATATGAACTTAGGGTGTGGTCTCAACACAACTTTGTCTCTATGGAAGAATGTGTGAGGAGATTCAGCCATAAGGGCTTAGACTGGCTGACCTTCCTGGCTGAGGTGACAGCAACCAGAAAAAACTGTCTTAAGAGTAAGGTGGTGCATCAAGCAATCCAGCAGGAGCTTGAAAAAGAGGCTCCATAAATTTCAAGAGGCCAGTGGTGAGATCCCATGCAGGAACTGGGCCTCTAACATGTGAATAAGTAAACAGGAGGCCCCTGAGGAATTTTAATACCATTGCAGTTGATATTACTGCAAGGTGGACTTTGAGAGAACTAAATGTTAGTCCAGTTTGTTTTAAGTGCAGCATGGGGAGGGACAGCTCAGTGGTTTGAGCATTGGCCTGCTAAACCCAGGGTTGTGAGTTCAACCCTTGAGGGGGCCATTTAGGGATCTGGGGCAAAAAATTGGGAATTGGTCCTGCTTTGAGCAGGGGGTTAGACTAGATGACCTCCTGAGGTCCCTTCCAACCCTGAGATTCTATGTATTTCAGGATCCTTGGTATCAGGACCTCTCCTGGGTCCAGATTGTATTGGGTTGCCCAAGGAAAAGCCTTTTTCATTTGGAGGAGATCATCCTAGTACAGGGCTTAATGCTATGTATGAGAATTTCTTGAACCTGTCAAGAACAGTCCCTATCAGTAACGCTCAACCAGCTAACATACAAGAAGTCAGGTGCCACGACTACGGCTCTGGGTGCAACAGCTGACCATGATTCTGAGATTTCATGTTTGGGTGGACTGGGAGATGGATAGGAGGCTGACTGGACATTTGCAATAGGTCTAACAGCCAAATTTGCCTTGTCCAGTAGAGAGCTATCAGGGTGGTCCTGTCCAGTCTGATTTTGGATATTATCCTGGGTATCGGGGAATTGGTGGAAAGGCATAGAGGAGGCCTTGAGACCACAATAGCAGGAAGGTGTCTAGTAAGAAGCTCTCTCTGGAGCAGAAGTTCGGTCAGAAGTTCATGTCTTCTGTAATGAACAGATCTATTGTGGGAATCCCTCATTAGTGAAATATTGGTTCTATGATAGAATTGTATAGCAACCATTTCTGATTGGTTACTGCATGTTTGCTTATGGCAGACCACACCCAGTGGAAAGGGCGAGGTGACTTCCGAAGGTTATGCTTAGGGCCCTACCAAATTCATGGTCCATTTTGGTCAATTTCATAGTCATAGGATTTTAAAAATCATGAATTTCATGATTTTAGCTATTTAAATCTGAAATTTCACAGTGTTGTAATTGTAGGGATCCTGACCCAAAAAGGAGTTGTGTGGTGGTTGCAAGGTTATTGTAAGGGGGGTTGCGGTACTGCTACCCTTACTTCTGTGCTGCTCTGGCTCTGCCTTCAGAGTTGGGCAGCTGGAGAGCGGTGGCTGCTGGCCAGAAGCCAGCTCTGAAGGCAGAGCCACTGCCAGAAGCAGCGCAGAAGTAAGGATGGCATGGTATGGTATTACCACGCTTACTTCTGCATTGCTGCTGGCAGGGTGCTGCTTTAAGAGCTGGACACCTGGCCAATAGCTGCCGCTCTCTGGCTGCCCAGCTCTGAAGGCAGTGCAGAAGTAAAAGTGGCAATACCGTGACCCCCCTAAAATAATCTTGCAACCCCCCTCCCCCGCAGCTCCCTTTTGGGTCAGGACCCCCAGTTTGAGAAACGCTGGTCTCCTGCCGCGAAATCTGTATAGTATAGGGTAAAAGCATACAAAAGACCAGATTTCACGGTCCGTGACACGTTTTTCGTGGCCGTGAATTTGGGTCGGGCCCTAGTCATGCTCTTAGGACTGGCTCTGTTGCAGCCCCTGACAATCTCAACAAATTTGCTGATGCACTCTGGGAATGGGTGTGTCACCAATGAGGAAAGCTGGTGACGCCTGTCTCATTTGGGTTCTGCCTAGCATGATAGTGAGGCTACTTGGTGTGATAAAATCTGTTTCTCTGGCTAGGCTGGGGTTGATGACGTTATGGTTTGTGGTACAGGGCTGGGGTGCAGATCCCCAGGGAGCACAAAATGGCCTTAGAGTCCATTAAGAAGTGCAGAGCTTTGCCTGTCCACTTGTTGATTAGTTCCATGACTTCAGAGGGCAGTTCTTTGATTAAGGCCTGCACTTCCCTGGGCATGCCCAATGCCTGAAGCCATGATGCTCTGTGCATTGTCATTGTCATGACCCTAGATCTGACAGTGGTGTCTGAAGAGTCTATTGCCAAGTGTAGGGCTGCCTTGGCCACTAATGGACCTTCTAACTATTTATTTGAGCTCTTCCCTATTCTCAGATGGGACTGAAAAGGTGTCACCCTGTCCTAGGTCAAAATGTTATATTTGACCAGAAAGGCCTGAACTTGCCACCCATAGTGGGAGGAAGGCAGAGGAATAGAATTTCCTCCAAAACTGATCCAGCTTCTTTAGGCCTTTGTCCTTTGGGGTGCTTTTATTGGACTTGGATTGCTCATGCACAGGTGAGACGACCACAGAGCCTGTTTTGGGATGGATGTAGAAGTACTCAAACCCTTCTGAGGGGCTTGGTAATGCTTTGCTATCCTTCTTGGGTGAGTGGTAGGTATCATGGCAGGCATTTGCCACAAGACTTTACTGGGATCAAGCAGTCCTTCATTGGGTGAGAAATCCCCGCAGACCCAAAGATGTCAGTATGTTGAAAATTTTAGGAGATTTTTCTTGTATGACAGATGTCTCTATTTCTAGCATCTCTGCGATTGTCATAAGTAGTTCTTGAAATTATTTGAAGTCACACAGCACTGACAACAGCACTGATGACACTGCTGCATTGGGTGACGAAGATGAAAGGTTCTTAGGTGGTGAGGTAGAACATTGTTATTGCTTTTTCCCAAGACCCAGTGTTGATGGTCTGGCCAACAGTGCCTTTGGGGAGCATGATCACTCTCTCTCTTCCCAGAATGAGATGAGATTGGCTCCTAGAAGCTTACGAAGGCAGATCCCACCAAGCTCAACAGAGCCACAGCACCATGCCATAGAGTTATGGCAGGCTTATCTGATATTGGTCAGTCCAGTGACATTCCTGATGTGACGGTGGCTGAGTTCTGCAGGGAGAGCCAGAACTACCAAGGTCTTTCTATTATGTTACCCAGGGAACTCTGGAGAGAGGATTCTCTGCTCAAGGGAGGCGAGAACAAGCAGAGAAGAGGAACAGATCTCCTCTAGCGGCAGCACTGAGGAAAAGGACACTCTCAGTACCAGGGTCTGCTTCAATACTGCTTCAAGTATCTCAGTTCTAAGTTCTTCCAGGGGAACACTGAGCATCCTCAGTGAGTCTGCTGAAGGCATAAATGCCGAAGGTTGTGTCACTGATGCCAGTGAACTTTTCCTCTGTGCTTCAGTGGTAGATGGTCCCTCATCACTACCTCTCAATGCTGTCTGGGGCTCAGTGGTTTTCCTCCAAAGTCTTATGTGGCCTTTCCTTGTGAGAAGACACTGAGCTCCATCTGGAGTCTCTGTCCTTGTGTTCAGGGAAGCCTCTCTTGGTGCTGCACTTTGATTCTGGAGACGTTGGCTTAGAGTCTTTTCTCAGTGCTGTCTTCTCTAAGCTGGCTTTAGGCATTGTGTATCTGCTAGACAGGGTACTCAAGGAAGATGGTCGGTTCGTTACCTGGTGGGCTCTGGTACCTGTCTCCTCTAGGTCCAAAAAGATCTTCATAGTTTGTTCCAACAAATGACGCTTCTCTTGTGCAGTCCCACGGCTTGCACAGCTTGGAAGAGAATGAGCAGCACATCTGGCACCTACCAGGTATATGACTCTGTCACAAACAGAAGAGGCATCCACTGTGCGTATCTTAATGGAAGTAGCCTGCTACAGGAAGGGTAGGGCTTGAAGCCCACAGGTTTAGAGTCTGTCATGTTAAGGCATCCAGAACAGGGGACTCTCGCCATCAGAAATCACTCTAAATGGGCTGAGTTCATTCATAGCGGTTCTTCAAAGGAAGCAGAAGAGGTCTGATTTATTTATTTATTTTCAAGAATTCTGAGAGGCTTAGCTGGAGTTATAGATTAGTACACTGGAGACAGACTAGGTTGCATCTCACAGCCACGGACAGAAGGAACTGAGCCACTCCACCCTTTATGGCTTCATATGGAAGCACGTGCAGTTCCAATGGATGCTGCTGTTCATAACATAAGAACATACATAAAAATGTAAGAAAGGCCCTACTGGGTCAGACCAAAGGTCCATCTAGCCCAGTATCCTGTCTTCTGACAGTGACCAATGCCAGGTGCTTCAGAGAGAATGAACAAACCAGGTAATTATCAAGTGATCCAGCCCATCGCCCATTCCTAGCTTCTGGGAAAAAGAGGCTAGGGACACCATTTTTACCCATCCTCACTAATAGCCATTGATGGACCTATCCTTCAGGAACTTATCTAGTTCTTTTTTGAACCCTGTTATAGTCTTGGCCTTCACAACATCCCCTGGCAAGGAGTTCCACAGGTTGACTGTGTATTGTGTGAAGTACTTCCTTTTGTTTGTTCTAAACCTGCTCCCTATTAATTTCATTGGGTGACCCTTAGTTCTTGTGTTCAAAAGACTGATGTTGCACATGAGCGACTATAGTGGGATCCATGCTGACACATACTCGAAGAACAATTAGGACAGCTAATGTGGAGGAACACGATGAAATACAAGCACAGTTGTAAGCTGGGTGTGAAGTTGCACAGAGCCTTGGAGGGAAAGAGGAGGAGCTGGAAAGACACATGAGGGATTTGAGAGGGAGCAGTGGGGTTAGAGAGTCAGGGAAGCCTAAATCTGAGTTTTAAGCCAGACTCTGTGTAAGAAACCCATTTAGTGTAGCATCCAAGTGCCAATTGTATATGGAAAGAGGAAAACAGCAACACATTCTCTCTTCATCCCCTTTCCTAAACCTCATAGAGCAGAGGTGGACAAACTACGGCCCGCGGGACTCTCCTGCCTGGCCCTTGAGCTCCTGGATGGGTAGGCTAGCCCCCAGCCCCTCCATTTCTGTGCCCCCTCCCCCCGCCATGCTGCCAGCACTCTGGCCAGCTGCTCCTGCTGGGCAGTGCGGCGGCGGGGCTGGGGCTGGCTCTGGCTGGGGGGCAGGGCTGCGAGTTCCTGCTGCTCTGAGCAGCATGGTAAGTGGGTGGCGGGGGAGGGGAAGAAAGGTCAGGGGATAGGGGGCGGTTGGATGTGGGGGAGGTTAGGGCCCGGTCAGGGGCTGGGGAACAGGGGGGGTTGTATAGGCGTGGGAGTCCCGGAGGAGCCTGTCAGGGGGCGGGGGTGTGGACAGGTGTCAGGGCAGTCAGGGGATGGGGGGTTGGATTGGGGGTGGGATACGGGGGGGGGGGGTGGTTAGGGGTGGGGGGTCCCAAGAGGGGGCAGTCAGGGGACAAGGAGCAGGGGGGGTTGGATGGGTTGGGGGTTCTGAGGGCGGATGGGGGCGCGGGCCAGGCTGTTTGGGGAGGCACAGCCTCCCCTACCTAGCCCTCCATACAGTTTCACAACCCCGATGTGGCCCTCGGCCCAAAAAGTTTGCCCTTCCCTGTCATTGAGGTATGAAGGAAAAACTATGAGGCCCAGCAGACAAATGGACAAAAGAGCACTTGCAGCTTAAAAAGGCACACGGACAGAAGGGAGCCAGCAGCGGTACCTACCTGAGCTGTAGCTATCTGTAGATGATTGAGAGATGGAACGGGACAGAGAACGGCGACCGATTTTCGTTGGGCGCTTGTTAAATTCTTGCTTTTGGTCAGCAAACTGGATCTGTTAAGAAAGAACTCCAGTTACATGTGGTATAAAAAAATCCACTGCCTGACAGAGTAGTTGCCTAACGGCCTCAAAGACTACACTGGAGAGGGGCTACTTGCATTATTTCAGTGGAGACTGAGAAGCAGTTTCTATTAAATAATTGGGGGTGTTAATTTGGGCCTATCTTAGCACACATGGTATAAGCCCATTTGTCCTCCACAAACACTTCAAACTCATGTTTCAATCACTTTTACCAACAGGCGCACTAGTTAAAAGAATAAAGACATTTCTGTTCCAGTAACTAAAGTGCTTTTTCTAAAACTGAAAACAGTGCAGATTATTAATCGTAAAGGGGGCCCTCAGAAATCTGTAGAACTGAAGTGAAGATTATTTTATCAACTGCAGACCTGACAAGAAATATGGAGAGCATGACATGCTAGATACCTGCTGTGCAAAAGACCAAAGGTAGAAATAAAGCAACCCTCACAGCAATACATCATACACTGGATTATTTAAGATTTGCCATAGAGGATGTGGCTATCATAATTCTGGGGGTGACACTTGGAGAAACACCCAGCCTTTTGACTGCCTGGAAAGTTGGCATATCTGTATAAATGTGGTTGCTACAAAGTCAAAAAGGAGGACAAAGTAATAGCTGGATCACACAATAAAGTTGGTTTCAGAGTAGCAGCCGTGTTAGTCTGTATTCGCAAAAAGAAAAGGAGGACTCGTGGCACCTTAGAGACTAACAAATTTATTTGAGCATAAGCTTTCGTGAGCTACAGCATCCGATGAAGTGAGCTGTAGCTCACGAAAGCTTATGCTCAAATAAATTTGTTAGTCTCTAAGGTGCCACAAGTCCTCCTTTTCTTTTTACAATAAAGTTGGGATCACTTCATCTTCTCTAGGGTAGAACACGACAGCTGTTTAATAGTGTACAGGAAACTCTATGTAACAGGTCAAAAAGTGAAGGACACCACTTGCAGCTGAAAATGCCATAGGAAATTTACTTTGGCAAACTGTAATTATCCAAATTGGAATTTGGCCAGGAGACTGACGCTAACACTCCTAGAAACAATAAGAACGGCGATTCTGGGTCAGACCAAAGGTCCATCAAGCCCAGAATCCTGTCCTCTGACAGTGGCCAATGGCAGGTGCCCCAAAGGGAATGAACAGACGGGTTATCACCAAGTGATCCATGCCCTGTCACCCAATCCCAGCTTCTGGCAAACAGGGGCTAGGGACACCATTCCTGCCCATCCTGGCTAATAGCCACTGGTGGACCTATCTTCCATGAATCTATCTAGCTCCCTTTTGAAACCTGTTATAGTATTGCCCTTCACAACATCCTTTGACAAGGAGTCCCAGAGGTTGACAGTGCGTTGTGTAAAAAAATACTTTCTTGTGTTTGTCTTAAACCTGCTACCTACTAATTTCATTTGGTGGCCCCTTGTTCTTGTATTATGAGGAGTAAATAACACTTCCTTATTTACTTTCTCTATACCACTCATGATTTTATGGACCTCTAGCATATCCCCCCTTAGTCGCCTCTTTTCCAAGCTGAAAAGTCCCAGTCTTATTACTCTCTCCTCATATGGAAGCTGTTCTACACCCCTAATCATTTTTGTTGCCCTTTTCCGAACCTTTTCCAATTTCAATATATCTTTTTTGAGATGGGGAGACCACATCTGCATACAGTATTCAAGGTGTGGGTGTACCATGGATTTATATAGAGGCAATATGATATTTTCTGTCTTATAATCTATCCCTTTCTTGATGATTCCCAACATTCTGTTCGCTTTTTTGACTGCCGCTGCACATTGAGTGGATGATCTCAGAGAACTATACACAAGGACTCCAAGATCTCTTTCTTGAGCGGTAACAGCTAATTTAGACTCCATCATTGTATATGTATAATTAGGATTGTGTTTTCCAATGTGCATTACTTTGCATTTATCAACATTAAATTTCATTTGCCATTTTGTTGCCCAGTGCTCTAGTAATGAATGTAGTATAAATACATCACGGCAGGGCTCTGTATTTACCCTCTCCCAATGATTAGATGCTCAGTTAACTAATAAAATGATGGGAAGGGGGCAGTAACTGCCAACCTGCAGACTCAGTCTGGGATCTGAGAATCAAGCTGAGTTCTTTCCATATCAGGCATCACCATCAATAATCAAAATCCTACAGGCCAAGTTAGGCTCTTGACAACACCTTGGCAACCCTATTAACTTCAGTGGGTTTGCATAAAACTGACTGAAAGATGGAAAATAATTCTACTACACTGCACAGAAAAGCTTAGTCTCCAGTTCATTCTCCTAGAGTTGTCTTGACTCTACCAGGCTAACAGAAATCAAAACTTATTTTTAGTTCATAAAGTCAGCAGATCTGTTCTGAAAGCGTGTAGCAGACAGAGCTGCGAAGGTGGTGCCCGTTTTATACAGACACCGTGTACAGTAAAGCCACACTTAGCACCCTTACTTACAGAAGAGGCTCATTATCATCCTCTGCCAACGTGCTTCAACCCTTTCATGGATGTTACCTCCCGAAGAACACTGGAGGGGTGGGCGATGGGGAGTTTTTATTCCACCCTGTCCCATGTCTTATTTCACCCTTGATCTCTGCTGAAACGGACAGTAAGAGGGCCAAATATAACGGTGGTTTTGTGATGTGGCCATTTGCCTAATAGGGACTGACTGAAACCCCATTCCACACAGATGTTGGATAGTAATAGCTACCAAACAGGACCAGATTTTTTTTTACTGGCGAGCTACCAGTGAAAGCTCCATTGCCCACCGCCTATCCCCAGACCCTTCAAGTCCCTATAAAGGCATATCTTATAACTTTCAACAAAAGATTCTTTATTAAATAGAAGTTCAGTTCATTAAGAAAAACACAAAAGTAATTTGAACTTCTCATATTCCTAACTACACTTCTCTAGCAACCTTTCACCCAAAGATCACAAGGCACTCTGCAAGCACTGAGCTAACATCTGAGGTAGGGACTCATGTTTTAACAAACGGAGAAACTAAAGACATGAATTTATCTGACTCGTGCAAGGTTACACAGCAAGCCAGTGGCAGCATCAAGGATAGACGGTAGGCAGTCTACTTTCAGTCCTTCCCTGCTCTAACCACTATTACTATGCTGCAATTCAGCAAACATTTCAGCGCACATGTCTATTAGTCACAGATAAATTCACTTCCAATGTCTGAATTTTTATGCTAGCTAATTTTTAGCATTGATCCAAAGTCTTTTGTGTGTGTGTGCTAATGTGTTAGAACTCTCCCAGTGAAACTGGTAATAACTCTTCACTTGATAATTAAGAATAATGGGCCAGATTCTTTGCTGGTGTAAATTGGCAAAGCTCCATTGACTTCACTGGAATCAATCTGCTTCAACAGGGGATCTGGCTCAATAAGGTTAAGTATTTACACCTTCAGAACACTGTCAAACCATTAATTGTGATTATTAACCTCTTAGGATATTTTAAGTAGTTGGTTCTGTTTAGAGATTTCTCCTACCTGCCTGGAACTTGATTCCTTTCTGGGAGCAGCTCAAATTCAAGCACAGTAGCTTAAGCAGCAATGCTCTACATTGCCACAAGGGAGTCCTAAATTTACAGTCCTGATGTCTCACTCCTTGCATTAGCAAGTGCAGGGAAGCAGCACTACATCACTAAAAGTGACTCTGTCCAATTTAATAGGGATATTGACTAGGTCAGTCTGGACCACGTCATCCAGAACATGGCCATGACATGAAGCCTGGTAAGCAGGTAGGGATTATTGGAGCTGATTCGGTGATACCTCAAGTCTCCGGCAGGAATGCAGAGAACTGTTTTGGAACTTTGGCAAGGTCATTGGGCTAATAAAATTAGTATGCTGCAATCATGGCTATGGAAGAAAGGATTGCAAGAAGGTTTGCAACAGCAACCCAGGGTTTTCCTCTGATAATCCTAAAGCTGGTATTGCCTAGAATACTCAATCAACAATAAAATGTTACTGAACACCAGACAACAAACAGAAAAAGGCAAGTGGTCACTCAAATTAAGGTGAGAATCAGGAGTTGCACATCCAGCCTTCAAACAGCTCTACTCCTTGTGAAGCGGATTCCACGCACAATGGTCTACACATGCCCTTTTCTAAGAATGCTGTTTTTCTACAAGAATGCTCTTTTCATTTAAACAGATCACTCAATTAGTAGAAGAGCTTTACCCCACCAGATTATTGGCATAAAATGATGCTCTAGGAAAAGTTAGATATGCTGGAAGGCTAACAAGGATGAATAACTCTTCTTGCAGAATTCAGAAAAAAAAGCAACATTCTGTTAATATTCCCCTGTATCATCTGTTAAGGGATTTTCAATGCAAATGCTGTAAAAAGTGCAATAATATTTAGCATTTATATAGCATGTATAGAGATTTCAAATAACCTTTTTCCAAAGTAACACAGGAATGTAAGTGACTTGCCCAAGTTCACAGAGTAAACCAGTGACCAAGTTACGCAGAACTAGAACCCAGGTCATGTTACTACCACATCTCAGCTCTAACCACAGGAATGCCAACTCAAGCCAAGAGTGAGTAACTAAAACAGGGCACTGAACCCCAAGACACGGCACTTACATACCAAACCAACAGCAGCACTATATATAGCAATGATATGCCTTCCCAGTCGTGTTTTTAACTAGCATAATATTTCACTAAGTCCCTCTGATGAAACTATATCCTTCCACTCTCATTCACAGTCCTGTGTAGGTCAATAACTGGAATTTGGTTTCTATAGGACAATTACTATAACCAGCTCAGTCTGGTTGTACATTATATACATATTTCTTATGTATATGTATACACACAGTATGATGGTGATACACACATACATACACCATCATACTGTGTGTGCGTTTGTGTATATGTACAATTTTTTTATAATGGTACAATTTCTAGATCAGGACTGCAGTTCAGAATTGGAATCTCTGCAACAGAAATATGCCCTACCTAGAAATGTAAGAATTGAGATCTTTAAACGTCATTTATTGTCAGAACAAAATTCTCATTTAAAATTCTATTAATTCACACCTGTCCTCCATAAGGCTAAGCTACCCAGAAAGAGCTGTTTTCCTGCTGCACCCGAGACAAGCTACCACCATAACCTGTAATCAAGACTCTCCCTTGCTACTTGACACCAACAAAAGCAAGGATACTGATTACATGTAGAACCTGTTTAGACCAAGAAACAAAAGTCCCTCTGAAGGTAACAATCAATTTCCCAGGAGAGTTAGTTTTCAGGTGATAAATTCTAAGACCCTTAAAAACGACAAACACTTGGATTTAGGAGACTGACCTGCTTCGACCATCTGTGGCTATATATACACTGCTTCTAACAGCCATATAAATCTTTGGCAGGATGAAATGATTCAGGCTGGAATTCATGCCAGAGCCACAAGGGTTAATGATTTCTAAATGCAGGTGCATGCTCACTTCTTTTTAAAGAAGTGAGATACAGCTCCCCTCTTCCCGGGGAAGTTGCCCAGGAGCCCCAATTTAAGACCAGCTCTGCACAGATTTACAAAGCTCAATAGCAAGTATGGCCATCAGAAGTTCTGGTTTTCACATGCTGGTTTGCCCCATCCAACCTCCCAGCTCCAGATTTCCACTATACCTTCCCACAGGTGTGATCTGAAGAAAAACGACAGAACATCTCTAAAATAACCAGTTCAACTAAAAGCTGTGGCACTTAAACCCCTGTTCCTGAGAGGAAACAGCCAAACAAAGATGCGTTCTCTGGAGATTATGCTTCATTTACACCAGGTGAAGGGGCTTAGTCGATACCAAAAGTAAGTGACTGGGGAGAAAGAAACAACTGTACTTTGTTCTAGAAAGTCTACAATATGGTACCTAAAGGCTGCCCTCACCTGGGCTTTAATCCCTGAATCGCCATTCACATGGTACTTCTTCTTGTTCGGCATAGCGTTATTATCTACAGCTCTTCTGCAATCCTTCCAGTCCAGTGTAGTTGCTGGCCATTCATTTATACCTCCAGCATCAGAAATCCTGCCTGCTCTGGTTTCAAGTCTCTATTCTGTTGTGCAGGGAGGAGGGCAGGTAAGGAGCGGGCTACACTTGCCTGGGTTTCCAGCTCCCCCTCCAAAGGCCCATTTGGCAGGGAAGAACCCCGAGACTGAATGAGGCATTTCTGCTAGCATCTCACAAACAAGTCACACCATTTTCCCTTTTTTGTTTTACATTGAATGACAAAATGTTTCCCCGACCTCTCCCCCATTAGCAGCGGTTTCTAACATGGCCTGACTTGTGTGTGCATAACAATCGCTTACTTATCTAACCAGTACATTTTCTTGCTTGCTATAATTAACTTGCTAATTAGGCTCTTTTCAACTTGGGTTCTCCCCCACCTCCCTTTCCCAATGTCAGATGATTACATTAACAGAGCCTCATTAGAACAAAATTAACTCACGGGCAACTAAAACAATGAAGGCATTTGTTGGGTTGGTAAATGTTTTTCAAATGATGCCAACCCCCCATGGCAGCAAGCGCAGAGCTCTCTGTCCTTGGAAGGGTCAAGCCCTTTCAGAACACAGGGTCACTTGGGGGAATGACAAGACTAACACCTACCTCTTCCGACTACCTCTTTCTCCATATTACAGATACCCCCCAATGCAGGAGAGGGGAAAAGGAGAAGAAGGGACAAGACAGGCACAAAAAGGCACTGGCAAAGAGCACTCATACTAGTGTAGCACAGAGGGCACAGCTTTGTTACACATTTGCTAAGCAAGGATTGCCTCATTTGTAATAGAAGACTTGAAATGAGGCAGACTTTTATTTCTTACTTACTGGGTCAGATCATCATTCCACAGCTGGCTACTCTGAGCTGTTCACAGAACAATTTTGTCCCTTCTGGATGGGCTCAAGGCAATCTGCTACAGCGCTCAAGGCAGGGTTACTACAGAACTTCTATGTGTTTGTCCAGAACATTTTATACTGGGAGAGTCATAGTACATAATTGGATTAACTAATGGCAAAGTCTAAACAAGTGTGGCAAAATACAGCGAGTTTTCCACCTCCCCCCCACATCCTCTGCTATCACCAAACACTTCACTGAGTCACAATAATGGGAATTTGCTCTTCTATAGCACATTTCATCAGAGGATTTCAAAGCACTTAAACAGTATGAATCACAGCATCCCTGGGAGGTAAGGACATAAAGAATCCCCATTTTACAAGTGAGGAAACAAATATTCCCTGTCTCACAAAGATGATCTACAGTAGAGATGGGAATAGAACACAAGCATCCTAGCTTTAAGCATTAGACAACGCTCCACCACTATGAAATTTGGGTGTCATAATCTTCAGTTTCATTCATTGCTGAAAGTCAACTAATGTAGTTCTGGAGTGAAAAGTTACAGCTGTTTAATAGGACAAAGCAACACCACCCCACAGCTTATGACAAAGTGAAGAAATAGATTACATTCAATTGAAAATGCACAGGGGATTTGAGAGGCGCAAAACTATTACTCCAAATGGAAATTGCCAGGATATTGGGATTAACACCACTGCTGCATCTCAGGCTAGTTCTTCATGGCAAGAGAGGTGTGTTTTTACTATCTTACTGTAAAATCCTAGAGAAGACAGTTTTTTAACTTGACGTAGCTATTCAAGGTAAGCCATAAGTGGAGGGTATAAGGTTGACCTCCATTAAAGAGAGTGAAGTCAAAATTACCTCGTCTCCACTAAGATTTTACATCAAGAAAACTAACTTGAACAGCTCTTTCAATGTAAAAAACACTCCCCCCAGTGAAAAGAGAGCCTAAGGCGCCAAAGCTTAACAGACTATATAACCTACAAAGAAACTACTTAACAACTTGTCAGGAAAAAAGGTTGCAACACGCTTGTTCTTTGACGAGGTTAAAACGTAGAGAACCACATTCAGTCCTACTGAAGTCCAGTGCTGTACCACAGTTTGAGAACATGGTTAACACATATTTTGAATCATCTGTGCTACAAAGATTAAAGTGCCTTTAACAGTGCAATGTGCAGGAGGTCAGACTAGATGATCATGATGGTTCCTTCTGACCTTAAAGTCTATGAGTCTGTAAGTACAGGGGTTGTAATCTGGTCTTCCAACAATGTTAACATGGCCACGTTGTGTGTATGGAGTAATTTCTATTCCTGTTTGCTTTGTTAATTGTAAGTCTTAATATACTTATTATAGTATACCCATAAAAAACAGTAAGTAATATACAAAGGGGAATGCTGCAGGAAGAACTAACTTTGGAAATGTCTTGAGTGATTGATTTTGGAAACAGCGCCTGCAGGAATGCTCACTTTTTTCACTTAAAATCTCTAGTTTCTTTTAAGGAACAAAGGAAAAGAAACGGGGGCTACCGATTTTGTGCAGCCTACAAGTTCATGGGAATTTGCTAATGGAGCTTGTAAATTCCTTGCTCACAGCAAATGGACTTGTAGAAATAAAACAGGGCAAGCTCTAAATTACTCTACAGCTAATCAGAATGTAATGATCAGTAAGATCTCGATACATACCAATTTAGATGTTTCACAGTCTCACCTTTATTTTGTTATTCCTGTGAGAAACAAGGTGATAAGAATGTCTCTTTCCAATGGGAAAATTCCCAGCCTCTCAGAACACCCAACTGGGTTAAGTGATTTTACTCAAACTTCCCAAAAAGTTCCATCGAGAAGACAAACTTAAGGCAGAGAACAAGTAACTATCATCCAAAAATAGTTTAGAAAGTTACAAGGCTGTAAAAATAACAGGATTAAAATGGAAACTGTTTGGCAATCTCACCTATAGTGGTTATGACCAGCCTGAATTATGATAATACTTTGCCCTTTATAGCACTTCCTATCAGAGGATCTCAAAGTGCTTTACTTAATGCTCCCAGTGTTCCCATGAGGAAGGTATTACCCTATTAACAGATGGAAAAATGGAGGTACAGACAGGTATGCAACTTGCCAAAGCCCATAATGTGCAGAGACTGGAATTGAACCCAGGACTCCTAGCCCTCTGAAAACTCTGCTTTAACCAGTAGACTTGTGAAAAGTCCCCAGCCAAATAAGATCTCATCATTTTTCATGAAAGGAAAACCACATGACTGCAACAACACACAATAACCTGGTTACCAGGAGAGATGCTTTATATCCTGTTACACTTTCCTGCATGAAATCAGAGATGTGCGTATGGATGCCTGGTGCTAATAGCTGAGACACCTCCAAAACACACAGAACTGGCTTGCTGAGGTAGACACAATGCTTTTCCCTCCACTGTGACACAAACTCACTCCTTGCTTAGTGACAACAGCTGCCTTGCACAAAATGAGCTGTAAAATGTGAAGGTTAAGTTACTTCAGTTAACTTGTAACCCTGCCTCCTTCAACTATGTTCAAAAGACTTATGATTCATATCCTTTTTGAGGAGGGAGCTGTACGAGTGTTTCAAACTTTCTCATGCCTTAAATTAATGTGTAATCCTGACAACTCTACTTGTTGAGCCAAGGCCTATGCTAAAGCTTTAAGTGTTTAAGATTCCAGCCCTACAGCTAAAATGTCACATGGATTCTAACTCAGTAGATTAACGTGTAAATTTTAACCCTTTGCACTTCTGAAGCACAATTTGAACTTCTCCCAATAATGCATCTTATTATCCAGACATCTTGCAGTTGCCACATCATTTGCTGTCTGGGAGGCCATAGGCATCCATCTAGAGCAGAGGTCCCCAAAGTGTGGGGACCACCCCACTAGAGGGGCATGGAGGACCATCCGGGGGGCGCAGCAGGGCCCAGGCCAGCCCCCCTGGGGGCGGAGAGGGAGCGCCATCCAGCCCCTTCCCGCCCCCAGATCTATTCTGGTCCAGCCCCCAGCCATGTCCCCGGCTCCTGGCCCCATCCCTAGCCTTGGCCGCTGACCGCGGCTCCGTTCCCAGCCCGGGGCCAAGGCTGGAGGCAAGGCCAGGAGTGGAGCTCCTGCCCCCACTGCAGCCTGGCTGCAGCGATGCTCCCACCCCCAGCTGCGGCACCGGCTCCCGGCTCCACGTGCGCCTGGCCCCATCCACAGCTGTGGCTCTGTTCCCAGCCCAGGGCCGAGGCTGGGGGCAAGGCCGGGAGTGGAGCCACATCTGGCCATGGGCCCAGCTGCCCCCACCGCAGCCTGGCTGTGGCTCCTTCTGCCTCTGCCCCCAGATATGGCCCTGGCCCAACCCCACCTGCAGCCCTAGCCTTGATCCCCTTACTCCTCCCCCCAGCCATGGCCCCGCTCCTGGCCCCAGCTCGGGGGTGGGGTGGGGGAAGAGCATGCGGATAGAGGTATGGTGGGGGGGACCCGCAACCCTCAAAAGTTTGAGGACTGCTGATCTATAGTATTTCTAGTGTACCTAGAATCTCAGTGCAGTGATAAATGAAATGCAAATCAAATATTAGACCACTGCCTAGAATAGTAGAAACTCCAGCTTGAAAATTGAGTATATTCTACCACTTCACAGGAGACCCGGGATGGAGGTTGAATTTGGTTCTCAGACCTCTTGGATATCAGTGCCAACGGGGAGGTTGAATCGTGGTATATTTCAATCAAGCCCACCCTCACACCCAGTGGCTTGCTCAGACTACCTCTTGCCCAAAGAGGTCCTAGCAGACGAGGAGAACTTTCACACTTGGGTGCCAGGAAAATCCCTTCCCCTCACTGCCATTCCTAGGCTTCTTCACTAAAAAACTTCCCACCATGGCCAAATTGATACAGCTCTACTGGTGGAAGTGCTACTGGAGACAAGACTCCAAGCAGATACTAGAATTTTATCGCTATGTTCATACACCTGTTCAGAGCAGGCTCAAGTACCACAGGTAAAAAAGCTGCCATCCGATAGGCCCTGGTCTATATTACTGCTACCACCATAGCAACCGTGTTTGGAAGTGCACTGGTGGGAAATTTTTAATAAAACAGCTTTGTGTGGACAAGGCCAAAGAGAGACTGGGATGACGAACTACAAAAACATTTACAAATGGAGAAAATAGCTCCCCAAACTTGTTACCAGGTCTGTTTGTAGCGGCACTGTGACAGCTGAGGCCAAGTGGCAAGGTTCTTTCCATATTATTTCAAGTTGCTCAGGTAACAAAAGGGGGCTTTGTCTTCTCCAGTATAAAATCGTAAGATCATAGAAGTTAGAGAGAAAAACACCTATTGGGTCCTCTAGGCAGGATACATTTCCCCCAACAGTGAATGCATTTGATGTTGAAATGATACTACACTTGATCTTAGTCACAGGCCCAAAACCAGCAAGTTTTTCCACTTGTTTTGAAAGTGGTGGTGAAGTTCCTTTAATGCGCTTGCTACAGGCCATCTGCGTGCGTCGCCCGGGCACCTCTGCTCTTTGGACCCATATAGACACTATTCAACACACACTAGAGAGGAACAGCCTTTTCCCAGAGCAATGAGTTATCATTACAAGTGAAACCGGTTCCCTCTGTGTACTCTGAGCTATTGCCATGTCTTCAACATGAAACTGCTGAATTTTCAGAACGAATCCATTTGCCTGGTGTTGCTGGTGTCTCACCAGCATTACCACTGCACTGAGCATGTTTTTTTGCTGAAAACAAATAAGGGAACTTTTGCTGAATTTTAAAGGGCAGATCTGAAAATCCAATACTTGATTTTACAATTGCTGCAGGTCCCCAGCAGTACTTCTGATCCTGACCACACTGGGGTTAGAATCACATGAGCCACAACTGCATTTAAACAGGGTTTTTGCTAGCAGGATTCTTCTACCAAAATTTCCCTAGATTGGTGTGGACAGGGATTTGCTTAAGGCCAGTATTTAGACTAAGCTATAGGTTACCTGAGAGGTTATCTGCGATTAAGTCATGGAGGCTGCAGAAGTCCTGGAATCCACGACTTCCAGAGACCTCCGTGACTTCAGCTCATGGTGGCTGGAAGCTGCAGGGTCCCCCTGCTGCACACGGTGGCTGGTGGGGGGTACCGTGCAGCTCCCAGTTGCTGCGGGCAGCAGGGACCCCTGGAGCTCCGAGACATCGGTGACTCCAAACCGAGCAGCTCCTGGCTGCCACAGGCAGCGGGGGACCTTGGAGCTCCAAGCCTCCACAGGTGGGGGAGGCCCCGGAGCTCCGAGCTGGAGCCCCTGCAGCAGCCCAGCCTCCGTGGGTGGTGTGGGGACTCTGCAGCTCCCCATTTTGCCAAGGATATTTTTAGTAAAAGTCACGGATGTGTCACGGGCTTCCATGAATATTCTGTGACCCATCTGTGACTTTTACTAAAAATATCTGTGACAAATCGTAGCCTTATCTATGATACCATCTATGCACAGTCCAGATCTCCGCTTCATTGTAATTTCTACCATATTGAGGGTCACAGTTGTCCCCCAACATAGTTAACATTGGGTTCATTCTCCTCAATCATGTTCTAACCCTATTCCTGTTTTCTTCTTCAGCCCTGTAAAACTTCAAATGTATAGCACAATTCAGGGACACCTACATTACAAGACTGATTTAAATCACGTCAGGAGATTGCTGTGTTGCAACTGATTCCTCCAATGCAGTGAAAGTTATAATGTATGTGGGACCTTAAGCTTGGTTGTTGTACAACCAGTTTAAAATACAGCTTGGCTGACCCATGCGAAAGGGACTAAATGTAGGGTTAGTTAAAAATCAGTGCTTTATCCAATGTGGGGACCTGGGTTAGAACAGTGATTTTTTGTAATCCCCAAACTCCCTGAATCTTAACACCCCACAACTCTGAGAGGGGTAGTAGGTTTGAAATAAAGCACCAAACCAACATGTGAATTTTGCCGTTCAGGACAATCTTTATTTATAGTGTGGTTGGACCCATCCACATTGGCTTGGCAAATCATGTTATATCTGGGTTTAGCAGAGTTCAAACTGATTATGCGTGGCTGTTAAACACAACTACAAGCTCTTTGTATATGGGCCTTGTAGCACAGACTCTTTAAAATGTATTTTCTTCAGAAAAAATACATGTCCAGATAGCAAAGAGAAACTGTTAGAGCCCTGCTAGCAACCATCACATTTAAACTTATTTTTTGCTAGCATGGGTCAGATCCCAGTATGATTACGGCACTTGTTTCTTTGCCCTAAAGATCTAGAAATTATGAATGACCAAACTAAACCTAGTTCATAAACAGAAATCCCAATTTGAAGATATTTGAATCAGTATAAAATAGACACTTCTAAAGCGTCAAACGTTATGCCAAGTTTTATCAATGCTGACCTTCAAATGTAATAACTATTTCCTGACAGTGTGACATAAAATACAAGGTAAACTGGGGTAAAGTACAGTAGAGAATTTCACTCTGTAGAACACCAGCAGGCTGGGGAAAGAAAATGACAGGTTAATAATTACTGTAAAGCTTTTAGTGACTAGCAAAATGTGTAGAGAGGCTAATTAACACTGAATTATTCCAGAGGACTAACAAAGTTCAAACCGAACCAGAACAGATCCTCTGAAAAGGTATTTTTATAGCTTTGAGTATTTACATCAGACCAGTTCAAATACTGGGTTTTACCACTGGCTATTTGCAAAGCTTGTTGCTGCAACACATTTTGAAGTACCTACAGAAACCCAGATCTCTTGCTATAATGCTCTAAAACAAACCAAAGGCCTTTCTTAGGCTCTCTCTACACTGGCAACTGATCAACAAAACTTTTGTCATTCAGAGGTGTTAAAAAAACACTCCCTCAAAAGACACAAGTTTTGTTGACGAAAAGCTCCAGTGTGAGCAGTGCCTGCCGACAAAGCTGCCGCCGCTTGTTGAGGGTGGAAGTTTTTTGTCGGCGGGAGAGCTCACTCCTGCCGACAAACAGTGGCTACACTGAGTGGCTTTCAGCCGCACAGCTGTAGCGGCACAGCCCTGTCGCTAAAAGGTGCGTAGTGTAGATACAGCCTAAGAAGAGCTCATAAGAGTCAACTTTTCAAACAGAAAGAATTTTAGGTTGTAAAACATGAGTAGCAATCTGGGAAGGAGTAATAGCTCTTAATACGGCACTCTTTTGCACTAGGATGGCATAAGCATTTTTAAACCATGGTAGGTGCACAGACACTTTCTCTGGTGGAAGCTGTCCCCCAGACACAAGCTTTACCTGTTCAAGTGCTGGCTAGTTTTCAAAACAGAATCACTATGTTGTCAACCGTTTCAAGAACTCCTAGTGTCAAAGAAGCAAAGCAGAGAAAAGGTTATTTCAGTTCTCACTGTGTTTCCTCTCCTGCCCTCTTACTGGTTGAGGTGAGGTTGAGCAGCACATGTTGCTCTGAGGATCAGTTGCCTGCTTTAAAATTAACATTAGGGAAGGTAACACAGACATAAGCAACACAGATGCCATTTCAAAGATGGAGTCCTACTTAGTAATAAACATTAAGATTGCCAACGAAATAATAAAGAGTGTTTGCTATGCATATCTTGTTCTCAGAGTAGACAATGCAATGCACCCCAGAAGATTATTCTGCACTTCAAGTGGTTTTTCCTCCATGTATCTCAGATTGCTTTATAAACATTAAGTCCTTACACAATATTCCTGTGAAGTAGGAAAATAGTATCCCCATTCCATAGATGGAGACTATTTCTAGTGCCACTTGACCTTTTACAGTTAGACTGGACAGTATATGTACAATGAAGAATAATCCTGCATGGGCAGAGAGATGGGACTACTGGATCTTGCCTGCCTCTGACTTTAATGATTCCCATTCCTGGTAAATTTTATTATACTTGAGTACAATGCAGTAAAATTGAACCTGGCATAAATCCACCTGACAAAGAGAAAGTCCCTTTAGAAATCCAGTAGTGACCGATTTGCTATGTATTAACTAAAATAATAAACTATACGTCAACTCACCATCCACTCTGGCATGTGGAAAGCAGAGGTACCTGCGCTGCTGTCCCATTTCTCCATAGCTGAGACTTTTCAAGTTTGTTCTGTAGCAAAGGGAATTGCTATTTGGATGTGCAAAAAAAAAAAAAAAAATACACACACTGTACGCGCGCACTCAAACTCAAGAGCCAAGCTCCTAGCTTTTCAGGAGCTTCAGTGGCTGCACCCCCTTCCAGCACAGGCCTTCTATTCAAATCAACCTCATTAGTCAAGTGCTCAGACAGAAGATAGGCAGCTACACGGACTGATTCAATGCCTCGTTTCTGTTTGAAACCCTGGGCCAGATGACGCTCTCAAACACAGTTTCTCTTGTGGCTACTTCATACTTTCAGCTGGGCACTCCATGATGCACAAGCAATGAACCCCTCTCTCTACAGACTTTTAGCTCCAGTTGAGTGCAGAGTGCATGCCTGGCAGCCTTGCTTTTGTGTGTGTGATATCTATCAATGGCCTGCCTACGCCCCTAAGAATACGTCACCGAAAATGCTGATACCGTGATCAATAAGGATCAAGGTCAAGAACGCACTTCTATTTTTATAGCTCCTTTTTGTACTGTATTGTAAACATGTGTCTCCTTGAATATAGCTGGATACTTGATAGCATTAAAAGTTCATGTAACTCTGAACAAAATAGCATATGAGTGCCTCTAGCTGCTAAAAATGTACTCCTGGCAAACTAGCAAAACAGTGTATTTAAAATTAACCTCTAAGTGCCACAATTTTGTATAGAACACAGTAAATATTGTTTTTAAAGAATATATGCATTTATCAGACTCAGGGAAAAGCAGTGGAGTGTATTTACTTGTCCACAGCTCCCTCTGCTGGGTAACATGCACACCCTTCTTTTTGGAACTAGCTGAAAAACAGGTACTGTATAAACATCTAGCTGAAATGAATGATTATAAAGTGTTCTCATGTTCAGAAGAGCTATGGGGTCCAATGTTTGTTCACTCCACATTAAACTTGCTCAGTTCACAAGTAAAATTATGGCTTTGTGATCTGCTAATGCTGCACACTCAGCATGGGGTTTCTAAATTAAGTTGGGTCTTTCTGGTTCACTCACTACCAACATTTAAGATTCTGCAATCAGAATTTAGTGAAGAATCTATCTTCAATGCACAAATTAGAAAAGAATCCAGCTCATTATTCTGTAGCTGCAACGGTTCTGCAGGAGTAAAAAGTAGTAAAAACTTTCATCATTACAGTCTGGAGAGCCATGTCTGATTACACACAAAACAGATGTTGGAATAAGGTGTCAAACAACAGCGACATTAATATTTTATCTGTTATTGGCTTTTTATAAAAGAGAAATTTCATATAACAATGGCAATCTGGACTAACTAGCTAATCTTCTTACAGAAGCTAGTTTTCCAATTATAAGCTCCAAATTCCACCCAAAAGAAACTGATCCCCTTGAAAATTTCCATGCCATTTCTCATTCAGAGAGATTTATTTCTGGGAAACCCCCCAAAAAAGAGGTTTAAAGTTATGACGGTTGACTTTTTCTCATCTCTGAATTTTTGAACAATTTCCTAAGGTTTTTTTGGCACATCATCTCCAAAATGGCTCACACTACAAACTTACAAATGTGTTTTAGCATTGCTGATAAATGTCTTCCAGTGTTTGAACACATATTAGTATTCCAACAGCATACTTCCATAACAGAACAAAACAACGGGGCAATGTTAAGGTTGGATGGGAGCTGCAAATTGGTGGTGGGGGTGTTAGTGAATGATTATATGGCAGTGGAAACCTGGCTGGATATCTTTACTGTTCATACAGAGTTTAATGTGGATTTTTTTTATTTGATAGGTATAGAATTTTTGTAAATACAGTAATGGGGGCGGTGCCACCTTGAATCCACTGAAATGCTGTCAAATTTAGCTCTTCTATAACAAAGTTTTTTGTTTGTAAACAATACTTTAAGACAACTGGACAGCACTCTGGCTTCTCTCTTTCTCAGAGATATTGAGAGCTTCCCCTGCATGCCTCTTAGAAGTACCATGCAAGAGGATGAATACAGCACTTCACACTTACTCATTCCTCTCTCTTCCATCCTGCCCTCATTAGAGGGTATTTGGCTTCTGAAACCACCTTTTCTTAATTTTGCATTGCAAAGCTCACCTAAATGCCTGGGACAGTGTCCTGTAATCTACAGTAATTTTCCTCTCCTATCCTCCTAGTGTATCAACAAATTTTGAATGCCAAAGGTTTGGAGTTGCCAGGTCCTAGCTGAGACAGGGTCATCTGAGGCTAGGGGATAAAACTGAAACCCAAGCAGAGCATCTAGTATGTTTTGGACAAAGAGTTCTAATGAAATAGGGACAAATTCAATGCTGGGGTAAGCAGGGACAACTCCATGGAACTGGATGTAATCCTAATATGTCAGTGGTGAATCTGGCCCATAGACTAGATCAGGGGTCTCAAACATGCGGCCCGCGGGGTTATTTTCTGCAGCCCGCCAGCTCCCCGCGGCTCCCACGCCCCCAGTGCTTACCTACAGCAGCTCTGGCCCGGCGCACACTGGGGTCAGGGCAAGGCTCCCTGCCTGCCTGCCCCGCGCCGCTCCTGAGGGAGCAGGGGCACAGGGGTCTGTGTGTTGCCCTTGCTTCCAGGCACCGCCCCCCACCGCTCCCATTGGCCGGGAATGGGGAACTGCGACCAATGGGAGCTTCGGGGGAGGTACCTGGAGGAGCGGCCAGGGAATTAAGAATTAAGGAAGAATTAAACACTATGAGAATTAAGGAAACCCTGTCCTGACAAGTCTTGAGGAGCACCCTGTGTATGAAGGGGAATGGCGGGAACACGTACAGCAGGTGACCCATCCACGACAAGTGAAAGGCATCCACGATGGAGCCTGGGCTGTGGTTCAGGAAGGAGCAGAATCCCTGGCACTTCCTTTTGCCCCACCTCTGGAAAATTGAGTGAGCGATGTCCCATCTGAGGGACCACTCGTGTCCATGGAACGAGCAACTGAGGTGGTCTGCCAGCTTGTTCTGCATCCCCGGAAAATGCGACACCTGCAGGTGTATGGAGTGGGCAATACAAAAGTCCAACAGCACAAGGGCTTCCCGACAGAGGGGAGAGGAACGAGCACCACCGTGTTTGTTTATATAGAACATTGCTGCAGTATTGTCTGTGAGCAGCAATATACACATGCCGTGTATATTCAGACCGGCCTGAAACACTTGGCATGCCAGGCGAACTGCCCTCAGCTCCGTCACGTTGATGTGCAGCGATAGCTCTGCATGGGACCAGAGGCCCTGGGTTCTGATATTGCCCAGATGCACTCCCCAACCGAGCGTGGCCAAGGGAAAGCGTGAGGTGGGGTTTTGCGAAGGGTACTCCCACACAAACCAGCTGAGGTTGCAGCCACCATTGGAGAGAGTGGAGAACTTGAGGCGTGAGGGTCACGATTGAGTCCGATGGGTCCCTGCCTGGTCTGTGCACCTGCGCTAACCACGTCTGGTGCGCCATCCTCGTGCGCATCTTCAAAAGTTGGGCTTGGGGCTGGGGGGCTGTTTGGTTGAACCCTGACCTTGGCCCGAGGAGGATTGTGGTGGGCGTTTCCTGTTATTTCTGCCCCTCCTCCTAGGTGGATCCTGCCTAGAGGGTCCCAGGTAGAAACGGGACGGGGGCTGAGGTCTAAAGGGCTTTCTCTGAGGCGCTGGGCTGTGTAGCCCCAGAGACTTCAGAGTTGCCCATGAGTCCTTCAGGCTATGCAGACACGTGTCCGTATTTTGAGCAAACAGGCCCTCACAGTCAAAGGGGAGGTCCTGAATTGTATTTTGGACCTCAGCTGGGATCACTGAAACCTGAAGCCATGCACTCCGCCTCATAGCGATGGCGGTGGCCATGGTTCTAGCCGCAGAGTTCGCTGAGTCCAGGGCTGCCTAGAGGACGGTCCTAGAGACCACTCTACCTCCTCAAGGAGCGCACCGAACTCCCTGCGAGAATCAGCTGGGATTAACTCCTGGAATTTAGCCAACGAGCTCCAGGAATTGAAAGTGTAACAGCTAAGCACTGCCTGCTAATTTGCTACTCGAAGCTGGAGCCCCCCAGTCAAATAGACTTTACAGCCAAAGAGATCCAGCTTCTTGGCATCATGTGACTTAGGTGCGGGGCCTGGTTGACCCTGCCGCTCCTTGTGGTTTGCCACATCAACCACCAGAGTCCCCAGTTGGGGGTGAGTAAACAGATGCTCATAGCCCTTTTGTGGCACAAAGTAGCATCTCTCGACCCCTTTAGCCGTTGGTGGTATAGAGGCCAGGGTTTGCCAGAGCACCTTCGTGGTGTTCTGAATTGTCCTTATGAAGGGCAAAGCTACTCTGGAAGGATCCTCAGGGGTGAGGATGTCCACTATCGGATCTGAGTCCTCCATAACCTCCTCTGCCTGGAGGTTGAGGTTGACTGCTACCTTCCTAAGCAGGTCCTGGTGGCCTTGGTATCCATTGGTGGTAGAGTGGTGGAGGTGCCCGCCACCGCCTGGTCCGGCGAAGAGGAGGAAGAAGTTCCCAGGACAGGGTCTTCCTGCTCCTCGGGTTCTCTGGAGGCCGAGTCAGGTACCTTGGAGCACCCCGCAACCGGAGGTTCAGGGAGAGGAGAGGCCGTGCTTGACTGTGGCCACTCAACAGCCCTGTCCTGTAAGGGATCCTCAGGGGCCCTAGGGGTGTGGCGTGCCATCGACGTCGCTGATGGAGGGGCACCAGGGGCCGATACCATCGACACTGGCCTAGATCCCTGACCTTGAGCCTGGTGGTAGGCCCGGGGGGGGTCCAAAAAGGCCATTGCACTGGTCCCTGCCACTGCAGTGGCCAAGTGGAGACTCGTGCCGGTTATTCCACCGACCTACGGTGCCGGGACCGGGAGTGGCTGCATCGGGACACAGACAATTCCGCGTCTGACTCTGACAAGTATTCTGTACCTGACCATGGGGGAGTGGAGCCCGACAGTGCCAGGGAATGCTACCAGGGAGATGGAGATTGGCGCCGCAACATCATGGGCTTCCCCTGATGATGAATCAACGGCGGCGCTGCCGCCAGTGCCACCGGTGCCACCATTGGGGTGGGAGGGATAGCTCAGTGGTTTGAGCATTGGCTTGCTAACCCCAGGGTTGTGAGTTCAATCCTTGAGGAGGGATCTGGGGCAAAAATTGGGGATTGGTCCTGCTTTGAGCAGGGGGTTGGACTAGATGACCTCCTGAGGTCCCTTCCAACCCTGATATTCTATGATTCTATGATCGGTGTTGCGGCCAGTGTTGTAATCACCCGCGATGCTGTGCACGACGCCACAATTGGTGCCATCGCCATCACTACTGGCGGTGCCTGAGTTTGCGGGGCCAGGTACTGAGCCGTCATATCAATGAGGTCTCGAGCCGCCTCATATACGTCTGGAGTGGAGAAGAGATCAAGCTCTTCCTCCAAATCGTCATGGGTAGGAGAATCTGTTCTCGCCGGACTCAATGGCTCTGCACCTGGGGCCGGAGTCAACCGTGCCGGTTCTGAGGGACCAGACCTAGGGTGTCCCGCCAGAGGATGCACCCCTCTGGAATCCCCCCTCGGCTTCCTGCCCAGGGAACGTCCCCTGTCTGGTTTCTTTTTCTTATGCGGCACTGGAGATTGTAAACGGTGCCGCTGTGAGGCACTGGCCTTGCGGGCTGGGGAGCGGTGCCAGTGCTCCCTGGTGGAGTCCTTCCTCGGTGCCGGGACATCCCGCACCGAGGGTGCCAGCATCGGCTCAGGCTGTGGCTGAAGGGCCAACTCCAGCAAGAGGAGCTTCAGGCAATAGTCCTGCTCCCTCTTAGTCCTGGGTCTGAAATAGGGCACTTATCTGTCTGATGGCCCTCCCCGAGGCACTTGAGACAGGCGGCGTGCGGATCACTTGTTGGCATAGGTTTTGCACACCTCTCGCACACTTTAAACCCCTGCGACCGAGGCATGCCCCGGAGCCGGGGAGAGTAGAACGGGGCGGAAACCCCCCAAAGTACATAAACTAATCTAATCTACAACTATTAACTACTAACAAACAACTATGTACACTAGAAACCAGGGAACCACTAGGTAAGGCACTTGTAAAGCAAGAGACTAAGCTGTTCCAACGACCGTCACGGGCGGTAAGAAGGAACTGAGCAGGTGCCGGGTTGGCAGCGACATATATACACTGCCATGAAGGCGCCACTCTAGGGGTCTCCACAGCCGACCCGACGGGTTCCGCTAGGGAAAAGCTTCCAGCGAACGTGCACGCAGCACGCACACACACCTATTGGAATGCACATGAGCAATCACTCGAAGAAGAACCAGTGCTTCCAGCCCTGCTAACGCTTGCAGCTATTTCTCAAACTAATGCTCTCTCATTAGCCTTCAGAAGATTTAATTGGAAACTGATAATTGATTGCTCCTCTCAAACAGTGAAACAAAAAGCATCGGTTGAAAAGTTTAAAAAGAAATTAATTTTTAAAAGTCACTTGCGGGCTGACTATATGTATTAGTAACTCCAATAAGGAAGTCAGTATTATTCCACTGTGCTCAACAAACTAATGAAATATTAATTCAAAGAATTCTGAATCTGCTGCAAATCTTGACTTCTGCAATCATTACATTTTTGAATCATTAGTATCTGGTGTGTGTTTTTATATATTCTTGTACTCACAGAAAATATAACTCACGTAAAAACATCATACTTGGAAAATACTTCCAATATCAGATGAAATAAAATGGATTACTTCCAAGCCTTGTTAGGCTAAGATCTTTGTGCCAGGAACTTCACCTCCACATCTGTCTGTAAAGCACACAGAACACATTTTAAGCTAAATAAAAATAGTTCTACCACCATTTTCTTGCATGCTGGACCTACTAAACTTGCATTGCTTCCTATACCCTTATTTTAGCTGAGGAAAGGCATCCCATGATAGGAAAAGGCAGATAATGAATCCTGGTCCCCTAGATATCCTAAAAAAAAATCAGACCTTGAAATCTATAAGAAATGAACTGGTCTTAGTCCAGTTCCTACTGCAACATATCATAAATGACCACCACAAAATAGGTACCATCTTAGACAGCGTGAGCAAGCAGTTCAGTATGTTGGCAAAACTCCCATTGACTTCAAGGAGGGAGTTTTACCTGTTTAATGTACTGCAGGAGCCCACAGAGTAAAAGGAACAGAATGAGTAAGAATGCACCATGTTCCTCTTGCCCCAGGTCAAGGATAAGGCATTAAAAAGAAACTTGCCCTGCTACAGAACTATTCTGTGGATAGAGAGCTCCAGTATCCAGGACTCTTAATTTAGCATCTTTCATGAGTGAAATTCACCCCTGTGCAGAGAGCTACCACAAGCCCTAAAGTGCCCAAGAAACATCACTTTCTTTGTCACTCTGATCATCAGAAAGATGCTGAACCATATTCAGTAAATAGCTCTCTCAGTTAAATGAGCCTTGGACTAGCAGAACAGCTGAAGGCTTTAAAAACATTTGGTAAACAAAATTTAAACAGAGAGGTGAAATGCTCACTGGGAAGGACACCCAAGGACAGGCTTTCACCTAGTAGTAACAAGTTTGAGAGAGGAGAGGAAAAGTGATTCCAAAGCCTTATGTAAATAGAGCTTTAGAGCCTGCTTTAATAAACAAACACTTTCCCTGAAACCACAGAGGAAGACACGGCCTGAAAAATTAGAAATATTAAGAGGTCTCTGCTGGAGCTCATAGAAATTCTTGGCTCTACAGAATAACGGATCCAATCTCTGTTGAAAACTTGAATAAAACTTAATGACAGACAGAGTCTCTTCAGTAGAACAACCAAACAAGGCAAGCCTCAGTAAGAGATGTTTGGCAATTAAACAAGAAGGAAGTTTAACGTGAGAAGACAGGCAGTGAAAACTCTACACGGACACTAGGGGGTGCTGAGAGTCTGCAGAACAACAGCATTTATTCCTTATTTAATACATTCAACTTGATGGTTGCAAAAAAACTTCCAATTTACACCTTTCTGTGGGAACTCTGGCGTTAGGGGACAGCAAGCTGGGCAACTGACTGGGGCCCCATGCCACAGTGGTCCTTGCAAAGCTACAGAGCTCAGACTCCAGCTTCAGCCCCAGGTGGCAGGGCTCAGGGGCTGGGGTTTCAGCCCTATGCAGTGGGGCTTCAGCTTTCTATCCTGGGCCCCAGCAAGTCTAACGCTGGCCTTGCTTGGCAGCCCCCCTGAAACCTGCTCACGGCCCCCCAGGGGGCCCTGGTCCCCTGGTTGAGAACCACTGTCTTACACCATACAGCTCCACTTGGAGACATTTATCATTATGAACAGCACTGCTTTAATGAGAGAAAGGAGAAAAATTAATAAGGGCTCCCTCAAAAGCAGGCCATTACTCTGGTGCCAATCTACAAAATGAAGCAGGAGTGGGAAACTTAGTACCCATTGTGCCAACTTTAGAACGAGCCTGCATTATTTCTATTCAACAGATGAGATCCCAAGAAAGAGTACATTAAATGCTCAAACGCACACATTGTTTTCCCACCTGTTTGAGCAAGGTATTTGCTGTTAAATGGACTGGAACCCTATTACACATTTACTTTTAAATAAGTACTTTCAGTGTTTGTAAATTAATGATCTCCATGTACGCCATGCCAGTTCCAAGCTCTTTGGAACATTGTGGGTGAGGGCCTAGCTCAGAGAGCAACCTTCTTTAGGTGGGAAGCCTGAACGGCAACACTTTTCACAGAAAGTCCCACTTTACGTGATCCTGCTAATGGTGAGTTTGAGAGTCTATGTAAGACATTCCAGTAACTAAAATACTTAAAAGAAGTGCAGCAATTGCTTGCAAGAACATGTATGCAGGAGAATAGAGAATGGATTTTCTCTGTCTGTAGAGTCCTCTGCAGCTCATCTTCTGGACTCAGAAGGCCCACCACTAAACACAGTGGGGTTCAGCATAAGGAAATGCCTTCTACCGGTGCCAAAGACTTCCTCAATTAGACGAGCTGCCAAGCTAATGAACAGTTACATTTAGAAAATTAATTCTATTATAACTGAATAAATAAATAAATGATAAAGCCCCCACCTAGCTCTCCTGCAGTGCTTTTCATCCCTAGATCTTCTAGCACTTTACATAGGGGATAAATATCATTCCCATTTTACAGATGGGAAACTGAGGCACAAAGGTGAAGTGGTTTCCCCAATGTCACCCAGCAAGCCAATGGAAGAGCCAGGAATTAGAATCCATGTCTCTTAAGCCCCAGTCCAGCTAGCCCTACAATGAATGCATTTTGATAAATTACTAAAATCCTAGGAAGTACAACAGAAATTCATATGATTGGTTTGTCTATATATTCACCTTAAATACTTCATGACAATG
Organism: Natator depressus; assembly: GCF_965152275.1. Classification (NCBI taxonomy): domain Eukaryota; kingdom Metazoa; phylum Chordata; order Testudines; family Cheloniidae; genus Natator; species Natator depressus. Next base: position 343,014,762 of record NC_134234.1, read on the forward strand.
AGTTTATAGACCAAGTCCAAATGCCCAATGAAAATCTAGGGAATCTAAGTGTATGTCACCTTTCCAGGGACATAGAGCATAGCCTATAACTTCTAATCACCAAAAAGGGCATTCAAACTCACCTTCCACCCATTCAAAACACTCTAACAAAATGATTTCAGAGGCCGAAAGAGGGCTAGACACAAAAGCTGTACCTCTCTAACTGGTATAGTTAAAGCAGCATAACTGGATGGAATTATATCAGTATAAAGGTGTTTATATTTGTGTAGTTTAGTCCCATATAGGAAGGGGAATAAGCTATGCTAGTATAACTACTCTGGTATAAGACAGTTTTATAACAATTTATCCACATTCGCATTACGGGTTGTACCAATGTAAGCATTTCACAAAAAATCCCACAGCCCTAACCAAAATAATTATACCACTATAAAAACTGTATAAACCAGAATTTATACACTAGTTACATTTAGGGCTTTCTAAACTTGAGGTTTTTTAACCTGAGGTTTACTGATTGCCATTTAACTTGAGGTAGTTAACACATTTTCAGAGTCTGGCCTGAATTTAAGCTAAGGGCTGGTCTACACTAGAAAATTAGGTCAACAGTTAAGGAGACATAAGTCCCCAGGTAGACAGTGCTAGGTCGATGGAAGAATTCTACCACCGACTTAGGGCATAGCTACACTACAAAATTAAGTCGACCTAATTTACATCAGCATACAACCGCCACAGTAATTACATCACTTGTGCATGTCTACACTTTGCTCCTTGTGTTGGTGGTGTGCGCCCTCATCAGGAGCATTTGCAATGATTGAACTGTCAGTGTGGGGCATTGTGGGATGGCTTCTGAAAGTCAGCAACAGTTGATGCCAGCAAGGCAGTGTCTACACTGATAATGCATTGTCCTAACCAGATTGACATTGACTCCATGCCTCCTGTGGACGTGGACTTAAGAACATAAGAATGGCCATACTAGGTCAGACCAAAGGTCCGCCCAGCCCAGTATCCTGTATACCGACAGTGGCCAATGCCAGGTGTCCCAGAGGGAGTGAACCTAACAGGTAATGATCAAGTGATCTCTTTCCGGCCATCCATCTCCACTCTCTGACAAACAGAGGCTAGGGACACCATTCCTTACCCATCCTGGCTAATAGCCATTAATGGACTTAACCTCCATGAATTTATTCAATTCTCTTTTAAACCCTGTTATAGTCCTAGCCTTCACAACCTCCTCAGGCAAGGAGTTCCTCAGGTTGACTGTGCGCTGTGTGAAGAACAACTTCCTTTTATTTGTTTTAAACCTGCTGCCCATTAATTTCATTTGGTGGCCCCTAGTTCTTATATTATGGGAACAAGTAAATAACTTTTCCTTATTCACTTTCTCCACACCACTCATGATTTTATAGACCTCTATCATATCCCCCATTAGACTCCTCTTTTCCAAGCTGAAAAGTCCTAGCCTCTTTAATCTCTCCTTATATGGGACCCATTCCAAACCCCTCATCATTTTAGTTGCCCTTCTCTGAACCTTTTCTAATGCCAGTATATCTTGTTTGAGATGAGGAGACCACATCTGTACGCAGTATTAAAGACGTGGGCGTACCATGGATTTATACAAGGGCAATAAGATATTCTCCGTCTTATTCTCTATCCCTTTTTAAATTATTCCTAACATCCCGTCTGCTTTTTTGACTGCCGCTGCACACTGCGTGGACGTCTTCAGAGAACTATCCACGATGACTCCAACATCCTTCTCCTGATTAGTTGTAGCTAAATGAGCCCCCATCATATTGTATGGATAGTTGGGGTTATTTTTTCCAATGTGCATTACTTTACATTTATCCACATGAAATTTCATTTGCCCTTTTGTTGCCCAATCACTTAGTTTTCTGAGATCTTTTTGAAGTTCTTCACAGTCTGCTTTGGTCTTGACTATCTTGAGAAATTTTGTATCGTCTGCAAACTTTGCCACCTCACAGTTTACCCCTTTCTCCAGATCATTTATGAATAAGTTGAATAGGATTGGTCCTAGGACTGACCCTTGGGGAACACCACTAGTTACCCCTCTCCATTCTGAAAATTTATCATTTATTCCTACCCTTTGTTCCCTGTCTTTTAACCAGTTCTCAGTCCATGAAAGGATCTTCCCTCTTATCCCATGACAACTTAATTTACTAAGAGCCTTTGGTGAGGGACCTTGTCAAAGGCTTTCTGGAAATCTAAGTACACTATGTCCACTGGACCCCCCCTTGTCCACATGTTTGTTGACCCCCTCAAAGAACTCTAAGAGATCAGTAAGACATGATCTCCCTTTACAGAAGCCATGTTGACTTTTGCTCAACAATTTATGTTCTTCTATGTGTCTGACAATTTTATTCTTTACAATTGTTTCAACTAATTTGCCCGGTACTGACATCAGACTTACCGGTCTGTAATTGCCAGGATCACCTCTAGAGCCCTTCTTAAATATTCACGTTACCTTAGCTATCTTCCAGTCATTGTGTACAGTAGCTGATTTAAAGGACAGGTAACAAACCATAGTTAATAGTTCCGCAATTTCACATTTGAGTTCTTTCGGAACTCTTGGGTGAATGCCATCTGGTCCCGGTGACTTGTTACTGTTAAGTTTCTCAATTAATTCCAAAACCTCCTCTAGTGACACTTCAATTTGTGACAATTCCTCAAATTTATCACCTACAAAAGACAGCTCAGGTTTGGGAATCTCCCTAACATCCTCAGCCGTGAAGACTGAAGCAAAGAATTCATTTAATTTCTCTGCAATGACTTTATCGTCTTTAAGTGCTCCTTTTGTATCTCGATCGTTCAGGGGCCCCACTGGTTGTTTATCGGGCTTCCTGCTTCTGATGGACTTAAAAAACATTATGTTATTACCTTTTGAGTTTTTGGCTAGCTGTTTGTCAAACTCCTTTTTGGCTTTTCTTATTACATTTTTACATTTAATTTGGCAGTGTTTATGCTCCTTTCTATTTACCTCAATAGGATTTGACTTCCACTTTTTAAAAGATGCCTTTTTATCTCTCACTGATTCTTTTACATCGTTGCTAAGCCACAGCGGCTCTTTTTTAGTTCTTTTACTGTGTTTTTTAATTTGAGGTACACATTTAAGTTGAGCCTCTATTATGGTGTCTTTGAAAAGTGTCCATGCAGCTTGCAGGGATTTCAATCTAGTCACTGTACCTTTTAATTTCTGTTTAACTAACCTCCTCATTTTTGCATAGTTCCCCTTTCTAAAATTAAATGCCACAGTGTTGGGCTGTTGAGGTGATCTTCCCACCACAGGGATGTTAAATGTTATTATATTATGGTCACTATTTCCAAGCGGTCCTGTTACAGTTACCTCTTGGACCAGATCCTGCGCTCCACTCAGGACTAAATCCAGAGTTGCCTCTCCCCTTGTGGGTTCCTGTACCAGCTGCTCCAAGAAGCAGTCATTTAAAGTATCGAGAAATTTTGTCTCTGCATTTCGTCCTGAGGTGACATGTACCCAGTCAATATGGGGATAACTGAAATCCCCCACTATTATTGAGTTATTTATTTTGATAGCTTCTCTAATCTCCCTTAGCATTTCATCTTCACTATCACTGTCCTGGTCAGGAGGTCGATAATAGATCCCTACTGTTATATTCTTATTCGATCATGGAATTACTATCCATAGACATTCTATGGAGCATGTGGATTCATTTAAGATTTTTAATTCATTTAATTTTACATTTTCTTTCACATATAGTGCCACAATTCCCCCCCCATCCATGACCTGTTCTGTCCTTCCAATATATTTTGTACCCCGGAATGACTGTGTTCCGTTGATTGTCTTCACTCCACCAGGTTTCTGTGATGCCTATTATATCAATATCCTCCTTTAACACGAGGCACTCTAGTTCACCCATCTTATTATTTAGACTTCTAGCATTTGTGTGCAAGCACTTTAAAAACTTGTCACTGTTTATTTGTCTGCCCTTTTCTGATGTGTCAGATGTTTCTCGTCTGATCTGGCACATACTTTATCCTCTTCCATCCTCTCCTCCTGACTAAAACCTAGAGAATCTCTAGCAATAGATTCTCCTCTAAGAGAAGTCCCTATCTGATCAACGTGCGCCTCTGCAGCAACTGGCTTTCCCCATCTCTTAGTTTAAAAACTGCTCTGCAACCTTTTTAATGTGAAGTGCCAGCAGTCTGGATCCACTTTGGTTTAGGTGGAGCCCATCCTTCCTGTACAGGCTCCCCCTATCCCAAAAGTTTCCCCAGTTCCTAATAAATCTAAACCCCTCCTCTCTACACCATTGTCTCATCCACGCATTGAGACTCTGAAGCTCTGCCTGCCTACCTGGTCCTGAGTGTGGAAGCATTTCTGAGAATGCCACCATAGAGGTCCTGGATTTCAGTCTTTCCTAGCAGCCTAAATTTAGCCTCCAGGACGTCTCTCCTCCCCTTCCCTATGTCATTGGTACCTACATGTACCACAATCACCGGCTCCTCCCCAGCACTACACATAAGTCTATCTAGATGCCTCGAGAGATCCGCAACCTTTGCACCAGGCAGGCAAGTCACCATACGGTTCTCCAAGTCATCACAAACCAGCTATCTATGTTTCTTGTCACTCTCTTGAGGGCACAAAATCACCAGCAGCCTCAGCCCCATGCCATCAGTCAGCTTAAATCTGTCCCTATTTTGGGATATAGGAATCTTAACAGATATTCCAGGACCAGTTTAAGCAGTGTATTTTCTCAGCAATAAAATTAATATGTTTTAAATGTGCATTGAACAACCAAAGTAATTTATCCATATAATGCAAGCCAGTAATTTCCTCCAAGCAGAAACAGATATTTAACTACAGCTATTAGCCTGTGACTGTCCACGTAATCCATTCTCTCATTCTTTGCTTTCTTGCCAAGTTTGCTCTGAAGGGTCTTGGAATTGCAGATTCTTCCCTTTCCACAGATATGGAAGCCTCTTCAGGGACCCAGTCTTGCCAACTCTTGCAATTTTATTGTGAGGTTCATGATATTTGGTGCTTATAGCCTCAGTTCCGGGAGTCATGTGATTATGTAAGAATCTCTTCTTTCGGTTTTTAAAAATTAAATTTCTAGCCCTCAGGGTTGCAGAGAAAAGTTTGAAGAAAAAAACCCAAAACAAACAACACAAACTCTAAAGGGATCAAAACCAAGAGGGCAAATAAAGAAAACACATTTTCAAGGAAATGTATCATGATTTTTTGGCAGGTTCAAGGCAGTTCACGGGAAGCTTTCTTGGACATAGTAAGATTTGAGGACAACAGGTCTAGATCTTGCATGACTAATCCAAAACTGCATGTCTTTGAAAGTGCCAGGGTATATTCAGTGCATACTTATAGAACTAACAGTTTATTTTATCCATTGCACAGTCTCATTTTAGAATTTTGTTATAAAGCTGCAAAATGGCACATGAAATAACTGTACAAGAACATGAGGAGAGCAGTTATTCTCCTGGTTGCTTCAAGAGTGATTAAAATCTAGGAGTTAACACAAAAACAAACAACTCCACCAGGCTTTTCACAAAACACATATCTACAGCAATAATTAGATTTCCAGATTTAATTTCTGGTGTGCTGAGACCACTATTTATCATGATGTCCTGTACTGTCTTGTTCCTTGAGTCCCACTTGTCTGTTATACTCTCCTGTTGTCTCTTGTTTTATGGATTATAAACTTTTGGGGGCAGGGACTGTCTTTTTGCTCTGCGTATGTACAGTGCTTATAAATGGGGCTCCTACTTACTACAACAATACAAATAAATAATGATCGTGATAATTTATAACATGATCTGGAATTCCCATGAGTTCCAAATTCCCAATCCTGACCCTGTTCTCCAACTTTTCCACCTTCCTGTAGAGTCATTTTACTCTCAGGTTTCAGAGTAGCAGCCGTGTTAGTCTGTATCCGCAAAAAGAAAAGGAGGACTTGTGGCACCTTAGAGACTAACAAATTTATTTGAGCATAAGCTTGCTCCTTTTCATTTTACTCTCAGTTACTACTGTAAATATATCCTCAGGGCCAGAGGTATTTTCCAAATCCACTAGTCTGCTATCTGGCTCTTGAAGTTTACAAACTCAGCCTCCAACTTGCTGTCAATTGTGAATAATGCATAAGAGTGCCCACCTTTTTGTGCTGTAGTTCCAGTCTCATTGTAACTGCCTTTGTAAGTGTTTCAATCCTGAGCAAAGACCTGATCTTTAAGAATACCAGGAGAAGCCACGCCCCCCACAGTTCCTGGTTTCTTGACCAAGCTGCTAAAGGTTTCCCGTTGGGCCTGAATAAGTGCCCATGCAGTTTCCTCTGACGCCAGCAATTCCAGTGAGCAAGTTTCCAGCCGCACACACAAAAGGGATCTCAGCACTCCACCCTTCGGAGTGAAAGTCTACTGCCACACTAAGGAGAACATGTCCAAAAGAAAAAAAAAAAAGTTTGAAGCACTCAAGGCAACCACAAGAATCCCCAACTTGAATGAACTTGGCCATGGACAGGCTGCTTGATTTAATGGAAAGCAAGGAATATTGCTGCCAAGGGCCAAAGAATTGGGAATTCTCCACAAGTATGACAAAGAAACATCCTACCTCAGAGAAGAAAGTGGCTGGAAAAGCAAGCCTGGGCCTAGTGCAAACCATATAAGTTTGGATTAGGGAGGTCTCAGCTGACATGGAAAGTGGTTATCCTATTGAATTTTATTTCAGGACAGCTTCCCCAGTGGTCGGATCTGTAATATATTAATTTTGAAACAACTTTAAAATGAAAAACTAAAGCTCAAGGTAAATGCATACAATTTGGCAGACGTAGGCATCATGGTTTTACATTCCTGCATAACAATTCTGAGCACTTGGGGAGGCATCAATTACTATACAACTGACTGCTACTATGCATCCTTATCAGGATGAGATTGTTCAACGGGTCAGTAATATCAAGGTCAATAGGGCTGGCCACCAGCAGTTGGAATGCTCTGCCAGGACACAAGTAGAGATGGGCCTGACTCAATGACCCTAGATCTCTAGGGAAATTTGGGGACCTGGAACCGAACATTGCATCAGGCCCATTTCTGTAGGAATGTAATGGTACAGTGATTAACCAAAAGTTAGAGAGGGGTATGATGAAGATACGGGACCTTCACATATAATGACATCTAAGGTATACAGAGTAATGCTATTGCACCCTTATGAGCAATAAGAGGACTGCCACCTGCAACCCTGGGAGCAAGGTGATCAATTCTTAAAATCCTTTTTGCAGAAAAAAGGAGATCAAAACAAGACTGTCACCATCCTGTACCTTCGTTCTTCACAGAGCAAAATTCAGCAATTAACAGGGAAGCAGACAGATCTGGCAAATACTGTGCAGTGGAATCTGAATTCAGTCCCTCACTCCGTAGGCTTGCAAGGGCTAAATGTGCTGCATGGAACATGTGCTCAACCCCTACAGAGAGGAAGAAGAGATTCACATCACCCGAGACACATCCATCTCCCACAGTCAACCCAAAAGCTTAAACTGACTGGATTCAGAAAGTCACAGCCAGTTCTGACCCAAAAGGACAGAGAGCAAATGGGGAAGAAATAGGGTTTCTGGAAGACCCCAAATCTAGGGGCAGTGAGCATATTTTGAGAGGGGTCAGAACCTTCATGTCGTCTTGATCCCAATTAAAGAAACTGAAGTTACACAAGCCAACACGGGTGGCATTCAAGACTCCATAAGTAAACAGCCAGCTAGTTTGAATTCTAAGGTGCAGATTTGCAGGTTCAGGGGTCCTACATGATGGTACAAAGTTGAGTAGTTTTGCTATTTCCCCACAAGTTGTGTTAACAGGGGGCTGTGAGAGACTGTTTCAATTCTTTACCGAATTGCTAAAAACAATGGTCAGCTCTGAAAGCTAAATATAGGCCTGGCTCTCAGGCAAGTCAATTATATATTTTGCATTTATTTTTCCCATAGTAAAAGGAGTAAATCTGAGAACAAAAGTCCTTCAGACCCGCACAGAAAAAGTCAACTTTCAATATTCTTCTGTTCCTACATGCAACGAACTACTGTACGGGTGCACATTCCAGTTAACCAGGATCGTACTGTCTCTTGTAGATGCACATTCCAGTTAACCAGGATTGTACTGTCTCTTGTAGATGCACATTCCAGTTAACCAGGATCGTACTGTCTCTTGTAGATGCACATTCCAGTTAACCAGGATCGTACTGTCTCTTGTAGATGCACATTCCAGTTAACCAGGATTGTACTGTCTCTTGTAGATGCACATTCCAGTTAACCAGGATTGTACTGTCTCTTGTAGAGGTTTACACCTCAGTACTACAGTAGCAGCACCAGGTAAGAACAGAGGGAGAACCAGGGTTCTACTGTGTCTTCCACAGAGGAGTTCTGTTCATGTAGGAATCTCAAATTCACAAAGCAAAAAATCAAGGACAAGAATTTTGCTTACTTAAAACTGAGAGAGTTTTTAATGGTAAAATAAAATGGCATCTATACCAATGCTTCACTGCAGGTTTCATTCTAATGCATGGGCTAGCTGTGGATTAAGTACGCTCAAGAAAGGAAATTAGCAAGGAGGTTAAATAAAAATCATTTAAATATTGTTGTATTACATCATTGCCTTCAAAGGTTTCAAAATGCTTGGTGTATCTGATGTTGGAAAAAGTAAATTGCTTCTGCACGCTGCTTGATTGCAAGTTATTTATAATGCACCTGTTCCTGAAGCTGAAACTGGTAAATATGTGCTTAAATACTCACCTTCTCTCATCAGTTTGTGTAAACTACTACATTGTATTATAGATCCCGGGTAGGATAATACTCTATATTATACTGAATGTGTCCTGGAATTAGCTGCTTATTTGGAGGAGATATATGATGGGAAAGAAGGATGTATGCTTGAATTCTGTATAGCACACAGTAATATCTTGTCTCTCTAGATGTCTGAGGTGACTCCCCAAACCTTCGGATATATGGCATTTCAGATGAACTGGGGAGCTGACTGTAAGCAACTGATACCGCTACATGTTGAGTTTTCAACCCAAGAGCACAGCGAAGGAAATGCTGGCCAGCTTTTTAAAACACTACGCACAGAGGCTGCAAATGCCGGGCATGACGTATTTAAAAGCTGATCAGCAGCCTTTTTAAGGTGGAGAGTCTTCGCACAGCCCCAGGGATACAGCCACAGGCTGAGACGCTATTACTACCATTTACAACATTCAATTCCCATTTTTTTAGATTCCCAGTTCTACTGATCTTGGCCAGTTTTTGTTTGACAAGTAGTAGGGTCTTGGCATTGTTTGGAGTTCACCCTTTTCTAAATGGAAAATGGTCTTGTGATGAGCCCTGGATTTGGACTCAGAAGACCTAGGTTAATTTCCTAGTTCCCACAGACTCACTGTGTGACCCGGGGTCAAGAAGTATAATCCCTCTTTTGCTTGGAAACTCATCTGTGTAATGGTGGTAATACTTCCATCTCCCAGGGCAGGGGTCTCCAAACTTTATGAGATGAGGGCCATATTAGATTTTTGAAGGGGCTTCGAGGGCCAAAGCGACTGTGAAAGAAATTAAATGTATGCAAATATATGCAAAATATATGCAAAATCGTTAAAAAAACAAAACTACTCTACTCATTTGGTTGGGACTGTTTGGTTCTATTAGTGCTGGAGTTAAAATTTAACCATTATGAAATTGTTAATTTCCATCTTCTTTACTCCATTTATTGGAGATGTAATCAAGAGTCTGGCTTGTATTTTTACTCTAAGGCAGGGGTCCGTGCCTGCTCAGCTGCAACTCTCCCCTAAGTTGGCTCCCCTTTTGGGGGGACACTGGCTCCCGGGGGCATTCACCCCTCCGCACAGCTCAGCTGAGCTACTCGCCCCCCACCCGCGCAAGCTGCTCCCGGCAGCCCCTCCCCCTGCCTGCTCGGCGTGCCTACTCAGCTGTTCGCTTCTCCCATTGGGAGGGCCGGACAAATGGATGCCCCAGGCCGGATCCGGCCCATAGGCCATAGTTTTGAAGACCCCTGTCATAGGGGAATACATTCATTAGCGTATGTGAGGTGCTCAGATACCACAGCGAGGAGCACCACAGTAAAGCCAATAAAGAGATATGATATCTTAAAAACTGAAAAATATAAAGCTGCCAAATGAGAACTGTCAACCTTAATTGCAATCTTCATCCTCAACATGGAGAAGTCTGCGGAGGAGGGATAGGAAGGAGTCAAGTAATACAGAGAAACTAAAGCAAAATTTGAGAGATGTCATGAAGAAATGCACGCATGCATAAAGAAAAATTCCTGAATGCGTGGAGCCAGCTTCCAAGCAAGGCTGTTGAAGACTGAATGAATCACTAAGGGCATTCAAGAACACGTTTGAGATAATATCCTCAGGTATACGAGTATTAAATAGACGATGAGCCTTGCTTGAAGAGCTAAACAGCCTGTTTATTAACTAAAAACAAGGGTGAAAACTGTTCTTTCTTATATGTTCCTTTTTTGAAAATAACAAGATCAACAAAAAGGAGTTTAACATCATGTCTGCATGTTAAGATAGGAACGTTCTCCCTATTTTTTGTTCATCTTCACTATGCACTGTTGTCTTTTTTACTATTCTTAGCACCATGGGCTTTAACCAAGAAGCTTATGTCAATTAAGCTATCTCATCTATGATAAGCATTACTGCCAAAAGTGGCCAAATATTCTAAAAGTCCAGATTGCACATTACTCTGAACAGTTCCCAAAAATCAGAGCAGAGAGACCTCTTTCCATTAAAATGAAATAGAGGGGCTGGGAGAGAGGGGAGATAATCAATATTGCTGCAACACAGCAGTGGCAGGGGGTAGTGGCATATGTAAGTACCAACAGTTTCATGTAAGAATGGATTATCAGTTGAGTAATCCTGCTGAAATGCATTTCCCCAGTGAAAAATTTGGTCATAGTAGCAAAGTGACTGCAGAATCCCAAAGGTCACTAGAAAGAAATCAAAGGAACCCCACCACTTCCATTGAGCAGTGAAATTTATCAAGGACTCAACATGCAGAACAATTGCCAGACTGGCCAGTCCTCCTCCAACGTCCTGCCCAACAAGCTGCTTCTACAATTATGCGAAAGAAACAGACCAAACATTTGACTTCTCCTCTGTTGCAAACCTCACCACAGTTCTCCATGCCTTTATCTCTTCCGGCCCAGACTCTTGAAATACACTCTATTTAGGGCTATCCAGGGTAGACTGCTTGCAGGCTTCAGCTACAACAGAATGCATCCACAGCAGGGGGGGCTGCTACCACCAGCATATAACACAGCACAATGGGCCCCTCCACTGTTTTTTTTCTTCTGAAGACAACTCAAGGTATCAAAGCCCCAAGAGGTACCTGGCAGCCTGAGAGATCCCATCTCTCCCTACATCTTGTGGCGTTAGTTAAAATCAGACAGGGTGCTCTTGTTGTCTAGTTCTGGGAGTAAAACTTCAGAGGATTTGTCAAAAACGGTTATCAATAGAGGGTCTTTGCCTGTGTAATTCACTCCATCTGACTGTCTTCCAGAACTTGGTGGCCTAAAGCTTATTTGTTAAGGCAGGGCTTTGACGATCATCGTGTCTGTAAGAGGATTCTTTGTGAGAGAGGAAAAAGGCAGAATGGTGCGTTTAGCCCATCCATCTGGCCAACTTACATACTTTGTTTGTAATTTGTTATGCACCCAGATGCTTGGTAGTAATGGTGTGTTAACCAATATGATAGGAGTAGACAAAGTTGCACATGATTTACTGAGATAAAAGTTACTGTCTTAGAACTGCACCACCCAGATATGAGCTTCTCATTGGGCAGCAGTACAGGATTAGCAATAGGTTCTTGGACAACCCACAAGAGAAAAGAGGGAAGGAGAATCAGTAAATGTCTACCCAAAAAGGTGGGCACAGCAGCCCCAATTATGCCCAACCTGAGACAGACTTCCTGAGAGTGGCTATAACATTTTTGAAGTTGGTAAAAAGACAAAAGTAAATTCTGTCAGAGGTCATAATGGGTTTATGCTAAGCCTGGTCTGTGCCCATCACAAAGGCCCATCACAATATGGCTTTTGTTCAGAGAGGCCAAAAACTAGAACAGCACAGAAACTGCAGGTCAAGAGTGAGGAACTATGACAGAGCTATGCACAGAAATTTGCTAGACGTGGGTCAAACCAGGGCTATTAGCTTTTTGTACAAAGTTTTAAATAAAATAGAAAAGAAAGTTAAAGAACTTTTCATCAAGGTTTTATGAACACACAGATTGCTAGGCTGCATCAGACCCAAATTCGATCAAGTGTAGGATCCTCTCTCTCACAGCGGCCAGTACCAGATGTTTCAGAGGAATTCGTAAGAATCCTACATTAGGTAGGTGTGTGGTAATCTGCCCCCTACATGAGGCTTTATCCTGATCATTAATTGTTAAGAGATTGGCTTAAACCGTGGAGCATGAGGTTTTAATGCGTGTTCTGGAAGCCTTCTGAGATCATAGTTAGCAGGTGCTTATAGAGGGCAGATATAGCACAGATGAAGCTAAAATAGCTACAGTACTCTCCACTGTACCTTTGTGAGCTGGCTAGAGTGGCCAGCTCCTGAACAGTCCTGGTAATTAACATCTCATTTGTATCCAAATCTCCCTCTTTGCCATGAAGTACTGATACCTTAAAAAAAACCAAAACCCTGCTTTAAGAGGACTCTCCCACTAGATGATCCAAAATGGCAGCAATATGGATTGCAAATTCCCTTAATGCAGCTCCTGTAGTCTTACAGCCCTTTAATCTTTTTGCAAAGCCTATGCTCCAATCTGACGGCACCACATTATCATATGACTTACACAAGAATTAAAGATGAAAACCTGAAGTTTTGTTTAGTTTTTTAATCTACCCTTACCTGGTAGGATTTCCACAAGCCATACCATGCCAAAAGTAGCAAGTAATAAGAATGTGAACCAATGATTATATCTGAAAACAGTGAGCTCCATGTTTTGAGGAAAAGGACTTCTACACAGTCAACAAGCCCACATGAAATACCTTTCACAGTCAAACTAGGAAGTAGTGAATCTAATATGTCATCATCAGGAACAAGCTCTTGATTAGAAAACGGTGTTTTCATAAGGGCCATAATCATGCTGGAATAAAAGCCCAGAACTTTGGGATAAAAGTGGTATGTGAGCTGCAGAAGCCTTAATACTTGCTAAGTACTATCTAGTTAGGAAGTCTTATATCTATCCCAGCCCACATTTGTCAGTGGCTTGTCATAAACTGAACTGAAGTCTATTTTACTTGGTAAGGCAGCAAATAAATACAGGCAGAGGCAGGTTTCTCCTTACCCATGGGAATTCTTTCCAATCAGCAACAAGATGACGGAAGCAAGCTGAGGTAGTTGGCTGATTGCAAAAATCACTCTTCGGTTTTACAAAAAGAAAAGGAGTACTTGTGGCACCTTAGAGACTAACCAATTTATTTGAGCATAAAGGAAACTATTTGAGGAAACTACTCTTTCCACAGGATGCATCCGATGAAGTGAGCTGTGGCTCACGAAAGCTCATGCTCAAATAAATTGGTTAGTCTCTAAGGTGCCACAAGTCCTCCTTTTCTTTTTGCGAATACAGACTAACACGGCTGTTACTCTGAAACCTGTCTTTGGTTTTAAACATTCCTGAGCTAACCCTCATTTCCCTCCTTCCCTTCCAGCACCTCCTGTGCAAGTTGCAAATATTCCAAGACAATGCAGTAAACTAATGATATTTTCTCTCTTCAAATTGTGCAAATCACTCAGCTGTCAATGGACAAGGGAAAATGAAGTTAATGAGCAGGGCTTTAATCAGCGGACCTTGTTCTAATCAGAAAAGCAATCTTTCAAAGAGGTAATGACAAGCAGTCTCTCCAGGGCATTCCATTTTCCCATGGGAATAAAGTTAGTGTCTTAAATTAAAAAAATCAGCCTTCAAAAAAAATTGAAAGACCCTGCTGAAAACCTGCACTAATGTATGCAAATAAAAAAGTCATTTAAATACTTGTTCAACACACATGCCTTCCTGTGTTGGGAGATGGGGGCAGAGGAAGGGGTGGGAGGTAACTAGCTACAGGGAACCCAAGTACAGGATCACCAACAGTGGCCGTGTCACACCTTCACTTAAACCAGTAAAACTCTGCACCTAGGCCAGGCCTTAGAGTAGGCTTGTTCTCTGAAAAGGGAGTGTGTAAAAATCCCACCTTCTTATTCAACACACATCTGCTTTCAAGTTCACACATTTTACTCCGGCTGGCATTCCAAAGCCCATCTGGAATAGCGAGTTGGACAGAATTGTTAACTCCATTCCAGTTACAGAATCTTTATTGCTGGTGATATGTGATCCACCAAATGCCAAGCTTCACATTCAGATTTCAGGTTTACATAGCCAGTCAACAGCATGCTCACTCCTGATGAGATGTTAGAAAAAGCCACTATTCTACCTGTAAATTGAGCACATTAGGTCAGGAAGGTATTGGCCCTCATCTAAGCTCAGAAAATTAGGAGGTAGGTAGCAAAGGAATTAGGCAACATGTTTTAATCTACACATTTTAATCACTTAACACATAGTTTAAACTGACAGTGGTACTAAAAAAACATTAGCTGGTCATGATACACCAGGGGGGAGATAGTTAACATGTGTTAGCCAACATTTTTGCTAAACATGTCTCATTTTCCTAGTCAAGACAAAGCCTTTGAGAGACTAACATGGAACCCCACACCACTGTTTTTATACATTTCAGAACAGAACCACACTTCCAAGCATGTACACATTTGAACTTCAGACTTTCAAACATGGAAACCTTCTCCTACATTTCCCCTCTTCCCCTTCTAGCTACTAGACCAGGAGTTCTCAAACTTCATTGCTCCGCGACCCCCTTCTGACAACAAAAATGTCTACATGACTCCAGGAGGGAAGACTGAAGCCTGAGCCTGCCAGAGCCCTGCTGCCCCCAGTGGGATGGCCAAAGCCGAAGCCCAAAGGCTTCAGCCCCAGGTAACTGAAGCCCTCAGCCTGTAACCTGAGCCCCACCACCCAGGGCTGAAGCTCTCGGGCTTCGGCCTCAGCCCCAGGCAGTGGGGCTTGGGCTTTGGCCCCGAGCCCCAGCATGCTTTTTTTGCCTCTGTCTTCACTAACAAGGACAGCTCCCAGACTGCTGCGCTGGGCATCGCAACATGGGGAGTAGATGGCCAGCCCTCTGTGGAGAAAGAGGTGGTTAGGGACTATTTAGAAAAGCTGGACGTGCACAAGTCCATGGGGCCGGACGAGTTGCATCCGAGAGTGCTAAAGGAATTGGCGGATGTGATTGCAGAGCCATTGGCCATTATCTTTGAAAACTCGTGGCGAACGGGGGAAGTCCCGGATGAGTGGAAAAAGGCTAATGTAGTGCCAATCTTTAAAAAAGGGAAGAAGGAGGATCCTGGGAACTACAGACCAGTCAGCCTCACCTCAGTCCCCGGAAAAATCATGGAGCAGGTCCTCAAGGAATCAATCCTGAAGCACTTACACGAGAGTAAAGTGATCAGGAACAGTCAGCATGGATTCACCAAGGGAAGGTCATGCCTGACTAATCTAATCGCCTTCTATGATGAGATTACTGATTCTGTGGATGAAGGGAAAGCAGTGGATGTATTGTTTCTTGACTTTAGCAAAGCTTTTGACACGGTCTCCCACAGTATTCTTGTCAGCAAGTTAAAGAAGTATGGGCTGGATGAATGTACTATAAGGTGGGTAGAAAGTTGGCTAGATTGTCGGGCTCAACGGGTAGTGATCAATGGCTCCATGTCTAGTTGGCAGCCGGCGTCAAGTGGAGTGCCCCAGGGGTCGGTCCTGGGGCCGGTTTTGTTCAATATCTTCATAAATGATCTGGAGGATGGTGTGGATTGCACTCTCAGCAAATTTGCGGATGATACTAAACTGGGAGGAGTGGTAGATACGCTGGAGGGCAGAGATAGGATACAGAGGGACCTAGACAAATTGGAGGATTGGGCCAAAAGAAACCTGATGAGGTTCAATAAGGATAAGTGCAGGGTCCTGCACTTAGGATGGAAGAACCCAATGCACAGCTACAGACTAGGGACCGAATGGCTAGGCAGCAGTTCTGCGGAAAAGGACCTAGGGGTGACAGTGGACGAGAAGCTGGATATGAGTCAACAGTGTGCCCTTGTTGCCAAGAAGGCCAATGGCATTTTGGGATGTATAAGTAGGGGCATAGCGAGCAGATCGAGGGATGTGATCGTTCCCCTCTATTCGACATTGGTGAGGCCTCATCTGGAGTACTGTGTCCAGTTTTGGGCCCCACACTACAAGAAGGATGTGGATAAATTGGAGAGAGTCCAGCGAAGGGCAACAAAAATGATTAGGGGTCTGGAACACATGACTTGTGAGGAGAGGCTGAGGGAACTGGGATTGTTTAGTCTGCGGAAGAGAAGAATGAGGGGGGATTTGATAGCTGCTTTCAACTACCTGAGAGGTGGTTCCAAAGAGGATGGTTCTAGACTATTCTCAGTGGTAGCAGATGACAGAACGAGGAGTAATGGTCTCAAGTTGCAGTGGGGGAGGTCTAGGTTGGATATTAGGAAAAACTTTTTCACTAGGAGGGTGGTGAAACACTGGAATGCGTTACCTAGGGAGGTGGTAGAATCTCCTTCCCTAGAAGTTTTTAAGGTCAGGCTTGACAAAGCCCTGGCTGGGATGATTTGATTGGGGATTGGTCCTGCTTTGAGCAGGGGGTGGGACTAGATGACCTCCTGAGGTCTCTCCCAACCCTGATATTCTCTGATTCTATGTCTAATGCCAGCCCTGGCGACCCCATTAAAATGGGGTCCTAACCCTCAGTCTGAGAACCGCTGCACTAGATGAACAGGAACATTTACCAACTAAGGGGCAACATCAGGTTAAAAATCTGTTTAAAATACAGTTTCATTGCCGGGGCTGCAACCCAACCGCTGAGGTAAAAGTGAAACAGATTTTAATAAATCAAATTGACTTTTCACCGTGACATCTGCATGCTCCCCAGCTTTGACAATGAAAACAGATTAGCTAGTTTCTCTTTGGTTTGCCATACTTTTCTATTCTGCTTCTTGTTCTTACGCGCTTGCATATGGCCGCAAACGTCTGGGGTGCAGACATGTACATGAAGACTTGTCTTAAACATTTCCACTGTAATCTTCCATGACATTAACCAATAGAAGAAAATACTAATGGATAGGAAGTTATTTTTACAAAATGTAAAGTGAGCCAAATTTGACCTAAGGGTGTCCCTTTAACTTTATTTTGTACCATTCAGGAACTTTTATAAACTTATATAGTCAAGAGTTGTTCCAATGAATCTCTCATGGAGAGCTCACCCTGGTAGGCAAGAATTTAAGTTCGGATTCCCACAGGTGCAGTGAAGAGAACAGTTCTTAAAATGTAGATGAGATTAACAAAACTGGCATAAGAACAATACAAATAAGAAATAAACGTAAATCAATTAGGCATTCTTCAACGTGTATTATAGGATCAAGAAGAACATTTCAATGCAAGTGATATTTAAAAATTAGAATAATGAGGGATTACTAACAGTTTCTCTCTCATAAAACCAGAACATTCTGACAGCTTAAAAGGCAAATGATTTATTTCATTCGTGAGCTTAGTAAGAATTTAACACCCACACTTGGGACAGAACATACATAGAGGTGACTGGCTTTCTGTTCATGTACAGTACACTGTGTGCAGATGGAGGATATTGTGAAGACTAGAGTGGGTGTCAACAATGGATGAAATAACCAGTTTTCTTTAAAGGGCTGGGGGGAACAAATTGCATTCAAAGATTAGGTCATCCTTTCTAGTATTCAGTAACAAAAGTGAGCCCTTTAAAAAAAATCTTATTATAAGGGTTACTTTAAAAGCTTCCTGTTGCAACATTAGGAGCAATAAGAGTATATCATCTACACAGCAAACAAGGCAGCAGGATACAATTGTAAATTTTGCCAACACAGCTATGTCAGTTAGGTGGTGTGAGGAGGGAGGGCAAAAACCCTAGTATAGACACAACTGTATCAACAAAAATGTCTATTTTCAAGTTTAGCTTATTTCATTCATAAGGGCAGCTACCAGCTGCCACTCACTCTCCTTTTGATTCACTCAAGAGTACAAACTGTATTTGTCCCAGCTACTAAGATCCCTCTAAAGTCATTCATTTTTGTTACACAAACTCTTACAATTGATCTTTGCCATACTGGTGGCTCATTTTATGAGTATTACATACACACTCATCCTACTTTAAAAATAAATGTTAATACAAACAACAACGGCATCACCACCACCATCTCACTGACACCCCTGGAATAACTGAAATTATAGAGTGAGGGTAAATTTTCCAAAGGCACCTAATCCCAGGATTCAGGCTCTTACATTATTTACAAAAAGAAAAGGAGTCCTTGTGGCACCATACAGACTAACAAATTTATGTGAGCATAAGCTTTCGTGAGCTACAGTTCACTTCATCGGATGCATCACGAAAGCTTATGATCAAATAAATTTGTTAATCTGTATGGTGCCACAAGTCCTCCTTTTCTTTTTGCGGATACAGACTAACACGACTGCTACTCTGAAACCTACATTATTTAGGCATTTTTGAACATTTTACCTGAAGCAACAATTTGCCGCCCAAGATTAACAAAGGCTGCACAACTAACCAAAGGATTTCCAAGTTATGAAACTAGGTAGAGACCAGGAGTCACGTAATGAGCTACAACAACTTTCCCCTGTCGGTCACCAGTTCAAATCCAACTCAAAACTCATTACCACTAGCAAACAGTTTGGTGGTTTACATGAAACAAGATGGTGGGGGTCTCAATCAACTCCCAGCAGACAAAAGATTTATACCTCAAAACCACCATCATGACTGACACTAATTGGCTGCCTCTTAATTACCAGGTCAGAGAGCTGCTAGTTTTACTAGAAAGGAGAAGACAGCAGAGAAAGAACCTTGCGTGAGAGTGGTTATGTGGATGCGTGTGGAGGGAAGGGAAGAGATCCAAGTGTGCAAGCCCCAAATTCCTGGCATATTAGAATTGTCCCTGGCAATATTTTTCACATCCTGGCAGCCAAAAATGGATATTGGATCTAAAGTCCCATATTTTAATTGAACTTAAAGTGCTTCTGAAATACCAAAGTAAATTCTAAGAAACACTGGAGCCCTAATTTATTAGACTGTGAATTTAATTAATGACAGGTTTCAGAGTAGCAGCTGTGTTAAAAGGAAAAAGAATTCTTTTATCCTGTATCCGCAAAAAGAAAAGGAGTATTTGTGGCACCTTAGAGACTAACAACTTTATCTGAGCATAAGCTTTCGTGAGCTACAGCTCACTTCAAAGCTTATGCTCAAATAAATTTGTCAGTCTCTAAGGTGCCACAAGTACTCCTTTTCTTTTTGTGAATTTAATTAGTGACTTCTGCAAACTATTCCCCCAGCTTGAGTTTATACTATCACCTGGTGTATCCTCAACTAGATTTTCAGTTTACTGAGGTAGGGACTGTATTTTGTCTGGGTCCTCATTCATCTCACATCTTGATTTCTGTAAGTGCCTCCTCTCTACCTCCCCAGTGCTCACACTGTTTTCTTAACCAGCTGGTGTCAGATGACCTTAATTGCCCCTCATTTAACAATCTCTCCTGCCCCTTTTTAATCTCCATTTAAACTCCTCTTCCAATGCAAATTAAACCCTGTCCCCACCTTCAAAGTCTTACACAAGTCTGATATTCCCTACTTATCCATTTGTGTCTTAGGGCTTGTCTTCGCTACAAAATTAGGTTGATTTAAATTTAGGTTGACCGACAGCCACCACAGTAATTCAACTGGCTGTTGGTGTCCACACTACCTTCCTTCTACTGGTGGAGCGCGTCCTCACCAGAAGCGCTTGCACTGACTGAAGTGGGGCATTGTGGGGCCCAGACAGCCAAATGTGGGGCACTGACAACCATGCAGGGCTCACAGCTGGAGCCTCCCACCCACCCCGGTGACAGCCCCAGCTGTGAGCCCAGGCCTGCTCAATTTCACAGCAGGGAGACTACCACCAGCCGTGAAATTGACATTCTTGTCAATTTCACAGCCATTAATGTCTCCAACTCAGAGCAGGAGCACTTAGAGAACTCTGACAGCTCCAAGACAAGCTGAGAACCCACACTCTGAGTGCCAGGCACCCAACCAGGTATCCTGGTACAGGGCTCACAGCTGGAGCCATGAAATTGACAAGAAGAGAGAGTTACTCACCTTGTGCAGTAACCGGGGGTCTTCGAGACGTGTGTCCCTGTGGATGCGCCACTTCAGGTGTTGGTGCATCCCGGCGCAGTCAATCAGAGATTTACAGCAGCAGTGTCCACGCGGGTCGTGCGTGCGCAGTAGGCATCTTTGCAGTACGGTCGGTGACGTGTCTAGCATGCACACAACCTGAGCCCTCCAGTTCCTTCTCTACCGCAGAGTCCTAGCAGCGAACTCCGAAGTAGAGGGGAGGAGGGTGAGTAGTGGAGTACCCACAGGGACACTATGGATGGGTGTTCCTGTTGGAACGGGATGCCCACGCATACATTTTCTCACCAGTGTAAAGAGTCCAGGACACGGGGTGGTACTGTAAGTCATTTCTGAAGGCACTGCTTGCTGGGTATATATGTCAAGCTCAACCAGCCCTGTAGGCAGTGCATATGTAGTCTTGTGTGTCGTACCACAAACCTTATGGCTGCCATGTGTCCAAGCAGTTGTAGGACAGTGTGAACCGGTATTTGGGTAGTACTTTGTACTGAAAGCATTCAGGTCCCACTGTGAATCACAGAAATTTCCTGCGAGCAGGGTGTATGGTCATATGAAAATAAGCATCTTGGAGGTCAAGGGCTGAAAACCGGTCCCCCTTTTGCAGCACTGGAAGTACCATGCCCAGTGTGACCATCTTGAACTTTGGAGTGCATACAAACTTGTTGAGCTTCCTGAGATCCTAGATAGGTCTCCATCCCCCATTCTTCTTCTGGGTCAAGAAGTAGTGGGAGTAGAGCCCCCTCCCCCTATATTGCGAAAGTACTCATTCCATGGCACCTAGTAGTAGAAGATGATCGACTTCTTGTCATAACAGGTGCTCATGAGAAGGGTCCCTGAAGAGGGACGGGGCGGGGGGAGAGTAGGTGTTCGGGAGGTGACCCTCATTTACAACAGCCTGATATTGTGATTGTTTCTCCTCAGGGAGGTCTGCTGTGAATGAGCTAAAATTGCCATAATTATCATAATCGTATTTGGCCAGCATGACTGGATAGTTGGTGACTTGGAATAGTAATGTCACCGAGGAGTAAATTTTTGTCCGAAGAGTGTTCTTGTGTTCTTTGTCTTGTGGGGTCAATCTAAACTGTTGTTGTTTGCCACATTGATTAGCGGCATCGACCACCAAGGAGTTGGGAGGCATGTGCGAGAAGAGGTAGTCCACCCCTTTGGCAGGAACGTAATACTTTCTATCCACCCTTCTGCATGTCGGCAGAACTGAGGCTGATGTCTGCCAGACTGTCTCTGCTGGTTCCAAAATCGCATAATTGATGAGCAGAGTGATTTGGAAGTAGATACAGGTTGTAAGATTTGTACCAGCTTGTGTTGGTTTGTCTGCATTTCCTCCAAAGGGATGTCCTGGCTTTGGGCGACCAGCTTAAATAGTTCCTGGAACTGTTTGAAGTCATCCACTGAGGTAGGCGGCGGTGGCATGATTGCCTCATCTGGGCAGGAGGAAGAATTGTGAGCAGGAGATGTAGCTTCCTGATCTGTGCCTGTTTCTGTGTCATCCCCAACATCTTGAGCCTCCGTTGGCTGCGGGGTGCAGGATGTGGGATTAGACCTCAGCTCACCTCTGTGAGCCGTGGGTCGCCTGGAGTGAGGGTCCCGGTAAGTTGCCCAAGGTTCCCAATGTGCCCATTGCATTGGGAAGGTCATCGGATACCACGGTTGAGCCAGCTCATTGCAAGGATATATAGGCTCCTTCTGGCTCCAGGGTGATCATCGGTCTTCCGGTGATGAGTGGTGCATTGAGAAAGTGCATGGTTCCTGCACATCATCGTTGTCTTCACTGGACGAGTGTACTGCGCCATGAGAAGTATGGTGATCTCTTCTATAACTTACAGGAGACTGCAGTGACGATGAGACAGCCAAGTCTGTCTGTTAAAGTAGATTCTGTGGCAGTTCTGATGTCAGTACCGTTGGTGCCGATGGGGGTGCTCTTGTTGGTGCCGACACCGGTGCCATCAGATGTTCCTATTGGTTAAGTCAGTGTGGTCAGTGGTGACTTGGTTTTCTCAACCAGTGCCAACTGCGATGTCAGTGCCGGGGCGGAGGCATGGTGCCTGAGGATACGCTCGGTATTGGGTCCCTTATGGGTGAATTTGGTGCCATGGAGGAGGCATGTCACCGTCTGTGCCTCTACTCCATCTCCTTCACTCAGGACTCAGCAGTGCCAGAGGTGCCCGGGGCATCGTAGGTGTTCGTCCGAGCATGTGTCGGCATCGTGGGTAGCAACCTGGCAGGAGACTGCCTATGTTTCTGCGGTGCTCTCTGCAGAGATGTCTGCGCCCTCTTCCTCAATCTTTTAGAAGAAGGCATGTCTCCTGTCCTTGCAGCCCAGAGAGGAGGTCTATTGGTCTGATTGGAGAGATTTCTTCATCAGCGTCATCTTCAAGTGGAGATTTCGGTCACACCGGGCTCTCGCTTTCAGTGGGCACTGCAGTGGGCACATTTTTGTGGGATATGTGCCTCCCCAAGACATCGGACACACAAAGAGTGTCTGTCCGAAATGGGCATTGCTTCGCAGCAAGAACAGCATCGCTTAAAGCCTGGGAAGCCAGACATCTCTGACAGTTAACAGACCCTGGTGCGGGGAACTACGGGGAGGGTAAACTGAGACAGAAAACTTTTTTTTTTTTTTTTACTGAAACTATCACTAACTATAACTTTGAAAAGACTAACTAACTTAAACTAACTACTGCTATTTTTAAACGTTTGGCGAGAGTGATGAACACTGCCCCTGAGCTCCGTCTTCAGCCGAGGATGGTTGAGAAGGAACTGGAGGTCTTGGTTCGTGTGCGTGCTAGACGCGGCACCAGCGGCACCATGAGACGCCTACTGTGCATGCCCACGTGGACACTACTGGCATAAATCTCTGATTGACAGCACTGGGACACACCGACACCTGAAGTGGAGCACCTACAGGGATAGCACTCAAAGAAGAATATCAATTTCACTGCTGGTAGGGTCCCTGCTGTGAAACTGAACCTCCCAGGGACTGTTACCCAGGTGAGAGGAGTGGGATGCTCAATTTCACAGCAGGAAAACTACCAGCAGTGAAATTGACATTCTTGTCAATTTCACGGCTCCACCTGTGAGCCTCCACTACTGACAGAAGGACAGCGAACAGCCGATATAAGTAATGCAGTGTCTACACAGCCACTGCGTTGCCCTAACTACTCCAACGTAAGTTCTATGCCTCTCATGGAGGTGGAATTATATCAGTGTATTTCCCACAACAGCCTTTGGATTTTTTTTCTTCCCTGCCTTTTCTCACTTGGAGAGCCTCATCCACAAGTCAGTCTTTAGAACCACTCCCCTGTCCTTCAAATCACTACTTAAGACCCACTTCAGCTGAGATGCCTAAAAACTAATGGCAGTATGTCAGGGCAAACATATAAAGCAATACTTTTTATGATTCACCACCACTGAGCTATGAACATTGCTAGCGTACATAACGGTATAACTTTCTGACAGTTATCCTCATCCTCCACCAATATCTCCATCCCTCTTACTGTTTCAATCTCTTTTTGATTCTTATTTTACATTAAATTGACTGTAAACTCATTGGGGCACAGACTGTTATCTTATACATTTGTGGAGCACCCAGGAAAATGGGAGCATTCTAGTCAGGTTCTTATACTGCATCCATTACTGTGGGGTCTGAGAACCTATGATCCTGATTGGGACTTTTGGGCACTAATGCAACACAAGTATTTGTTATTAAAGTATCAAGAGTAATTTTGTGTAGCACAGACACTGTTGACATTCAGTTCATCAGCACATAAGATTTTATATTGTTCAATCTGAAGTAAAACCTTCAGGTATGGTTGTCAGAAAAACAACCAGGGCACTCAACGTAGTAACTTCCTGTGTGAATCATATCCACTCATTCTAATGACACAAATGTTTTTTTTTTTTTTGGTAGCCCCATAGAGAGAACTCAGACGGGTGGTGTGAACTGGATTCTGTTCTGCCTTGTACATCAACAAAACTGTCTAAAATTAGATACCAAAAATCTTATTGGGGACTATGCAAGAGGCAGAAAGATCACAGGTGAAGTTTGTGACTGAGAGTCTTAACTTGTAAGAAAAGCCCCAGCTCTGTTGTCATTTGGTTTTGACATGGAATTGTTTGGTATCATATTTAGTCATTTTTCTGCCTACAGCTGTCCTTTAATTTCATTTTCACACTGCTTCCTATTTGCTGTCCCTAACTGTGTGGTTCTCTGCTTTTCACTCCAGTGGAGTGGTAACCAGGGAACCAGCTGAATGTATATTGACAAAGAACCAATAGTTTGTTTTTTTGGGAGGACAGAAGGAAAGTAGCCAACAAAGCATCAGCTGCCCTATACAGGCCAGTGGCTTCTCAGTGAACCAGACATTTCTGGAAGAGGTGGCCTTTCATTAGCTCCTGAACAATCATGTCAACAAAGCAAGAACCACCGGCTCAGCTGCAGCAACAAGTTACCTTCTGAAGCTTCAGAGCCAATTTTTTTTTCAAGCCCATATTTCATGCCTACTAAAGTCTCTATGAAATGAGCAACTTTGACAAAGTTGTCGTCCAAAACAAAGTTTTTAAAAACTGAGCATTTGGCCCCTAAGGAATTTTCACAAACAGGCCAGGAACAGCAATTGCAGATCACAAGAATGCACAAAGCTCTGACCTTATGCAACTTCTGACATTTATATCAGCTTACCAGAGAGTCATCTGTCACTGCTGCAGCATGTTGCAATTTTACCACTGCACCGTAATAGGTGATCTGTTGTAATGCTTTTGGCCTAAAGAATGGAGTGGGCAACTGCAGACTGCACAAGAGCAAGCAGCAAGTTATTTAGAGATGTTCTTTTATACTTAGAGAGCAGCAGGCTGTAAACCAAGGGCTCATTTCCATAGACTGACAAGGAGATGAGATCAGTTAACTCAGAGGATAATCTTGCCCTCACACAATGTATAATATATGCAGTTGCTGGTTTATTTTTTGGTAAGCGGACACTACAACAAAACATGAGATGCCAGAGCTATAAATCTTGTATGAATCGCAGGATATTTTGTCTTTAAATGTTGTGGTTTTTTTTAAATGCTTACAGCACTGCAAGAAGTAAATCAGAAGCAATAATTGGCTTAAGGGAGTTCTAATGACATTTACAAACCACTTAACCTTTACTCTCTCGGTTTAAGAGACAGTAAACTGATCCCTTCAGGTGAACATCACCCAGAAGTTAAATTTATATTGTTCAATTTGAAGTAAAATCTTCAAGTGTGGTTACTGTCAGAAAAGCAACCATGGCACTTAACATACTAGCTCCTTCAGTCATCAATCAATACTAGTAAGTTTTAGTTTGGAGATAGTATTTTATTGATATTGTTGAGCGTTCCTCATAACATAACATATACGGAGGCAATTTAACATGCAGTAAAAACCAACATAAACCCCAAGTGACTGTGACACTGTATAAAAAGGAAGGTGACCGTCTCCACTAATGTTGTCACCAGTGTTACACAACTGTGATAAATCTTATACAAACTGCCTTGTAAGGTATCACTGGAAAAGTTGTAATCTGTTGAAATTTAAATGTGTGTATCAACACTGGGTATGAAGTTATTCAAATTTTACTGGATGCTTGTTACGAAACATGCTGTGTTCCGAGGTAACACCACAAGACAGATTTACATCAGGACTAGCCAGCCATGTGTTGATGGGCCAATAAAGAGAATCACCTCCTTCAGCAGGCCCACCCCGAGGACGCCTCAGGGAACATATGGACAATGGATTCCCCCCTGACTCAGCAAGGCATGTAGACCATGTGATGCACAGCTCTATGTTTGAGCCAGTACTTTTCCATGCACGTGGACTAGGAGGCATAAATTGGAGATAGTGACATCACCTCCCTGCCTATTCCTGCCCCACCTCTCTGGACTCCCCTTTCTAACAAGGGGAGCTTTGAACAATGGACCCCCATCTTTTGGGTGAACCAGAGAGACTTATTGCAAGCTAGCAGATTTAACATCACTGCTGTTATTCTGATCTACAGACTCTGAAATCAATTGTAATGTATGTTTAACTTTAATCTTTTAATGCCTCTCTTTTCTTTTTAATATTAATAAACCTTTCATTTTAGTTTACTGAAGGATTGGCTACCAGCATAGGTTTTGGGTGAGATCCTGAAGTATATTTTGACTTGGGGTAAGTAGCTGGCTCTCTGGAGCTGAAATAACCTAAGGTGTGATAAAGTTTGGTTTTAATAGCCTTTCATCATAGTCTGGTTTGTCTGGGTGGTGCATGAGGGGCTAGAGGGCCTGAAGGGGACTGTAACTGGCTTCATAATAACGAGTATAGTAATTTTGAAGTACACATTTGTTACAGGCTTGGGGAAGTCTTATGATAGAGTATACCACCAGTTTGGGGGTACATACCCTGTTTTCAGGCAGTCTGACCTGAGAGTGGCACTCTTAGCTGTGTCCCATATCAGGCAGTGTGACAGTTACAATGCACATTTATCTAGGCCCAACAGTATTTCAGACTCTGCAAGGTGTACACGGAGGGCAAACAACCTAGCAATCTTACCCTGATTGAGGAATTCTCCCCCCCCCCCCACTTCCTATGCTTTTGATCAATTTTCTTAGATTAACCTACCAGGCAGGTGAACTCTCACATCACTCTCATGTCTCTCTCATTGTCCAGAAGAAATTCTGGAGGTGTTTAAATAAGATATTTTCTCTAAGGAGAGGGGGATAGCCTCCTGCACAAGGTGCCTTACAGAAAGGGAATTACAAGATACGTGGGAGATGCTATGCTACTTATACCACTAGGCTAGAGGCATGTGTGTCTCTCTGTGCCCTTATACCTCCAGTCCAGATGCCACAATTCAGTGGTCTGAAATCCAAGCTGCGTAAATCCCACCTCAAGGAGATACTGGTGTATATCCAGAAAATTCCTTAAAAAGCAGAGAGGGAGAAACTTTTCACTTATCTATTTTCTTTCCCTAAATGGGGACACTCAAAAACATGCCAATAAGGGGAGAGAAGTAGGGAGAATCTGCTTTATCATATATTTGTTCTAAAATATCAATATGTACGTACTCCCGCCACTGCACACACCTACCCACCATGAGTATATTGATAGCAGTTTTCAGTTTGTACTATTTGAAGTGTGAATTCGGGATGAAGACCTTGTAAGGGTTCCAGGGGCATGCGCCCAATGGAAATTGTTTTAAAATTTACATATCTGCCATTTGGTGCAATCTGGTCCCTTTCAAAGTTTAAAAAATATACTCCCCAGCTATACTTTCATGATCCCCAGGGACGTGTATTTCTGTCAGGCACGATTCACTAACATCCACAAGGGATACGAGAGAAGGGTGAACTCCTGAGGCAGGAAATCCGCCAACCTCCCTTTGTTGACAGAACATTAACAGAGGAACTCCTGAGAGTCCCCAACAGCATCATCATGGAGGGACTGGACCATGATGATTAAAGTATCTCACTGCTAGAGGTCTTCCCCCACAGCTCCAAACACCAGCCAACACAATACAGAAGAAGCTTGAGCTGCTGCTGTTCGGTAAATAAAGAGAGGAAGTCATTACGTAGGGCTATTTAATCCCATTCCTTCTACCAGCACTTAAGTTAAAAAAAAAAAAAAAATCAGTCAATACATGTATTTTCTAATTATAAACAGTGTTGGGACTGCAGGCTCTCCTGTGCTGTACTGAACAGCAGCACAACTCAGGTAAGGAAATAGGGAAGCCAGAGTTTACATTTCTATCAAAATTAAAATGGAGTTTGCTATCTCAAGTTGCTTTCTCCCTAGTATCCATTATTATCCTAGTGAAGTCCAGAAATACACTGACAGGACTATACTTGTTCCTGCTGCTGTTCAAAGAAGTAATCACTGCCTTCCAGCCTCACACGTACTGGGTCAGGTTGCCCAGCCACTGCAATCTGATGCCCAGTGTCAAGGACTGCATTTTCAAACTCCATAGCAGCTGGGGGCATTAAGCAAGGTCATCTTGGCAAGTGGAAGTTTTCTTTGGCAATGGGGAAAGGAGGGGGAATAAAAGCATTCTGTGTGCTGCAGACTGGAAGAAAGGGAAGTGTTACAGCTGTGTAAACATGACTAAGAAAGACCTAGTGATATGCTGCATTGTTTACTTTGAATGCTACAGTTCAGAACACTCTCAAAAAAAGTTGAGTACCAGTTTTAATTCTTTAATAAATGTAATACTCTAAGCATGGTTTCTGAACACATGAAACAAGCTACTTAACTGTCAGTGCAACGTTATCAGTTCTTTACTGCACAGCACTTTATCCAGTCACCTTGATACTTTGGCCAACCTTGCCTGGCTTTATAAGATTTGAGGATAATTCATATTACAGTAGCTCCCAAAGGTTTAAATGAGACTGGGGCCCCATTGTGCTGGGTGCTAGATAAACAGTTAAATACTGGCTGGATAATTTTATGGCCCATGACATCTGTAGTTCTGCATGCTAAGGTGAGGCAATTAAACAACATGCTTTAGGGCATCAGTAGATTCTTTCTGGCTCCTGCAGAAAATCCCCAGAATTTTCCATTCAGCATAAAGCACTGTATAATTGGCCAGGCACATTATGGGTTACAGGTGGAAGGAGAATGTTGGATGTGATAAATCAATGGTTTGATGTAGTGTGGTAAACCCCTCTGTTCCTATATACAGTAATAGATTGTCAGCCCAGACAGGACCATTGTGATCATCTAGTCTGACCTCCTGCATAAACACAGGTATTGGGACTTCCCTAATTTAATTCCTGCTTCAAGTCCAACAGTAGTGGTTGGACTAGATATATCAGTAACACTAGATCACATCTACCCTAGAAAGTTTCACCACCAGAACTTTTGCTGGCTACAGTTGCTGATATGGCAATGTTACTCGAGTGCATGTACACTTGGCTGCTTTTGCTAGTGCCACGGGACCTCATTGCGACTGCTACATCCCCCCCACCAGTGTCCAGCACAATGCCTTATGGGACATTTTTGCAGTGCACTGAGGGTTCCCACAATTCCCATTCCCCCAATCCATTGTGTTTCTTCTAGCCCATAATTTTCATGCCTTTTAAAAAAATTCCCACGGCTTTTCTTTCTCTGGCTTCTCACAGGCAAAAGTAGATCCTGAACAGAACCAGTGGAGTTCTCAGGTCTGTTTAAAAACAGGGTGCATAATTCTGTATTTGTGAAACTTCACTGACTACCACTATACTAGTGGTCGACGGTGCTGTGATGAAAATGAGACAGGACACACGGAGGAGGAGTGGATGGTGCAAACAGTGCATTTAAAAAAAAAAAAGGTCACAGGATGTTGCAAGCATTCACTGCTCAGCACTATATGATGGAGGGGCACATGTGGGCCTGAGAAATGAACAATGAATGGTGGAGATCGGTAGTGGCTACAGAACATTCAGATGCAGACTGTCACATTCCTGGATCTGTAGGCAGAGACACCAGAAAGAGAGCTATTTCGACAGTGGAAAAGTGGGTGGTGATCGCTTTCCGGAAATCTGCAAGCCAGAACTGCTGTTGATCAGTGGGTAATTAGTTCAGGACTGGAAAATCCATGGTGAGGTAGTTGTCATCCAGCTGTGCATGGCCGTTAGCACCTCCTGCTGCACGGGATTGAGACGCTCCAACAAGGCGCAGGAAATATACAGATTGGAAGAAAGGGTCTTTCCAAACTGTGGTTGGGTAATTGATAGGACACATCCCAATATTGCATCTCCCTCCCCCCGTCTTAATTCCAAATACTTAAATAGCAAGGGGTACTATTCCATCGTTATGTAATAGCTGGAGAATCACTGAGGACAGTTCACTGACATTAACACTAGCTGGTCAGGAAAGGTGCATGATGCTCGCATCTTTAGGAGTACAGGATGTTTCCAAAAGATGCAGCCAGGGACATTCTTCCTAAACCAGTATGTTCACACTGGTGAGGTTGAAACACCAAACAGTGATTCTGGGGGCCCACCCTACCCTGTGCAGCTCTGGCTCCTGAAACCATACACTGGACTTCTGGACAACAGCAAAGAGAGATTTAATTGAGTGGGTGCAGGACAACTGTTGAATACACATTTGGTAGACTGAAAGGACATTGGTGATCCCTCACACCAACCGTGGATTGCAGCCAAGTAAATATTCCTATTGTTTTTGCTGAAGGTTGCAAATTACAACATATTTGTGAAGCAAAGGGGGAAACATTACCAGCAAGGTGGAAGGGTGAAGTGGCAAGACTGCCTGCTGATTTTGAACAGCCCGACACACAAGCCTGGTGAGGAGCTGTATGGCTGAAGGAGGCCTTAAAAGATCACTAAGGTATGCCATGGTATTGCAGTGTGGTGCTTGTGTGTCATTGGTTTAATTTTTTTTTTTAAATGATTTATAAATGCCTATTATGAATTTAGTGGGAGGGGTAGCCCTTTAGTCCTAAACCTTACCCAATAGACTGGTTTTCAAAAAATAATTTTACTGAGTGGCACAAAAATTGAGCATTATCAACACTTATGAAACCTTAAATAAAAACCTCATTGAGCTTTACACTTTTATTGTATACTGTATATTAAAAAATAAAGAGCTAGGTGCTTGCTGACTGATCCTGCAGATCTGGGTATGTATAGTCATAGTTTTCCTTGTTTCCACCACTGTTGAGTAGTAGGGATAAGATGGCAGGCTATGCTCGTGCCTTGTTTGGTGTGTGGTATTATGAACATCAAATTGTCTACTGAGTGCAAAAAGCTGATAGGGAGGTCTTTGGGCATTTTGCTCCATAATATTCTGCAACATCTGTATTTGTTGTTTGAGCAGAGTCAATGTCCTGGGGCATTTCCTGATGCACCTCTCAGTCCCTCTGCCTTCTTTGAGCATATGATCATCCCAGTTCTGGTCCTTCTGCCCAGTCTCCATCATGCATTACCCTCCAATCGCTACTCTCCCAGTCAGCAGCCTCAGAGTTGGAGAAGCTCTGAAAACATATCCTCCCTTGTCCGCTTCTTTCTTCTCCTGATCAATGCCAGCCTTTCAGCAGCTGTGCAAGGGGTGCTTCTTAAGGATAGTCTGGCCAAGAAGGCTGATAAACAAATAGACACATTGTTACCACTGTAAATCTATCAAGGAAAAATAAATGTCTCAAAAACTCCTAAAACTTTTCCATTAATGATCTTTTATAAAACATGCAGAGCACCAGACTAGCTCCAGGACACCTTGCTTCAGGACTGCTCTGTAGCTCCAGGCATGAGGAGCAGCATGGGAGTCCTGTTGTAAGCCCATCTCTGTAAGGGGACAGGATGGGGATACTGGGTGCCTCAGGGGCTGAGTGTAGGGATACTGCAGTAAATATTGCTAAAATTATTGGTGATAAAGGCTGATACATCGCTCCAGGCAGTGACAAAGGCCCAGAGAAGGCAACTGCTCCACGTGGCTTGAGATCACCCCGGTCCATACACCACAAGGCTGTTTATCGCCATGGTGCCACTGGAGCTCATTGCAGAGTGGCATGGCAAGGTTTTTGTTGTTTTGTTGTTTTTTTTTTGGGGGGGGGGGGGGGGGGAGAACAAGGCTGCCATTCCTAGAAATGTCTGGGTAAGGATCAGAGTATCTCCTTGAAAAAAATGTCCTACAAGGGAACAAGGGCTGTCCCCACTGCCTAGCGCTGCAAGTGAACCCCCCGAGGCAATACCACCACCTCCACCCCTGTCCGAGCACAGCATGAACATATTTTGTTTTGGGCTGGGGAAAATGGGACTTGTGAACCAAATCTCTATCTTTTCCAACGTTTATATTACATGTTTACTCTTAAAAACAAGGCATCCTGACAAGATAGTCACTTGATTGCTTGCAAGGGATATTTTTAGTTTCCTATGTTCTTTATGTTTAAGCTCAGGTTTCAGTGTCAGTATCTTTGTTTGTAAAGAACTGATTTTTCTAACAGGTTAGTACTTTACGATAGCTGAAATTCTAACTTGATGCCAAAACACGTTGGCTATTAAATGATTCTAATAGTCTTATTTTATTGCTAATATATATATATTTTTTTTTAAAAATCAGGCAGCAATACACCTACCTGTGCTCCATTCCCCTTCCTCGCTGTCGCTTGTCTGAATCATGTCCTGGCCCTCCATAGGGTCTGCATCCCCCTCTTCTATGAGTTCATCCTTGCAGAGCACTGCCGAGGTTCTCTCCTCTGGATCTCACAACATGTCCAGTCACATTGGAGGTGGCGGGGGGGGGGGTCCCCGCCAAGCAGGGGCAATGAATCCAGAGGGATAGTGGGGTGAGGGGGAAAGGACTGTTTTACCAGCACAGGTAATGTGGTGTCCATGCTGGCATTTTGCCAGTGGAAGTACATTGGCTGAGGACTTGAGTTGTCCAGGGAGGTGGTTTTATTCTGGTGACAAAGTCTGGGTTATGGTGGTAGGAGTGAAATTTGGGTGTGGACATATGCAAGCCTGTGGTGGAAAAGGCAACTTTGACACAACTTTGTACTCTAGACCAGGCCCTAGAGTATGTAGGTTCAGAGCTTTGCTGTGATTGCAAATATTCTGGAGGGTCTTTCAGGACCTAATTCAGACTCCTTTTTTCAACTTTCATAGCCTCTCAGAACTAAGAAAATTATGAAATGGACAAATAATGGCCCAAAACAGGGGCAAACACTAAGATGAGACATAGCCTATTAGTTTAACTGGCTTTCTCACACCAGGAAATTACTTAGGGAGTTGAGCAAGGAAAATCAGTGGGAATTTTCCAAATTAAGCATTTTAAAACCCGAATTATATCTGTGAAGGCAAGAAAATTATCATGGGTAGTGAATTGCATCGTGTTGCTCTAGAACATATATAAGAATAGAGGGACGAACCTTTCTGATTAGGAAACCAAAACAGACACTTGTTTTAACAGCAGCACTAGCTCAGTAGAGATAGTTAGTACTAACACAGAAGTCTATTGCTGATGTTACTGTTCCAATTTGCTCAGATCATTTTATTCCTAAACTATAAGGAGACCAGTGGAAAACCCAGGAGAGCTCAAAAGAGCAAGAGAATTCAAAGAAAAAACACTCAGCTAAAATCTCTCCCCTACCCTCAAAGATAGAGAATAGAGGATTAAATTTTGTGAACTCCATCCAGTCTCAAATGCACACACAAGCATTACAGCACATTGCTCTGTCCTGCTGAAGCAGCCATAATTTATACATTCTTTGTGTAAACCCAGGAGGATGGACACAGAAAAAATGTTTAACAGTAAGGCTCTGCAATGTCATTTTAATCGCCTCAGTTACATTGAAAACTATGGCTTCAGTGCTTCTGGGCCCAAATCCTTGCAGGAAGTAACACACTACCAATCTCTTCACCTATCAGACACTGTCTTCTCCCATTTGCATCTCTACACCTTTTCCTACATTCCTCTCTATAGTTGGGGTGTCCTCTCTGATTCAGTGCACCACTTTTACCCTCTCTGCCTTAACAGCTCACTTCTTTCAGCTTCCCTTCTTCCACTACTTGTCTCCTTGCATTCCTGTCTATGTAATTTTTTTTTTAATTGAAAAAAAAAAATCAAAGTTGTTATAGGAAAACCATTTAAAACAAATCCAGTACATGCTATGCATGCCAAGCCATAGCAATACGTACTCCATGATATTGTGTTGATCAGGTCTCTTCACTTACAGCTCTTTCACATGACTATTGTGTGTGCTGAACTTCAGGCACACAAACAGTCCCATCAAAGACAAATTAAGTTAAACACGTTTCTAAATTTTTGCAGGATTGAAGCCTGGGATTGCAAGCTCCTCGGAGCTGGGACTATGTCTTCTTTTCTGTCTGTTAGCTGCTAGAGAAATAATACATATTTATACTGGGGAAGCCCCCACAATGTTTTAGGCACTGAACTAGGCACCACAGTAATATAAATAAAAATAAATAATGAACTTATAGCAAGACAATCCCTACCCTAGTGATACTCAGACCTTTACTATAGTGCTTTATAATCATATTTAAACAGGATGAAAAGGGAAATATCTGGTTTATATAGATATATCGATAGAATCCATAGAACTGGAAGGGAGCTCGAAAGGTCTTCTCGTCCAGTCCCCTGACTCAAGGCGGGCCTAAGTATTATCTCTATCCCTAAATATATACACAGATTATTCTCACAGCAAAATGACTGACCAAGTATTATTTTATCATCTACAATAGGTTAATAATGTAGTAAAAGCATCCTGATTGGTTAATAATTAAATCACACAGTGTTTTACTATCATGTGCAGCAAGGAGCCACAGGAGACACATTAAAGAACCATGTGCAGCTCGAGAATCACACTCTGCAGGCTAGTCTACACTAGAATCGCTGCAGTGGCACAGGCTGTACCGACGTAGCTGCACTGCTGTAGCGCTGCTAGTAACGATGGGAGAGCGCTTTCCCATCAGCGTAATTACTCCACCTCCTCAAGCGGCAGTAGTTATGTTGGCCGCTGTTCACATCAGCGCTCAGGTCCGTGTAACTTGCATTGCTCAGGGAGGTGGTTTTTTCACACCCTTGAGCGACTTAAATTATCCCCGAGGTAAGTGCTACTGTGTACAAGCCCTGAGTATCACTGCCCTACCTCAAAGAACTTCAAATCTATAAAACCAAAGAAGGGTGGGTGAATGGGTCACTACATATAAACCGAATGGCCAACATGATGCGTGATACACACATTGTTAATTCCATCATCTATGAGAGATTATTAGCTGTATTTTTTTCCTTTGTATGTATAACCTATCCCCAACTGTTCTTCTACTTAGCCATAATTGTCTAATTTCTTGTAGCTTTGAACCAGAAGTGGGTCTTCTAAATAAACAAACAAACAAACAAACAAACAAGTAACATACAACCCTAAGCCTACACCATTTTAAAGCTTATTAGAATTTGCAACCAACAGGGCATTACTACATAATTAACTGGATAGTTCAGTGGATAAGAGGGAGCCCTTTGGAGATATCTATTATAAATTATTTGTCAAGTGCAATAGCACGCTCAGAACTCTGCAGAACTATACTTCCCGCCATAGAGGGATTATAATCTAAAGGACAGGTTCAGAAGAGGGGGCACCCTGGGAAAACCAGAAGACAGAAGAACTTGCAGTATGTTTATAGAATGATTTATTTAACTATTATTACTTGGAGTATTAAAAAGTGGAAAGCATTTCAATAATGCTAAATTTTGAGTGTAATCTAGACTGACACCCAAAAGCTGACACCACCTTGAAAAGCTTTTCAGTTTAGCAGGGCAGCAGGGATCAGAGGTAGTTTTTAACACTAGGCAATTCTCCACCTCCTTTCACCTGTGGATCCCAAAACACAATGACAAGCCATTAGGTCTGCGAGGTGGAATGGTTATTTTACAGAAGGAGGATACCAATGTAGAGAGAGGTTAATACATCTATTTGCCCTTGCCTTGCTGTGGTCTAGGGCAGAGTCAAAAGTCCAGACTCTCCATCCCCTGCTCAGAGACACTCCTTCCTTTAAAATCCCCAGACCCTTGATTAAAGGCTAATTGAAAGACAGTGACCATAGCAACAGATCTTTTGAGTTCAAATTTGAAGAACCTACCAGAACAAATTCATTAAGCAGGTTTCCTTCATACACAATTTCAATAAAAACCCAGTTAAAATTACAATACATACTTTCCAAAACTGTAACTTTAAGAGTTTTCCTAAAACCCTCAAGTCAGTAACATTCACTTTCCCTGTTAACAGAAGCCTACTGGACATTCCCCTAAATCTTGTAGAATTACTCTACAGAAAAGGCTTGGATAGGGTGACCAGATGTCCCAATTTTATAGGGACAGTCCCAATATTTGGGGCTTTGTCTTATATACGCACCTATTACCCCCACCACAGTCCCAATTATTCACACTTGCAGTCTGGTCACCCTAGGCCTGGAACTTCATTTTAAAAGGTGACACATGACTCATAGTCTAAAGGTTGCTGAATATTCTAAAGGCTCTGCTCCCCCTGAGCTGTCTTCTCACATTTAGAAGGGCTATAACAGGACAAGATTTGTCACTGCTGACAGGCTTGCTTGAACTGTTTTTCAGCAGGGATGTAATTCTCAATACAATGCATATCAATTGATTTGGCCAATTAAGTCAAAAGCTAGGAGGTGACTGCATCAACTCTGAGTCGATCTGAAAAGGCTGTGTTTAAGGGTTATATTCCAGATTTTGAGAGGATCAGAGATAAATGACGGACCAGAGGAAGACCAGAGCTCAGATATTGGCTCTCTTTCTGATAATTCTGGAGCACATTGGATTGCAAATCATGAAGGTTTTTCATTCTCTTTACTCCTCAATTCAGCAAAGATGACAAACCTGAGACCCTAAGCCCCAACTCTTCCACTGCTAGAAAGGACATAAAAGAATTCTGGACTGATAAAATAAAGGACGCCTAAGTGTATCATCTCCTACTCTTTCTACTGACTCTTTCCATGAGATCGGCAGAACTGCAGCTGCTGGGATTCTACTGAAGCAAAAATTCAGAGCAGGCAACGTGATTATATAATACCTCAAGGTGCCAAGAAATAGATTTCTTTCAGGATACCTGAGAGCAGACAAATCCAGATTGGTGGATTAACACAGAGGCTGCAGAATATTTATGA
Organism: Natator depressus; assembly: GCF_965152275.1. Taxonomy (NCBI): domain Eukaryota; kingdom Metazoa; phylum Chordata; order Testudines; family Cheloniidae; genus Natator; species Natator depressus. The sequence goes on from NC_134234.1 coordinate 343,051,725, forward strand.
TTTGGAAGTCTGGTTCTCCGTATGTGTGACAAGAGGTGTAACTGCTTTAGAAAAAAATGTGAAAATTAGATACATATTTTTAATAGAGAACTTCCCGAAACACATTGCCAAGAGATAAAAAGGAACAAAATGTCAGCCGCACTAAAATTCAACCGCAAGAGTCTTTTAACATGCAATCAGTATGCATCTTCTTCTTACATAAATACTTCCTAGGAATTAGGAACAGAAGCCTATCAAACCATATGTTTAATATGTAAACTTAATGAACACTGGCCATCTGCATGTCAACTGACAACCTTTTAAACACTGATCAGCAACAAGTTTCTCTTTTGTTTACATTTGTTGAACAAATTTACAGCTAATTGAGTCTGAATACTTTTACAGCTGCTAAAAAGCACAGAAAAGGCCTCTCAGTATTCCCTTCATACTGGTTCCTCTACAAGACATGACAGGACTCCTCACAGAATGGTAGGCCTGGTCTACATTAGGAAATTAGGCTGGCATAACTACATTGCTCAAGGGCATGAAAAATCCACACCTCTGAGCAATGCAGTTAAACTGACCTAAACCCTGTTGTAGACAGCGCTAGGTTAATGAGAGAATTCCTTCCGGCTTGGCTACACTTACATTTTATAGCGCTCTAACTTGCTGGCTCAGGAGTGTGAAAAGTCACCCCCCTGAGGACAGCAAGTCAGAGCATTTTAAAGCGCTAGTGTAAACAGGCTCCGAGCGCTGAGAGCTAATCCCCTCGTGGAGGTGGATTACCAGGAGCGCTCGGAGACCTCTCTCCCAGTGCTCATGCACGACCACACTCGCACTTCAAAGCCCTGCCGCGGGAGCGCTCCCATAACAGCGCTTTGAAGTTTCCAGTGTAGCCATACCCTTCATAAACTTAGCTACCGCCTCTCAGAAAGGTGAATTACCTATGTCGATGGAAGAACCTCTTCCGTCAGCGTAGGTAGTGTCTTCACTGAAGCACTACAGAGGCACTGCTGCAGTGTTTTAAGTATAGACAAGCCCCTAGGAGCTGGACACAGAAGAGACCTAGTGGCCATCTGTACCACCCCTCCTTATGATAATTCAAGTGTTGCCACACTGTATTCTCCAGGTCTTTTCCCAATCTAGTTATAAACGACTTGAACTATGGGACTTGCCACCATTTCCCTTGGAATATTTTTCAGTCTAATATTTTTAAATTACTTTTTTTTTCCTTTTTTGTTTTTCAAGGTCTTTAAAATACAGACTCTGGCTGTATTCAAGATTATTGCCTTGACCCAATACACAGCTGCAGTCAGACACCACCCACTTCTTGGTGGTATATAAGCAAGCCTTCCTTGTCTCAGGGCCTGGGGTGAAGAACTCACTTCCCTGAGAAGTTTTTCTCATTTCCTTTCTCCCGACTTTTAAAAGTTTTTAAAACCGCACACAGCTGAACAACGTATTACCTTTCCTTCTCTTCCCCAACCCTCAACTTGTAAAAAAAACAAAAAACAAATGCTGTTTTACGTTTTTAGAGGTGGGTTTTTTAAAAAAATACATCTGACTACCAGAAAGGGTCTTGCGGTCTAATTTTTGCCCTTCATACAACCATAACTGATTATTTTTTCTTACATTTGCTTTGGAAGAACTGATTAAAGAGCTATACGACAGACTAGCAGTGAACTATGACCTATGTTCTGGGAATCTAGATTCAGTTCCTGGCTCAGCCACTCAGCATATGTCTATACTATACAATTAACCTGAGATTCCCATAATTGTCCACACTGAAAAGCCTCTGACCCAAGACTGGAGAGGTGCTATAAACCTGATCTGGCTTGTGTGGCTGGGGATATGGGTTAAAGCCCAGACTTCATTTGAACTCAGGCTGGAAGCTGCGTTTCCAGTGAGGATGCAGGCAAAGACTTCCTGTAGGACCTGGGCCAATTCACCTCATCTCTCTGTGCCTCAAGTCTTCATCTGTAAATGGGGATAATTTCCTTAACTCAGAAGGGCATTAAGATGATAAGTTCTTCAATGCTGGTGACATACTCTAAGACATGATGAGCACTACAGACAAGCCTCTCTTGCAGCCCCACATAGGGTCAATCTGTATTTTATGATATTCAAAAGAACCGGTTTGGAGAAGGGATTTAAGGCTTTTATGGGTGTGTTGCAATAGTAAAGTACATTCACAGGCATAATTTTAGAAAAAAGGCCTCCTAGTATGTAGTTCTGGTTCTAACTAGTAAAGAGACTGCATCTACGTGGCTTGTGACCTATTCAGTTAATAATAGAAATGGAGTCTGAACAATCAGCTGTGGGTGGGGGGTAGGTAATGAAATGCCTAGTGAAAGTCCATGCTAATGAAGAACGTGGGCAGGAAGGCAATTAGACTGCCTTCAACTACCTCTGCACAGAAATTAATAGCTGAACCATTTGGAATCCCATAATGAGTTTCCATCTATATCAATCTATTCCATCATGAAAATACCTGACATTTATTGCCCCTTACTGGTATCAATGCTTAAGATAAAGACACATCCGAACAGACCCAAGGTCCTTAAACAAAAGAAGTTTAGAAAACAGCTATTGAATGGTTTGCAATCTAATATATACTAGACAATACTGATATGCAAGCAATGTATCTAAACCAAGCATTGACTGAGTGCGGCTCATGGAGTTTTAAAACATGTGCCTCCATCTTTATTCTGGAGCTGCAACACCCACAAATCCCAGCATATACAGTGCTCCACCTTGAACAGATTGCACTGCTTTTAGTCTCCACACAGTTATACTAACATATTAAAGAGAAAAACAGCTGTGCAGTGACTTTTATTGACATGGGGAGGACTCCTGCTAAGTTATCAATGCAACACTCAAGTTGGGCAGTTACATACCATTAATCTAAGAAAGGAGGTAGGGCCATTTGCCTTCAACCAGTGCAAGTCACCCAGGAAGTCCCTGGCCAGATTTATCCTATTCACAACCAGAGCTCAAATGCATGCAGAGTTTGAAGAATGGGGTTAAAAAAGGGATGGTGGAAACCTCCTAGAAGTTCCAGACAAGGTTCTAAGGGATAAAACTAAAACAGAGGTTATGGTCTATACTGACACTTTTAAGCCCGGTCTGCACACAGTTTTTGTACCAGTCTTGGTTGGTTGGGGGGCGGGGAGGGGGGTGTCAATCAATATAATTACACCAGTACAACCCACCTAGTGTAGACACAGTTATACATCTGAAGTCTTTAAATCAAGATTTGAGGACTTCTGTAACTTAGCCAGAGGTTATGGGCCTACTACAGGTGAGGATGAGTGAGGTTCTGTGGCCTGCAATGTGCAGGAGGTCAGACAAGATGATCATGTTGGTCCCTTCTGGCCTGAAAGCCTATGAGTATGTATAAAGTTGCCTTATACGGATACACCTCTATTCCCCTTCCCATATAAAAAAGCTATACTGGTATAAGCACCTTTATACCAGTGCAACTATATCCATACTAGGGTGTGGCTGTACTGCTTTCATGTTACCCGTCTACACACAAAAGTTTTTACAGCTTTACAAGGTTTTAGAGAAATTACTTGCTGGCCACATGGTGCTGGCTCTCCTCATTTCCACCTGTCGCACTGCATTAAAAGACAGCTAAACATGAATTAAATGTTCCCCTAGCATGACTTATCCAATGTAGTTGCCACAGAGATGTTAGGAGATTGCAAATGGGGGCGGGGGGAAGATCACATTTTATTACAAAGGGTATCCATACTGAACATTTGAGACCCCTGTTTATATCGCACAATAAGGTGCTTTACAATAGACAGGTACATAAATGCTTAATACATATACAGGGCATTGATAAAATAGCTAATCCTCCTAAAGTTTACCCCAACAAAGTAATCCTACTTTTAATTCGATTCGGAAAGCTTGATCAAAACTGACACCAGTTAGGGTCCTGCAAGCTGGCGTGTTCCTGTGGAAAAAATTGTTATAAATACCACTATTCCTAAAATTAGACAGATGCTATTGCAGCTTCTTCTGACATGATCAATGGAAAGCCTGAAAGCTCTGGACACAGCAGCACTTAGTCTCTTGGGACAAGTGAAAAGGTTAGTTTCTGACCCCTGCTAACGAACACAATCTCCAAGGAGTCTGAAAACAGTCAGTAAGAACAAAAATAGAAATTAAAATCCACTGTAGTGACCACAAGTCTTTGACAACTGCAGCAAATGAAGGAAAACAGCACTATTAATTAAGGCCCTGATTTAGGAAAACATTCCTGTTCAGGACTGCACTTAAGTGACGTCCTAAGTAGGGGTAGGCTTAGGCCCTTTGCTGAATCAGTACTTGAAACAGAAAGAGACTCACTGATTCAAACAGCAAACATCATTAGAACGAATAATGGACATGTACATTCTAAATCCATACCCACGTTTTGCTCTTCATTTTACTGTCCATTCATCTCTTCTATCGCAGATCATGACTTAACACCAACAAGTTGTATTAAGGATATGCCTAAAAACACTAAAAATTTAATCTAACAGGAGTACTTCATTCACCAAAGCAACCACATGATCAGCGTGCTACAAGCCCTGTATTCCCTTCTCCTCCCCACCACAACGTTTACCAAACTTCTCGATTTCTTCTGGTCAATTCAGATAGTAAGCTCTTCAGGGCAGGGAAAATGTCTTATTTCTCTGAAGTGCCATGCACATTTGGGGCACTGTATAAATAAATTTGCAAACTATTCCTGGGAAGGGCTGAGTAGTCCAAGAAAATGAAAAGAGGATTGAAAGAGTCAGATCACCTGTTCAAATCTGACTCAGGTCAGTAGCAAAAAATATAGTTACCTGAAAGCTGTTCCATGCCCTATGCAAATTATTTATCATTTATATTACTGTAGTGCATATGGAGCCCTAGTCATGGACCAGGACCCCACTGTGCTACACAATACACAAACAGAGCAAAAAGACATTCCCTCCCCCAAAGAACTAAAATGTAAGTACGAGACAAGAGACAACAGATGCATACAGAGAGCTGGGAGAGTACAAGGAAATGAGGAGACAATATTGGTCAGCATGACCAGCACTGGTCTCAGCACACCTTGGTCACGTCACACTTCCTCTCTGCACTTGATGCAATATTCACCCACTTCTTAACCATACCTGCTCAGATTCATGAATGATAAGTATTCATTTATTAGGGACAGCATTCATTAAGTTTGCATAACTGGATTATTTGACAAGTGGTGGAATTAAGGGGGGCAGAATTGCTTTATTTAGAGGCAAAATTTCACTCATTTTTCAAAAAACATGAAGTAAAATATGCAGAGTTTTGTGGTAGGAAGTGAGCATGGCAAAGCAAGCATTTTTAACAAGGGATAATAGACTACCTATGCAGGAGGCATCACAACTACACCAAGAGTCGTGAGTAGCATCACTTAGTTCCATTCTTCCATGTCTGTATAGTCCCCCTACTCCTCCGTCAGGCACCTTTGGTGGGTCAGAAACCAGAACATCCACCAGCATCTCATGGATGCTCTGCCCATTTGCTGAAACAGGAGTAAAAGAGCAAGGAAGAGAAGCTCTTCAAACGGTGACTCCTCCATGATGTTTGCCGAATTGCCGGGATCATGAAAACCCAAAAGATGGCTGCTTAGCAGGGTCTGTTGGGAACTTGGTAGGTTGCAACAACTCCCCTTATTGAGCGGGATAAACAGTCAAGTTTCCCACACACTGAACCACAAACCAGGGGCTAGAGCAGCCATAGATGGGGAAGGCCCGGTCCAGAAATTCTAAACCTTGGGTCAATATGCAGCGTGGATGCTCAAGCTCTGGGCCTGCAATCCCAGGGTCCACAGACAAGTTGCCCTAACCCTGTGCTTACACTGCAGCCAAGCTTTAATCCTTAGGCAGGTAAGTTTTAAGGAGGCTTTTTCCAAGTCCTACCTACTTGCTTCTTCCATTCCACAGGAACAATAAGTGTAATAAAAGGTGTAACTGGGCTCAACAATATCTAAACAGAATTGCCAAAACCCAAGTTAAAACTAAACAAATTACATACTAAATCGTTGAAGTATACTTTGTTCTCCCTGACTCCATGCAAACTTCAGACTAATGCCATCAGTTAGAATAGCTCCAGTCACCAACAGCAGGACAGGACAGGAGTTGGACATTCCAACTCCAAGCACAGGAAGAAGTAAAATGTAACTTCTGCTAGCTTGCTGAAAATCTGGCTTCTACATGAACTGCTAAAACGAGGCAGGGTGGACTGATTTAAAACAAAATTATTTAAATCACAATATTAAGTCAGAATTTAAATCAGGAAGCAGGAAACCTTGATTTAGATCATCAATTTTAATCTTGTTTTGCATTTTGTACTTTTTTGGTTATTTTCCTAACAAAAGTTTGATTCTTATTGGTAACCATTCATGTTGATTTACAACTAAATATAGCTTTTACGTTAAATTTGGTACATGTTTTTGCTAATCAGGAGGATACACTATATCTATACACATTTATCTAAACAATTATAAAGCTTAACATACATTTGTTCAGATTCTTAATTTTATATTTTGTAAGAAAAATGGTGAATGATGCATTTCTTATTTACTAGATTAATTTTACTTGTGATTTGTGTCAAGCTGCATTTAGGTGTAAATTGGAATCCAATTAAAAAGGCACAAAACCAGCATTTTAGAATTGTTTTAATAATTAAATAAAACTACCTTAAATGTGCTGGATATTTAAGAAAATATCATTTTATCAAAACATATTTTGTATTTAAAACTAACTGATTAAGCAAAATGAAGTGTTATCAGTAATGAGTGAATCAAAGTGTGTTTCTGTTCACCATGTCCTTCAAGATTTTAGGAGTAGATCCCATTCTCTTACACTTGACTTTTATTTAAAACTTTGGCAGCAAACAGGTACTGCTTGAATATTTAATTAATAGATTATAGTAAATTTAGGACTCAGCATGGGTAATCATAATTTCAAACAGATTTTTAAAAAGAAAAATAATTAAATAAAAAGTCTGTTTGGGTTTTTTTTTAAGTCACTGATCTTTAGACATCCTGAAAAGAGCTCAGTAATTATCCAATCCCTGGTGACGGTGCCATTCTGCTAGAGAACAGAGGGTTACACAATTAATACATAAATCAGATTTGAAGGATTTTGCTGTAAAGCATGGATTACAAAGCCACAGGTGAAATGCAGCAAATAAAATTTAATTTTTCAGCATGTGTTATTCCATCAGGCCAAGATTTTCAAAAGCGACTTGTGATTTTGGGTCCCTCAGTATCTGAGAGTACCCAACCCAAGAAACTTAAAGGAGACTAATTCTCTGATAGCAGGTGTTCATCACATTCTGAAAATCCAAATACTCTCAAATTGGGCACCAAGCAGTTATTTTTTAAAATCCCGGCTCAAGCTTTTCTTCTGTGAAGCTAGAATGAATGTTGCTGTCTACAAACAAAAGCCCAACTCATCACTCCCAACATCTTGCTTTATGCTGGGAGTTACAGGTCAGTTACCACTTGGCTCCAAGTAACTAAGGAATGGAAGCAAGCTACACACATGGCATTCACCTCTAACCTAGCATGGCTTGTTGTGCAGTATCTTTGCAGATTATGCCACTGGATTCTTGTGCTCTACCGGGGACACAGGTTTTATTAACTAGGGTTATGCTAGGCTATTACTGGGCATCCTTTGAATAAAAGCTGACAGGTTTTCTAAATTTACCCTTAAGTGAAGTTCACTTGATAGACAGTTACAGAAGCCAACTTTTTAACATGTCACAGGTGGTCAAAGAAATGGGACCACAAAGCAATTTCACATTTGGCCCTCTGAACAGCAGCTGATCCACAATGCAAATCAAGTGTGTGAAGATTGTGGACAACCAAGCAAAAATCATTGCAAGAAACCATTGCTTGCAACTCCTTGAGCTTGCAACACTTACCCTGTGTACCCAACTCAGAAACAAGCATTCCAGGCTGCAGCATCTGGAAACAGATGTGGCTGAACCAGTGCTGTCTACATTTTCTCACAGTGTACCCCCTCCCCTTACAATCTGTGAGAGATACAGAAGGTACATACATGGAAAAGTAATGTTAGAAAAGCATTATGTATTCTGCGTTGTGTTTTAACTTTTCTCCTTTAAAGATGATACTCTTTACGCTTCATTTTGTCTCCCATTCCTATCTGACCTTGCTTCTTTGCAGCCTGGCCCCTTCACCCCCAGGTTTCTCTCTCTTCTCCAGCACATGCTGCCCTGTTCCTTGATCCACTGTATGAGCTGCTCAGCCCCTGGTCCTCTTTTCTGCATGCTCTCTTAGATATTCCTCCCTCACTGGTGGCTGCTAGTGCCACCTCTAGTTCCAGTGGTAGCTCAGACCTCTGACAGCAGTCAGCCCCTAATAGATGAAGCGAGGTTGCCACCTCCCCTCCCCCGCTTACTTCCTGCCGCTTGTATGTGCCTGAAGGCTCCGCTTTACAAAGAAGCTGTAGAAACGAAGTATGGCATATCATGTGGTGACTAGTCAGCTCTGCAGACTATCAACAAGTGCTCCATAGACCACTTTTTGGGAACGAGGCCAGGCACTGTTTTCACTAAGTAAAAGGGCATATTCTTAAAATTGAGCCAAGCTACACTTTTTAAAAAACAAAACAAAGCAAAAAGCCTTTCACTGTATATATGTTCAGTGACCATAAAATATTAAAAATCAGTCAATAGTGGGGATTAGCTTCAGAGATTGGTAAGGATACAAAATCTCATCTCTATGCTAAACTACAGCGCAGTAACTATTTTATTTATCTACCGATGGGATAGATATATGCCATCATGTGCCAGCAATGCCCCTCTGCCATGTACACTGGACAAACTGGACAGTCTCTACGCAAAACAATAAATGGACACAAATCAGACATCAAGAATTGTAACATTCAAAAACCAGTCCAATCTACCTGGACACTCAATAACAGACTTAAAATTGCCATTTTTCAACAAAAAAACTTCTAAAACAGACTTCAATGAGAAACTACAGAATTGGAATTAATTTTCAAACTTGACACCATCAAATTAGGCCTGAATAAAGACTGGGAGTGGCTGGGTCACTACAAAAAATAATTTGCCCTCTGTTGATAGTCACCCCTTCTTGTCAACTGTTGGAAATGGGCCACATCCACCCTAACTGAATTGGCCTCATTAGCACTGACCCCCCACTTGGTGAGGCAACTCCCATCTTTTCATGTGCTGTGTATTTATACCGGCCTACTGTATTTTCCACTCCATGCATCTGATGAAGTAGGTTATAGCCCATGAAAGCTTATACCCAAATAAATGTGTTAGTCTCTAAGGTGTGAGAAAGACTCCTTGTTGTTTTTATTGACCAAAAGTCATTACTATCTGGGGGTTGTTCAGCAACCTATATGAAACAAGTTGGCAGTTCAGTCCAGTGGACAACAGTTTACATCTCAAATGCCACTACAAGTGGCCTCTTTGCAGTCTCAACAACTGCAACAAGGACTGATGGGTCAGAGACAACTACTTTGCTTGGCTCCCCATTACTCCCCTTAGGGCTTGTCTACATGGGAAAGTTTCACCAGTTATACCAGCATATAGTTAAATCATTATAGTTATACCAGTAGAACTCCCAGTGTAGACACTTACTCATTTTAGGCCAGGTCTACACTACCAACTTATATCGATATAACTACGTCACTCAAGGGTGTGAAAAATCTATACTCCAGGAGACATAGTTATACCGATCTAACCCCCAGTGTAGACACCACTATGTCAGCAGGAGAGTTTCTCCTATCACATAGCTACCGCCTCTCACAGAGGTGGATTAACTACACTGACAAGAGAAGCAGTCCCATTGGTGTAGGAGCAACTTCACTTAAGCACTACAGCGGTGCAGCTGTGCTGATGCAGCATTTTAAGTGTAGACCTGCCCTTAAGTTTAAACTGCTTCCAAAGCAACGTAAGCTGAATCAGTAAAGGAAATCGTGCCAGAATAAGAATGTCTACACAGAAAGTTACACTGATTTTACTATAATAATTTACAATCACATCCAGTATAAAACTTTCCCATGCAGACAAGCCCTTAGAGATGGTCCTTACAGAACAGTGTTGAGGTATACTCATAGGACAGTATAGGGGAAGCTTGAGGTGCAGCTGCCCACGCAGATCTGTGGGGATTCAGTCCCCAGCAGTGTTGATATGGCTCCTTTAAATCCAGCTTAAAGTCCCACAAATATGCTTTCAAACCAACAATTTACATTTAAAAGTGATCATTTTATTTATGGATGCATAAAATAGCTGGCAGTTGTCAAGGTCAACAACAAATCAGAGAAATTAGCAGCTGAGAAAAAACCATAAAAGTAGAGCAAAAGGAAAAACATTTTACTTGAAACTACTTATTAAAACAACAAGCCACGCATGAGACGTGTGCAATAACGTACCTAATAATTATAATAATACAAATGCTGGCTGGCAAGACAGTTGGCCAAGCTCTGAAAGGTGGGAACACTAAAAATTGTCCAGATAACTTCCCATACACACCAGTCAGATCACAGTGAGGCCTGATCTATGTTTATAAGTTTTGTTGGCATAGTTATGTTTGGGGGGGGGGGGGGGCCAAAAACAACTCACCCCCTAAACATCCTTATGCCAGCAAAATCATCAATGCAGATACAGTTATAGCAGTAAAAAAAGGTCTTTTGCTGGTATAAGCTGTCCCCACACTAGGAGAGTGTACCCATATAGCGATATCATAAAACCGTTGTTAGTATAGACAAGGCCTTTGTGACTAGAGCTGGTTGGAATTTCTCAGAATTTTTCCATCAGAAAATATCAATTTGATGAAACCAAAACTTTTAGCAGGAATGTACCAGTTTGAGAAATGGTTTCCTTAGGTCCAGGATGGAACTCGTGGTCAAAATGAGCAACACACGGATGCATGCACACAAAATAGCCAATTGTCCAGTGGTTCAAGTCCCTGCTGTGGCTGATATGGGACTTGAAACTGGGTCTTTCACATGAGTGCCCGAATTGCTGGATTATTGGCTGTTGTGAGGGTGTGTGTCTGACTGGGTACATCTCTGTTTTCATTGAAAAATTCGGAAAGGTCTGTTTCGTCTGATGAGGAACGAAATATTTTGAAGTCTTGAAAGTTTTCATAGGATGGGAAAGCCACTTCCTGCCCACCTCTATTAGTGACTCAGTTATTCTCTATGTAGGGGTCAGCCATGAAAAAGGGCAGCAAAAATTTCATCTACAAGGACTGCTCAGTATAGGCTGTGCAAGAGCAGTGAATTATTTTTGTACAATGCCAACACTGTGAGAGGCACTTTAGAGATCTCTGTGTATGTCCAAGCCCTGCACAGTCTAAACAGACAATTTGTAAGGAAAGGGGAGCAGTGACAACCCAAACCATCGAAGTGGTAAATTATTATTTGTACTATGGTACTCACAATGGAGAGAGGTTTCTGCCCCAAAAAGCTTACAATTTAAAGTTTAGAGGAGACATAATAGTGGATACAACCAGGGTGGATAAAAATCAATGATTTTTTTTAATTTAAATCCGATTTTTTTGATAAAGTGCTTTTTGAGGAAAAAACCTATTAAGATACATTATAGCTCAAAAGATATCTCATCATGGAATAGGGATTATAAATTCTAATTCTATAGTATGAGAATATATTCATGTTATGTTTAAAAAAAGTTTTGTAAATGAGTTCCAATAGTTCATGAATTAGGGACCCAATTTTATGGGGTTCCAGGGACTTCTGTATAGATTATTTAGGTTAATCTTTCTATCTACCCAATGGGACTCAGTGCTCAGTCTAGAAGATACCATCAGAGATGCTTAGTTTTGCAGTTCTCAAACTGTGGATTTGTGTCTCCAGAGATAACATGCTTGTTAACCACAAAACTGTTTTAAAATAAATAAAGAGAGGTGAGAAATAACAGACCTCAACCCTATTGTCCCTCTGCAAATTTGTGTACACAGAGTCAATCCCTTACCTCTTTCTAAAAGTGCAAAGTTTCAAAAAGTTCAATGAATAGAAAATTCTCGGGGGCAGAATAGATCTGGATAAAGAGAAGTCTAGAAATAAATGTGAGAAGGGAGGGACAGGCAGTAGAAACAAAAGTGAAACTGTCTGAGCAGCATATTCCAGAAGTCTTGAGGTCTTTCTGAGTGTAGCCTTCATTGATTTGAGATCTGCTATACCATTCTCTCAATAGAAGGGAAAACCTATAATGGCAGCTATCTCAGAGTTGTGAAGAATATGTATTAAGGTTATAACAACCAACAAGAATGCACTTTTATGTAGAAATCCATGATTAAATCGAGTCTTCCTGACTAGTCATTTAAATCAAATCCACCCTGGATACAACAGACAGGGATATCCTAAGGCAACAATCAGACAATTACAACTGATATAATAAGTGCTCAGAGTACAAAAATTGCCTAGCCATTGTAGAGTGTTTTGTACGCATGGCAACAGATTAGTTAAGCCAGCATCTTCTTAATTCCAATATTTTTACGTTTTTCCCCAGTAAGTTACATTAGCTAGTACCTATGCAATGATGGGCAGAAGGAGAGGTTACTTACCTTGTACAGTAACTGGATTTCAAGGTATTCTGTTCCTATGGATGCTCCACATCAGGAATCAAGCGCACCAGTGCACTCTTCATCGGAGATTTCTGTCAGTAGTGTCTGCACCCTACACATCCACATGGTGTAGTAAAAGGTTAGATAGAGGGTCGTGGACCTGCCACTTCTCCAGTTCCTCCTCAATCATGAAGTCCAGAGAGAATGACTCCAAAGGAGAGGGGAAGGAGGATGGGGAGCTGAGAAAGAATAGAGACAAAACACCTTGAACTCCAGTTGCTGTACAAGATAAGTAACGTCTCCTTTGAGATATTGCCCTATGGGTGCTGCATGTCAGGAGATTTCCGAGCATTACCTCAATTACAGAGCAGAGTGCTGAGGAAGTGGATTCACTGCAGACTTTACAACAGCCACACCAAAGGCCGTGTCAGCTCTAGAAGCATTCACAAGAGCATGGTGTTGGGAAAATGTGTGTACCAACAGTGGCCTTGCAAACATCAGAGATGGATATATTCTTCAGTAAGGCCATAGAAGTAGACTAAGCTTTGTGGAATGGGCAATCACACTAGCTGCAGAATGCACCCCCGAGACTTCGTAACAAGTCAAGATACATCCCAAAGAAATCCATTTTGACAGTCTTTGGGTAGAAATTGGATGCCCTTTCATTCTCTCTGCAACAGAAAGAGTCTGGGAGAAGCCTTGAAAAACTTAGTCCTATTGAGATAAAAGACAAAGCTTCTTTTTACAGCCAGCGTGTGGAAACTGGCTTCCTCTCTCAAGGAGTGAGGCTTGGGATAAAAGACCAGTAAATTAATGTCCTGATTAATGTGAAATTCTGATGAAACTTTAGATAGAAAGTGAGGATGGGATGTAACGTCACCTTATTGTGAATCAGCCATATGAGCTCCTAGTTCCTGTACCCTTCTAGCCAAGGTGATGACTATGAGGAACAAGATCTTAAAAGACAAATGAAGAAGGAACAGCTTCCCATTGGTATAAATAAGGTTTCCCCAGGACATTGAGGACTAAGTTGCGGTCCCAAAATGGAGAAAGTTCTGCGACAGGAGATAAAAAGGTTAAAACACACCATTAATAAATCTTGCAGTGGTTGGGTGAGTGAAGGCCAAAAACCCCTTGATTGGAGGGGGACGGGGACGGACAAGGGCTATGATGGCAACCAGACGAACCTTAACTGAGCTCAGCCATAAACCCATACAGTTTAAAATTTAGCAGGTAATCAACAACGTGCGTGAGGAGAGGCTCAAGAGGAGGTATGGATCATTGGGCACACCACACATAAAAGCTTCCATTTCTGCAGTTCAGTTATCCTTGTGGTGAGTTTTCTACTATTCAGCAGTACTGCCTGAACGTCCGGAGAGAAATCCTGTTCTATGCCAGAGAGCCACTGAGGAGCCAAGCCTTAAGATGGAGCAACTAGAGGCTGGGGTGGGTGACGGTGCCAGATTCCTGGGTCAGAAGGTCCACTGTTGGATGAAGGCAAAAAAGCGGCTGTAAAGACAGATGGAGAAGATCTGGGAACCATATCTATCTTGGCCATGATGGAGGTATAAGGATGGCCACCAATCTTTCATTTCAACTTGTTCAAGACTTTGAGAAGCGGCACTGGGAGGTGAAGGGGGATCAGTACACAGCAGGACGCAAGGCCAAGGGGTACAGAGTGTGCCTCTAATGAGTTCTGACTGTGCCCTCCCCTCGAGTAAAAGCACCAGATCAGAGGCAAATTTGCTGAAATATGTCGTTCAGCTTCCACTTGTGCCTTGATGAAAATGCCTGCTCAGGGAGTCTACTACTGGCATTCTGTAGCCCTGGTAGATAAACTACTAAGATCTCTATGTGGTGGGACATGCACCAATTCCCTAATTTTATGTACTTTGTGCAAAGAACTAGGATCTTGCTCCTCCTTGGCAAATTATAGAATACATTTCAGCCCTGTTGTCCAGCATTACACATCAAGAGTGGCTCTTGATGTTGGACAGGAAGTGATGGGCAAACCTATCTGATTGCTCTAAGTTTGAGAATGTTGATATGAGGAGATATCTCCTGGGGAGTCCATTTGCCTTGGGCTGCGAAGACCTGGAAACAGGCACCCCAGTCTAGAAAAGAAGCATCTGCCATGATGATCTTTGTGGGGATAAGATGTGAGAATGGACTTGCACACCGACCTTTAGAGGATCCTTTCCCCCCGCTGAGGGATTTGAGGTCTCTGAGGTATTGACCCTCACTTGAACTTGTTTGTGTTTATTGCATGCGTAGACTTGAGCCAGGGTTGAAGACATCAGAAATGTAGTCTTGTTAGGTGTGTTATGAACATTCAGGCTGCCATATGGCCCACAAGTTGAGAAAACACCCTGTGGTTTGTGGTCCCTATTGCAGCATAGAAATGAAGCTGGCCATTGTAGCAAACTTGTCCATGGGCAGCTATGTTCTGGATGTAGTGGACTTTAGCACGGCTCTGGTGAAGTCTATTGGTTGAACAGGCGGGCAGAGGAATAGGGCCTTGATGGTTGCTGACTGCATCTCAAGAAAGGAGCAACCCTTGAGGAGCCAGTCATTGAGGTGAGGAAAAACTATTATTCCCACCTGACAAAGATATGCTGTGATGGCCAAGTGCAGCTTTGTAAAGATCCTTAGGGCAGTGGAAAGGCCGAAGGATATGAAATAGTATTGGTAGTGGTCCTTGCCCATGGCAGATCATAGGAAACGCCCATAGGAAGGGTGCGTTATATGGAAGTATGCATCCTGGAGGTCAAGAGAGACTAACCAAGAGGGAATTGTCTCTGCCATGGTTACCATTCTGAACTGCTGAGAAAGAGCAAAGATGTTCCAAGTCTGAAGTCCTGAATCAGTCTCCACCATCCTCTTTTCTTGGAAACCAGAAAGTACCTAAAGTAGAACCCTTTCCCCACAAAGTGCAGTGAAATGGGTTTGATCACCCTCAGGGGTAAGAAGGATTGTACCTCCTGTCTGAGACACTCGTGAGAAGGGTCCCTGAAAAGAAAACAGGAAAGGAGGACGGGGGTGGGGTGAAGCTGAACTGGATGGAACAGCCAATCAAAACCATCTCTAGAAGCCTGAAACTGCTCCCTCTGGTCTTGTGGCAGATACTCAATAAAATGAGAAATTTGTAAAGTCACATTTTGCCATCAAGGCCTGATAGTTGGCAATTTTGAACCGTAGAGTGACTGAAGAATAGCTTTTGCAGCCGAGAAGGTCCAGGCACTTAAAGCTCCTTGTCAGAAGGGGTTGTTCTAGATTGATTCCATCTATTTCTTTTGTTGACAGCACCATCAACCGTAGAGTTAGGGGCAGGGTGGGAGAAAAAGATACTCCAAACTCTTGGCAGGAATATCATGCTTTTTATCAGCCCACTTACAAGCAGGTGGTATGGTCAGTGGTGTTTGCCACATCATACACGCTGGTGACAACCAACAGTCACTGATGGGCAAGGCAATCTTGCCCTGGGAAGAAGAATATAAGATGCCCAGCGGGAAATGCTGGGGTTCTTGTATCTCCTGTAGCAGAATCTGTAAGGCCTTTGCAATCTTTTTCATGAGGTCCTGAAAGACCTTGAAATCATCCACATTGGATGGCAAGGGGGGCAGAGGGGAGATAACAGCTTCATCTGCGGAGGAGGAGAATTTCTGAGAAAGTGGTGTCTTCTCCTCTCTACCTAGCTCCTGCTCTTCTGGGGGGTTCTACCTGAGGAAGAGGACACACAGGTGCCAGTGACAGCTGTTCTTGGTGGGACTTCTACAGGGTGCTCTTGTGTAAGAACTATTCACTGCAGGGGGACAAAGGGTTCCAAAAAGACCACTGTGGTGGGACATAAAGCAGTCGGCCCCATGGGGTGCCCTTCCCAGGGTTGATGGATCAGACCTTTACTGGGGTCCTCCTCCTCAGGATGCACCTTAAGGGAGGTTGGAAGGGGAAGATGGTGGAATCATGGACAGACAGATCTGAGTCTGAGGAAGCATCCTTGTCCAGCAGAAGATCAACAGGTTTTGGTATCGGGGCTCACATTGCTACCAGAGGCTGGGGAGGGACCAGCAACTGCACCAATACTGGAGGCCGTATCTTTATGGAAGGCTGCAGTAGTACCTGAGGGTATGTCAGTATTGGCGGGAAATCCTTTCAGCAGAGGGATTCAGCCTCTTCCAGGATTTGAAGATCCTCGTGAGAGAGGAACGTGGATGGTACTGGAGAATTTGGGTACTCTTTCTTGGGAGTCACTACATCAAGAGATACTGGGCTAATAAGTAAGAGCAAGAGCAATAATCACACCAATTCACTATATGACATGGATACTTCATTCAACCCATATTAACATAAGCCCAATATTAAAGGTGTTTCCATAACTCTTTGCTAAGTATTGAAAGGAAAAGTTATAGAAATTAAGACGCAATAAATTTTCAAAATTTGAAATTGTCACTACCTTCCTCAGAACTTCAGAGAACTGAGCTGCAGACTCCACAGTTTCTCTGAAAAAACATGTCATTCTAAACTCCCTATGTTCCTGCCCATTGTTTACGGTACTTGCAATGTCATTGGCTCTGAAAAGGAACCCACAATGTCTGTATCTCAAACTTCTCAGGATCTTAGGGAGGTCATTTTGCTAAAATATTGCAATAATTACATTTCTGAACAACAGTCATATACTAGATTCCTCTCTTATCTTATAAACAAGATTTGAACTGTAGCAAAACTTTACAGTTCACCTTAAAAAGCAAACAGACTTGGCCTGTCCGCCCACATCCATCAAGACCAGGGACTGGAAATAACCCTGAGTTTACTTGAGGGGTTTGGCACTGTAAGCCCTTAAGAGCAGGAATATTCTCTTGTGTGTGTCTATATAGTGCAAAGCATAAGTAAGGCCAAAATTCCAACGTGGGCCCTTAGAAGCTACCATTATACAAATATCTACTATTACTACTGTATTATAGTGGAAGCAACACAAATTGGTGTTAATCCTTTATGACTAGCAGAAAAATTAGCAAGACTACATTTATACAGTAATTTATCTGAGACTCAAAGCTTTTTACAAGTGTGTCTGGGACCAGAAATCTCCATAAGGTTGCAAGAAAGTAAACCTTGTTACTGCAGCTTAGTCTGCTAAACTGATCTCCATTAGGTATGCCTATATTTTCCCTCTTCCAGGGTACCATGCAGTCACAGTCTCCTCCTCCAAATGCCCCCTTAAAATGCACTTTGACTAGCTTTTCACCATTGATCTTCACTTCAGCATTATCAGCTCCCTAACATTCAATTAAATTAATAAATTACAAGAAATACACGAAAAGGATGTTTTTTCAAGAGTAGCATTATTTCCCTCTTTTCCACCCACATTCCCACCTGCCATGGTCTGCCGTCATCTGGCAGCTTAATGGCAAATAATGACAAAGAAAAATGTCCTCTCTCTTTTATTGGACCAACTTCTGTTAGTGAAAGAGACAAGCTTTCAAGCTTACACAGAAGCTTCTCTCTCTAATATCCTGGGACCAACATGGCTACAACAGCACTGCAAACAAGTCTCACTCTCTCTCTCTCTCTCACACACACACACACACACACACACACCCACCCCTCTGTTTCACCAGAGCTCTGCTGGGACTCTGAAGATATTAATTGCTCACTCTGCTGTTTCCAGAATCAAAATCCAAACCTGAAAATTATCTTTCAGACTGCTGTTTGTAAAAATCTGTGAAATGCTGCCTCTGCAAAACTTTGTCCACCACTGGAAGCCAGTCGAAAGAGGATATTCATTTTCAAAATCTCAAAGCCAGAATTCCTCCTCCTCAGCAGTAGCAGCTGGTCAAGAATAGCAATTTTGCCTGGGATTATTGTGCCAGAAGATGCAATTTGGTAAACTACAAATGCAATTTCTGATCTGACCAATAGGCAGAGCAGATGAAGGAAATAAGGTCATAAAAAGATATACAGCGAACTCCTGTTTATTCAAAACCCTATTATCCAAATCTCTTCCTTGTCTCCATATATCTCATGCTGGGTGACAAGGCAGGGATTTGGATAATATGGAAATTTGGATAATAGAGCAGACACCCCCCCCCCAGGTCCTCCCTCCCCAAACAGGACAGCAAAGAGGAGGAGGAGCTGCCCCTGGCCATGTAGGAGGCCACCCTGTTGCTGAATGGCTCCTGTGGCAGCACAGGGAGTCCTCTCCAACCCCACTGTCACAGGAGTAAGTGAGTATTCCCATGACAGCAAAGCTGCAGAGAGCTCCCGGCAGGGCCACAGGGCTGGTGAAACCTGATCCCTGCAGATGCTAAGTGCAGAGAAGCCTGCAGTCTTGGCAGGACAAAGCAGAATCCTGACCAGGAGTCTTTGCTCTGCTCCACACTTTGCACCTACGCGAATTGGGTGCCACTGGCCCTATGGCAGCACAGGGTGCATTCTGCAGCCCTACTGTCACAGTAGTGAATGACTGAGCAGAACCCCGCCCCCAGCCAGGACGGCCAAGCCCGCAGCTCCTTCTTGATTATCTGAACTCCCAATTATCCGAATAAAATCCATGTCCCCCGTACTATATGGATAATGGAGAGTATACTGTAACTGTCGCCTAGCCCACTTCCTTGATTATATATTTTCTAATGATTTGTCTTCTGT
Source organism: Natator depressus (assembly GCF_965152275.1). Classification (NCBI taxonomy): domain Eukaryota; kingdom Metazoa; phylum Chordata; order Testudines; family Cheloniidae; genus Natator; species Natator depressus. The sequence continues at coordinate 343,070,953 of NC_134234.1, forward strand.
ATTTAGGTGCCTAAACCGACAGGTCTCTCTACCACTTCACTTGGGAGACTTAGTCCACAGTGCAATAACTCTCACAGTCAGGAGGCTATTCACTGCTACAAAGCTCAGATTTTTTTTCCCCCCTTTATTTCATCCCATTACTTTTAGACTCCCCCGACTCTCTCCAAACAAGTCCTCTCCTCCTCGGTGTTCACAACTTACACTGACAGTTGTGTTCCTTTTTTAGTCATCATCTAGCCAATATTCACATTTAATTTATTTAGTGTTCCCTTATAAATTAGCCCCTGCTGCTCCCTAATTTGTTCTCTTTTCTGAGCTTCCTCAAAATAGATTTACATCTTTCTGGTATGAAGATGCTCACATTTTAATGCACTATTCCATGCGAGATCTCAGAGCCATATTGAGAGGGATTACTACCTCACTGCTGCATGACAGGATACTCACGTAACACCTTTTAAAAATGTTTATTAAGTACAATTCTGAAAGCAGCTTTATTCCATTCGTACACAACCTTATCCCTCTTCTTCCTCCAAGTGTTTTGTTTTTTTAATTAACACTATGAACAAAGCAGCTGCAATCCATAATTTGGAGTCATCTCTCTAGGTTCTTACCCCAATCCATCAATGATCTATCTTGCTAACAGCATTACACTTATGTACATGGATTGCATTGCAGTGTTCAGGCCACAAATACAATTAGAAACTGTTAAGACAACGCATATCCCCAGATGTTGAAGCCAGGATTTTGGTTGCTAAGCAACAAGATGTTGGACTTAAACTTCCCCCATACTCTACTGAAACTGTGCACAGTATCAGCCCACCAGAGCTCTTTTAAAACTGGCATCATAGCTGAACTTCTGAAAAGGATTACACCACAATCAGCCAACTCATACCGTTCCAAGTGGCTTAGAAAAAAACAGGAGCACATGCGGGACTCATGATCAGCCTGTGAGCTCAGTTAACAGGCCAAGTATGCAAGTCACTGTTGTGTTCCCCAACAATTAGCATCATCATCAACCTGCTTACAAGTATCTCAGTCTTGTAGGAAAATCCACCATGCAGCAAAGCAGCACAGAATTGGGTGACAATTCACAGCAATTGTTGCAACATGAAAAGAAGAAAATGTCAATTTGCAGTTAAACATTAATACATGCAGCATTAAAATCCAACCCACTGCAAATAAATTCATCTCCAAGAAGAAAGCAAGCAATTGTGCAGAACTGACCATTAAAAAAATCCCCACAAACCCAGATCCAGATATTCTTTTCCAAACTCACATTTCCATCCCCCAATAAATCATCTATGGCCTTTTCTGGAGTTTCTGTAATGGTAAAAACTAAAGGAAATGCAATGAAACAATGTGAAAATGCAGTACTGTATTCCCAGAGAAGCAAAGAAAACAAGCACCACACTAATAAGAGAGGAGGCATTTATTAAAAGTCACAAGAAGAGATATTGTCAGCACCATACTACAATACGCATCAACTGCACCATAAATGGCCTTTTCCTCTAATCAAAGTTTTTCAGCCTTCTCACTGGGGAAATATAATTGATCCTTGGATAAACAGATGAAACAGCCTGGCCACAAAGGAAATGGAAACCAAAGAATCCAAGAGCACTGACTTTCAGACAAAAATTACAGAAGAAGTCAATGACTGAGGGAATAGTGCTCTATATAATGATTATTTTCTTGTACCCTGAGGGTAATAGACAGTAGTTTAAAAGTAATAGTAAAAATGACTGTCACTATCAATTTAGGCCAGGCCCCTTACTTAGATTGTATTTTAAAAGGGGCTGTTAAGGTAGTGATTTTTTTCCAATTTCCAGTGAACAATTTTAATTTAAATATTCCCTAGATACAAGGTGTTTGAACCCAACAGCTTTGTGCTAGCGCAGAATGTGGGACTGAACCATACCACAACCAGTCTAGTTTCATGGTGAGAAGTAAACAGGTGCAAAGACCATCAGATTTTTAAAAATGCTTTTCAAGCTTGCTGTGATTATTAGAATTTGTACTGTACTTGGTTATAAAGGGCTAACAGGGCTAAGTGGAGAGGACGATGGTCTAATACAGGGATTTCAACCTTTTTTCGTTTGTTGACGCCTAAAAATTTTCAAACAGAGGTGCAGACACCTTTGGAAATCTTAGACAGTCTCCAGACGCCCAGAAGTCCATGGACCACACAGGTTGAAAACCACTGGTCTAAGAGTTAAAGTATCAGGGTCACAAGATTAAGTTAGGAAACAAATTCTACTTACAGTTCTGTAACAGGTCTCCTGTTTGACCTTGGGTAAGTTTAACAAAATGTTTAAATTCATCATTCTGTAGACAAGAGATAATATCTACTTCATAGTTGGGAGGGAGACTGTCAATTTTCTATAGAAGGCACTAGAAGGGAATATTTTTTAATAATCAAAGGTCTTAGCAGCATAGATCATTACAATTTTATTTATAACAGTGTCACCTTTATACTTAAAGACGACATAACTTTTAGGGCTTGTCTACACATGAAGTTATTCCAGATTAACTATTCTGGAATCCTCCATGTGTGGACACACTCAGGAGTAGCTACTGCACTTCAAATTCACTCCCTACCTTAATCTGACTTAATTTTCAAGTGTGGATAGACCCTCAAATTAAAAAAAACTAGGTTTATTGATTTAAACATGAAAATTAGAGCTGGTTGGAAAATTGCCCCATTTCTTTGTGAACATAGGTCCTGTTTTCATAGAAATTTTTATGAAGAAAGTTGTTGAAATTTTGAATTTTTAAAGTTTTTTTGACCAGCTTTATAGCTGATCAGAAAAAGAACATTTCTGGAAAACTTTTCAAAAATTTATTTTTAATCAAAATTTCAATTTTTTTAATCAACCCTACTGAAAGTGTACTATCAGTACAGAATTATGTATGTTATTTAATGTTCTATTAAATTCAATTTTACACTGCCCCTCACCCAAATTTAAGTTTCAGTTGTTGGCACTTGGGAAGGTGTGGAAGGCAACTGATTGGAGGATATGCGGATTGTGGTGTTTCTGTTATAGAGCAGTAGTGAAATAGTTAAGTGCTATCATTTAGAGTGCCATAACTGGGTTTTAAACCTAATGAACATGTGAACACCTGCTACAGCCACTTTTTCAGACTGTGTGCAGATTCTGATTTTACTGTATTATTTCAAAAAGAAAAGGAGTACTTGTGGCACCTTAGAGACTAACCAATTTATTTGAGCATGAGCTTTCGTGAGCTACAGCTCACTTCATCGGATGCATACTGTGGAAATTGCAGAAGACATTATTATATACACAGACACCATGAACCAATACCTCCTCCCACCCCACTCTCCTGCTGGTAATAGCTTATCTAAAGTGATCATCAAGATGGGCCATTTCCAGCACAAATCCAGGTTTTCTCACTCTCCGCCCCCCCACAGACAAACTCACTCTCTTGCTGGTAATAGCCCATCCAAAGTGACCACTCTCTTCACAATGTGTATGATAATCAAGGTGGGCCATTTCCTGCAGAAATCCAGGTTCTCTCACCCCCTCACCCCCCTCCAAAAGCCACACACACAAATTCACTCTCCTGCTGGTAATAGCCTATCCAAAGTGACCACTCTCCTTACAACGTGCATGAAAATCAAGGTGGGCCATTTCCAGCACAAATCCAGGTTCTCTCACACACACCCCCCCCACACATACACAAACTCACTCTCTTGCTGGTAATAGCCCATCCAAACTGACCACTCTCCCCACAATGTGCATGACAACCAAGGTGGGCCACTTCCAGCATAAATCCAAGTTTAACCAGAAGGCCGGGGGGGGGGAGGGAGGAAAAAACAAGGGGAAATAGCCACTCCCAGTCTCTATTTAAGCCTAAATTAATAGTATCCAATTTGCAAATGAATTCCAATTCAGCAGTTTCTCCCTGGACTCTGGATTTGAAGTTTTTTGTTGTAAGATAGCGACCTTCATGTCTCTGATTGCGTGACCAGAGAGATTGAAGTGTTCTCCAACTGGCTTATGAATGTTATAATTCTTGACATCTGATTTGTGTCCATTTATTCTTTTACGTAGAGACTGTCCAGTTTGACCAATGTACATGGCAGAGGGGCATTGCTGGCACATGATGGCATATATCACATTGGTGGATGTGCAGGTGAACGAGCCTCTGATAGTGTGGCTGATGTTATTAGGCCCTGTGATGGTGTCTCCTGAATAGATGTGTGGGCACAGTTGGCAACGGGCTTTGTTGCAAGGATAGGTTCCTGGGTTAGTGGTTCTGTTGTGTGGTATGTGGTTGCTGGTGAGTATTTGCTTCAGGTTGGGGGGCTGTCTGTAGGCAAGGACTGGCCTGTCTCCCAAGATTTGTGAGAGAGTTGGGTCATCCTTCAGGATAGGTTGTAGATCCTTAATAATGCATTGGAGGGGTTTTAGTTGGGGGCTGAAGGTGACGGATAGTGGCGTTCTGTTATTTTCTTTGTTAGGCCTGTCCTGTAGTAGGTGACTTCTGGGAATTCTTCTGGCTCTGTCAATCTGTTTCTTCACTTCCGCAGGTGGGTATTGTAGTTGTAAGAATGCTTGATAGAGATCTTGTAGGTGTTTGTCTCTGTCTGAGGGGTTGGAGCAAATGCGGTTGTATCGCAGAGCTTGGCTGTAGACGATGGATCGTGTGGTGTGGTCAGGGTGAAAGCTGGAGGCATGTAGGTAGGAATAGCGGTCAGTAGGTTTCCGGTATTTCCAGGTTTATGGATCTTGGGTAGTAGATAGAATATCCCAGGTCGGGGTTCCAGGGGTGTGTCTGTGCGGATTTCATAATCAAAAAGGCTGACAAAGGAGGTGCTGTTGTCGTCATGAATAGGTCGGAATATGAACAAGAGGCTGCTCGGCAGCTCTCCAACACCACTTTCTACAAGCCATTACCCTATGATCCCACTGAGAGTTACCAAAAGCAACTACAGCATTTGCTCAAGAAACTTCTTGAAAAAGCACAAGATCAAATCCGCACAGACACACCCCTGGAACCCCGACCTGGGATATTCTATCTACTACCCAAGATCCATAAACCTGGAAATCCTGGGCACCCCATCATCTCAGGCATTGGCACCCTGACAGCAGGATTGTCTGGCTATGTAGACTCCCTCCTCAGGCCCTACACTACCAGCACTCCCAGCTACCTTCGAGACACCACTGACTTCCTGAGGAAACTACAATCCATCGGTGATCTTCCTGATAACACCATCCTGGCCACTATGGATGTAGAAGCCCTCTACACCAACATTCCACACAAAGATGGACTACAAGCCGTCAAGGACGCTATCCCCGATAATGTCATGGCTAACCTGGTGGCTGAACTTTGTGACTTTGTCCTTACCCATAACTATTTTACATTTGGGGACAATGTATACCTTCAGATCAGCGGCACTGCTATGGGTACCCGCGTGGCCCCACAGTATGCCAACATTTTTATGGCTGATTTAGAACAACGCTTCCTCAGCTCTCGTCCCCTAACGCCCCATCTCTAGTTGCGCTATATTGATGACATCTTCATCATCTGGACCCATGGAAAAGAAGCCCTTGAGGAATTCCACCATGATTTCAACAATTTCCATCCCACCATCAACCTCAGCCTGGTCCAGTCCACACAAGAGATCCACTTCCTGGACACTACAGTGCTAATAAACAATGGTCACATAGACACCACCCTATACCGGAAACCTACTGACCGCTATTCCTACCTACCTGCCTCCAGCTTTCACCCTGACCACACCACACGATCCATCGTCTACAGCCAAGCTCTGCGATACAACCACATTTGCTCCAACCCCTCAGACAGAGACAAACACCTACAAGATCTCTATCAAGCATTCTTACAACTACAATACCCACCTGCGGAAGTGAAGAAACAGATTGACAGAGCCAGAAGAGTTCCCAGAAGTCACCTACTACAGGACAGGCCTAACAAAGAAAATAACAGAACACCACTATCCGTCACCTTCAGCCCCCAACTAAAACCCCTCCAACGCATTATTAAGGATCTACAACCTATCCTGAAGGATGACCCAACTCTCTCACAAATCTTGGGAGACAGGCCAGTCCTTGCCTACAGACAGCCCCCCAACCTGAAGCAAATACTCACCAGCAACCACATACCACACAACAGAACCACTAACCCAGGAACCTATCCTTGCAACAAAGCCCGTTGCCAACTGTGCCCACATATCTATTCACGGGACACCATCACAGGGCCTAATAACATCAGCCACACTATCAGAGGCTCGTTCACCTGCACATCCACCAATGTGATATATGCCATCATGTGCCAGCAATGCCCCTCTGCCATGTACATTGGTCAAACTGGACAGTCTCTACGTAAAAGAATAAATGGACACAAATCAGATGTCAAGAATTATAACATTCATAAGCCAGTCGGAGAACACTTCAATCTCTCTGGTCACGCAATCAGAGACATGAAGGTCGCTATCTTACAACAAAAAAACTTCAAATCCAGAGTCCAGCGAGAAACTGCTGAACTGGAATTCATTTGCAAATTGGATACTATTAATTTAGGCTTAAATAGAGACTGGGAGTGGCTAAGTCATTATAGGTAGCCTATTTCCCCTTGTTTTTTCCTACCCCCCCCCCCCAGCCTTCTGGTTAAACTTGGATTTATGCTGGAAGTGGCCCACCTTGATTGTCAATGCACATTGTGGGGAGAGTGGTCAGTTTGGATGAGCTATTGCCAGCAGGAGAGTGAGTTTGTGTGTGTGGGGGGGGGGCGGAGGGTGAGAAAACCTGGATTTGTGCTGGAAATGGCCCATCTTGATGATCACTTTAGATAAGCTATTACCAGCAGGAGAGTGGGGTGGGAGGAGGTATTGGTTCATGGTGTCTGTGTATATAATAATGTCTTCTGCAATTTCCACAGTATGCATCCGATGAAGTGAGCTGTAGCTCACGAAAGCTCATGCTCAAATAAATTGGTTAGTCTCTAAGGTGCCACAAGTACTCCTTTTCTTTTTGCGAATACAGACTAACACCGCTGTTACTCTGAAACCTGTATTATTTCAGCTCAGTTCACCTTTTGAAGATTCTCTTCGCAACCATATGGGCTGAAATTATGGGGATGGGATTTTTAATGAAAGCTTAGATTCTTTTAACAAGGGGAGAATTTTATGGCCAAGGAATCAGAGTACACAAGGTCCTGTTTCATAAAAGAGCACTCCTATCCTAGCAGTATGTGAAAGAGTATGGGACACAGGACAACTGAACATAAGGCCATATTGTGTCAGACCAAAGGTCCATCTAGCCCAGTATCCTGTCTTCCGATAGTGGCCAATACCAGGTGCCCCAGAGGGAATGAACAGAACAGGTAAATCATCAAGTGATCCATCCTGTCGCCCATTCCCAGCTTCTGGCAAACAGAGGCTAGGGACACTATCCCTGTCCATCCTGGCTAATAGCCATTGATAGACCTATCCTCCATGAACTTATCTAGTTCTTTTTTGAACCCTATTACAGTCTTGGCCTTCACAACATCCTCTAGCAAGGAGTTCCACAGGTTGACTATGCCTTGTGTGAAAAAACACTTCCTTTTGTTTGTTTTAAACCTGCTGCCTATTAATTTCATTTGGTGACCCCTAGTTCATGTGTTATGAGAAGGAGTAAATAACACTTCCTTATTTACTTTCTCCACACCAGTCATGATTTTATAGACTTCAATCATGTCTCCCCTTAGTTGTCTCTTTTCAAAGCTGAAAAGTCCCAATCTTATTAACCTCTCCTCATATGGCAGCCATTTCATACCCCTAATCATTTTTGTTGACCTTTTCCAATTCCAATATATCTTTTTTGAGATGGGGCGACCACATCTGCACACAGTATTCAAGATGTGGGCGTACCATGGATTTATATAGAGGCAAATGATATTTTCTGTATTATCATCTATCCCTTTCCTAATGATTCTCAACATTCAGTTCGCTTTGACTGCTGCTGCACATCGAATGGATATTTTCAGAGAACTATCCACCATGACTCCAAGATCTCTTTCTTGAGTGGTACAAGCTAATTTAGACCCCATGGTTTTATATGTATAGTCGGAATTATGTTTTCCAATGTGCATTACTTTGCATTTATCATCATTGAACTGGGTTCAAATCCTCAGTTCTACCACTGAATTCATGTGCGCATAAACAAGTCACCACTCCAGGGTGAGGAGTATAAATGCATTTTAAAGCATTTTGAGTTCATGGGATGAAAAACCCTTCAACTGCCCATTATATTTTATATTAATTTACACCCTAGCTTTTGAATTCTATGTATTTGTGTCAGAGGCTGTTAGCTCCTCATGAGGGTTTATTAACTAATATGCACTGCAGTGAACCCACTCGTCCCCAGAGACACACATTTAAAAAGATTACTGCTGTGAAATGTGAAATCAGATTTTAATCACAAAATATTTAGATTAAACCCAGTTAAAACCAGAGTCCTTGGATCCAAGGAATGGATAAACAAACAACTCATGATTTGGCAACTCATGTCATCCTCACAGGAAGAGGAAAGCCTGAAGCCTGGCCCTGGGCTGCAGAGATGTTTGTAAATTACAATTTCAGTTTTACTTTCAGCGTTCCAATTAATTTTGGAGTCAAGGTGACTGAAGAAGGTCACGACAGGAAATGAATATGAAGATACAAGTTCTTCATTCCAAGGAACAGCAGCAATTGACAGTAAATCCTTTGATTTTTCCTGGCAGCCTGCCAGATGTCAGCAAGACAGATGGCATTCTTGTTTAATGGGATGGTACTATCTTTTCATTACACTTTACTGTCCCAGTCTCACATACAATCAAAACCTGCAGACATATCTCCACTGCTACAGTGATGAATACCCCCCACACAACAGATCTTTAAAGATCGCTGGATCCTACACATGCCTACCACATGTGGTGTACCTCATCTAGTGCACTAAATGAGCCAAGAACTATGTGGATGAAACCAGACAATCACTATACTCTCGAATAAACTCGCACAGAAAAATAATAAAAGTCAAAACACCAGGGCTGTCAATTAATCGCCATTAACACCTGTGATTAACTGAAAACAAAATTAACATGGTTAATTTTTTTTAACACATTAATTGCATACCTCTGGGCCGGGAGGCAGCCCTGCACTTGGAGGGCAGCTGGAGCCCCAAGTCCATATTTGAAAATACAGAAAACCTCCAAAAATATTTAAATAAATAGCATTCTATTATTATTTGAAGGTGCAATTAAAACTGTGATTAATTGCAATTAATTTGTTTAATTGCTTGACATCCCTAAAAAACACCATATCACCTGTGGACAAACACTTTTCAGAAAACAATCACTTCGTATCTGACCTCTCAGTCCTCGTCCTCATGGGAAACCTTCAAAAGATGAGCCTGGGAGCTTAAATTAATAACTTTTGTGATAGGGTCGGGCCCGATGGCTACAGGAGAGTGATAGAAGGCAGATATATTAGCCCCAGGTTAAGTAGGTCCCTTTTCCCTGGGTAAGGTAACATGGAAGGTTCCAGATCAATCAGGAACTTTCTGGAAACAATTAAGGCAGACAGGCTGATTAGAACACCTGCAGCCAATCAAGAAGCTGCTAGAATCAATTAAGGCTGGCTAATCAGGGCACCTGCGTTTTAAAAAGGAGCTCACTTCAGTTTGTGGTGCGTGCAAGGAGCTGGGAGCAAGAGGCGCAAGAAGCTGAGTGTGAGAAGGCATACTACAGGAAGACTGAGAAGTACAAGCATTATCAGACCATCGGGAGGAAGGTCCTGTGGTGAGAATAAAGAAGGTGTTCAGAGGAGGCCATGGGGAAGTAGCCCAGGGAGTTGTAGCTGTCACGCAGCTGTTACAGGAGCCACTGTAGACAGCTGCAATCCACACGGCCCTGGACTGGAACCCGGAGTAGAGGGCGGGCCCAGGTTCCCCGCATCCCTCCATCTCCCTACTTGATACCGGAGGAGTTGAACTGGACTGTGGGTTCCACCAGAGGGGAAGGTCTCTGGCCTGTTCCCTGATCCACTAGGTGGACCAGCAGAGACTGCGGGGATTGTTGTTCTTCCTTTCCCTATGCTGGCCAGCGATGAAGCTAACTGAGTGAACGGCAGATTTGAGCCACGAAAGTGGCCAAACTGAGGGCTGCCGTGAACCTCTGATGTGAGAAAATCCGCCATTAAGTGCAGGACCCACCAAGACAGAGGAGGAACTTTGTCACACTTTGCAAGACACTACAAATCATGGTCTTAATAAAGGTACCAGATTTATGGCTTATTACAACAATCTGTAATCCACTCCATTTTTTGGTCCTATGACTACAGAGGTGTTAATGGGCCAATTCACTTTGCTCTCTTACAATGTGTGATCGGTGGCAATCCCTTGAGGATAATTTCTTTCACAGATTTTATTTTTTATGGGTCCTGTGGTGACTGAGGAGTCCAATCCTTGAGCCACAGGCTCGTTGGCAGACGTTGCTGGACGTTAGGGTTGGGCCACAATTGCTGTGTGACAATCATGTGTCTTTTCTTTTCTGGCATTCTTCTGTGACCAGGACAAACCAATTTTCTTAAAAGTGAATGTTCCTTCTCTGACAAGTCTTCACCAGTTGTCCCTATCCTGGGCTACTGTCTCTAGTGTGTGATGTCGATGCCACATATCTTGATGTTTATCCTCTGTGAGGACACTGACATTAGTGTGGTAATCCTCCCACTTTATGCTAAGGATCTTACAAAGAAAGTACTGGTTCTGGCATTCCAGGTGTTTTCTATAGCAACCCAAGTCTCACAGCAGTAGAGGAGAGTTGGGATTACCACCACTTTATAAACTAAAAGTCTAGTGTGTGTTCTGATGTCACGATTGTTGAACACCCGGCGAGACAGTCTGCTAAAGGCAATTCTGGCACAGCAGATTCTGTGCTGAATCTTCAGTGTGCGTTCACTACTTATGCTAAACAATCTGTTCCATCTTGTATTTAGCTGTGACACTCTGAGTATCTTTCCCAGACTTGAAGCTTGTCTCTTTCACCAACGGAAGTTGGTCCAATAAAAGATATTACCTCACCCACCTTATCTCTCTAATATCCTGGGACCAACACAGCCACAACACTGGAAACATACAACCATTTACTTTGCCAGGTATTTATGGACAATACTCATTGCCAAGAGTTAACTGGAGACGCAAGATAGTCCCATATATTTGTTTGCAGGGACTGCAGTTCTCGAATAATTGGTCCAGAACCAGTGATCAAAAAGTTATCCAAATTGGTCCAGCAAACCAAATCTGTAAGTCTTTCCCAAATGATTTTCATAACATAACTATATATTTATCTTTTTTGAACCATTGGAGTTAGAAATGCTTTATACCAGCTGAAAAATAGGATTCTCAACATGAGGATTCCCATGGAGCTCTCCCGGAGTCCACCGGTCTGCTTTTGTCTCCAGTATTGTTAACAATGGATTCATCATGCTGCTCAAGGCACGTGGGGCTGCACAGGCATCACGGAGATGCCTGTATTCTTCCTAGCTCTTCTCAGAAAACAGTAAAGGGGCACACACACACACACCTTTCTTACAGCTGCTGGGGCAAGAGACACCTTCTCGTATAAAGGTAGGAATGGAGGAGTAAGAACTTAAGTGGGGAAAAAAAGGAGAGCATCAAATAGAGGACCAAAATTTTGTATTGTGATGGTGTCAGGACATTACAAAGTATCTCTGTGAGATGATCTACTACAACATAATGTCATGGCAAACTCTGCAATAAAGAGCCACAATAGGGAGTACTGATTATTTTGTATCTCTGCACTTCAACAACAAAAACTCTCACCAACTTTACAAGACTGACTGTTGTATCACGCTAGATTTTAGCACTTGGGGCTTAGGATGGCCGCTGCTAAAGTCTTGCTAAAGAAATCAATTATGAAGAATATGGTAATCCGAATTATTCAATTTTAAGGCCTGATCTTGTGACCTGCCAGGAACCGAAACAAATATATTGCATCACTGGAAACCAGGGAATGGCATAAAGCATTTACTCCATGTGGTAGAAATTTGCAGAACATCAAACCTTAATCTCATCACTAATCCCTCAGCCTAACAGTGCTTTTTTGACACTGGTGCTGGACTGAATATAGCAAGTACTGGGGCATAGACCAAGGTGATCTGCAACATGACTGAAAAATCCTGCGGCTAAAATCGCGCAGTTTCTTCATATATAACAGCCCCCAAATCTGCCCATTGTAAGATGCACAGGCACTATGCTTCGCTATATTTTCACAGTGCATAGCATAACTGGGCACCCAATCCTGATTTGAAACTCTGGGAGCTGTCATAATGCAAACAAGTTCTTCTCCATCCCCACTGCCAAAACCCTTCTCCAGCCTCTTTGATTATCTCCTCCCTCCACCTCAGCATCCCCATATAATCTGGCCTCCCAGACAAACATGTTATCTATCAGTCCACTCAAAATGTTGCTACAGTCATTCATCTTGCCCACTGCTGTGACAATATCAAGCCTCTAGTTCAGGGGTCAGCAACTTGCGGCACGCGAGCCGATTTTTACCGGCACATTGCTGCCAGCCGGGGTACTGGCCGCCGCCCCCGCTCAGCCCTCTGCTGGCCTGGGTGAATGGAACCCCGGGCCGGCAGCAGGCTGAGCGGGGCCAGTGGCCGGGACCCCGGCTGGCAGGAGCTGGCGGACGGAACTTCAGACTGGCGCTCAGCCAGCCACCGTTCTGGGGTTCTGTCCACCGGTGCAGTGTATTAAATTTCTCCTCGTAGGAACATGTGACTTGTGGAGCATGAGGACTGGCAACCGTAAGTAGTATACCATAAGTAGCACATTCCTACAGAGAGAAATGTAATACACTACACCTGGATAGGGAAGACTGTGCCTCCCCAAACAGCCTGCCCCCTATCCGCCCCCTCCTACTTCCTGCCCCCCTCATAACCCCCTGACCCATCCAACCCCCCCCCCCACTCCTTGTCCCCCTCCCGGGACCCCCCACCCCCTTAGTGCCCTCCTCAGAACCCCCCACGCTCCTTGTCTCCTGACCACCCCCTCCCAGGACCTCCCACCCCATCCACCCCCCCATCCAAGCCCCCTTGCTCCCTGTCCCCTGACTGCCCCGACCCCTATCCACATGCCCGACCAGCCCACACCTATCCAACCCCCTGTTCCCCATCCCCTTACCATGACGCTCCGAGCACCAGGACAGGCAGCTGTAAGTAGTATGCTGTAAGTAGCACATTCCTATGGGGAGCAGTTTAATACACTACACCCAGCCCTGCTCAGCCCGCTGACTGTCTGGAGTTCTCAAAATATGTTCTCGCACCTTTATCAAAAATTACACTACAATTAGGTTAAAAACTTGAAAACTTAAAAACTTTGTATATTACAGTAATCATTAAAAAATGTATAATGTTAATAAATACATAGGTTTGATGAAACTAAGTAGTTGTACTTATGTGCCTGTGCTTAATTTGTTTTTTCGACCATTTACCTTCTTAAAAAAATCTCGCATGTCTTACTCCCCCAGAAAGGGCATCTCACACCCCTAGGGGGTGCGTGCACCCCAGGTTAAGAACCACTGCACTAAGCTGATAAGATCCACATTTTAATTTAATTTTAAATGAAGCTTCTTAAATATTTTAAAAACCTTGTTTACTTTACATACAACAATAGTTGAGTTATATAATATAGACTTATAGAGAGAGACCTTCTAAAAACATTAAAATGTATTACTGGCACACGAAACCTCAAATTAGAGTGAAAAAATGAAGACTCAGCACACCACTTCTGAAAAGTTGCCAACCCATGCTCTAGTTTTTCTCCTCCCTACCCCCACCCCTTTGCCTTTAAAAAAACCACACTGTTTACAACAAATTATGTGTTGTATGTATTGTGGTATCACCTAGGAACCCCCAGCCATGGACCAGGAACCCACTGTGCTAGGAACCAAACACACACATACACACTCCCTACTCCAAAGAGTTTACAACATAAGGCCAGGTCTACATTAGATACAGTATAGCTATTGGCAAACCCCTTCTAGCCCTGGTCTACACTAGGACTTTAGGTCGAATTTAGCAGCGTGAAATCGATGTAAACCTGCACCCGTCCACATGATGAAGCCCTTTATTTCGACTTAAAGGGCTCTTAAAATCAATTTCCTTACTCCATCCCTGACAAGTGGATTAGCGCTTAAATCAGCCTTGCCGGCTCAAATTTGGGACACTGTGGACACAATTCGACGGTATTGGCCTCCGGGAGCTATCCCAGAGTGCTCCATTGTGACCGCTCTGGACAGCGCTCTCAACTCAGATGCACTGGCCAGGTAGACAGGAAAAGAACGCGAATTTTTGAATCTCATTTCCTGTTTGGCCAGCATGGCAAGCTGCAGGTGACCATGCAGAGCTCATCAGCAGAGGTGACCATGATGGAGTCCCAGAATCGCAAAAGAGCTCCAGCATGGACCGAACGGGAGGTACGGGATCTGATCGCTGTATGGGGAGAGGAATCCGTGCTATCAGAATTCCGTTCCAGTTTTCGAAATGCCAAAACCTTTGTCAAAATCTCCCAGGGCATGAAGGACAGAGGCCATAACAGGGACCCGAAGCAGTGCCGCATGAAACTTAAGGAGCTGAGGCAAGCCTACCAGAAAACCAGAGAGGCGAACGGCCGCTCCCGGTTAGAGCCCCAAACATGCCGCTTCTATGATGAGCTGCATACCATTTTAGGGGGTTCAGCCACCACTACCCCAGCCGTGTTGTCTGACTCCTTCAATGGAGATGGAGGCAACACGGAAGCAGGTTTTGGGGACGAAGAAGAAGAAGAAGAAGAAGATGATGAGGTTGTAGATAGCTAACAGCAAGCAAGCAGAGAAACCGGTTTTCCCGACAGCCAGGAACTGTTTCTCACCCTGGACCTGGAGCCAGTACCCCCTGAACCCACCCAAGGCTGCTTCCTGGACCCGGCAGGCGGAAAAGGGACCTCCGGTGTGTGTATCTTTTAAAATACTATACATGGTTTAAAAGCAAGCATGTGAAAGAATTACTTTGCCCTGGCATTCGCGGCTCTCCTGGATGTACTCCCAAAGCCTCTGCAAAAGGTTTCCGGGGAGGGCAGCCTTATTCCGTTCACCCTGGTAGGACACTTTACCACTCCAGGCCAGTAACACATACTCGGGAATCACTGTACAACAAAGCATTGCAGTGTATGTTTGCTGGCATTCAAACAACATCCGTTCTTATCTCTCTGTGTTATCCTCAGGAGAGTGAGATTAATTCATGGTCACCTGGTTGAAATAGAGTGCTTTTCTTCAGGGGACACTCAGAGGAGCCCGTTCCTGCTGGGCTGTTTGCCTGTGGCTAAACAGAAATGTTCCCCACTGTTAGCCACGGGGAGGGGGGAGGGTTGAGGGGGTAGCCACGCGGTGGGGGGAGGCAAAATGCGACCTTGTAACGAAAGCACGTGCTATGTATGTAATGTTAACAGCAAGGTTTACCCTGAAAGACTGTAGCCACTGTTTTATAAAATGTGTCTTTTTAAATACCGCTGTCCCTTTTTTTTTCCTCCACCAGCTGCATGTGTTTCAATGATCACAGGATCTTCTCCTTCCCAGAGGCTAGTGAAAATTAGAAAGAAAAAAAAAAGCACTCGAGATGAAATGTTCTCCGAGCTCACGCTGTCCTCCCACACTGACAGAGCACAGACGAATGCGTGGAGGCAAATAATGTCAGAGTGCAGGAAAGCACAAAATGACCGGGAGGAGAGGTGGCGGGCTGAAGACAGGGCTGAAGCTCAAATGTGGCGGCAGCGTGATGAGAGGAGGCAGGATTCAATGCTGAGGCTGCTGGAGGATCAAACCAGTATGCTCCAGTGTATGATTGAGCTGCAGCAAAGGCAGCTGGAGCACAGACTGCCACTACAGCCCCTGTGTAACCAACCGCCCTCCTCCCCAAGTTCCATAGCCTCCACACCCAGACGCCCAAGAACGCGGTGGGGGGGCCACCGACCAACCAGCCACTCCGCCACAGAGGATTGCCCAAAAAAAGAAGGCTGGCATTCAATAAATTTTAAAGTTGTAAACTTTTAAAGTGCTGTGTGGCATTTTCCTTCCCTCCTCCACCACCCCTCCTGGGCTACCTTGATAGTCATCCCCCTATTTGTGTGATGAATGAATAAAGAATACATGAATGTGAAGCAACAATGACTTTATTGCCTCTGCAAGCGGTGATCGAAGGGAGGAGGGGAGGGTGGTTAGCTTACAGGGAATTTAGAGTCAACCAAGAGGGTGGGTTTTCATCAAGGAGAAACAAACAGAAGTGTCACATAGTACCCTGGCCAGTCATGAAACTGGTTTTCAAAGCTTCTCTGATGCGCAGCACTTCCTGCTGTGCTCTTCTAACCGTCCTGGTGTCTGGCTGCGCGTATTCAGCGGCCAGGCAATTTGCCTCAACCTCCCCCCCGCCATAAACATCTCCCCCTTCCTCTCAGAGATTGTGGAGCACATAGCAAGCAGCAATAACAATGGGAATATTGGTTTCGCTGAGGTCTGAGTGAGTCAGTAAACTGCGCCAGCGACCCTTTAAACGTCCAAATGCACACTCTACCACCATTCTGCACTTGCTCAGCCTATAGTTGAACAGCTCCTGACTATTGTCCAGGGTGCCTGTGTACGGCTTCATGAGCCAGGGTGGTAGGCTGGGTCCCCAAGGATAACTATAGGCATTTCAACATCCCCAACAGTTATTTTCTGGTCTGGGAAGTAAATCCCTTCCTGCAGCCATTTAAACAGACCAGAGTTCCTGAAGACGTGAGTGTCATGAACCTTTCCCGGCCATCCCACGTTGATGTTGGTGAAACGTCCCTTGTGATCCACCAATACTTGCAACACCATTGAAAAGTACCCCTTGCGGTTTATGTACTGGCTGCCCTGGTGGTCCAGTCCCAAGATAGGGATATGCGTTCCATCTATAGCCCCACTACAGTTAGGGAATCCCATTGCAGCAAAGACATCTAGTATGACCTACACATTTCCCAGAGTCACTACCTTTGATAACAGCAGCTCAATGACTGCGTTGGCTACTTGCATCACAGCAACCCCCACAGTAGATTTACCCACTCCAAATTGATTACCGACTGACTGGTAGCTATCTGGTGTTGCAACCTTCCACAGGGCTATTGCCACTCGCTTCTCAACTGTGAGGGCTGCTCTCATCTTGGTATTCATGCGCTTCAGGGCAGGGGAAAGCAAGTCACAAAGTTCCATGAAAGTGCCCTTACGCATGCGAAAGTTTCGCAGCCACTGGGAATCACCCCAAACCTGCAACACTATGTGGTCCCACCACTCTGTGCTTGTTTTCCGGGCCCAGAATCGGCGTTCCACAGCATGAGCCTGCCCCAGTAACACCACGATCTCCAAATTGCTGGGGTTTTAGAGAAATCTGTGTTCATGTCCTCATCACCACGCTGCCGTCGCCTCCTCGCCTGGTTTTTCACGTGCTGGTTCTGCATAAACTGCACGATAATATGCGAGGTGTTTACAATGGTCATAACTGCTGCGGTGAGCTGAACGGGCTCCATGCTTGCCATGCTATGGCATCTGCTCGGGCAATCCAGGGAAAAGGGCGTGGAATGATTGTCTGCTGTTGCTTTCACGGAGGGAGGGAGGGAGGATTGACTGACTACATTTACCCATAACCACCTGCGACAAATTTTTGGCCCCATCAGGCATTGGGAGCTCAGCCCAGAATTTCAATGGGCAGCGGGGACCGCTGGAACTGTGGGATAGCTACCCACAGTGCACCGCTCGGAATGTCAATGCTTGCCACGGTACTGTGGACGCACACAGCCGAATTAACGTGCTTAGTGTGGACGCATGCACTTGATTTTATGCAATCTGTTCCCAAAAATCGACTTCTGTAAAATCAGAGTACTTTTGTAGTGTAGACATGGCCTATGACTGAAAGGACTGAAATATGTAGTACTTGATTTTGCTCTAATTTTACACTTTATACTTCCTGTTATCTGCTCTGAATTTCATAGTTCTAATGCTTGTAGATAAATATTGTATCATAGACCTTCATACCTCCTGCTTAAATAATTAGTGATAGAACTTTAGCTGGCTTTTTTTTTTTTTCCATGTCTATTGGGGTTGAAGCCCATAAGAGCTGTGGTTTGTGTATTCCTGATCTAAGCCAGTGTTTCCTGCCTCCATGAAGAGGCTCAGACTAATGCAAGCAAAACTCAATTATACCCTGATAAATTCTCTTTGTGCTCAGGCCTCACCAAACCCAAAATTGACTATTCACTATTGTGTACCAACATAACCCCAAAAAATGGTTCTGAGAGTATAAAGTGGAAACAACACATGAAGAAAGAAAATCATGCAGTGTACTCCTGGTTCACAATACTACAAAATATACCCTAAAGGCATATGCCTCCCACCCAAACAACAAATTGTTCCTTAAATAAAATATTTCCATTAGAGGAGGCCCAGGTACTTTCCCTCTGTTTAGGGAAAGAATTCTATGTGCCAAAGCTTGTAAAATCCTGCTACATAGCTATCCCAGGAGTGTATACTTTATCTAATTCCACGGCCCAAATGCATCTAGCCCTGCAATAGTTTTGGAAACAGGTATCCTTTCAGATGTGTCTTTGCCAGAGGAAGCTGGTCATTTCAGGACACTGGCAAAGGCTGATTTCCTTGGCAAGTCACAACGTGATTCTCTTTCCAAGCATCTCTGCCTTGCATTGTAATTTGTCTTGCTCACACTTTTATGAGTTCCAAAATAAAAGGAAAAGAACAGGAGGGGAGAAGAAAAATGAAGTGTGGTTTCTGTGATATCAAGCTAAGTCAGCTGGAACAAGTAAAATGTAGCAATTCAAGTGCTCCCTAGTATTCTGGAGATTCAGTGCTGCCCCAGCTCCAAATGAAATATTCCCTTTACCCTTCCCAGTTTCTTTAATAAAATTTTAGTTACCCTGAAGGCAGGGCTGCACACAAAGATGGATGCCTCATAATTGATGTCACTACTGTCTGGCAGCATTCTGTGCATCTGAAAAGATTCTATTGGGCAATATGTTCTGGCAACCATGACAACTATTTTAGTGGGAATATAAAATATCGCTACAAGTGGCAGAAAATGAGATTCTTCCCCCCTAACCTCTGCCTCAGTAGAATCCAATCTGATACTAGTGCAAAGTTCTCTTCTAATTAAAAATTTATTTACATCAAGCTACATTTGTACCTGCACACAGATTACCCAGAAATGGAAGAATCCTGGATGGCTGCTCTTCCATGAGGCTGCAGAACAGTACCTACTGTAAGAGCCATTTTATACCTTCAGACCTTACCAACAACAAAACAATTGTAAAGATTATTATTGATCAAAGGTTGGAGGATAATCTAGTTAGGTAAAGAACTCTGGAAGTAGGGGAAGAGTTTGTTCAGTGGCCTGGTGATATGGACTCTAAAGTTTTGTCTTGTCATTTCCATTCCAGCTTAGGTTCGCAGCAAGTGAAAGTGGCTACCATTTGATGACTGAACGGTAGACATGTCAAATGAATTAGGTCCAGGTCTCAGTGATGCATTCACATCGTAAGACCTCAAGTACCATTAATTGGCACACTTGTTGGTAGCTTTGGAGAGGCTGAAGACTAACTGGGCCTGGAAGTGAACTCCGCTGTCCCACTAGGTTCACCAAGCTGAGGTTGAGATAGTGTGAGGGAAGCTTGTACTACTGCTGCCACTCTGTTCTGAGGTCATCTTTCTGCCTGCAAGGATGTAAAATGCTGCACCAAATTCACTTTATATTTGGCATAAGCTTGACAGGAAACCAGAGCAAAAAAAAAAACCCTCCTAACATTAAGAATGAACTTCAGATGCCCCTACTCAGTAGGCCTGAAGCAAAAAAGTCATTACAGCTGACTAAGAAGTTCTAAAACTTTTGGATAGCTATACGTCAGGTGATGAGAAAACTTAGACACAGCCCTTTAGAGTTTAGATGTTGCTGTCATCTTAAGCGAGTTTAGTCATTTCAGTTTTCTCCTTATAACAGAGTCCACACCACAAAACCACCAGATGCAATCTGGCACAAGGATCAAGGGGGTATCAGCAGTCACTTGTGGTAAAGCTGGAGCACTAAAAGTTGAAATTGCCCTTTCACAGCTAACAAGCTATGTAGCTTGTCTGCAAACTCAGGCCCAGACATTTCTAGAGAACAGGCTCCATGAAAATACTGACATTTGCTTTAATCAGTAGGGTTAGCCTGGGGGCAACGATCTAGCAGGCCAGACCCAGAGTGGAAAAAAGCAAGCTACCCAGACAGCCCTGGGACACAGTGGGTCAGAAGGCAGACAGGGTGTCCCACGTTAACAAAATTTCAATCAGCTCTGGATAAAGTGCAAGTTTATCACCCCATTGATTATACTGGATGCACCTTCAAGGGAAAGAATAGTTCAGCTCCTCTCCCATAGCTTTAAGACTAGATCAGTCAAGGAAAGACAGCAGAAATTATTTGTGTTATGGTAGTGATAGGTAGCCCCAATCAGATTGGAGCCCCATTGTGCTGAGAACTGTACCAACACATAATGAGTCTCCCTGCCCCAAAAGCTTAGGGGTGAGACAAGGGGCGAAGGACAAACGGAAAGATGCAGAGAATTGAGAGAAAAAGGGAAAACACTAGCATTAAATCAGTTACTGAACAAATCTCCTAAACTGTAACCCCTCCCTTCAAGCAGGGATTACAATTATTTCAAGTCCCTCCATGCCCTAACCAGCTTCTACATTTCTGCAGATTAAAACCAGCAGAGAGCTGTGTGTAAGCAAAACATGAGTGGACAGATTCTTAATTTAAGGTGCAGTTAAGACACAACAAAACAAGTATAAATCATCAAAAGAGCTAAATTGATGCAACTGGTCCATGAAACACCCACTGATCCCATCTGTGCTTTGCACAGGCCAGCTCAGGTAGCTCATTTATAAGTTAAAAGTTAAGTAGGGTGAAATACACAGATTGCAAGGGGGGGGGGGGAAATCAGACAGTGCTGCTTAAAAGTGTTGTTCCCATTTGGCCCTCTGAACAAACCACATCTGAAGAGACAAAGGAGAAGGGGGAACACTGGGGAAAGGTGACATTAGTTCTACTTCTGCTGTCATCACATACAACATTCTACCTATCAATCTATAAAAAGTAGCTTCTCTCCAGTTCCCATACATGAACACCTCTTGCTAGTCAGCTGTGGAGAGATCTTTGTATTCAGGCATTAACTAACTTTTCAGAAGCCCAGAGCAATGATATCTAATGATATATATGCTTCTGGTCACAGCAGTCTGCTGCACTTCCCCTTCCACACACAATATTCATGGACACAGGAAGGGACTGAAAGCCTTTAGCACATGGCTGTAGCTGGAGCTGGCTGGTCTATTCATGGTATGGGATACAGCCCTACCAGTTTAAATAATTCCTGAACGGCAGCATCCCATGCTATCCTTGAACACCCCAAAACTTTGGTGATGGACCTCAATCCCTGCCCTGCAAGACCCCTCCCTGCACCTTCTATTTTAGACCTGGGCTCCCCCCACAGCTCTGCCAATGCACCTCAGTCCTGACCTCTAGCATCCCTTGAAAAAAGTTAGGATAAGTCTAGGTCATGCCCCTTTCTTTAAAGGGGCAGTATATGATTTTAAGACTCAGATCCTGGAAACATTACAGATATTATGGTGGTGGCCCAGGTCCCCTGACGTTGATCAGGGCTCCATTGTAGCAGGTACCGTACAAAGAATAAAAAAACGGTCTCTGCCCTGAAAAACCTTACAACCTAAGTAAACTTATATTTTATAAATTTAAATGAGTGAACTTGGTTTTGTCTGATTTAAGAGGACAAGAGTAGCTCTATTAGATACAATTTCGGCATTTGGAAATTGGTTAGTCTCTAAGGTGCCACAAGTACTCCTTTTCTTTTTGCGAATACAGACTAACACGGCTGTTACTCTGAAACTTGCAGAGGTGGATATTTGACAATTTCAATGCATTTCTCAAGAGGAAAAAACAAACAAACAGAGGATGTCTGAGTGATAAGAGCTTCAAGGAAAAACAGGTGGCCAAGATCTTTACTATGACTAATGCAATTTTCACTCTGCATTACAGAGTAACTGTTTTAAAAGTAACCATTTTAACGCTTTTCTACTCTGGCTTTCTCCATCTCACGTATCTGAAATATGTTCCACTTATAACATTGATTTTTCTCTGCTTGAATAGCTTTTAAAATTGATTAAAGACATAGGGAGACTGGATGACTCAGGGGGCTGGGAATGCAATATGAAGTCTTTCACATCTAGAACACTAGGTCAAAATTAACTAAAGTAGAACGCATCTGGGGTTTTTTTTGTTTTTTTGAAGGGGAAGGTGGGGCCAGTGGTCGTTGTCAAATATAGAGTTTAAATTCTGGTATTTCAAAACAGGCATTCACTCTAACATGTTTGGCTCTTAACGCCAAAGTGACTTTGCCTAAAACAAAGCGTCCTGTTTTGTTGTCCTTGCTGAGAAGTGGCCTTTAATGTATTTTGTGGCATGGGGTAGTAAACTGCTTTAGAATATAATAAACCCATACTAAGGTGAGCAGGGAAGGGTTCTGTAGAAAGACTGGAGACTGAAAGTGCAAATGCCCATGAATGCCTTCTGCCAGTGCTATCATCGCTCCATCTGCTCCCATAGACTACTGGAAGAAGTAAAATGCATTTGTCTGGGATCTGTTTTTCCCAGAAAGTTCAGCTCAGATGTAGCACCTGGTTTGAAAGGAGATGTCTGCTTTGTGCTCAGTTTTGCATTTATATTATCTGAAGCATGAGGTCATACGATTTGTACAATATCACATAGTGAGTCAGTGACACAGGTAAGATTAGCGCCCCAAGTCTTCTCCATGCAAGTTCTTAAACCATACAGCCTTGGTATATTTGTCCCTGCGATAGGATATAAACCAGATCTGATCATTTCTGAACCAATGCATTGGCAGCAAGCTACTTAATAGGTTTTAGACAAAAGAGAAGAGAGAGAAAACAGAGAAGAGAAATGTATCACCATCTAGGAGCCACACTGTGCAATAGTTCAGTGTTTTTCAACTTTTTTGATACAGGAACCGGCTTGCTGCCTTCCTAAACTGTGTCAGGGAGACCTCAGGGACCAGTGCTGGTCCACAGATCAGCCATTGAGAAACACTGCAATAGCTCATAGCAAGAAATTCACATGCTCAGGATGCCCAATGATTCATTTATGGTCATCTAAAGCTAACATTTGCTGCAGAGAAACCAGAAAGACATTTCAATTTATTCATATTAAAAACATAAGTAAGAATGGCCACTAAATTAAAAGGAAAGTACAGTATGTTCCTAGTATTCATGGTTACCCACCAGACTCTATATTATGCTAACTAGATAACTAACTTCCAAACCCATAAGCCTCCTGTGGTCAATGTACAGGCACCATCCTGCTGTAGTCATCAGACAGCACGTGAAACCCAAAATAAATCTTAAATCAGTTCAGCAAAGAAGTTTATTACATAGCAAATTTCATTTTCAGAGGATCTAAGCTGCCTCAAAGAAATTGGTTCCATTTTAAAGTAGCATCAGAAAAATTACAACGGCAATGAAATTGGAACTTCAGAGCTACCAGATGTTTACAGTAGTTTTCATGCTTGAGTAAATTGGCATTGCTCCCATTAACATCTGCTTTTCATCAATAAAGTGCTTTACAAACATTAATTCATCCTAACAGCCATCTTGTATAGACAGGTATTTATTCCTCATTTTACATACAAGGAAAAGGTACAGAGAGGGTGAAATGAATGGCCCAAGAACATACAGTGTCTCAGAGCTGGGAGAACTCTTGACACCTATATTCATAGCACAAGACTATTTGTCTCCTTCCCTACCAAACCCTGATTTTACTTAACTAAGAGATGCATAGGTACAACAATATCCAACAACAGTACTATATTATGTCAGAACAGAGAAATTGCCACGGCAGATCAGACCAGGCTGGCATCCTGTCTCCAGTGGCCAGTACAAGATGATTCAGAGAAAGGTACTAGAAGAGACGACAGACTGAACAGGGAGTTAAGGTGCTAGCCTCAGACTTAGGAGACCTAAATTCAATCCCCCTGCTCTGCCACAGACCTCCTGTGTGACCACGGACAAGTCACTTTGTCTCTCTGTGCCTCAGTTCGCCATCTGTAAAATGGGGATACATAACACTTCCGCATCTCAGAGGTGTTGGGCGAGGATAACCACGAAGATTATGAGTGCTGAGATACTACAGGGATGGGGCTATATAACGTACCTAAAACAGAATCCCCATAATCTGCCCATAAAGGATGTTCCTTCCTAACCCCAGACAGTTAGTGGTTGGGTTAATGCCCCCAACTGTAAGAGGGTTCTATTCTTTATTTTTCCCCATTGCATGCAAGTGTGGATGGTCTCATTATCCACGTATATAGTTGGATTTAAAGGATTAGACCATAAACTCCCAGCCTGAATGATTTCTGGCACTGCATTCCATAGGTCAATTACACATAACTGAAATATACTTTCTACATAACAGACCACAGATTTCTGGCACTGAATTCCATAGAGTAAGCTCCTTGGAACAGGGACTTTTGTTGTTCTGTTTGTACATTGCCTAGCACAATGGGATCCTTGTCCATGACAAGGGCTCCTAAGCACTGCAGTAATGCAAATAACTGTGTAAAATATTTCCTTTCAACACTTTTTAATTTGCCTTTGTGGGTCATTGATGTCGCTTTGTTCTTATGATATGAGGAAAGGTCAATAGGAGCCCTCAATTTATCTTCTGTGCACAGTTTATATTATTTAGTGTTCCTTTAGAACTTCCCCTCAACCTTCTTTCTAAACTGAAGAGTCTCAATCTTTTTAAATTTCTCACTGAATGGAAATATTCCAGGCCACTTATTTGTTGCCCACTTCTGGTTCCCCTTCTATTTCTGCTATTTTTCTTTATTTATTTCAAATATGGAATGACTGGGCAACTTAATGAAAACAATACTGTCAGCCCTTTAGCTCTTCCAACAAAAACAGGAAGGGACAGTTAATTTACAAACTCTGAATACGAAACCTATAAAGTCTACATTATGCATGGGTGATTCAAAGGTCATAAACTGACCTCAACAATCCAGCAATGGATGTAATTGGAAAGACTAAAAGTGAACACATGCAGCACAGTGGGGAAAGTCAGTAGGATCATCTTGATGATGATCACTCTGGAAAAAAAAAATACCCCAAAACTGGCACTAAAAATCACAAGGGTCAAATGAGGAAGCTGGCAAGATCTCAGCTTTCCATATTGCATAAGCATGTTTCTGTCCTTTCTAATCTTGTCCCAAACACACACTGCAGCTCACTTACTTCGTATTTCTTCAGAATGCTTTGTGCCAAGATTATTCTCCTCTCAACTCTATGCCTCTGTGATTCCTCCCAAGAGTTTTACACCTATTCTGCAGAAGTTTGCAGGTGGGTCTTTATCCACATAAAAATGGTGTCCCTTTGGAAAGTCACAACATTGGACTAAGCTGCCCAAGCATCCAAGGCACGGTTTATCCTGCTTTCTCATAACAAAGAGCAGTAGCATCCCCTGAATGGGCCACCCTATACCAGGTTGGGAGGCAGAGGAAAGGGAGGCGGGGGTGGGGGGGGGAAGGAAGAGTCACACCTGGATCTCCTGAGAACCATGTCTACTACAGTGTGGGGACAAAATGAAGCAGTGTTTCACTCACAGTAGGAAGGCTGGTTATTGATTGAGTATATCGTGGTAAAGAGTACTCAATGGCTCAGAGTACTGGAAATAAGATACAGAGAATTTCACCTCTAGACTTAAAGGTTCAAATCCAACCTAGTAAAATAGCATCCTCAATTATTAAAACCTTAGTGGGTTTTGTGATGGGACTCCTGTTCCACTAGGAACTGACACTCCCTCACTGACATTCTTAGAATTGTAGAAGCATGAATATGCCATGGAAGCCACAGTACAGAACTGAAACTGCTTTAGTGGCACTGATTGATGATTTCCTCCTGTCAATGGATAGAGGACAGACACCCATTCTCATCCTCCTGGACCTCATTGCAGAGTTCAACAATGTTGACCATTAGATAATGCTGTCTCACCTGAGAGGCGGCAGGAATCCAGAGTAATGCACTAAAAAGTTTTGAGTCCTTCCTGGAAAGGGGGACTTAAAAAGTAGTGATGGGAAACTGCACCTCCACCCCTAGACCCCTCAATTGTGGAGTTTCACAAGGATCAATTCTCTCTCTGGTCCTTTTCAACATCTACATGCAACCACCAAGCAAATAGGTCAGATGGCATGGACTCAAGTGCCAGCAATATACAGATGACAAACAGCTCTATCTATCCTTCACCACATATGAACACACCACTACCACCAAGACGGCCCAGTGCTTGGATGAGATCAGCTCTTGGATGAAGAGCAGCCAGCTAAAGCTGAACCTGAGCACAACAGAGGTGATGCTGGTGGACAGGGAAAGTATTTGGAGGAATTTGCAGCCACGGTGAAGTCTCCTTCGACTGAAGGTTCACATCCACAATTGGTCAGTTCCATTCCTAGTCTAGAAGGACTCTTGGATTCCTCGCTGATGCTGAGCTCTCCCATCGCAATGGCCACAAAATAATGCTTTCTGCTCTCTCCGCTTGGCTGGGAGACTCTGTCCCATTCTGGAAGATGAAGACCTGGCCTCAGTTATTCCTGCCTTCGCCACCTCTCCGCTGGACGACAGCAATGCGATTTACCTGGGCACGAACACGTCAGCACTTTGGAAGGTCCAACCAGTACAGAATTCTGCCATTCATTGCCTCAGGAACTCATGCCTAGGTGTGATGTGCTCACCTATCTTCCACTCCCCACCCTGGCTTCCCATAGAATATGCACATTAAGTTCAAGACCTCGATCTTTATCTTCAAAGTACTCCATGGGCTGGGCCCAGGGGCATCTAAAGGACCATTTAAAGATCTGGGTTGAAAACTGTGGTGGAAATCTTCACTCCTATGACCCAGTGAACTCTCAACAATAGCAGCAAAGCTAGTCTGTGCAGGAGACAGAATCTTCTCTGAAGGTGGTCTGAGACTGGCATGAACTCCCCCGGGAAACAGGGACAGCCACAAATGTCACTACTTTCTGCTCCAAGTGCCAGGTGCATTCCTTTGACCAGTCTTCTCTAATATAAACACACAGCAACAGGTATATTTAACAACAACCACCAACATAAGAATGGCCATACTGGGTCAGACCAAAGGTCCATCCAGCCCAGTTTCCTGTCTGCTGACAGTGGCCAGTGCCAGGTGCCCCAGAAGGAGTAAACCTAACAGGTAATGATCAAGTGATTTCTCTCCTGCCATCCATCTCCACCCTCCGACAAACAGAGGCCAGGGACACAATTCCTTACCCATCCTGGCTAATAGCCATTAATGGACTTAACCTCCATGAATTTACTCAGTTCTCTTTTAAACCCTGTTATAGTCCTAGCCTTCACAACCTCCTCAGGCAAGGAGTTCCACAGGTTGACTGTGTGCTGTGTGAAGAAGAACTTCCTTTTATTTGTTTTAAACCTGCTACCCATTAATTTCATTTGGTGGCCCCTAGTTCTTATATTATGGGAACAAGTAAATAACTTTTCCTCATTCACTTTCTCCACACTACTCATGATTTTATAGACCTCTATCATATCCCCCATTAGACTCCTCTTTTCCAAGCTGAAAAGTCCTAGCCTCTTTAATCTCTCCTCATATGGGACCCGTTCCAAACCCCTAATCATTTTAGTTGCCCTTCTCTGAACCTTTTCTAATGCCAGTATATCTTGTTTGAGATAAGGAGACATCATCTATATGCAGTATTCAAGATGTGGGGGTACCATGGATTTATACAAGGGTAATAAGATATTCTCCGTCTTATTCTCAATGATTCCTAACATCCAGTTTGCTTTTTCGACTGCCGCTGCACACTGCATGGACGTCTTCAGAGAACTATCCACGATGACGCCAAGATCTCTTTCCTGATTAGTTGTAGCTAAATAAGCCACCATCATATTGTACGTATAGTTGGGGTTATTTTTTCCAATGTGCATTACATTTATCCACATGAAATTTCATTTGCCATTTTGTTGCCCAATCACTTAGTTTTGTGAGATCTTTTTGAAGTTCTTCACAGTCTGCTTTGGTCTTAACTATCTTGAGCAGTTTAGTATCATCTGCAAACTTTGCCACCTCACAGTTTACCCCCTTCTCCAGATCATTTATGAATAAGTTGAATAGGACTCGTCCTAGGACTGACCCTTGGGGAACACCAGTAGTTACCCCTCTCCATTCTGAAAATTTACCATTTATTCCTACCCTTTGTTCCCTGTCTTTTAACCAGTTCTCAGTCCATGAAAGGATCTTCCCTCTTATCCCATGACAACTTAATTTACTAAGAGCCTTTGGTGAGGAACCTTGTCAAAGGCTTTCTGGAAATCTAAGTACACTATGTCCACTGGATCCCCCTTATCCACATGTTTGTTGACCCCCTCAAAGAACTCTAAGAGATCAGTAAGACATGATCTCCCTTTACAGAAGCCATGTTGACTTTTGCACAACAATTTATGTTCTTCTATGTGTCTGACAATTTTATTCTTTACGATTGTTTCAACTAATTTGCCCGGTACTGACGTTAGACTTACCGGTCTGTAATTGCCAGGATCACCTCTAGAGCCCTTCTTAAATATTCACGTTACCTTAGCTATCTTCCAGTCATTGGGTACAGAAGCTAATTTAAAGGACAGGTTACAAACCATAGTTAATAGTTCCACAATTTCACATTTGAGTTCTTTCGGAACTCTTGGGTGAATGCCATCTGGTCCCGGTGACTTGCTACTGTTAAGTTTCTCAATTAATTCCAAAACCTTCTCTAGTGACACTTCAGTCTGTGACAATTCCTCAGATTTGTAACCTGCAAAAGATGGCTCAGGTTTGGGAATCTCCCTAACATCCTCAGCGGTGAAGACTGAAGCAAAGAATTCATTTAGTTTCTCTGCGATGACTTTATCATCTTTAAGTGCTCCTTTTGTATCTCGATCATCCAGGGGCCCCACTGGTTATTTATCGGGCTTCCTGCTTCTGGTGGACTTAAAAAACATTTTGTTATTACCTTTTGAGTTTTTGGCTAGCTGTTCTTCAAACTCCTTTCCGGCTTTTCTTATAACATTTTTACACTTAATTTAGTAGTGTTTATGCTCCTTTCTATTTACCTCAATAGGATTTGACTTCCACTTTTTAAAAGATGCCTTTCTATCTCTCACTGATTCTTTTACATGGTTGTTAAACCACGGTGGCTCTTTTTTAGTTCTTTTACTGTGTTTTTTTAATTTGGGGTATACATTTAAGGTGGGCCTCTACTATGGTATCTTTGAAAAGTGTCCATGCAGCTCGTAGGGATTTCATTCTAGTCACTGTACCTTTTAATTTCTGTTTAACTAACCTCCTCATTTTTGCATAGTTCCGCTTTCTGAAATTAAATGCCAGTGTTGGGGTCTTGAGGTGATCTTCCCACCACAGGAATGGTAAATGTTATTATATTATGGTCATTATTTCCAAGCGGCCCTGTTACAGTTACCTCTTGGACCAGATCCTGCGCTCCACTCAGGACTAAATCCAGAGTTGCCTCCCCCCTTATGGGTTCCTGTACCAGCTGCTCCAAGAAGCAGTCATGTAAAGTATCAAGAATTTTTGTCTCTGCATTTCGTCCTGAGGTGATATGTACCCAATCAATATGGGGGAAATTGAAATCCCCCACTATTATTGAGTTCTTTATTTTTATTACCCCCCTACCAAAACAAGCCACTGCACATACTTCTCCCTCTCAGGAGAGGATGAGAAAACAAACAACAGGACATTGCTTAATGCACTACTGGAAGGTGCTCAAATACTACGGTAATTGAGCACAGTATAAAAACCTAGATAGGACAGAACAGGCTCTCACACCTGGAAGAAGTTCCTTTAAAAAAAATGTATCCCTTCAAGCACATTAGCAGGGGAAACTTGCACTGTTCCACTTGGTTTTTCAGGAAGAAGCAAAAGATTTCAGCATTCAGAGCCATCAGTACAACACATCATTAGCACGAAGTTAAGCAAAAAAGAGTTTGCAGCACCTACTCAAACTCCCTATGAGCAAGTCTGACCAAGGGGTATGTAGACAGGAATGTGGAATGGCAGGAGAGTGGGGGGACAGCTTGGTTAGGGGAACACTGAGTATGTTTTTGTTTCCCCAGCACTTCTTTAGACCTTTGAATCATTATCAGAAGGACTCTAAGCATGTATACATGGGCAAGTCATAATCTGCAGTCAAAACAGCTCTATTATAGCCTAGGTGCACATAGGCTAACCACCAAAAGGCCTTCTGGGTTCTATTATCTATATGTGATTGCAAGATCTCTGTCTGATTTTGTTTGCTCTAGTAACAAATAGTGTTAAAAACTAGACGGCAAAGACAGGACCTTCAGAGACTGAAGTATCACATTGTTTCCATTTAGACTGACATTTGTACATGTTCATCTGCTTTTTTCCTCCATCGACACAGGCCTGGGAAGTACAGACTTGCCTTCCAGACACTTCTTTTGAACCCCTTTTATACAGTCACCAGACCTACTTATGCTTAAAGGCAAAGAACTTTTTGGACTCTGATGTGATTGCTACTCAGCCTCTTTGAAGGCAAATCACTATAGTTCAACTTCTCTCAATTATAACAGCTTCAGAACATATCCTAACTGATATTTTATAACAGCATTTATTAAAGGGACCTGAATAAGAGCCAACACAATGACTGCATCTGGTCCCTACACACTACAGTAATGGGTACATTAGAACTGCAGAGTTAAAGTGAGGCTCCTTTTTGACTGACTCCTATGAATTTCTTTAAGTCCCAGCTCTGGACTTCGCCATTTGAAAAATGCTGCTCTCTGCTGTTTTACTAACCTTCATCTTCAAAACATCACCAGTTTTTCACTTCTTTCAGGATCCAGCTCAAAATTGCCAGACAGATTCGATAAGATTCACCATAGACAGACTCCAGCCTTCACCAACTCCCCACTAGCTTAGTGACCTTCTTGTTGTCCTTCACACAACCAGGCAACTATTGTTACAATTGTCTTCTCTGCTCCTCCACTATAGAAAACCATTTCTTTGGATTTCCCCACCACATGAAGTCTCTCATTTTAAAAGTCTCATTTTAAAAATTCCCTTGCTCATATCTTTTAGGCCATGTCTACACTACAACTTATGTCAGCAAAACTTATGTCACTCAGGAGTGTGAAAAAACAAACACCCTGAGTGACATAAGTTTCGCCGGCATAAGAGCTCATGTGCACTATCTCGGTGGCAGAGCTTCTTCCGCGACATAGCTACCGCCACTCATTTAACTGGTTTTATTAGGTCAATGGGAGAGAGCTCTCCTGTTAGCATAGAACAGCTACATGAGCTATTTTATAGCAGTGTAGCTGCATCGGAACACCTGTGCTGCTGTAACTTCGCTAGTGTAGACATGGCTTTAATTTCACTTCATCTGCTATTTAAGTTTGCGACTATTTAATTGAAAAGCAGTTAGGGCTATAGTTTGTACGAAAGATGCTTCGCAAAATAAAGTTCTATTATGTGAAATTTTTTCTGATAATTAAAGTTTCATTACTGATCCTCATTCTGTCTGGTCACCAGAGATAGTGTTCTCAGTGGAAGGTTAAAGACAAAAATCACTCAGAGAAAAGTAAATGTGACTGTGTGTTAAAACATCTATATGCACTACTCAGGGTAATCGTTCTTACACTTTATGACCTGGTACCCACTACAGAGTTACGTCAACGTAAGGCAGCTTACGCCAACATAATCATGTCAGTGTCTACCCTACAGTGTTCCCTACGCTGACACAACTCACCTAAGTCGACTTAAACTCTACGGCCTGGTCTGCATTGGGGGGACAGGGGACGATCTAAGTTACACAACTTCAGCTATATGAATAACGTAGCTGAAGTCAACGTACTTAGATCGACTTACCATGGTGTCTTCACGGCGGTGAGTCAACTGCTGCCGCTCCCCCATTGACTCTGCCTGCGCCTCTCGCCGAGCTGGAGTACAGGAGTCGACGGGAGAGCACTCGGGGGTCGATTTATCACGTCTAGATTAGATGCGATAAATCGACCCCCACTGGATCGATCACTGCCTGCCGATCCAGCGGGTAGTGAAGACATAACTCCACCTCTCACAGAGGTGGAGTTAAGTCGATATAGCTAGCTTGACGTAGTGGCACTGTAGACACTGCATTGCTTACGTTGACTTGACTTGCCTCCAGGAGCTGTCCCACAATGCCCATTGTGACTGCTCTGGTCACCATTTTCAACTTCGCTGCCCAGAGCAGTCGCTCTGGTGCAGAGCTGCAGACACATTGCTTTTACATGGAGCTGCATGTTATCCTCTGCAAGCGTACCTCTTGCTATCATCTCAAAATGATATCCCCCCTTTTCCCCTGTGCTTTGAACTTTGCAACACCTTCTCAAGACACCCTGCGCTAGAGTTGCACAGTGGGATAGCTACCCATGGTGCACTGTGCTCTGTGTCAATATACGTGCCGCTAGTGTGAACACCCTCCGCCAACACAAGGAGCGTAGAGTAGACATGCACAACCGACTTAGTTACTGTGGTGACTGTATGTCGACTTAAGTCAACTTAATTTTATAGTGTAGATTATGCCCTATTTAATAGATCAAATAGACCTGGCTACCTGAATTCCATTGACAATATTACCCTTCCAGAAGGTTGCTCAAAACAAATCTTTCACTACAACGATTTAGAAGACCAACATACAGGTCCTCTAAATAGGATCCAGGCTAAAAAATGTATTCTTATCCTGGGTGCCAGAGAAACTCAAGCCAGCAGGAAAAATACTGAAGAACTGGGGTGGTTGGTGAAAGATAGGACCCAGCAAGGACCACACCCCCAACAGTGCCCTCACAGACCTAGAACCAGGACTTCTAAATTTGCAATCTAGTCAGTTCAGATAATGCACTGATTTTTGTGGTTTTAAAACTCACATTTGTCTATTTTTAAAATGTTGTTCTCTCCCTTGTGGCTGTGTGAAGGATCCACACAAACAGGGAAGACTGGCTGACTATGCAGGGGAAACAATCAACTGACTACACAAACAGCAGTCACATCCACAAAGTAAATGAAAAAGAGATCTTTCCGATCTTTCACAGTAGTTATAAGCAGCTTAGGTGTTACTTGTAACACCATCAACAGGTAAAAAATTCAGGCAGAAGTGTGATCTTAAAATATAGTACTACTTCAACCATGTGCCCCAACGGGCAATGCAGTTCAGACTCCTACTAGTTGTGTGTCATA
This sequence comes from Natator depressus, assembly GCF_965152275.1. Taxonomy (NCBI): domain Eukaryota; kingdom Metazoa; phylum Chordata; order Testudines; family Cheloniidae; genus Natator; species Natator depressus. Next base: position 343,104,416 of record NC_134234.1, read on the forward strand.
ACTTTGGTGTTAAGGTTACTCCAACTCTACTCTTCTGCTTCCCCACCTCCCAGTGACACACATACTGAAGAAACAACTGCCACCCCCCACAGAGTTATAGAATTAACAGAAAGCTTCAAAATTGTATGCCCTTCCTTCCATAAAAGGGGCAAGAGTTCGGAGAATTAGACTGAAACATGGGAATTAGTTCATAGCTTGGACTGCCATTAACTACGACAATGTACAGCTGTGTTCCACTAAAGTATACTGAAGATATGCACCTGGGCATACACAGTCATAATTTCTCAGAAAAGCTTAGGAGGCTGGTGCGTAATGGAGAGAGATGGATTCAGTACTGTGCTGCAACAGCAGAGCTCAAGAATAGGACTGTCAGAGAGAACGAAATATCAGAGTCCAAGGACACAGTGATGGGAGATAACAGCTTCACGTTATACAGAGGAAAACACTAATGCCATCATTTCAACTCCATAGGAAATAGACGCAAGAACTAGTCGGTACAGCAAAAGCTCACAAGACACTCTCAAAACCAGCATAGTTGCCCTTGGTGCTGGAGTATTAAATTGCTGCAGCAGCATGATGTTATGTAAGCTAAAGCTATGAATGAATGCAGCAAACGTGGACACAGTCTTACGTCTCAAGGAGGCCTATTTTATTTATAATGGTTGCCAAGGTTACTTTAATTCCATCATAGCTCCAAGTAGTCTCTCAGCTCAAACCTCCACACCACTGATCAGGAATCTTGCATAACATTAGCACTGAATAAGCGAATTTAGACAAACTTTAAATCCTTGCATTGGTGATCTTCCAGAAAACACCATCCTAGCCACCATGGATGTAGAGGCTCTACACAAACACCCCACACACGGATGGAATACAAGCTGATAGGAACAGTATCCCTGATGATGCCACAGCACAACTGATTGCTGAGCTCTGTGACTTTATCCGCACGCACAATTATTTCAAATTTGGTGACAATATATACCTCCAGACCAGTGGCACTGCTATGGGCACCCACATGGCCCCACAATATGCCAACATTTTTATGGCTAACCTGGAACAATGCTTCCTCAGCTCTTGTCCACTCACGCCCCTTCTCTACCTACGCTACACTGATGACATCTTCATCATCTGGACCCATGGGAAGGAAACCCTGGAAGAATTCCACCATGATTTCAACAACTTCCACCCCACCATCAACCTCAGCCTGGATCAATGGGAGGTCCACTTCCTAGACACCACGGTGCAAATAAGTGATGGTCACGTTAACACCACCCTATACTGAAAACCCACCAACTGCTATGCCTACCTTCATGCCTCCAGCTTCCATCCCAGACACACCACATGATCCACTGTCTACAGCCAAGCGCTGAGGTACAACCCCTCAGACAGAGACCAACACCTACAAGATCTCCACCAAGCATTCTCAAAACTATGATACCCGCACGAGGAAATAGGGAAACAGATCAACAGAGCCAGATGTGTACCCAGAAGCCTCCTGCTGCAAGACAAGCCCAAGAAAGAAACCAACAGAACTCCACTGGCCATCACATACAGTCCTCAGCTAAAACCTCTCCAACACAACATCAGTGATCTACAACCCATCCTGGACAACAATCCCTCTATTTCGCAGGCCTTGGGAGGCAGGCAGGTCCTCGCCCACAGACAACCCGCCAATCTGAAGCATATTCTCACCAGCAACGACACACTGCACCATAGTAACTAACTCAGGAACCAATCCATGCAACGAACCTCGATGCCAACCCTGCCCACATATCTACACCAGCGACACCATCACAGTACCTAACCTGATCAACCACACAATCACCGGTTCAGTCACCTGCACGTCCACCAATGTAATATACACCATCATGTGCCAGCAATGCCCCTCTGCTATGTACATCGGCCAAACTGGACAGTCCCTACGTAAAAGGATAAATGGACACAAATCAGATATTGGGAATGGCAATATACAAAAACCTGTAGGAAAACACTTCAATCTCCCTGGACACACAATAGCGGATTTAAAAGTAGCCATTCTGCAGCAAAAAAAAAAACAAAAAACAAAAAACAAAAAACCCAAGAACTTCAGAACCAGACTTCAAAGAGAAACTGCTGAGCTTCAGTTCATTTGTAAATTTGACACCATCCGCTCAGGATTAAACAAAGACCGGGAATGGCTAGCCAACCACAAAAGCCATTTCTCCTCCCTTGGTGTTCGCACCTCAACTGCTAGAAGAGGGCCTCATCCTCCCTGACTGAACTAACCTCATTATCCCTACCCTGATTCTTGCTTGCATATTTATACCTGCCTCTGGAAATTTCCACTACATGCATCTGACAAAGTGAGTATTCACCCATGAAAAGCTTGTGCTCTAATACGTCTGTTAGTCTATAAGGTGCCACAGGACTTTTGCTGCTTTTACAGGTCCAGACTAACACAGCTACCCCTCTGATACTTTAAATCCTTGGTTATTACAGAGAATGTTGAAGCAAATTAAGGATACTGTTTTGCTCTGGGGAGTGCTACTGCTGCATGTTCCCCATCAGTTTTGCTTTACTCTTACCCATACAAAAGCATCCAGCTAGACCCAGTCCAAACGAGGTCAGACCCAAGTTAGGTAAAAGCGTATTTAGGTTTTATTTTAAACATGGTTTCCTTTCTTAACAGTGTAATAGACATGACACTAAAGGCTGCTAAGGGAGTTGTCTATAGCACTGTTTAATTAGCAAAGTTCTAGGAAAAATATTCTTAACATTATCCTCTAAAAACAGCAGTAGTTTGTACAGTTATGATCCAAGTGAAGACAGGGCCAAGGAGACTCCCTGAGATCTGCAGCAGTCTGCATCTTAGTCTCACTGTTCTACAAAACCAGATAACAGTAGTAATCTAACTAGCTCAGTCTATATTCCTCCTAGGATTCAAATGCAAAACTTAAGTTTATGACAGCAATTAAGTTTAGGACAAGTCATTTGTCCTATATATTCTATAAGATAGGATATTTGCAGGTCGTGGGTGGAGGAAGGGTAAAGAGAAATTCCCCTCTCTACTCTCTTTCAAATAGCACAAATAAAATTTTAGAAGTGGGGTGCACAGGAAGAGGAGGTTTATCTCTTGGTTTATTTCAGCTACTAATGCACTCAATTATTGGGTCAGTGGCAAAAAAATCAAATACAATCTTGCCCCTACTAAAATTAAGATGTTACCTTTCTGCCTCCCTTTTCATGTCATTGCCACTCTCCCTTTCTTAGATTCCCTATGTCAGCCTTTAGTCCTGTCCCTCCCTGACTCACTCAGAAGTCCACATTCCTCTGACTGAGCCTATAATGCTGCTTCTTCAACCAGCCCGAGACCATGATTGAAGGACGAGAGAGCTGCCTCTGAAGAATCGCTATCCTTTGCTGGCATTTAACGTAAAGAATTGAACTTGGTTTGGCACTAATGCTGCCACGAGATATGCATCACAAACAAAAGGGAAGTAGGACAGGATAGCTTCTCCATTCCTCCCTCACCCAGCATGATACAGCAGTAGCTCCTTTCTTCAGGAGTATCAGAATGGAACTGACATGACCCTGAAGTCCTCTCCCATGTGGGTGTAGAAGAGGTCAAATTTCTCTTCTAAATGGAATGCCCCAGTGGCAGCACAGGATCATTTCTATGATGTTCCTGTATAAAACATTTTCCAATGACCCAAAAAAATCAGTAGAAACTGATCCTGATGGCATCCCCTTTGCCGCACTTGCTCCTGCAGAAAGCCACTTGGTAACTGCAGTATGATCTTGCATCAAATTTAATTCACATTTTAAAACATTTTCTATTGTTTGTAAATACCCACTTAAAGATAAGAGTAGCTGCAATATCCATTTTAGGCACAGTACATAGAGTCCTCAGGCTCGTGAAATTACAGTATGGCCCTCAACTGACAAAGTTGGGCACCCTTAACCTATCCTGTATTACGCTACATTTCCAAGGAACTCTCTTCCCTTTTAATCCTCGAAGACTGAACCCGAACGAGTCTCAATAATATTAAGCTAATTTTCTACAGCCTCTCAAAAATCTTATTCTCAAAATTACATTTTTTAGTTGGCTCACATATGGAACCATGTCACATGGATCAACAATTGGATGAAGAACTAAGTGATGATGGGAGAGCCACAAGAGTGTGTGTTGAACAGATCTGATCTCATTTAACACCTTCAATGAATGGATTTAGAAGAATAAAAATAGCATATAAATGGACTATGCAGATAACACTAATGTGGGAGGAGTTATGAACTCCAACAAGGCCAGAGAAGTTACATAACAGGGAATGACCCTGTTCTGGCTGAAAGATAAACTAGTGTCCCATAGGCTTCTCCCCCCACCCTAGATGCTATAATTCCAATGCAGAAGCCTAATTTATTCTATTTCTACTATGCTCATCTCTGTGGTATCTAAATGCCTTACAAATTACGTAGTCATAAAAAAATCTGGTGCTGTGTGGCATTCTACCACTTTTTTTCCCCACTATACTTGAGTTTTTGTTTGTGTTTTTTTGGTCTCTTGTTCATCTCGCTCACCATTTACTGATTCTGTTACTCTAGTAGGAGGCAGTGGTTAATGTAAAAAAAGCTAAGGTGAAGCAATGAGTCTTGTGTTTCAGCCTGAACTAGAAAGATTCATTATCTCACTCACAGTACTGTAACAGTACTTAACCTAAGTGACTTAAAACCCACCCTGTGAAAAATCCTGATTCTGAGCTGCAATTCTCCTGGCATTAGTCTTAGTGGCAGCAAGTTAGATTACATCATCCATCAGAGCCTAAGGAAAAGATCACCAGTGATGTAGCAGTTTGTTCACAAACCCCTAGAATCAGATTAAGGCTTTAATGTAATTTGATATCAGGGATTCCAAGCTCTCAGGTGGTGTACAGAATTGGTTCTAGCTCTAACAGTTTGCAACCATTAATTAATTAATTAGCAACCATTAATATCAGATAATTTAAAAGTGGAAAGCAAGATGGTAAACGGAATAATGTGATTTTACTGTTCTAGATCTTCTGATCCAATGAAAAAAACAAATGGACACCACTTGATGGCTGGAATTCTCAGCATTTCTTTCTACCCTACTAGTTTAAAATATATAGGGACTTTAAGACAAGTCACTATTTATTTTGTTTTATACACATTCATTGGAAGAGTTTTGCTCTTTTGGCACTGGTCCAAAGCTATAGGTTTCATGATTATACACATTACAAACTTATTTTTTTTACCATACTTCCACAGAAAAAAAATTCACCTGCTAATCCTTAGTACACCAGGCTACACACATCTCTGTTGTACCTGCTTCCCTTCACGATATTTGACAAGACTGACAAAGCGATGCCTACAATTTAAGTAATATCAAATAAGAGTGGCCACGAGGACACCGAAAAGGCAAGCATTTCTTTCTTCCCATTGCTACCAGTGTGGCACAGAACAAAAATCAGTTCACTCTAAAGCTTTGACAGATAGGTTACTCACTGGAGTCCTCACTAGCTCCTACAGGCAGCCTGAAAATATCACACCATAAAGAATCCAGCCACCATGGCATACAAACACACAAAGGAAAAACACAGATCCACCATGAGTTTCTGCTTCTTGATATTTTCACGCCCTTCCACACTCAGATTTTCAGAATTCAACACGTCCTTATGTGCAGAAGCAAAATACCAGGAGTAGGCAGTGGGATTATATACCAGTTACAAAACACAGTATTAAATTCCCTTCATTTTCAGGTCAGTGTGACAGTGACTCAGACAGTAAATGCCTGGTTCAAAAGTGTATGCAACCCAATATTAAGGGTTTGTGGCTCAGACCGTCGTAGCTGAGTCAAGTATTGTAAGTAACCAGGGACTCAGAAACCAGCTCCAAAAAGAAAACCAAAAGCACCACTAGGGTTAGAAGTTATGCCCAGGAGCCAGCCGTTCTAAAACTCTAAGTGTCAGACAGTGGACACTATTAAAGCCTGTTGGACTGATTTGCTGGATTCCTCTTTTGACACGGTCTCCCACAGTATTCTTGCCAGCAAGTATGGGCTGGATGAATGGACTATAAGGTGGATAGAAAGTTGGCTAGATTGTCAGGCTCAACGGGTAGTGATCAATGGCTCCATGTCTAATTGGCAGCCGGTATCAAGTGGAGTGCCCCAAGGGTCGGTCCTCGGGCCAGTTTTGTTCAATATCTTCATTAATGATCTGGAGGATGGTGTGGATTGCACTCTCAGCAAGTTTGCAGAGGACACTGAACTGGGAGGAGAGGTAGATACGCTGGAGGGTAAGGATAGGATACAGAGGGCCCTAGACAAATTAGAGGATTGGGCCAAAAGAAATCTGATGAGGTTCAACAAGGACAAGTGCAGAGTCCTGCACTTAAGACGGAAGAATCCCATGTACCGCTACAGACTAGGGACCGAATGGCTAGGCAGCAGTTCGGCAGAAAACGACCTAGGGTTACAGCGGACGAGAAGTTGGATATGAGTCAACAGTGTGCCCTTGTTGCCAAGAAGGCCAATGGCATTTTGGGATGTATAAGTAGGGGCATTGCCAGCAGATCGAGGGACATGATCATTCCCCTCTATTCGACATTGGTGAGGCCTCACCTGGAGTACTGTGTCCAGTTTTGGGCCCCCCCACTACAAGAAGGATGTGGAAAAATTGGAAAACGTACAGAGGAGGGCAACAAAAATGATTAGGGGACTGGAACACATAACTTATGGGGAGAGGCTGAGGGAACTTGGATTGTTTATTCTGCGGAAGAGAAGAATGAGGGGGGATTTGATAGCTGCTTTCAACTACCTGAAAGGGGGTTCCAAAGAGGATGGATCTAGACTGTTCTCAGTGGTAGCAGATGACAGAACAAGGAGTAATGGTCTCAAGTTGCAGTGGGGGAGGTTTAGGTTGGATATTAGGAAAAACTTTTTCACTAGGAGGGTGGTGAAACACTGGAAGGGTTACCTAGGGAGGTGGTGGAATCTCCTTCCTTAGAAGTTTTTAAGGTCAGGCTTGACAAAGCCCTGGCTGGGATGATTTAGTTGGGGATTGGTCCTGCTTTGAGCAGGGGGTTGGACTAGATGACCTCCTGAGGTCCCTTCCAACCCTGATATTCTATGATTCTCTTAACTCCTGGCTCATTTAAAACCCACCACTACAGCAGAAGCATCACTGTAATATCTGGGCTTTAAAATCAGTTGAAAGAAAAGGAGTACTTGTGGCACCTTAGAGACTAACCAATCTATTTGAGCATAAGCTTTCGTGAGCTACAGCTCACTTCATTGGATGCATTCAGTGGAAAATACAGTGAGGAGATTTATATACACACAGAACATGAAAAAATGGGTGTTTATCATACACACTGTAAGGAGAGCGATCACTTAAGATGAGCTATTACTTAGCAGGAGAGTGGGGTGGGGGGGAAGAAAACCTTTTGTAATTATAATCAAGGTGGGCCATTTCCAGCAGTTAACAAGAACGTCTGAGGAACAGTGGGGGGGGGGGGGGAATAAACAAGGCGAAATAGTTTTACTTTGCGTAATGACTCAACCACTCCCAGTCTCTATTCAAGCCTAAGTTAATTGTATCCAATTTGCAAATTAATTCCAATTCAGCAATCTCTCGGAGTCTGTTTTTGAAGTTTTTTGTTGAATAGCCACTTTTAGGTCTGTAATCGAGTGACCAGAGAGATTGAAGTGTTCTCCAACTGGTTTATGAATGTTATTATTCTTGACATCTGATTTGTGTCCATTTATTCTTTTACGCAGAGACTGTCCAGTTTGACCAATGTACATGGCAGAAGGGCATTGCTGGCACATGATGGCATAGATCACATTGGTAGACGTGCAGGTGAACGAGCCTCTGATAGTGTGGCTGATGTGATTAGGCCCTATGATGGTGTCCCCTGAATAGATATGAGGACACAGTTGGCAACGGGCTTTGTTGCAAGGATAGGTTCCTGGGTTAGTGTTTTTGTTGTGTGGTATGTGGTTGCTGGAGAGTATTTGCTTCAGGTTGGGGGGCTGTCTGTAAGCAAGGACTGGCCTGTCTCCCAAGATTTGTGAGAACGATGGGTCGTCCTTCAGGATAGGTTGTAGATCCTTGATGATGCATTGGAGAGGTTTTAGTTGGGCGTTGAAGGTGACGGCTAGTGGCGTTCTGTTATTTTCTTTGTTGGGCCTGTCCTGTAGTAGGTGACTTCTGGGTACTCTTCTGGCTCTGTCAATCTATTTCTTCACTTCAGCAGGTGGGTATTGTAGTTATAAGAATGCTTGATAGAGATCTTTTAGGCGTTTATCTCTGTTTGAGGGGTTGGAGCAAATGCGGTTGTATCGTAGAGCTTGGCTGTAGACAATGGATCGTGTGGTATGGTCTGGATGAAAGCTGGAGGCACGTAGGTAGGCATAGCGGTCGGTAGGTTTCCGGTACAGGGTTGTGTTTATGTGACCATCGCTTATTAGCACTGTAGTGTCCAGGAAGTGGATCTTTTGTGTGGACTGGTCCAGGCTGAGGTTGATGTTGGGATGGAAATTGTTGAAATCATGGTGGAATTCCTCAAGGGCTTCTTTTCCATGGGTCCAGATGATGAAGATGTCATCAATGTAGCACAAGTAGAGTAGGGGCATTAGGGGACGAGAGTTGAAGAAGCGTTGTTTTAAGTCAGACATAAAAATGTTGGCATACTGTGGGGCCATGCGGGTACCCACAGCAGTGCCGCTGATTTGAAGGTATACATTGTCCCCAAATGTGAAATAGTTATGGGCGAGGACAAAGTCACAAAGTTCAGCCACCAGGCTAGCCGTGACATTATCGGGGATACTGTTCCTGACGGCTTGTAGTCCATCTTTGTGTGGAATGTTGGTGTAGAGGGCTTCTACATCCATAGTGGCCAGGATGGTGTTTTCAGGAAGATCACCGATGGATTGCAGTTTCCTCAGGAAGTCAGTGGTGTCTCGAAGATAGCTGGGAGTGCTGGTAGCGTAGGGCCTGAGGAGGGAGTCTACACTCTTTACCTTAATATGCAGCACTGAGACAGTTTACAGTAAAACTAAGCATATGTTTATTAATAAAAAATACAAATTTATGTGATACTAAACAGAAAAAGGCAGGTATGGTTACAAACAATAACAACAAGTTTTAGTCACTAAAACTTAACTTTCGCAAGCTACAATCTTTGTCTAAACAGTTTACATCAAGTCATCAGCATCCCTAGCCCTTCAGACAAGAGCACCTACCATTCACAGAATCAGAGGGTGCTGTTTCTTTTGTTCCCTATGTGAGGGATAACAAGAGAGGCCCCTTTTCTTCCCCTCTTATAGCCCAGAAAGCCTTTAAAATATATTCTTTGAAAAGAACCCAGATAAAGTTCCTCTCCCCTGCTGCTTGTTCTCTGGTGTGCAGGTACTAAGCCTGTTCTTCATCCTGTGGTTAATTTGCTTTTTTGATTGGCTTGATCACTTTGTTTACTTTAGATGCAAATGTACTTCTATTGACCTTTGCTCGTAATCAAGCCATGCTGTTTTCTCATCTGTCTGTTAACTTTGTCCATGCTGACAGTTAAATCCACATTCCTTTGCCTAGGGCAAGTGTGTTTATCAGCTGTCTCGAAAACACATTTTAAGAACATATTTCAAACACACATACATAACTCTGTATACACAACCCCTACATACATCGCACAATGATATTCATGACCAGCATGTCACCAGTTTTCATATGATACCTTACAAGGCACTGGCTAAATATTCTGACAACAATGTACAGGGTGAGCCTTTTGCCAGCTGGCATAAAACAGGCTCTTAGGGTCACAATAGGCGAGTGGGTTTTTTAAGCTCTGCCTTATAGCTCTTTAAATTTTTCCTCTCCCTACTTAAAAGACATCCCTTGACTCTGCCCTAACCACTGTCCTGCCTGTAGCCTTTCCTTTCTCAATAAAGAGCTTGATGATCTTGATGATCACTTTAGATAAGCTATTACCAGCAGGAGAGTGGGGTGGGAGGAGGTATTGTTTCATGGTGTCTGTGTATATAATGTCTTCTGCAATTTCCACAGTATGCATCCGATGAAGTGAGCTGTAGCTCACGAAAGCTCATGCTCAAATAAATTGGTTAGTCTCTAAGGTGCCACAAGTCCTCCTTTTCTTTTTGCAAATACAGACTAACACGGCTGTTACTCTGAAATAAAGAGCTTGAGACCATCACCTTCACAACTCCCCAAGCACCCTTCCTCAAAATATCCTCCTGAGGTTTGGCCTGGGTATAGCACAGAATTCCCATTCTGTCACTGAACTTCCAAATTTTCACTGAAGACTCCTCCTCTGCAGGCTCTGTACAGCCTCTGACACTGGATAATTCCAGGCTCCTGAACATCCAACATAGGTTCCATCCAGCCATGGTTCCACACTTATATCTAATGGCTCTCTCCTAATAGTGACAAGTCCTCTGCACCTCTTTCACTCCCCACTCACTGTCGTTTCCTATCTAGCCCCCATTTCTTTCATACATCCCTTAAACCTTAACCATTACTTTTATGCTCATAATACTAAACAGTAACATTTCTTGAAAAATTGATTACTCTTCTTTCTTCATCCTCTCTGCCTCTTGACCAAGGAAAACTTGTCATTACCCCTAAACTTTTCAGTTAAATGCCTCAGACAAGCAGTTCTCTTGGGCAAGAGCATCATCAAACATGACTCTCTCTCCAGTCATCCCCTCAACTCACATCTTCCATTTCCTGCCTTTGGATGTAATCATGGTATCTTCCTGACCCCAAACTTTCCTCTTACTAGTCATCTGACTGGAGCAGGAGCCCACTGGCCAAGGTGCTGTACAAATACAGACCAAAAAGACATTCCCTACTCAAAGAGAGGTAATTTCTTCCTGCATCACCACTTCCATGTTACCCAGCTACGCTACTGCCTTGACTCCACTTCTAGGCCTTCATCTCCTCTCACTGGTTCTTCAGCCTCCTTCAAGTGTCAACTCTCCAAACCCAAGCATGTGCAGCAGAATGCCCTCCTTCTCATATGTACAAATAAGCATGACCATGTCATCCCATCCTCAAACAAGTCCATTGGTTCCCCAATCATTTTAGGACACAACTCAGTTAATCTTTGTTATAAAGTCTTCTGTGGAGTTGCACCAACTTCTGCTCACTCTCTTATAACACCTGCTTCATCTCTTAATTTTACTATTGTTGGTGAAGGGTTTTTTCCTCTGCAAATCCAGCTGCCTGGAACAACCTTCCTTTATACTTTGGGGACAGCTCTCCGATTTGGAATGTAGCAAGGAGGCATGGCCTTCCTGAGAGGCGGACACGAACGGAACACCGCAAGCCAGCTGGTGGGCGGAGCCAGGAGGACCATGCCCTGCACACCAGAAGCAGACGGGCTGGACAGGAAGAGGAAGTATAAAAGGCCAGCCCCGCAGCTCAGTTGGGAGGGAGCTGCCAAGGGAGACAGATGTATCTTCCCTGTTGCTGGAATGGGATCCCAAGGAGAACCGTGGCTGACCAGGGCGTCTGCACGAGCTTCCCAAAACCCCGGCCACTCCCAACACTGAGGAGCTGCTACTGCTACCCTTTCCAGTATATCCCGGGGAGACTGAGGACGACCCCTGGACACTGGTACACCCAAGGGGGAGAGTAGGAAGCAGTCCAGGAAAACCAGACAACAGTCTGGTTGAGAGCTGACCCGATACAAGGTCAACGTGTTGCGGGCGGATCCCTGCTGACCCAGTGGCAGACCACGCCACCACCGTTAGGGCCCTGGCTGGGATGAGGTGAAATCAGGCGGGCTCGCGACCCCCCTGCCGCTCCCCCTCCTTAGGCCAGGAGGCCTGCACTCCTCGGACACCTCTGCCGGAGCCCCAGAGCCTGTGCATGGTGCTCAACTCTGCCGGAGCCTCACAGATGGAGTTTGGGCTACAGCTCTGCCTGACTGCAGGCCAGAGCCCGGGCTGTTTACTGTCTCGCCCCACTTGAGGGCTGGGCTTCTAACTTAGTACCACTCTGTCCTGACCACTGGCCAGAGCCCAGACTGTTTGCGGCCCTTCCCTGTTTGAAGATCGGGGCCCACTGAGCACTGCTAAATCCCCCTTTCTTTGTTTTGGAGTGTATTCTAGCAGACCAGACTGCAAGAAGGCATGGCCCCCCACTCAGAGGGACGGTCATGACCACCTACATGGACACTGGTTCATCCTGTCTCCTACAAACTTCTACATGACTTTCTGATCAACAATCATCTTCACTTACAAGAACTGAACATGTGATATGATGCACATGTGTTTGAGCAGGATTGCAGAATAAGCAAGTGTCTGCTGCAAAATCAGAGAAGTCTCAAAATCATGCCTAGCATGACCGTATCTTCATTATATCAATTTATTTGGCCATAAAGGGCCACTGTTTTCTTTTAACCACTTGCATACCATGTCTCCCTGATATATGACCACTCCAGTTAAATAAGTGAAGCAGCACTGCTTTTGATATATGGGATGTCAAACCACAGCCTACAGCAGGGGTAGTCATTAGGTGGACCACAGGCTAAATCCGGACCACCAAACATTTTTGAACAGACACCAAAATCTTTTTATTTACTTATCATTATTGGGTTTTTTTTATTATTTTCTTCTCTGGAGTCTGGACGTTGACCAAGAAATTTGGACCTTGACAAAAAATGACTACCCCTGGCCTATGGTGTTCAACATCAGTGACATGGCCAACAGCTGCCCTCATGTTTAATACTGAGATGAGAAGATTCCAAGACTAGATGTCTGCATGCAGTGCTCATCTTGAGATGCACAACCAAGAATTCTTGCATATTGAGATCTGTAGTTTCCACAGGCTGCACTTCCACATTGAGAGGACAGCTGCAACCTGTTAGTTTATGCATGTGACATTTGAGCTCGTCAATGCAGCCTTCGACGGGATAAAGTTTGGATACCCCAATGTACATCCAAAGGACTAAACAATTATACTTTTTCTTCTGCCCTCAGACCCACAGGGCACAAGAATGACGGCAATTTACTAAGAGAAAAGCAAAGCTGCAAGCTGTTGCTTCAGGGACTTAGGCAAGGAGATGGCCAATGGAGTTGCTACAGCAAGTGTTCCCAAAACAGATTTGGTTTTGGAAGTCTTTAAACGACTTTACACATCATGAGAATTGCTTGAGGAAATCAAATCTCAAGTTCTTCAATCTTATTTCTACACTTGCCAAGTCTCAACATTTCAGAGCACCAGACTGACTTTCGAGAGCCCAGAAAGGCTTTGCTGAAATTCAATATATTGAGTTTATTTATATTGAGTTAAGCGTTTGGTGAATTTGATTTTGGTTTCCTTCACTGTCTTTATAACGACACCTGTTACAGACTGTACGGCATTTCTATCAAGCTTTAGGGTACAAATCAGTAAAAATTGGAGTTTGCTAAACCCTTATTCCTTTTTATAGCACTCCCATCAACCACTCTGTCTTTATCTTAAAAAAAAAAAACACACACACACCACTACTGCAAACAGGGGGCTGGATGGCTCACACTATTAATGGGACACAGTTTTTCACCTCTAGGCTGCTGGTACAAATCTAGATCAGTAGCAACTAGCAACTCTATCTGACAAATGTTTAGCAAATTATGAAAATTAGTTTAGAGGGCACTTGGGTTGAGAACTCATCACAAAAACTGAGCCACCAATGCTGTCATTTAGTGACAGTTTTGTGGCAGAAATCGCAGGAGAGAGGAAAACATGAATGGGCCAGAGAGAGTGAGCTCCACTCTCCCCACTACAGATGGTTCCTTCAAGTCAAGGTTGAGGCATTAAGGAGACGCTTGTACTGCAAATGCCTATGCTATGCCTCCCCACAGAGGACTTCACATAAGAGATTTAAAGCTCACATTACCTCTTTTCTTAGATTCTTCTTTAGTCTCTTATTGGGTCTAGTGTGCTTTGGATACCTTGGTCTAAATTTTGTGGGTGTCTCAAACAGCCTCCAGCACTCTCACTGTGAGACTGGATCTTACTTCTCTTCCATGCCTAGTCGAGACTTTACATCTCCCCCTCATCCTAATACAAATTGCCTCAGGTTCCCAGTCTTGATCCACTTCTCCATATCTTACCTCCCTACGGGAGAACTCAACGCTAGATCAGAAATCACTTTTCAGAGACGACATTTAACTTTACATCTCCCTCAGTTCATTCTCTTCATTTACCTTATGCTTGGCCTGTCAGCTCAAATCTACAGCATAAGAACAGCCATACTGGGTCAGACCAAAGGTCCATCTAGCCCAGTATCCTGTCCCCTGACAGTGACCAATGCAGGTGCCCCAGAGGGAATTAACAGAACAGGAAGTCATCAAGTGATCCATCCCCTGTCACCCATTTCCATCTTCTGGCAAACAGAGGCTAGGGATATCATCCCTTGCAAATAGCCATTGATGAACCTATCCTCCATGAATTTATCCAGTTCTTTTTTGAACCCTGTTATAGTCTTTGCCTTCACAACATCCTCTGGGGCAAGGAGTTCCACAGGCTGACTATGCGTTGTGTGGAAAAAAAATACTTCCTTTTGTTTGTTTTAAACCCGCTGCAGATTTTCATTTGGTGACCACTAGTACGGTGTTATCGGAAGGAGTAAACAACACTTCCTTATTTACTTTATTTTATAGACCTTTAGCATATCCCCCCTTGGTCGTCTCTTTTCCAAGCTGAAAAGTCCCAGTCTTAATCAATCTCGCCTCATATGGAAGCCATTCCATACCTCTAATCATTTTGGTTGCCCTTTTCCAATTGCAATTTATCTTTTTTGAGATGGGGTGACCACATCTGCAAGCAGTATTCAAGGTGTGGGCATACCATGGATTTATACAGAGGCAATATGATATTTTCTGTCTTATCTATCCCTTTTAATGCTTCCCAACATTCTGTTCACTTTTGACTGCTGCTGCACATTGAGTGTAAGTTTTTAGAGAACTATCCACAACTCCAAGATCTCATAATTTCCTATTAAATGTTTTCAAGACTAACTTCTTCCTTGTGAGCAGAATTTCCTCTAATCTCTCATGTCATGCATTTATTCCCCTCTGCCTTCTTTATATATATACAAATCAACCGTATGTCTCTTTGAGGCTATCACCTTAACTTATGCTCCCAAAAAATCACAAAATTTGGAAACATCCTGGACCATTAACCTTTTTCTTCTCATCTGCAAGTCATCCAGTACCATCCTCAGAATACACTCACTGCTGAAATCTTTACTTACACTTTCATCATTTCTTGTCTCAATATTTATCACGTCATTTTGTAGACTTTTGGAAGGCTTACACTCAACTTCACAGGGTCAGAATGTTGCATCCAGACTATTCTCTCCTTTCAGGAAGTATGACTATATTACCCCATCTTTCACTATGGTCACTGGCTTGAAGTCCATCACCAACTGAAAACTCCCTTCCTAGCTTTCATAACTAGGGACTTGTTGCACCCTATCACCGTCATAACCACTTCAAATAATTCCGCTCCTCCAGTCTTTGCTACCTTTCAGTCCTCTCTTTAAAACTTCCCAACACTGCAAGTGACTCTCACTCAAGTTGACCTGTGTCTTCCCTTTACAACACCTCACCATTTTTTAAAATCTTGCCTTCAACACTTCCTGTTTGACGTAGAACATTGTATTACAGATGCTAGAGTGCCGATGCTCAGAATACACCCCAAGAGGCAAAATACGCTTTCTAAAGTCTTAAATATGGCCTATGGCCCATTTCTCGACTGCTTGGTGAGGATCAAAGCTGATCAGCTATAGGTTTTTAAATCACAGGTAAATTCAAAACATGAAGTTTCTATTCCTTTGTCAAGGAAGTATAAATATCATGTACTTAGAATTTATGTCAATTTTAATACAAATTGGGTGTGGGCTTCAGACTCCTTGCCAACTGATACTGTTTCACTCATTCATCAGAGTTTAGGTACCCTTAATTATACTGCATTTCCTCATTTCTGCACTTTCTATGCCCTTCACTGTGTTAACATTTACTCATCTTTACTGCTTTTATATTTTACTATTGTTTTTCTCTTTACATGTCACTTTTCCTTTTCTACCTGCAAGAGTCTCTGTATACAACTTAAGGTATTGGTCTTTCAACAAAGGTCTGAATATATCATTCAGAAGGTGCTACCTAAAAATAAATTGCATACATGCTGAGGGAGAGGGCCCAAGTGTATTATAATTATAACACTGCCTCCAAATGGTTTGTATGCCAGTTAGTAAAATCCTATCACACTCATTATGAGCAGCAGTTGGGAATTCAGCCTAAGGAGAAACATTTATTACCCTGGTATAACTGATCACTATAGATTAGAATGAAATTGAGTAAATGGCAAACACACACGAGTAAAATAAGATAGTCTGTGTTCCATTCAGGTTATCTAAAAATCCTCCTATACAACAAGTGAATAAAATGGTGTGAGAACCTCACACCAAACAATTGAATTTATTATGGAAAAGCAGCCATTTCAACCCTTATGTTCCCTGATACAATCAAATTAGCGAAGAGTCAAGGTCAAAATCACCATTTAAACATGCCACATGAGTGTCATTTATATGCTGCAAAGTAAAATACCCAACTGCAGCTCACTTGTCAGGTGATGCGCCAGTCTGGTGAGCCTCAGGCACATATTTTGATTTATTCATTTTACTGAGGAATTTTATAGTTACAGTGAAGTTACACTCAGATGAGTGACACTGTCATAAGATGCACCTTGCTACCCTATGCGTCTGTACCCTCTGTTTTCAATTTTAAGCCCACTTAGTTTACAGACAAAACCTACAGCTTTTACTGCCATCAATATTGCAGAGGCGGACTAGCTATGGAGGAGCAAGCTGTATTCTACTTTGCTTCATGAATCAACAGGATTGCCAGCTCAGTTCTGATTCCAGAACCTTTATGCTGATAATGTTAAGAAGCAGAAAGAACACAGCTTGACATTAAGAAAGCAAGCTTTGCTTTCAGTGCTGAAAGCTAGGAAAAAAGTTCACTTTCAATTTGTAAAGTGAGCATATATATTAATATAAAATTCTGCAACTGTATAGTGCCTTTCCTCAGAAGAGCTCAATATGCTTCATAAACAAATATGCCTTACCCGTAGGGCAGGTGAGTATTAAATTGCTATGCTATGCACACCTGTGTAAGTAAGTGTACACTCATTTTACAGATTTTGAAAACAAGTTGTAGCAATAAGCCCAAGGACACATAGTAAATCTATTGCGTAGTCTTGATTTTCATGCCCCTACTCTTACCAACTTACCACACCACAGTCACTAATGCCAACATTTCCAAAGTTTTCTGATTTTGGATACCTCATTTTATGACTGTCCAATGTCAATTACCTTAAGCCTGATTTTTAAAGCTCTCACTCACTTCCAACTGAAGTCAAGAGGAGCTCATCTAAGTAGTAAGTTGCAATTGGGAATTTTAATTTGTTAAGACTAAATGACTGATGTGAATTGTCTAAATGACTTTGACCTCTGAAAGTCTGGTCCACAGTATCTTAAAAACTGACATTCCCATAATCGGCAGCCACTTTTGAAAATTTGGGTCTACACACAGAATTCTAAGATGTCAGAGAAGTAGGTACAAAAACGTTAGCATGCAGCAACTCGGTATAGTGAAAATGAGGACAAACATTAAAGCACCAGGCATGAGAAAAGGTTCTTAACTTTACTTACTCTTGTCCCAATTAAGTTAATGTGATTAAAGTTAAGCATGTGCACACAACTTTGTAGGATCAGGACCTAAATGTTCATCATGTCATTTTGCTATTGATCAGATATTACAATCCCATCATTAAACTAACACAGCATTACAAAATCACTGAAGTTTACCAATTTAGGCACATTTACCCACCCAGCCTTTACCATGGTGATGTGTGTGTTAATAATTATATCCTCATGCAAAGGAAAAATATTTGCCTATGCAACTAGAATTTTGCAAGACCAAATTAATATATACTATTAACACTTTTAAAACGAGAGAATAATAGAAGGGGGGAAAAAAGCATTGGCTATTAATCCTCAGAGATCATACCTACACTACGAAAAAGAAGTATTTTAGGCATGTTACATAATGTGTTAACACACGTTAAAATCATAGTGTAGACAAGGTAAATTGCAGGTTTAGCAGATTAGTCAGTCAAGATAAATCTTAACAGAGAGCATACTTTTTTCTTGACCAGCCAACACACTAAAACTATAACTTATCCTGTCTACAACAGGATTTTAACATGCATTAATGATTAGTTAACATGTTTAAAATATGCTTTTTCCCTAGTGAAGACAAGGCCTGAAAGTCTTAAAGCCAAGCAAAGATATGTTTTACTTCTGTATATTGCCTTAAAAGTTGCATACATTTGCTTTAAATTTACTACTGTACCAAAAGGACCGTGGATGTGTAAACCTAGTTTAAATAAATGCAGAGACAACCCTTCAGTCACTGGAACAAACCCACGCACTGAAGCAACTGGAAAGCAATAGCATTGCAGAAGGAGAAGGAACAGCATGTACTCCCAGACATCCTCATTCAACACATTTTACTTCCTATAGCAACCACACAGATTCACAGCCTATAAACAATCCCACCATGCTAGGCAATGGAGGTGGTGGTTGGTTTTGCTCCATGAATACTCTGCTCCTACTGCACGGAGGATCAGCTCCCTCTGGTTGGGTATTGTTTGTTTCCTTTATCTCAGGCCCTGTCTCTGCTGAGTTTAGAAGTACCTGGAGACAGGGATGAGAACTGTTCCCAGGCAGAAAATCATCACCGACATCAATATTCCCCCTCCACCTGGGAGATTTAGAAGGTCAAATATGTCATGATCCTTGACACAGAAGATCCATGACCATGCTTTTTGTCTGGTCAAGCAAGCACTGGTCCTTGGGAGAAAATATGAAGGAAAACAGGTGTCCTTCCCAAGGATGGCAGACTCCAAGAAGGGGATGAAGGAATAGGGTGATATCACATGGTGGGGATATAGATAATGTGAGGTTACCTAAGAACAAAAAAAAAAAAGGAGTACTTGTGGCACCTTAGAGACTAACCAATTTATTTGAGCATAAGCTTTCGTGAGCTACAGCTCACTTCATCAGAATGCATCCGATGAAGTGAGCTGTAGCTCACGAAAGCTTATGCTCAAATAAATTGGTTAGTCTCTAAGGTGCCACAAGTCCTCCTTTTCTTTTTGCGAATACAGACTAACACGGCTGCTACTCTGAAACTTAAGAACAAAGATGACCAAGGACGCAGTAGTATCAAATTATGGGTACTCCACTCTTTCTCCAAGAGAGGGTGCCCATAGTGACAGCACATGGCAAAGTCTCAACCTGGGTACTATGGGGTCTCTCCAAGGGCTGGATTAGTGGGTTTATCTGGCATCTCTCTCTTCAGGGAGTTCAATGTCTCAGGTTCTAGTGCTTTTGGTCTCTCTAGGGAGACATCAGGTGGGGCAGGTCCCCCAAACACTGGGTATGCTGTCAAGGGGTCACAAAGAAGTTCTCTCCAGAAGAATAGGAGCTTTGACAGACAGAGATGAGCCCCAATCTTTCTTGAAGAACCCAGATTTCCCCCCCGCCCCAATCCCAGCAGGCTGGCAAGGGAGGATCTCCAAGGAAAACTGGGCTCTCTTACCTAAGAGGCTTGTGGGAGCCCCTTCATGGGGGCAAAGAGATACCCATAGGGTAAGAAGAGTTTCCCTCTCCAAGGATGAGAGTCCCTGTCCCACAGCATGCCTATAAAGGGGTCCCCCATCAAGGGGACAGAGGTGCTTCTCCCAGGGGTCTCTGTAAGGGGGGTCCCACCTGAAGCAAAGGGGGATTTTTGGTATGCAGGCGGCTCTGCCTGAAGGGAATGGGGGTCTCCTCCCCGCAGGGTCTCAGTCACGGTGAATCCCCTTCCCTTTGGGGTCCCGCATTAAGCGGGTCAGGGCCCCCCCCCACGTTCAGGGGAGCAGCGCTGCGGCGGGGGCGGGGGGGGTCGTCCCCGGGCTCCCCCTCACGTTACCTTCTTGACGGTGCGGGGCGCCTCGGTGACGGTGCCGTCGGGGCTGACCAGCGCCTCCCGCCCGGCGCCGCCGCCGTCCCCCCCGTCCCGGTGCCGGTGCTGCGGGTGGTGCGGGTCGCTCCTCTTCATGGCCGACGCCTGCGGCACCTTGGCGGCCCCGGGGGGGAGCCCGGCCGCGGGGAGCCCGGGGCAGCCGCTCACGGGAGGCCGCTCGGCCCCGCACCCCGGGCCGGGGGCCGCCGCCTCACGCTCCCCGGCCGGGGCCGGCAGCGGGCAGGGCGCCCCGGCCACGCCGAGCCCCGGCGCGGGGAGAAGCCCCGGCTCGGCCGGGCGGGAGGGGGCGGCCGCCCCCTTGTCCCTGGGGCCGCCCAGCTCCTTCAGCTCCACGGCGGGGGCCGCCACCTGCACCGACATCGCCGCCGCTGCTCGCCGCCTGCCTGCCTCTGGCTCCCTCAGACCCGGCCGCCGCTGCTCGCCGCCTGCCTCTGGCTCCGGCTCCGGCTCCGGCTCCCTCAGACCCGGCCGCCGCCGCCCCTCACCGGCCGCCGCCGCGCGGGGCACCCCGGGACATGGAGTTCGCCGTCAGGCGCGCGGCGCGCCGGCCGGGCCCCCCAGGACTACAGCTCCCGGCGTGCTGCGCGCCGAGCGCTCCGCCTCATGGCGGCGGGGAGCGCGGGGGGGCATGGGAGATGTAGTCCTCACCTGCCCGGCGCGGCGGCTGGGGTTCCGGCACAGCAGGGATGTGGGCGACTGGCGCAGGTCCCATTGCACGCGCCTGTTTCCCCAAGCCCCAGGTGCATCCACTCAGCCATCCCCCTCGGCCTGGCTCCTAGGTCCCTCCTTTCCCACGGCTGCAGCTGCACGAATTCCCACCAGCCCCTAGGCTGGTACCTGTTTTACAGCCCCTTTTCGTGGTGGGTTTTGCTTTTTTTTGCGGGGGGAGGATTTGTTTTTCTGTTGAGCAGCTTGTAAACTCTTCAGGGCCAGAACTACACGTGCCTGTAAGGCCCAGATCTTGCAAACACAAAGCACGTCCGTGCAGTCCCGTTACAGTCCGACTATTCAAGTGAGTAAAGCTTGAATATTTGCTGAATGGGCCCTACATCACAAACAATATATTTTTTAAAAACACATCGTTACTTGTTTCAGAGGGGTAGCCGTGTTAATCTGTATCAGCAAAAACAACGAGGAGTCCTTGTGGCACCTTAGAGACTAACAAATTTATTTGGGCATAAGCTTTCGTGGGCTAAAACCCACTTCATCAGATGCATGGAGTGGAAAATACAGTAGGAAGATATATATACAGAGTACACAAAAAGATGGGAGGTCAGTTCTCACGAGACAATTCAATTAAAGTGTGTTGCAGTCATGCTTAGAGGCCTCAACCACAACTGAGAGAAGCACAGTCCAGACACACATTTCCTGCCTCAAGCAGCTTACAGGCTAAATAGATAAGACAGTCAAAGTATAGGAGGGGAAACCGAGGCACGCAAAGACTTGCCCAAGGTCACACAGCGGAGACAGGAAGCCATCGCACAATATGCTGTGCCTCCTTAGCAGTTCTACAGACTTGGAGCCTCCTTGCCTGCAACAATATATCAACAGCTGTTGGTGTTTTGTACAGAGGCGGGAACATCTGTTTTGAGGGAGACCCTGGTGACCTTCATATGTCTATAAGGATACAGTTAGCAGAACAGACACTTTTTTTCTTTTCAAAACAATTGTATTGGCTTTGTAAAATATTAGACACCCAAAACTTTTACTAATGGAGAGTCAGGGCTTCCTCATGCCTTTCCAGAAGGGTCAAGTTCGGCTACAATTCAAACCTTTGAAAACGAGAAAATGAAGCATTAAGGTAACACAAACTTAAACTTCTGAAAACCACGAAATACAAAGTTAAGGCACATGCTACAGCCACTCTGTCATTGCTTCTTTGCTCCCAGAGAGCAAGCGTCTCTTTGAGGATGTTTAACAAAAACAAAAACTTGCATCTTTGGAGACCCAGTTCTTTGTCAAAGCTGTAGTCATTGAACTGGGTTTTCAAAGTCATAATTTTATTATTATTAATTGTTATTATTATTATTATTAATTTGTTTGTATTTCCACAGCCCTAGGGGCCAGAGTCATGGACCAGGACCCCATGCTGCTAGGCATGTACAAACATAGAACACAAGAGCGGCCAGACTGGGTCAGACCAAAGGTCCATCTAGCCCAGTATCCTGTCTTCCAACAGTGGCCAATGCCAGGTGCCCCAGAGGGAATGAACAGAACAGGGAATCATCAAGTGATTCATCCCCTGTCGCCCATTCCCAGCTTCTGGCAAACAGAGGCTAAGGACACCATCCCTGCTCATCATGGCTAATAGCCATTGATGGACCTATCCTCCATGAACTTATCTAGTTCTTTTTGAACCCTATTATAGTCTTGGCCTTAACAACATCCTCTGGCAATGAGTTCCATGGTTGACTGCATTGTGTGAAAAAAATATTTCCTTTTGTTTGTTTTAAACCTCCTGTTTATTAATTTCATTTGGTGACCCCTAGTTCTTGTGTTATGAGAAGGAATAAATAACACTTCCTCCACACCAGTCATGATTGTATAGACCTCTATCATATCTATTGTAGACATGCCCTAAGTCAAGTTCCTGCAGACTTGTGGTAGGAAAAAAAGAGAGAATGTATACCATTTATAATGTTGTGACACACTCAGATACCATGGTGATGAATGCTGTATAATGGATATAGATGCAGTAGCCATCTTGCTGATCTATACTATATATATTCTAAACACTGGAAAAGTCAATACCCTCCTACAGTATTTGCTTTTTGATGGCACCCAGTGCACTATAGACATGAACTCAAGATGATTCAGACTGTCTCTGCTTAATAGCATGTGTGCATTTGAGATGAGCAATCTGATTTTCCTACAGCTATTGATTTGTTCTGGCAGTGTTTCTGGGCCAGCCTGTGTGATCATAGGTTTCATTCGTTTAATTAAAGAAAAGGAGACCAGATGGCCGGAGAGCATCGACATTTGTCCCTGGGGATGGATATGGTTAAATGTATTCACTGCCAATATTTCTCAGATTCCTTGAAACCTCTCTTCCGTGACCAACAAAATGCTCATGTGGTTATTCAGGTAGCTTGGGGACCCTCTGCATATTTATCTCCTTATCCCTTCCAAAACCACTTTAATTCAAAAATGCTTTTGATGAGAACATCTATGGATCTCTTCTTGAGCCCAGTTCCATCCATCTAAGGTCCTTATATTGTTCCCATTACCACAGTATCTGAGCCTCTCTCAGTCTTTAATATATTAATACTCACAACACACCTGTGAGATAGGGACGTATTATCCCCATTTTACAGATGGGGAACTCAGGACAGGGGATGAAGTGACTGGCCCAAGGTCACACACAGGCAGTCTGTGGCATAGCAAGGAATTGGACCTGGGTTTCCTCAGTCCAGCCTAGCACTTTAGTCCCTGGACTATCCTTCCTTCTGCTCTGTGCCTCAGTAAAGTAGGAATACAATGCACACTCCACTTGCAAGGTTAAAAATAACTAATAATTATGGATCAGTCTGCTCATCCTCCAGCAAAATATTACAGCCACCTCATAGAAGGGTAAATATCTGCAGATTGGAGACGCAGCCCTATTTAAATTTTCTTAGACATCTCTCATTCAGGTCTGATCTAGGCTTAAAAGTTTTGCTGCCATAGCTATGTTGGTTAGGAGCGTGAAAAAAACCACACACACCCTAACTGGCATAGCTATACCAGGAAAAAGCCGTACTATATATTCTATTATACCACTCAAAAAGTCCTTTTGCGGGTATAGCTTGTTTCATTCAGAGAACTTGTATAAGCTGATTCTCTGCTAGGAAGGTTTGCCAGTATAGCTACAGCACAGACAAGACCCTAGATATTGATCTACCATGACCTCTTTAGCTTGAGAACTCCCACAAGTCCATAGACCAAGGAGGCGTTAGGGCACTTCATGGCTATTGGGTATCTTGAGTAGTAACAAACAAGGGTGGCATTTGCTCCCTTTTGCAATTTCCTACAAATTCTAAGCCTCCATCTTTAAAAGATTGTTTCTCTCGGTCCTGTAAATGACTCCATTAGCTGCCCTCTAAAGCCAGCCTTGCAGAAAACTCTCTCTCACAAAACATAGTGGCAAAGGTATATCCAACTTCTCCCTCAGACAGTCTTTTCAATGAGGTATGAATGCCTAGATGAGCCATTTAAATGCAAATATTTTTGAGTATGGGTGATCTAGGGAGCAAACACTTGATGGAGTCAAAGCACTTTTTGGAAAGCACTGGATACAATGGGCCAGGTTCTGCTCTTGTTTATGCCATTGGAGTGCCAGGGCTGCCACTTCATTGTCTCTGTGCTCTTCCCCACCTCTTTTCCCCTTGTGTTCTTCACAGTGAAACATATTCCTGGCCCCCAGCCTTGGCTGCAAGGAATTTAGGTTTCTCCCTGTCCTTCACCCATGTCATGTTTTCTTTTAGGCCTTGTCTCTAAAATAGACATGAGAACTCCACTGATCGGTTTAGCATCCTCCATGCTTCTGAAATCAAGATGGCAGAGGGAGAGCTTGGAAACGGGTGTGAGGAAGAGCAGTTATGGGATGTAACAGAGGAACGGGGGGGATTTTTTAAAAAAGCATGAAAATAGCAGTTTCCAGGATGAAGCAAAGGGAATTCCCACAATTCCCTGAGGGGGGAGTGCTGTTATCGCACAAGGCGCTGTGAAAACATCCCACAAGGTAGGGTGCTGGACAGCTGAATGGGGCACACCGGGATGCTTATCCATAGTGCAGCACGTCTTTTGCTGATATGGCCTTTCGCAGTGAGGAGTCACTGGCAAAGGCAGATGAGTGTGCATACGTTCTAGTGACATTGAAACATGGGCAGCTGTATGCCAGCAAAAATGCTACCCTTAAAACCTTCTAGCATAGTTGTGATATAGATAAATGCTACGTTGGGGATTTATTCCAATATCATGCCTTGATGGCCTTCCCCAGATGTAGTTCCACCAGTACAAAGCCCTAGCATAGACGAGGAAAGCTGTGATTCACACTGGTGCAGCTTACCCCTGCTAGAAACCAGTTCCATTCCCGTCACTAGTTAGGCACCTCACTGTGGT
Organism: Natator depressus; assembly: GCF_965152275.1. Taxonomy (NCBI): domain Eukaryota; kingdom Metazoa; phylum Chordata; order Testudines; family Cheloniidae; genus Natator; species Natator depressus. The sequence continues at coordinate 343,129,611 of NC_134234.1, forward strand.
CTTGTGTGGACAAACATTCCTAACCAGGCCTTGTAACTGGTAAGGCCAATCCTGTATCCCACAGCACGCAGGAGTGGGACTCTTCCTGTCCTTTCCTTTCACAAGTACCTTCCTGCTTAATAGTTAAGTCCAAAACAGACTGCAAAGAGTTACAAAGGGATCTCACAAAACTGGGTGACTGGGCAACAAAATGGCAGACGAAATTTTAATGTTGATAAATGCAAAGTAGTGCACACAGGAAAAGATAATCCCAACTATACATACAAAATGATGGGGTCTTAATTAGCTCTTACCACTCAAGAAAGAGTTTGCAGTCACTGTGGATAGTTCTCTGAAAACATCTGCTCAATATGCAGCAGCAGTCAAAACAAAAAAAAACCCCTAACAACATGTTAGAAACCATTAGGAAAAGAATGGATAATAAGACAGTAAATATAATGCTGCTATGTAAATTCATGGTATGCGCACACCTGGAATACTGCGTGCAGTTCTGGTTGCCCTATCTCAAAAAGCTACATTAGAAATGGAAAAAGTACATGGAATTTCAACAAAAAATGATTTGGGGCCTGGAACAACTTCCATATGATGCGAGATTAAAAAGACCAGGACTTTTCAGCTTGGAAAAGAGGCGGCTGAGGAGGGAGGATATGACAGAGGTCTATACAGTCATGACTGGTGCGGAAAAAATGAATAAGGAAATGTTATTTACTCCTTCACATAACACAAGGACCAGTTAATAGGCAGCAGGTTTAAAACAAACAAAAGACACTACTTCGCACAATGCACAGTCAACCTCATTGCCAGGGGATGCTGTGAAGGCCAAAACTACAACTGGGTTCAAAAAAGAATTGGATAAGTTCAGGGAGAACAGGTCCATCAATGGCTTTGAGCCAAGATGCTCAGGGATGCAACCCCATGCTCTGGGTGTCCCTAAGTCTCTGACTACCAGAAGCTGGGACTGGATGACAGGGGATGGATCACTCAATAATTGCCCTGTTCTGTTCATTCCCTCCGAAGCATCTGGGTTTGGCCACTGTCAGAAGACAGGATACTGGGCTAGATGGTCCATTGGTCTGACCCAGTATGGCCATTCTTACGTACTTGGAGTAACTAGCAATGAGCACGTTTCAAATGATAAACTGGGCCCAGGTCTAATAAGCACCACAATTTTTTGATGTTTGCTTGGAGCTCATCAGTCTGCAAAATTGGGTTGGTAAGTACAAGGGAAGGTCTTCTTCGGTGAGGTTGCTGATCTGATGAGGCCCACAAGGTCAAGACGACATTTGCTCCAGGGCCCAGCTGTGTAACCCCTCTGTGTGTGACATGCAGCTTCACCGGGCGTTCCATGTGCAGAAGAAACCCCACAGGTCAGGCCCTTTGTGCTGTTGTAATCCTGAGCTCAGCTGGCCCAGAAGCAGCAGCAAGGCACACAAAGATGAAAAAATAATTTGAAGAGATTAAAGGTGGTTGATTCACAAAGGGGTGATGTTCTTTGGGCTTGGCTACACTTGCGAGTTGCAGCGCAATAAAGGAGCCCCGGGCGCACTAGCTCACTCCCCGCCCACATGGGCAAGGCGTGTAGAGCGCTCTGACTCCACGGCTACAGCGCTGCTGGTACTCCACCTCGGCCAGCGGAATAACGTTTGCTGCGCCCCCGCTGGAGCGCCATGGCGCCAGTGTGGACGAGGTGTTGCATTACTGCGCTCTGACCAGCCTCCGGAAACGTCCCATAATCCCCTTAAGTCAAGTGGCCTCTCTTGTCATTGTTTTTGAATTGCTGTAGGAATGTGGATATGCCCTTTGAAAGCTCCGTTTCTGACAGCCGGCTGCTTATCTGCTCCAAGACAAAGCAACCATTACTGTGGAATGCTGGGTGTGAGAGATAGAGGCGGGGCGGGGTGGGGGTATCTGCTGCTGCCCGAACTTACAAGACAGCATGCTGACATGCTCTCAGCCCCCCCAAAACCCACTCTCTCCCCCCCACATACACACAACACACTCCCTGTCACACTCCACCCCCCATTTGAAAAGCACGTTGCAGTCACTTGCATGCTGGGATAGCTGCCCATAATGCACCGCTCCCAATGCCGCTGCAAGTGCCACAAATATGGCCACGCCAGTGCCCTTGTAGCTGTCAGTGTGGACAGACTGCAGCGCTTTCCCTACTGCGCTCTCCAAAGGCTGGTTTAACTCAAAGCGCTCTACAACTGCAAGTGTAGCCATGCCCTTTGTTTGCTTCTTTAGGATGTAAAAAGGAGGCCAGGGAATTGGTTTTAACTGAAAGTAAAAAAACAAATACATAAGAGTGTGTTGTTTACATTATCAACTTTGGTCTCCTCCCTTTCTTTTCCAGGAGGACTCTCTGTGCAACTGGAAAACTTAATTGGAGTTGACATCCAAGAAACTGTGTGGGTGAAACCTGATTAATTGAGCAGAAGTGATTTTTGATTCAGGCTGTTTACAGCTCTTGTTTTAGTTGACACTTAATTAATGCAAATGCTTAGAATAAAAAAAACCTCTCTTTGTTAAAATGCAACAACCCCAGTGACATGCTTAGTAATCTGACAGTTCACATCCCTGAAACCTCCAATGAGTCCTTCACCAAAGCCAGAACTAACAAAATGTAACACTCCTTGATATTTCAAAAGGTAAATCCAAACAATTAAAAAACAAACCAAAACCGCTTTCCAGGCCTTCATAATACAGGGTACATGCAGGGACTGGACTAGATGACCTCTCAAGGTCCCTTCCAGTCCTATGATTCTATAATCATAAGGAAGCAAACAATAGGGCACAGATTCATTTCCACTGCTCATTTCCATCTTTCAAGTCACCTTTAACCAAATAGCTTCAGACTACAAATCAATCAATACAAGAAAGGATTCAGCCTGAAAATGAAGACCATGTTGGGGGAGGGGAATGTTATTTTAGCTGAACAAGCCTGAGCATCGCTAGAAATGGCCCCCATTTTATTCAATGGGATCACTGCAAACCCCTGGTACCCCTCCCCAGTGAAAGGGTGGGAGCCTACTGTAATGATGCTGAGAGTGGCCACATGTGTTCACAGCTACAGTCAGTGGTTTCCTAGGTTGTGGTTTGTTTAATAGCAGCATAGGCCAGAGGAAACTGAATGCTCCCACTTACATTAGTGAAGGGAGGACGTGTTGTGTGTATTGGTTAGAGGACAAGGTGGGTAGCTAGGACTCTCTATTCCTATTCCAGTTCCTCCCAAGACTTGCTTTGTAACCTTAGCTAAATCACTTAGGGTCAGACCATGGTCGCAAGTGCAGTAAATGTCCCTGAAGTGCTTGTACAATCTGCACTGGGATGCCGTCCCTGTTTATCCTTGCTCGGGGACTCCAGATAACAGTTTCTCAGTTTCTTTTTCTAGTTGCACGCCCTGCAAATTCAACCTGGGATCTGGAAGTCAAGATGGGTTTTGCTGGCAATAAAGACGCTGCCATTGGAACCTTGTAAACCATACTGCAAGTTATGCAGGTTGGAGGGGGGATGGAGTCCTGCTCTTCCCCCAGCACTGTGCTGGCTCGGCCAAGTAGTAACAAGGTATTTTTGGCACTCCAGGCAATACCCAGGAATCTGCGCATGCATGGGGGCAGCTCCCCTCAGGAGGGAGGTCGTAGTTTTACACACTTTTTTGACAACAACAGCACAGTAATCTCTCTCTGCCTCCGTTTCTCGTCTTTTAAATGGAGAAAAAAAATAAAAGAGAGTGATGTAAGGAGACTGCCTTAGCGAATGTTTACAAGGCATCTTACCTCACCATCATGGGAGAATGATTATCCCCTACAGCTGAGCTCTGCTTGGCATGACAGAATAGCAGGAGGGGCACACCAGAAGAACCCATTAACACAAAAGTTAGAGCAGCCTAGGGGCTTCTCTAATTTATGTCACTGGTCTAGGGTCCCTAAAAGACCTTACATAAGTGGAGCAAAGCTGGGGAAGGAGGGCAGCTAGCAAAGGAGCCAGCTCTGCTGGCTTTGCATGAATAGAGAGTCCCTCTTCATTAGGAAAAAGAAAAAAGAAAAGGAGTACTTGTGGCACCTTAGAGACTAACCAGTTTATTTGAGCATAAGCTTTCGTGAGCTACATATATAGATTCTCTTGATATATGCCATCATGTGCCAGCAATGCCCCTCTGCCATGTACATTGGTCAAACTGGACAGTCTCTACATAAAAGAATAAATGGACACAAATCAGATGTCAAGAATTATAACATTCAAAAACCAGTCAGAGGACACTTCAATCTCTCTGGTCACTCGATCACAGACCTAAAAGTGGCAATTCTTCAGCAAAAAACCTTCAAAAACAGACTCCAACGAGAGACTGCTGAATTGGAATTAATTTGCAAACTGGATACAATTAACCTAGGCTTGAATACAGACTGGGAGTGGATGGGTCATTACACAAAATAAAACTATTTCCCCATGTTTATTCCTCTCCCCACCCCCCACTGTTCCTCAGACGTTCTTGTCAACTGCTGGAAATGGCCCACCTTGATTATCACTACAAAAGGTTTCTCCCCCCTCCCCCACCGCTCTCCTGCTGGTAATAGCTCACCTTAAGTGATCACTCTGGTTACAGTGTGTATGGTAACACCCATTGTTTCATGTTCTCTGTGTATATAAATCTCCCCACTGTATTTTCCACTGAATGCATCCGATGAAGTGAGCTGTAGCTCACGAAAGCTTATGCTCAAATAAACTGGTTAGTCTCTAAGGTGCCACAAGTACTCCTTTTCTTTTTTCTTTTTACGAATACAGACTAACACGGCTGTTACTCTGAAACCTCTTCATTAGGGGAATTATCCACTGGACATTTGCAACCAGAATGGAACAAAAGGATTGGATTGTAAGGGAGAATGTGTCAATATAAGTGCAAAGTATTTGGTTCTGCAGTGATGCCAAGTAACAATTTCCTGTAAAGTACTTTAGGACTCTGGTAGGAAAGACACTGTAGTCAGGTCTGCACTAGAATCTTTTGCCAGTGCAGTAATGTTAGTTAGTTGGTGTGATTTTTTTTTATTTTTATTTTTTTTACATTTCTGTACTGGCAACAGCCCTAGTGCTGACACAGTCGTACCAGCAATAAAAGTGCTTTTGGCACGAAAGCTTATTTTGCTCAGGGAACCAATACAAGCTACGCTGGCAAAAGCTCTTTTGCCAGCATAAGCTGCATCTACACTAGGATGCCAGTGGAGGGTTTGCCAGTGTAGCTGTACTGAGAAACCTTTTCTAGTGAGACATGGCTGGTCTGCCTACTTATGTGACCCCCATCACCACAGCACGAGGTGCCAAAGAAAAGTAAGCTACGATTGGGCCCGGTTATCACTCACATCCTACAGTTCACTCCAAGTTTGCAGTTCACGTTCAGAACAACTAGCAGAACCAAAAGACAGCATAATTCTTGAGCCAGAAGAGTCCCCAGAAGTCACCTGCTACAGGACAGGCCCAACAAAGAAAATAACAGAACGCCACTAGCCATCACCTTCAGCCCCCAACTCAAACCTCTCCAACGCATCATCAAGGATCTACAACCTATCCTGAAGGATGACCCGTCACTCTCACAGATCTTGGGAGACAGGCCAGTCCTTGCTTACACACAGCCCCCCAACCTGAAGCAAATACTCAACAGCAACCACACACCACACATCAGAACCACTAACCCAGGAACCTGTCCTTGCAACAAAGCCCGTTGCCAACTGTGTCCACATATCTATTCAGGGGACACCATCACAGGCCCTAATCACATCAGCCACACTATCAAAGGCTCGTTCACCTGCACGTCTACCAATGTGATCTATGCCATCATGTGCCAGCAATGCCCCTCTGCCATGTACATTGGCCAAACTGGACAGTCTCTACGTAAAAGAATAAATGGACACAAATCAGACGTCAAGAATTATAACATTCAAAAACCAGTCGGAGAACACTTCAATCTCTTTGATCACTTGATTACAGATCTAAAAATTGCAATTCTTCAACAAAAAAAAATTCAAAAACAGACTCCAACGAGAGACCGCTGAATTGGAATTTATTTGCAAACTGGATACAATTAACTTAGGCTTGAATAAAGACTGGGAGTGGATGTGTCATTACACAAAGTAAAACTATTTCCCCTTGTTTATTTCCCCCCCTACTGTTCCTCACACATTCTTGTCAACTGCTGGAAATGGCCCACCTTGATTATCACTACAAAAGGTTCCCCCCGCCCCCCGCTGGTAATAGCTCACCTTTCCTGATCACTCTTGTTACAGTCTGTATGATAACACCCATTGTTTCATGTTCTCTGTATATATTAAATCTCCCCACTGTATTTTCCACTGTATGCATCCGATGAAGTGAGCTGTAGCTCACAAAAGCTTATGCTGAAATAAATTTGTTAGTACTTGTGGCACCTTAGAGACTAACAAATTTATTTGAGCATAAGCTTTCGTGAGCTACAGCTCACTTCATCAGATGCATGCAGTGGACACTTAGGCCTCAGTGCCTGGGACTGAACTAGATGACCTCTCGAGGTCCTTTCCAGTCCTACATTCTACGATCCTCCCTCTGCGGGGAGGATGATATAACAAACAGCATATGACAGATATGTAGTCATGTTCCTTAATACACTGGTAGGCCCTCAGGTACTACGGTGTTGAGTGTGGTATAAAAACCTATATAGAAGAGAAGAGAAATAGTGCTCAAAAGTGCGTGTGCACTCAGAGTTGCAGATACACAAATGGAGGGCAGGTAGGGTCCCTTTTGAAAATGTGTCCCTACGTTGTGTGACAAAGTTCCTCCTCTACCTTGGTGGGTCTTGCGCTTATTGGCGGATTTGCTTGCCTTGGAGCTTCACAGCAGCCCTCAGTTTGGCCGTTTTCGTGAACCCACAGTCCTGGACACTCCTCCTGTGTCTGACCAGGAGTTGGGAGGTTTGGGGGGAACCCGGGCCCGCCGTCTACTCCAGGTTCCAGCCCAGGGCCCTGTGGATTGCAGCTGTCTAGAGTGCCTCCTGGAACAGCTGTGCGACAGCTACAACGCCCTGGGCTACTTCCCCATGGCCTCCTCCCAACACCTTCTTTATCCTCATCATAGGACCTTCCTCCTGGTGTCTGATAATGCTTGTACTCCTCAGCCCTCCAACAGTCCGTGTTCTCACTCTTAGCTCCTAGCACCTCTTGCTCCCAGCTCCTTACCCGTGCACCACAAACTGAAGTGAGCTCCTTTTTAAACCCAGGTGCCCTGATTAGCCTGCCTTAATTGATTCTAGCAGCTTCTTGACTGGCTGCAGGTGTTCTAATCAGCCTGTCTGTCTTAATTGTCTCCAGCAGGTTCCTGATTATTCTGGAACCTTCCCTGTTACCTTACCCAGGGAAAAGGGACCTACTTAACCTGGGGCTAATATATCTGCCTTCTGTTACTCTCCTGTAGCCATCTGGCCCAACCCTGTCACAGTTGGCATAGGTGTAAACAAGGAGAGAATATGGCCAGCAGGTTCTCTGTTCTTGGTGAAGCTGCAGACACCAGGATGAACCCAGTTTGTGTCAGAGACTGAGTTGTAGGTAATCAGGCCTAATGGTCAAAGCAGGAGCTGGGAAGGGGATCCAATTTCAGGGCCAGGGCTGAAGTCAAGAAGCAGTAGCCACAACCCAGGAATCAGTAGCAAAGGATTAGAAACCAGTAGGCACACCAAAGGTCAGGCCTGGAGTCAAGAACCGGAGTCGGGGAGAGGAAGCCAGAGCCAGGAGCAAGTTGGGGTAGCAAAGACTTACAGGAGGAAGGCTGGGACCGGACTAGGAGCAGGGCTGGAGCCAGGTGAGGAGCAGCAGGCACAGGGAGGATCGCAGCCGTGAGGATGAACACGTTGAGCAGCTAGAGAGAGCTGCTGCTGAGCTAAAAGCCAGCCAGCTGCCCTCCCTAACTAATCAGGTGGTGCAGTCAGTCAGGGAGCCTGCTGTAGCCCAGCTGCGCTTGTTGGGTTGCCAGGAGAGTGACTGTTGCAGGGCCTGATCCCTGACAGTTTGATTCAGATCCCAGGGAATCCGTGCAGGATGAGCGGGTAGAACAATACATCTTTCAAGCTGCGAACAGAGCACATCGGATTTGAGTGAGTGGGCGTGGAAGGTGCTCAGTACCTCTGTGGATCAGGCCCAGTATTTGCAAACTAAGGAGGTTTCACTCGTTCACATGAGATGTGAATAACAGTTTATCACCCTCCTCTTTATAACAACTTTTTAGTACTTGAAGACTGTTATCAGGTCCCCCCTCAGTCTTCTCTTCTCCAGACTAAGCAAAACCATTTTTTAAATGTTTCCTTGTAGGTCACATTTTCTAGACCTTTAATCATTTCCATTGCTCTTCTCTGGATGTTTTCCAGTTTACCCACATCTTTCCCAAAGTGTGATGCTCAGACCTGGACACACTACTCCAGTTGAGGCCTTATCAGCGCAGAGTAGAGCGGAAGAATTACTTCGTGTGTCTTGCACACAATACTCTGGCTAATACAGCCCAGAATGATGTTTCCTCTTTTTTTGGAAAAGTGTTTGTTACCTTGTTGACTCATATTTAGTTTGTGATCTACTTTTCTGCAGACTCCTTCCTAGCCAGTCAGTTCCCATTTTGTATTTGTGCAATTGCTTATGCCTTCCGAAGTGGAGTACTTTACATTTGTCCTTATTCAATTTCATCCTATTTATTTCAGATGACTTCTCCAGTTTGCCAAGATCATTTTCAATTCTAATCCTGGCTCCAAAGCACTTGCAACCCCTCCCAGCTTGGTATCATCTGCAAACTTGACAAGTGTACTACCTCCACCATGATCCAAATCATTTCTGCAGATATTGAATAGAACCAGACCCAGGACAGATCCCTGTGGGATCCCACTCGATATGACCTTCCAGCTTGACTGTGAATGACTGATAACTACTCTCGAGTATAGTTTTCCAACCAGCTATGCACTCACCTTAGAATATGTTTGCCTAGGCTATACTTCTCTAGTTTCCTTTTGAGAAGCCTTACTAAAGTAGAGACATATCTCATCTACTGCTTTCTGCACTATCCACAAGGTTTGTTTTCTTGTCAAAGACAGATATTATGCACAGGAGCCGGCTTCTAATTTTCCCTGAGGTGCTCAACCCCCGCTTAGCCCCACAGGCCCTGCCCCCTCTCCACCTCTTCCCCTATGTCCCCACCTCTGCCCCACCTCCACTCTACCGCTTCCCTTAAGGCCCCACCCCGCCTCTTCCCACTCCTGCTGCACCCCCACCCCGCCTTTTTCTGCCCCCTCCCCCGAGTGTGCCCTGTCCCTGCTCCTCCCCCTTCCTCCCAGCCCCTCCTTCACGCTGCAGAACAGCTGATCCGCAGCCTTCAGGAGGCGCTGGGAGGGAGGGAAGGAGTGGATTGGTGGAGGCCCCAGGCGGGATTGGGGGAAAGGAAAGGAGCTTGGCTGCCAATTTTTTCTCCATGGGTGCTCCAGCCCTGGAGCACCCACAGAGTCGGTGCCTATATTAGGTTGGTTTGACAGGATTAGTTCTTGACTAATCCATGTTGACTGTTACTTATCACCTTCTTTTTTCCTAGGTGCTTACAAATGGATTCTTTGATTATTTGCTCAATTATCTTTCTGGGTACCACAGTTAAGCTGGCTGGTCTATAATCCCCTGGGTTTCCTTATTTCCCATTTTTATAGCTAGGTACTATATTTGCCTTTTTCTAGTCCTCTGGAATCTCTCCTGTCCCCCACAACCTCTCACAGATCATCGCTAATGCCTCAGAGATCTCGTCAGCTCGTTTATTAAGTATTCTAGGATGTATTTTGTCAGGCCCTGCCAACCTGAAGACATCTAAGATCTGATCTACTCTAAAAAGTTCGGCTGGCCCAGTTATGTCGCTCAGGGATGTGAAAAATCCACACCTGTAAATCATTAGTTAAGCTGAACTAACACCTGGAATAGATAGCACTGGGTTGACAGAGGAATTCAACCTAGTTCCTGGCTCTTGGGAAGGTGGATTACCTACACTGACAGGAGAACCGCTGTAGCGTTTCAAGTGCTAAACTTTTTTGATGAAAACTGAAACAAAAAAAGGCAGTTAACACTTCTGCCATTGCTACATTTTCTGTGATTGTCTTTCCCTCCTCATTGAGCAATGGGCCTTGGTCTTGGTCTTCCTTTTTGTTTCTTAGGTATTTGGAAAATGTTTTCTTGTTACACTTTGTCCCTCTCTAATTTAATCTCATTTTGTATTTTGGCCTTTCTAATTTTGTCCCTACACACTTCTGTTGTTTTTTTATATTCATCCTTTGTAATTTGACCTAGTTTCCATTTTTTGTCTGACTTCTTTTTTTGCATTTCAGGTCCTTACAGATCTCCTGGTTAAGCCAGTGTGGTCTCTTATCATACTTTCTATCTCTTCTACGCAGTGGGATAGTTTGCTCTTGAAACATGTACGGTGGAATGTCTTGTTTTGTTTTTAAAAATAGGAATATACCTGTTGCTATGCATTTATATTAGAGAAGGCAGGGTCACAGAAATCTCCAATGCACTTGGAGTGAAATGTGGTGAGACTTGATGAGGCAGAGAGGCCCTACACTGGCAACAAGTGGGTTAAGGAGGCAGACAGGCTCTCCCCTGGCAATGAAAGGGTTAGGGAAAGCCTGTGGACCCAGCTGGCCCTGCCTCGCTACACATGCAGCCAATGGTGGGCATGTAGAGAGGAGATTAAAGGAGAGGGCCTCACCCAGTTGAGTGCTGACCAGGATGGAGGACAGAGCTTAGCTTCTCTTGGTGGGAGAGAAGCCTGGTTATAGACCTGAGACTGAGCTTTCTTGCCAAACCAGATCAGCCTCCCTGGAAAGAACAACCGGATGCTGGGAAGGGAATTGGTGGAAGCACAGACTATTTGGGAGACCAGCCCTGAATAGAAGGGTGGGGCTCCTGTCATGCTGTCTGGAGTGGCTCACAACCATGAGTGCCAACCTCAGGGCAGACACCCCAAAGGGGTGGTATATTCTGTAATGAGATTTCACTAACCCTGTACCAAGTGTCAACTCCTAAAGTACTAGAACAGTCTTACCATGGAGTCACAGAGGGTCCCTTTGAGCTCTCCGCCTGTCTTGCCACCCCGGCTACTTGGTCTTAGTGACAGATGGTCCCTTACACCAACAATCACGGCAATAGTCAGGTTACTCTCAGTCCCAAAGGACCAGTCACTTACTCCAGATCAGCTGTACTCAGATCTCAAACCGAAGACAATGCTTGTAGCCAATCCTGTAACAAACTAACTAAGGGTTTATTAAGGGGACCGAGGGGGAAGAAATGAGAGTGATTTACAAGGTTAAAACAGGAAACACACACACACACACAAATGAGTTACAGTCTTAGAGTTAAAAAGGTAATAGAAGTGTCTCTAATAAGCAGCTCTACATACCCTTTAGGGCTGACTCAGGCCAAGCTGCATGGGGATCTCTTGCTTTTGTTTAGGAATCTTTGCCCCTCAGAGTCCAGACAGTGGAAAGAACCCAGTTTCTCCTTGCCAGGGATTTTATCCCCTTCACCCCAGAATCCAAGGTGATGGGATGAGTTCATGCACAGGTCTCCCCTTCCCAGAGGGAGTGAGGAATGCAATCAACAGGGTCTCTGTCCTTTGATGCTACACAATGCCTCATTTGCCTTCAACGGACCATGTAGGGTGCAGGAGGAGCACTTTACCTTATTTAATGCTTCTTTTCCTGGTTGGTGAGTGACACAGTTAGAGGTTTACAATGCAAACACTCCATATAACCGTATAACATGGAATACAGATGTTATAAAGTAGGATTAATACATGCAGCATCCTACAAGCAGTTCATAAAGTCTAAACACTAAAAACATGCTTATAACACTAATATCTGTTTTAACCATGCTAACCTACAGGTGACTCGTTTCCAGCTATGCATTTGTCAGAGTTCAGCAAGGTCTGGGGCTTTTGGCATGAGCTGGCACCTGGTCTGCCCATGTCGCAGCCTTACTGAAGGTTTGTGGGACGATCCCAATTTTGAGTTACATTTATTTTTGTTTCTGATTAACGTTGAACCTTAACTGCCCTGAAAGGGATAGGACTGAAGGTTGCTCTGGCCGGAGGGACGGGGGTGGGAGGGGGAGGGTGAGAAAACCTGGATTTGTGCTGGAAATGGCCCAACTTGATGATCACTTTAGATAAGCTATTACCAGCAGGAGAGTGGGGTGGGAGGAGGTATTGTTTCATGGTCTCTGTGTATATAATGTCTTCTGCAGTTTCCACAGTATGCATCCGATGAAGTGAGCTGTAGCTCACGAAAGCTCATGCTCAAATAAATTGGTTAGTCTCTAAGGTGCCACAAGTACTCCTTTTCTTCTTAGTGGGACAGAGACCTGCAGCTGGGTGAGTTGTGTTCTGAAGAGCCACAAGATGACACCACCAGGCAACCCACTCTCCTGCACAGACTAGCTTTGCTCTTATTGTTGAGAGTTTCATTGGGCCAGAGGAGTGATGCTTTCAACCACAGTTTTCAACCCAGAGCTTTAAATAGTCCTTTAGTTAGACACCCTTGGCCCAGGCCATAGAGTGCTTTGAAGATAAGGACTGCGACCTTGAACTTGATTTAAAATTCTGTGGGAAGCCAGTGCCGAGAGGAGGACAGGTGAAATGTGTTTGCAGTTGCCTTTGTTACCGAGGCGATGCATGGCCCCACAAGCAAGGGGTCTAGTGGGGGAGGGTAAGTTTCCCATCACTGCTTTTTGGGGGGCATCCCTCCCAGAAGGACTGAAACCGTTTCAGCGCCTTCCCCTGGACCCTGCCACCTCTCGGGCGAGCCAGCGGAAGCTCCTGGCCCACAGTGTGGATCGCTGCAGAGAGGTCCAGGGGGCTGAGACCGGATGGCTGCCCCTCTCTCCACTGACAGGAGGAGCTCAGCCATCAGGGCAACGAAACCAGCTCCAGTTCCATGTCTGGGCCTGAAGCCAGGTGGTGCCGGGTCCCACCTGCTGGCTACAGTTAGAGGAGCCTGGAGCTGGCCTTTGGCTGGCTTCTCTCTGAGCTTGCCTAGGAACGGGAGGTCTGACGCCGGGAGAGAGCTGGCCAGGCCTGACGTGCCCAGGGTGGTTTTGGAATTATAGGATACCACCATGACACCAATTTAACAGTACATTCCTTTATTAAATTCGAAGGCCAAATGGTATTTGTACAGCCACTGCAAACGTGCCGTGAATGCCTATGCAATTATTACAGGCCTAGCCCCAGGATGCTGAAACCCATGTTGGCTGGTTCCAACAGGACCGGCAGTCACGAGTAACAAAGCCTCTAAGAGTCCACCCTTTTGTACCTTATTCATCGGGACCTACGTGAGCATGGTCACTACTTCTTGAATCCTTTTTGTTGCTAAAACTCGTCCGAACCATTCTTGATAATTGAGGTCTCTTCTTCCAAGACTTCCTTCCAATCTTATCAGCCACATTCCAGGTCCAGTGTTTCCAATCAAGCATACCATCTTTCAAGGCCTTCCCACCACCACTAAGAACCTGCACTTTGCACAGACTGCAACACATATGTATATACCTTTTAGACAAGCTAATTTAACCCTTTGTCTCTATCTAATCCCACATGTGGGTTTCTTCAGTGTTGGTCTGATTACTGCATGCAAGGGCTAAGGTTTCAAAATGTGCATGCAAATATTTGTATGTGCAAAGCTGGCAAAGTGTCCTTATTTGGCCTTTGGTGTCTATGGAGTTGCCTCTGGGGGTTCCAGGTCCTTGACTTAGGCTTTACAATGTCTCTATCCTCTCCTCTCCAAGGTGGGGGAGAAGAGGTTTATGCCCCTTCCACAAAGAGGGTGGGTGGTAGTGGAACCCAGATCCTCTGTCCCCATCAGGCTCCGACCCACGGCCTTTGAGAGGCAGTGATTGCAAATACTCTGGAGTGCTTCAGGCCTCCTCCCTGGGCCACTCACTTCTCCATAAGGCCTCAAAAGTCCTTCCCCTGATGTCCAACAGAAAATAGCAGAAACAACAGACTCTTCAGCCTAGCGGGGTTTAGCTGGCAGCCTTCTTCTTTGTGGCCTTGCCTCCCAGCTTCACAGTGGCCCAGGTTCCTGGGTTTCACTCCCACCGCCCAGGATCTGTCATGCTCTCCCTCTGCCCAGGGCTTCCGGCAGGCTGCAGTCCCTGATCAGCCCCTGTCTCCAGCCAGGCTTCCAGCTCAGGACTCAGCCCCAGAAAGAAAGCTCTCAGCTGGGTCTCTTCCCTTGCCCCACCTCTAGAGCCAGGGGTGGCTGCCGCCGCTTACAGGTCCCTCCCTTGCAGTCAGGAGCAGAGTGGGTTGGGTAGGATAGGTCATGTCTCCCCCTTCTGAGCCATCTGGCTCCCTGTTAAGCTCCTTGTCCAAGCGTTGGAGCAGGGCCTACAGCAGGTGCAGTGTTGGCTGGTCCCAGAATTGCTCCTTAACCCCTGTGGGGTTTATACACACCACCACAGACCCTAAGAAAGAGAGACCACGGCACATTCCCCGCTGTATGCCAAACCCACAGATCATTGCCATTCACCAGCAAACAACGGCAGAGCATCTAAAGACTAGAAGTTCTGGCCTTAGGAATCTCTGAAGGGAATATTAGATCATCTAGTTTGACCTCCTGTGGTAAGATGGGCCACTGAATTTCACCCAGTCACCTGCCCCCCCCCGCATATTGAGCTCAATGACTTGTGTTTGAAGAAAGCATCTTCCAGAAAGGCAGCCAGTCCTGATCCAAAGACATCAATAGAATCCACCGCTTCCCTGGATAGTTTGTTCCAATGGCTAATCGCCTGCGCTGTTAAAAATGTGTGCCTTATTTCCAATTGCAATTTGTGTGGCTTCAGCATCCAGCCATTGGTTCTTCTTCTTCTGTCTTTCTCCGCTAGATCGAAGAGCCTTTTAGTACCTGGTATTTCTCCCCGTGAAGGTCCTGATACACTGTGATGAGGTCACCTCTCCATCTTCTTTTTGATAAATTAAACCAGCGGTTCTCAAACTGTGGGTCGGGATCCCGTTTTAACGGAGTCACCAGGGTTGTCTTAGACTTGCTGAGGCCCGGGGCCAAAGCCCAAGCCTCACTGCCCAGGGCCGAAGTCCAAGGGCTTCGTCCCTGGGCGACGGGGCTCAGGTTAAAGGCCCCCTGCCTCAAGCTGAAGCTCTTGGGCTTTGGCTTTGACCCTCTCTGGCATCCAGGGCAGTGGGGCTTGGGATTTGGCTTTGCTTCCCCGCCCCCAGGGCAGTGGGATTAGGGCAGGCTCAGGCTTTGGTCCCTCTCCTGCCCCTGGGGTTGTTTAGTCATTTCTGTTGTCAGAAGGGGGTTATAGTGCAATTAAGTTGGAGAACCTCTGAATTAAACAGATCAAGCTCTTTCACTCTCTCACTATGAGACATTTACTCCAGCCCTGGCATCATTTTTGTGGACTCATCTTCTCTGCACCCTCTGCAATTTTTCAGCCCCGGGTTGCTGGGAACGTGATCACCAGCAGTACAAAGCTTCCTGTGAAAACACAACCCAATTGTGGAGGAAGCCAAAATAAACTTTGCAGCACAGGACGAGCAAAGCAGAGCTGCAGACTCAACCTCAGACACAAGCATCTCTCTTCCCTTCTGCTCCCACCCCCACTGGCAGATTGTGCTTCACTGAAAAGATCCACTGAAGACTGAGAAAGAAAGACACCACAGAGCAGAGAGAAGGGCTCATCCCACCGGCCTTCCTGGAGTTTGGTTGGATCATACAAAAGCCCAGGGCAATGTCTGGGCTGCTCTGTGTGAACCTGACCCCTGCACCTCCTGGCTGGTGAATGCCTGGCAAGGACACCCACACACATCATTGGATAAGACCATTCAAGCTTCCTTCAGAACAGGCAACCCACCTGCCAGACTCGAACCCAACTACTTCTCAAGGAACCAAACGTCAGGTGTCAATGTGACGGTTGCCATCTTGGCCAGCACCAGGGATCTCCAGAGCTAGGAGCATGAATCTCTGCAGCTTAAGCTAAAAAGCCAGGCCGTGTAACTGAGGGCTGGAACAGACTCAAATTTCTCCAGGGACTTGGGACACATAAACACATCCTGAGCTGTGATTTCCATAGATTCTAAGGCCAGAAAGAACTAGATTGACCTAATGCATAACACAGGCCAATAATAATTCCTGTTTGAACTAGAACAGATCGTTGAGAAAAACAGCCAGTCTTGATTTGAAAGTGTTCAGTGATAGAGAATCCACCACGACCCAGTAAATTGTTCCAGTGGTTAAAATCCCTCATCTGGCTTGAGCTAAGGCCTTTCTTCCTACACCCCAGAACTAGATAAGTTCATGGAGGATAGGTTTATCAATGGGTATTAGCTGGGATGCTGTCCCTAGCCTCTGTTTGCCAGAAGCTGGGAATGAGCAACGGGATGGATCACTTGATGATTCCCTGTTCTGTTTGTCCCCTCTGGGGCACCTGGCATTGGCCATTGTTGGAAGACAGGATATTGGGCTAGATGGACCTTTGGTCTGACCCAGTATGGCCACTCTTATGTTCTTATGTCCTTTTTCTAAGCAAACACCCTTGAGATGGCCATGAAAATCCACTAACATCCTAAACCATTCACAATCAGACTGAAAAACGTGGCTCTGGGTTGTGTGCTCTCAGGGCTGGACTCTCGACTTGAGAGCTCCTTAGGATGAGTCACCAAACCTGAGCGAATTCAGAGCACGGTGCAAACTCAGCCCTATCTGCATGGGCCTTTCCCCTGCTAACAAAGGCTGATGACTCTGAGGATCATTTCAGGGGACAACGGGAACAGCAATTTAAAGAGCAGCAGCTGGAGCTGAGAGCAGCAAAGGCAGCATATCAAGTTGAGGGTATTGGCTGGATACTGTGGCAGAGGGCAGCATTTAAAATGATGCTCACGAGGAGAGAGAAGACCGGCTGCCAGTCCCCAGGGAAAGGCCACTGGAGTGGGAATCCAAAGACACCTGTTGTATCTTGGCTTTCAGACAGCGAGCTCTTTGGGGGAGGTGTTGTAATGTATTAGATGCTTGTACAGCTCCCAGCAGAGTGGGGCTCAATCTGATGGAATCCTCTAGGCGCTACCTCAATATAAATGTTTAACCACCACTACGACTAACGAGGTCTTGAACTTGACCTCCTCCATGTGCTTGATATCACAAGATACGAAAGCTCACTGATGCGGGTAACACCCAGAACACTTCTCGAGGGGAAGATTTTCTAGAACCTTATTACTCGGAGAGACTCGGGAGAACTCCTGTAATATTGTGGAAAGCGGAGCAGCTCTAGAGCTCAAAGTCCTGGATTCAAAACCAGCAAAGCACGTGGCGTCTCAGAGACAGCTTCCACCGTATGCCTCAGCCCTGATTTGGAGACACTAGCCCACTGGGGGAAGAGGGGAATTCAGGCTCCAGAGCCACAGCTGTGCCTAGCCCCTCTGCTGAGGCTGCCAATAACATGGGATAATCGATGCCAGCGGGTTTCAGAAGCAAACACCTGTCTGCCTAGGAACGGGACTGCAATTCCCGTCACAAAGGCTGAGAACTGTTGGCGGGAACAACCATCAGCCTCTCTCGATCAAGCCTGGATTTGAAGCAGGGATGGAGCACGAATTATACTGACTGCCCCTCAGGCCGGCCGCTCCTCTCGGGCTGCTGCTGTTCATCCAACATGCGTAGAAAGGCCACCATGCCACAGCTTTCAGCAGGAAATATTTACAAGTTTTTCTCCTGGAGGGCCTGCTGTGGGGTGGGACGGGAGCTGCTGGCCTCACTCCCAAGCTAAATAAAGAGGCGCTTTGCAGCAGTTGCCAAAATACATGCGTCTCCCCCTTCGACTCCCCGGGCCAATGGCTGCCGTGACGGGAATGCAGATTTGCTCCTGCCTGGCAGGACCAGAATAACCAGGCAGGCACTTCGAGCCAAGCCAGCAAGCGCAGGACAGACTGTTCTGCTAAACCTACGGCCTAGCACAGCGCCCAAAAGCTGCACGGAGAACTGGCCCTATGCTGGGACCACCTTGGAGTTGCAATGGTCATTAATGACAGCTAGGCCCACAGCGCCATCTCGTGGCAAAGGGCTGCTCCAGTTTTCCCTTGTCTAGACTGTATAAACCCCTGTGGAATATTTAGCGTCAGCGGGCCCCACCAGCTGCTGTGCCCCCCCATGCAGGAGAACGGTTGCTGGATCGTGGCATTGTCACCCTTCCAAATGAGCGCAGGCGAGGGCGTCTTTGATCGCTCTTTGAGAAAGACCTAACTTAAAAATGGTGTGAATTTAGGAAAAATAAAGGGTTGATGCTACTGTCTTGAGTGTTACAGGAAGGGAGGTGCGCACAGCTCTGGTGATACCCCTCAATCCCGACCCACAGCCCCTTGTTATTCCAGCCCTGCCCCCCAGCTCTGCCAGTGCCCCTCAATCCCGACCCACAGCCCCCTGTTATTCCAGCCCTGCCCCCCAGCTCTGCCAGTGCCCCTCAATCCCGACCCACAGCCCCCTGTTATTCCAGCCCTGCCCCCCAACTCTGCCGGTGCCCCTCAATCCTGACCCCCTGCTATTCCAGTCCTGATCTCTCCTGATGCACACTTCTGCTGATGGCCCTTAATTCAGCATCACAGACCCTCCCCCAACATTCCAGTCCTGGATCCCGCTCCCCTGCCCAGCTCTGCTGCTGCTCCTCAATTCTGACCTGTGCCCTGCCCCAGCCATTCCAGCCCTGCGCTCTCCCCACCCGCACAGCTCAGCTGGAGCCACAGGTGGGGTATGGCAGGTGGTGGGGAAAAATGCTGCCTGCTTCTTCTCATCCCACATCTCTTCAGCGCCCCCTTCTCCTTCCCCCTGACCTCAGTAAGGCCTCCTGGCCGCCAACCTAAACCACACCTTCCCCTGGAGCATGTGGCCACCATCAGACAAGATGCTGGATCACATGGCCCATTGGTACACAGGGCCAGGACAGAGCTGCCCTGCAGCTCAGCGGGGAGCAGGCAGACTAATGGGCAAACTCAGGGAGGTGAATTTTCAGCAGGGTTCGAGCATGGATGCCCCCAACCAACTCCCGTAAACTCAGGCACCAGCCAACCCTGTTGCGTAGCAGTAACACAAGGAGCAGGGCTGTCCAGTGCATCCGCTCCACCTCCGGCATGTGGCCATTGCAATGCATAGTCCCCTCCCCTCCTCTGCTGCAGCATGGACTCCTCCAGGCAGCCCAGGCTGCAAGGATCCCTGGTTCTTGCCAAGGGGGACAATTCTTCATCCCAGGCCCCGCACATACACTCAGGCCTGCCCTGCACTCCCCCACCACTTGGAGAAAAAGGCTTCAGGTTAACAAGTATGTAAAGCTAAGGAAGCAATCCGCTCCCCCGAGACACATTTGCTGCCCTCCTGCGAATGAGTGATTGGAACTATAGCTAACAGAACTGGGGATTCCCCTGTGCACCTCTCTATTCTATATGCATCAGGCTGACAGGTGCCAGCCTGGAGTAAGGGGGTAGGGTAACAGCCTGTTTTTTCCCCGCATTCTAGAGGCAGGTGGAGTTTGATGTAGCCAGTTTAAAAGGGACGCTGTCCACCCAAAAATACTTTGTCCCTGTTATTCATTGTCCTCCTTCAAATCCCTTAAAACTCTCCTTTGCTGTGATGCCTACACAGAAACTTGACAATGATTAGGCAGCTGATGTGCTGAGACCGCTGCTGATCAATAGTGTCTCATGGTTTCCTTGTACTCGCCCACCTGTCTGTATCCATCTGTTGTCTCTGCTCTTAGAGTAAGTTCTTTGCGGCGGGAACCATCTTTTTGTTCTGGGTTTGTGCAGCACCTAGTGACATGGGATCCGGGTCCTGGGTATTATCATAATACAAATAATAATGAGTTATAAGAAATACCTGAGATCGCAGGAGCAGAAAGAAGTTAGCAAAGAAAATCCTCTTTTTCCAACCTGGTTTCCTTTGTGCATTCGGCAGCATTTTATTTAGGGTCAATTTCCCTGTTTTCCCTGGATAGCTGGCTGGCCAACTTCTCTCTTGCTGAAACTGCCTTTGTAAATTTCAACAAGGGAGCAAAAAAATCCCTTATAAATATTTTTAGAAGAATTTTATGAAATCAGGACATGATATTGAAAGGGATTTTAAAAAATTAGTTAATGTCAAAAACTATCTAAATTAACACCAGGCCTTTAAGTATAGTGTCCAATTGGCTTATAAACAGGAGTAAAATAATCCATTTAGATCCATTTACACTGACTGATGTGCATTGTTAGAAAATAGGCCGGTCTCCTGGTTTTAGGGTGTTCTGTGGGCAGTGATGCAAGGGCAGAGTTAAGGCTGTTTGGGTGATCTCATCTGTGCATTCCCAATGTTTAACTCTGTCAGCATTATCTCTCGACCTATGATATTAACTCTTTTGCTTGTTAAAAGAAAATAATTCTTTAAACCCAGTTTGTCACTCTTCTTGATCTTCATTTTATTTTTGCATGACTCATGATTCAGATGATGAAAAATTCCTGACGTCAGTTTCATTTTGGTCAGAGGCAGTTTCACCCAGAGATTCTCTGTGCTTTGGGTTCCCAAACGCTACAGGTGAAAGTTTGTGCATTTAAAAAGCCAATTGTTTCCACTGAAGTTTTTTTTTTTTTAAAGTTGGGCAGACAGTCTACTGGCCTTCGGTTTTATAAAACCTCATTTTTACACCATTTAAATGTTGCCTGATTTAAAATGGAAATGCGCATTCACATGGACTTCTGATAGGATCTCTGGGCTTTATAACATTTGGGTCTTTTAAAAGAAAAAACTACCAAGCTTCTCTCCACCTGGTGGTGCCGGGTTATTTTTCATTACATACAAATAAGGGGGCAGACAAATTGAAACGTAGCAAATTTAATACTGATAAAAGCAGTTTTTTTCTTTTAGACAGAAAAATTAACCTGTGGAACTTGCTGTCACTGGATATCATTGAGACCAGGAGTTAGCAGGATTCAACAAAAGTTTAGACATTTACATGAATAATAAACACTGACAGATAGAAAACATGTTAGAAAGGATATGAAACCTCATGCTTTAGGGCTTAGTCTGCTTAACACTGCCAGGGTCTGGGAAGAAACCCCGTGGAAGGGCTGATTATTCTATAATTGACCACTAGGAGGAGTCTTACACCTTCTTCCAAAGCATTTGGTGTGGACCACGGTCAGAGACAAGACAGTGAACTAGATACACCGGGGGTCTGAACCGGTCTTCCTAGGATCCAAAATTCCTACGTTCTTATGGAATCATTTATCACCTTAATTCCAGCATAAAGCCGCAGCATTTTTCCTGGGCATTATATTATTTGGAGAGACCCACTTAGCAGTGTGTGCATCTGCCAGCCTCTGTATACTGGGCCCTGTACAGGAATTTGCAGTGCAGAGCCCTCAGTGAGATAATTAGGGTCAGGAGAAACCAAAGACACTTCGATGCTTCTCCAACCCCCTTGCACCTGCAGAGCCAGGCTAGGAGTTTTGACAGGACTCAATGAGAACGCCAGCTCCAGTCCCCCCAGAACTTTGGGGGAGTTCAGATCTGGCTACAATGGGCCTGGCTGCCCCCGTCCTTACAATGGGCCAAACTGGAACCCTGGGCCCAGATCCGCCCCTGCAAACTCTATATCTTCAGCCCGACTTTTCAGCTCAGCCCCTCCAGTGGGAAGAGACTCCCTGCATGCCCAGAAATGCCACGAGGCGAGACTTCCTCCTGGGTCTGGGGCATTGCCAGCTGGAACCCGGCAGCTCATGAACATGGAAAATGAGCGGTTTGGGGCAGCCGGACTTTTTAAACCTTCTGGAAGTTCCAGGTTTGAGTTCTGGGTCAAAGGTCGAGCGGGTTTTTACCTGCGTCTGGAATAGCTCCCCTGACCCCAGGAGGTCTAACAATTCCAACAGACAGACCCTCAGACTGAGGGGAGGGGGTAGCACCAGCAAGTCTCCACCCCTTACACCCGAGAGGTGGGGTTAGCCCTTGAGAGTCTCCGCCCCTTACACAGAAACAGTCAGATGGGGCGGGGCTTGCACATGAGAGACTCCGCCCTTTAAGTGAAAACAGTCATGACACACGTCCCATTTAACCACCAACTCTTGAGCAAAAGGGGATTCCAACCACCTGGCAGGTTCTGAGGGCGCAAGCGCACCAGAAAAGAAGTTTTATTTGCCCTTTACATGCCCCCAGCTTGGGGAACACACCTCCTCCAACACCGTCCATCCAACACAGCTGCTTCTGTTTCGCCTCAGGCCAACTGCTCTGGTTTGGAGCACAGCTGCTCTCGGCCATCACTGTCAGCCAATCAAAAGCCACTTCCCTACCGCTTGGGATGCTGGGACACAGGAGGAATAAGGCCCTCCTCAGCAAGAATACATCCTCTGAGGCTGTGTCTTTGTGAAGGGGATCCCGGTGACCAAAGGGAACAGGAGCGCGCAGCTCTGATACAGATGAAGGGTCTCATTCGGTTCTCAGTTATGTCCTTTTCAATCCACAGTAACTCCACTGACTTCAGTGGAGTGAAACTGGCGGGATGGGGGGCAGAACGGGGAGCCCCGGCTTAGAACGGGGCACATTTTGGGTGTGGGAAGGGCGACAATGTTTTATATTCCACAGTGAAAAGCACAGTAAACAAGATCTGGGCCCAAGGCAGGCGACATGACACGCTCCTGTAAGGGATTTCTAGCTGGGACATCCCTTTTATGGCCTTCAGCACCAGTAAACGTCTCTGTGTATTATACAGATACATTAAAAAACCAGTAGCACAACAGAAATATTCAAACCCACTAAGTAACATCTAGCCGGGCGGGGCCCAGTTAGCTTCCTCCGCACACAGGGATGGAGCCTTCAAAGGGGAAGGCTGAGTGTGTGCTTGTTTTGAACTGGTCCCATCTAGCAAGCCAGGAGGATCTCCATCAGGGGCATTAATAGACATAGATCAGAGAGGACGGCAAGTTCCAAAATGCAAGGGACTACTAATCCCAGCATGCAATGCTTCGTGAGAGCCGCACGGAACACTACAAGCTGGGACTCCTTGCCCTCCAGCCGCTCACAGTCTGTCCCGTTCATCACAAGCCTGGCCCAGGCCCCTGGTTCCAGGGCTGGGTAACATGTCCCCGCCCCCAGATGTACGGGGAACTATTAGATGCGCCCCAAGGAGGGTTGTGCTGATTGGCTGAGTCACTGAAGTTGATGCTGGTGACCTCCCTGTACAAAGTCTCCACCTCTCCTGGCAATAGCGAATGGGCGAAGATCCGGGAGCGACGCGGCCCCTGCGCTTCGGAAAGCTGAATAGGCAGACCCCTAAATAAACTCTCCCGCTGTCTATTACAGCTGCCGTGGCAAAGAGCCACCATCCCCTTCCTTTCAGCCCCCAGTGTGGTTCATGGGACAGCCGGAAGCTCCTGGAATAAGGAAGCCACAGGATCTTATCTCTGCCCTCGGAGAGGCTCCTCTCTGTATAGACCCCCAACCTCCCTGACACCAGGCCATCAAGGGACGTTTCTCTCCTTCTCCTAGGCTCATCCTAACCCCCAGTCCAAAGATCGGGGAGCAAACACAGCACCCAGTTGGGGCAGAGCTGCCGATGGGGGAGTCCTCAAAAAACTCCATGCAGCAGGGTGAAGAAAGGAACAATCCACGACTCCATCTGGGAGCTGGGGCATCCTGGATCCATCCCACAAGCCCCGCAGGAGCCCGGCCTCTCGGGGCATCACCAGCAAACATCCGTTTGGTTTTGTTTCCGTCACCCGCGGAGCAATAAATAACAATACCTGGTAGGCCATGTCCAGCTGCTGTGAAACCAGCTGAGACGAGGGCTGGTGCCCTCCCGCAGGCAGGACGAGGACTGAATGTCTCGGGTGGGAAGATCAGCAGGGAGGTGCCCGGGAAACCCAGGATGGGGAAGGAGTTCAAAAGCAGCCGCAAAACTACCAAGGAAGCATCAAGGTTTGCAGCAGAGAAGAACCTGCCTCTGAGCGAAAACCGTACTTGGTTGGAACCTGGAGTGTGAGCTTTAAACCCGTGTCTGTATGCCGGGGGATCTGCAGGCTCCTCCACAGTCTGTCTCCCGATGAGGTGGTCTCCAGGGCTTACCCAGGCAGCAGAAAGGGTCTGGGTCCCTCCTGGCCTAAAAGTCTGAGTCGGCATCCAGCAGCTCGGCATCCATGAGATTTGTCTGGGAGTGGAGGGGGGCGAAGCCTGCCCTTCTGCCATGAGTCCTTGGCCCGCAGGGGACGCTCCCACCTGGCAGGGCACTGGGATCCAGGCCCGCGGCGGGGGGCCGGAACGAGCTGTTGTACTGCTGGTGTGCCAGGAAGCACCTCACGCTGCCCTCGAGGGCCAGATCTTCCTGGGGCCCGGTCTCGGGGCAGAAGGGGTTGCTGATCAGATGGAAGGCATCGTGTTTCCGGGAGCGGGCGGGTTTGTCCCGGGGCCCCTGGGGGAAGAGGCCTTCGTGCTGGGAGACGCTGAGCCCCAGGCCAGGGTAGGAGCCCAGGGGTGGCACCTCTTCCCCAAGCTGAGACTCCCTAGGGTTGGAGACCAGGCACTTCTGCCTTGGCAGCTTGGGCAGGCGAGGGACGGCACTGCGGGCCTGCGGGGTGAAGTAGCCCACATCGCAGATGGCGGGCCCCAGGGGGCAGACTTCCTTCTTCTTCCTCCTCGTCTTCTTCTTGCGGCTGGCTCTCTTCTCCAGCTCGGGCGAGATCTCTGCGTCCACCACCCACAGGTTCGCCCTTTCGTCTGGCGGCACTAAAGGCACGAGAGAGGGCAGATGGGGTGAGAGGGGCCTTCCCGGGTGGGTTCGCTGGTAAAACGCTGCGGGCAAATTCAGTGACCGGGACGGCAGGAGATGGACCCGAGTGCGGGCACAGCATGGGCAAGTGCGATGGATCCTTGTCCTCACCCAGCTCTGTCACTGCCCCCGTCCCAGCCAGAGATTCCCAGCTGCCCCAGCCCCGCCAAAGGCCCTCAATCCCAACCCCTGCTCCTGACTGTTCCCATCATGGGGCCCCTTACATGGCTTTGTCCATTGACCTCAATCCCAACCTGCAGCCCCCTGCTATCCCAGCTCTGAGCTCCCCCGAATAGCTCCCCACCCCCCTCAATCCCGACCTGCAGCCCCCTGCTATCCCAGCTCTGAGCTCCCCCGAATAGCTCCCCACCCCCCTCAGTCCCGAGCTGCAGCCCCCTATCCCAGCTCTGAACAACTCACACGCAGCTCTTCAGTGCTCCTCAATCCTGACCTGCAGCCCCCTGCTATCCCAGCTCTGAGCTGCCCCCATTTTACAGGTGGAGAAGTGACTTGCCCCAGGTCACGCACCAGGTTAGTGTCAGGGCGAGGAGGAAAACCAAAGTCTCCTGACTTCCAGCCCAGTGCTTTCCATCTAAATGTGGAGAGCAAAGCTGGCCTTCTGGCTAAGGCACTAGGACGCAGGAATCCTACATTTGATTTCTGGCTCTGCGGACATTCATCTTTCTGCCTCAGTTTCCCAGCTGTCAGAAGCTAGATTGCAGGGCGTGTCTCTTGCTGTGGGGCTGAGCAGCACCCACCACAAAGGGGCCCTGACTTCAACAGAAACCTCTAGGTGCTACCGGGACAAAAAGTACCTGGTGCAGACATGCGTGATGTCATGACCTCATCGCCTGCCCGCCTCCCTCCCCGCCCCATGCTTTCCCAGGGACTCACCGGGTGTCGCCACGGGCGTGACGGAGATGTCCTGCGGCAGGATAGCCCCTCTCCTGGCCACCATTTTGGTGACGTGCTGGGCCCAGGCCGAGGACATGTCAGCTGAGGGCTCGTTGATGTCGAAAGCCAAACCAGCTGGGATGAAAGCCACAGAGGAGATTCTTACAGCCTGTTCAGCGGAGGGGGGAATCCCGCGGCCTGAGCCGGGGTGCGGGGGATCTTCACTGATTCACCCCAATCTCCCGCCCCTCCAGCTGATCCCACAAGCAGCCCATGCCGGAACCAATGCCCTGCGTTCCCGGGGCGACCAGGAGGCCCTCCCATTCCCACACGATGTCCCCAGCCCGCAGAGGCTGGACCCTGTGCTAACGGCCCTGCACAGCGTGCTGACACAGTGAGGATGCCTTTTCCAGCTGCCTAGGAGCTGAGAGCCCAGAGGCTCTTTGCCGGGCTGTGACATCACCAACAGTAACGACGCGACGGCCAAACAGGCCAGAAGTCAGCCTGAGGGGTGCCTGGATGATGGCGGGGGGGGGAGCGCAGGGTCTGGCCCTTTAAATGGATCTTTGGCCACAGAATGGCGAACTGCTGCATGAGTTGGGCTAGAATCCGGCTCCCTCTTCTGACTAACAACATACTGTAGTCACTTAATTAATTATTACTCTGTACACAGACAGGCAGGATGAGCCAGTGGTTACAGCACATCTGGGTCCAATTCCCTATTCTGCCAGATTTCCACTGTGACCATGGGCGAGTCACTTCGCCTCCTTCTGCCTCAGTTTCCCTTCTTCCCTATGGGGATAAGAGCCCCGGCCACTCAGGGACAAGCGAGGGTAATTCCACTAAAGACTCTGAGGCACTCCGATACTGGGCCGCACAAGTAACTTAGCTAGACAGAGACGTGCACCTTCTGAGGTAACTTCCTTGGACTCATGGAATTACGCCAGGAGGGAACTGGGTCCAAGGAGCAGATCTGTTGGGTAGGGCGGGGCCATTTGTAAGTCAGTCGCTTTTCCGACAGTGCTTTTAATGTGTAAATAAATCCTGCAGCTTGCCGGCTCCCTGGCACAGGACTGGGATATTGCTCTAGGGCAGCGGTTCTCAAACTTTAGCAACCCGAGGACCCCCATTTTGATTTTAATTTTTTCATGGATCCCCAAGCCTCATGCTCAGTCCCAGGCCCTGCCCCCAACTCCACCCCTTCCCCCAAGGCCCCACCCCAACTTTTCCTGTCCCCGCTGTTCGCCGGCGTGCAGGAGGCGCTGGGAGGGCGGGGCAGGAGTTGATCAGTGGGGCCCGTGGACCTCCTGGACCCCAGTTTGAGAAACACTGCTCTAGAGAGATAGGATCATCAATGGCTATTAGCCAAGTGGCCAGGGATGCCACCCCAGGCTCTGGGTGTCCCTAGCCTGTTTGTCAGATGCTGGGAATGGATGACAGGGGATGGATCACTCAGTGGATGCCTGTTCTGTTCATTCCCAGCGCCTGGCACCAGCCATTGTCGGAAGACACGATACTGGGCTAGATGGACCATTGCTCTGGCCCAGTCTGGCCGCTCTTCTGTTCTAGCTGCTGGCCCCTTTCAGGGACGCAGGGATTCAGCCACACACTTAATAACAAGGCAGCGCGATGGGCGCAGTCAGACTGGGCGTTACGGGCCGGTCTCACCCTGCGGCAGCCTGGGGTGCCCCCAGGCGCTCTTGGCAGTGCCCTCTAGTGAGGGCGGAGGGAGGCGCCTTGCTGAGAACCACGGCCCACGTGCCCCACAACAAAGCTGGGACCACAGAAGCGTCTTGCAGTGGGGGCTGCAAACCTGCCACCGAAGAGGGGGCCTACCGCCAGGGGCGGTGGCATGTGAAAGCCCCCGTGGTCCCTGCCCCTGCCCGGGACGTACCCACGGGCCCGTCGTGCGAGACGGTGTGCATGCTGAAGGACAGCTCCTGCTCCGGGTTGTGCAGCAGCTCCTTCCGCTTGGAGAAGGCCTTGGCGATCATCTTGCTTTTCTTGATCCTCTTGGGCTCGTCATCGCTCTGGCCGGTCAGCCTGTGGGGGAGGGAATGGGGGGCGGGGGAGGGCTGGCTCAGCGGGGGAGGGCAGGGCACTGATCCTCTCCAGCAGGGGGCTGGAGATCCCCCGGGGTGGGGCTGAGGAGTGCCAGGACTGCTGCTCCTGGGCTGCCCCCCTCCGCCCCTCTCCCACTGAACCAGGAAGCCATCTGTTCGTCTGTTACCAAGGGAATCCCTCCACCATCCCAACCCAAAGGACTCGGTGTCCCGCTCCTTCCCTGCACCACGGTGGGGAACACGCTGGCACCAAGGGCTGGGTTCTCCAGGGCCCTTCTCGCCACTCTGGCTGGGTGATGGGTCTGGAAAATGGGCATAAAATTCATTTCCAGAGTGGTGGCCAGGGCTTTGGTGTCCATGAGACTGGGGCCCTAAGCCCCATCCCTGGGATCACCCCTCCAGGAGCCCCAACCCCTCGGCACAAAAGGTCTTGGGGGACTCGCAGCAGCTCCCCTGCAGCCGTAGGTCAAACTCACGCAGGCGCCCCCACCACCTGGCACCTCCTAACTCCGGGATTTGCCCCTTCTTCGCAGCACCACGCGGCTCCCCATGCAGCTCGGCCGAAAGGGGAGGACTGCACAATGGGGTCTCAGCCCCCCTGCTCTGGATGGAGAAATCCCTTCCCCGCCCCCACCTCTTTAATGGGCATCTAGGGCTGGAGGGGCAGCCTGGGATACCAATGCCCCCGACGGAGCCACATCCAGGTACGACAAAGGAGGTGCTGGCTGCACATGCTTCCCTCCCCCCTGCAGACGTGCGTCGCTCCCGAACCAGAGGGGCCGTAGCTAGGGGGGCCCAGGGAATTCAGCCTCCAGGCTGGGAGCTGATGAGCCATCCCTGAACTAGCCTGGGGAAGTCACATCTGGTGATGGGTCCGTCCTGCTCTAGGCTCCAGCCAATCCACAAGCGGGTCTGGTGACCCTTGCTCCAGCCCTGCTCCGACTCCAGCCTCGTTCCCAATCCTGCTCCAGCCCTGCTCCGACTCCAGCCTCGTTCCCAATCCTTCTCCAGCCCTGCTCCGACTCCAGCCTCGTTCCCAATCCTTCTCCAGCCCTGCTCCGACTCCAGCCTTGTTCCCAGTCCTGCTCCAGCCCTGCTCCGACTCCAGCCTCGTTCCCAGTCCTGCTCCAGCCCTGCTCCGACTCCAGCCTCGTTCCCAATCCTGCTCCAGCCCTGCTCCGACTCCAGCCTCGTTCCCAGTCCTTCTCCAGCCCTGCTCCGACTCCAGCCTCGTTCCCAATCCTGCTCCAGCCCTGCTCCGACTCCAGCCTCGTTCCCAATCCTTCTCCAGCCCTGCTCCGACTCCAGCCCCGTTCCCAATCCTTCTCCAGCCCTGCTCCGACTCCAGCCTCGTTCCCAATCCTGCTCCAGCCCTGTTCCGACTCCAGCCTCGTTCCCAATCCTGCTCCGACTCCAGCCTCGTTCCCAGCCCTGCTCTTGCTCCAGCCTCGTTCCCAGCCCTGCTCTTGCTCCAGCCTCATTCCCAGTCCTGCCCTTGCTTTGTTCCAAACCTGCTCTTGACTCGTGACTCCAACCTTTGGCTCCAGGGCCTGGTCCGGTTGCCACCGCACCCACCACTACCACTGCTCCAGTCACTAGGCCTGACCCTCCCCATCTCAGCTTCTGACAAACACCACTCTGTGCCTCTCTGTTGGGAACACACCCCATCCCCTAGGAACCGGCTGAGACCCGCCATATGCATTGCACATGGGCCACCAGACAGCTGCTGGATGAGAACAGCTACAGACCTGGGCTGGACTGGGCCTTGGGGGTGATGGGCATGTGGTCCCGCAAGCTGAGCCTCAGCTCCTGGGGCTCAGAGGATACAGGGCCCTGAGACCCCAGCAGCTGGGGGCAGCGCTGCTCCTACCTGCACCAGGTGCGCTTCCAGATGAGGAGGGTGGCTTTGGTCCACACCCAGGTGCTCATGGAAATGCCAGTGCCGAACATGGCAAAGAGGTTGATCTTCTCCACCAGCAGGCTGGGCCGGTTCTTGATCTCGCAGTTTGGGATCGGCTTGTTGGTTTGGATGGCGATCGTCACATTAGCTTCGCACCTGCGGCAGGGACACGGGGCATGGCAGCGGCATGAGGCACAGGGGCTAAAACCCACCCTTGGCAATGGGCAGCTGGGGCACCCGGGAAGCAATCTCCCACCCCCCATCCCCTGCGACGAAGCACTCTCCCCTTAGCGCAGCCAGATAAAGGGCAATGACATACGCCCCCTGCAAGGAGCAGCTGCTGATTAGATTCAGGGGCTGAGTCCCCTGCCCACAGCTCGACGACCCCCAACAGCTGCCCAGATACCACGGTGATGGGGGCCCATGCGAGGGCAGGAAGCTGATGGCAGCCACAGGAGCGCCACGTGATGGGCTCTCTTCAGAAAGTTTCAGCAGAGCTTCACGGGGCGCGGCAGAAGCCCCCCGGTCTGAGCCGCGGGACCAGCCTGGCAGGGAACGACCCGGCACCAACCAGAGCGATGGGCAAATGGGCCCATCTTGGGTTCCTCCCGATGCATCTCACCGGGATCAGGCATGGCAGGGTGCCCCCGGTCTCCGTGCCGTAGCCCTAGGCTTTGCTCCTCGCTGAAATGGGAACAGGCCCGGGGCCATGGATGGCCTGGGCAGTCATGCCACAACGTGTCTGTGAGGGGTGACGTGGCACCCCCAGGGATTGCTGTTCCCCCGGCATCAGGCGACGCCAGGGCGGGAATCCACACGAGCAGCCAGGCTCCTGCGTGGGGAAAGGGAAGAGCATCATCACAGGACCTGGCAGCGGAGGGGAGGTCATGGAAAGCGTCACCTTCTTCCAACACAGAGCGAGGCGCTCTACTGGAATCCCCCTGAGACTCTTCCCGCCCCACCAGGTGGGGGCTGGGGGTGCCTGTTAAAGGGGCGGGGGGAAGAAACATGGCCTGTCCCCACTTACAGGACATACTCCCGGAAGCTCCGCTCCCACTCAGCCTGGTTGAAGAAGTCGTAGAAGTGGCAGGCGAAGGTGATGAGCACGAAGCCGAAGGCCAGGAAGCCAAAGATGCCTGAAAGGAAGCACAGGAAGGCCCGGGGGTCATTCCCACAGCCCCAGGGCCAGGACGCGGCATGCTGCCGGCCAGAGAGAAGCCCTGATGGAAACACAACAATCCAGGAAAAGTGAAGGGAGGGGTCAAACCAGGGCTTGGGCTCCTTCCACGCCTCTGATGGGGTCCTCGTCAAAATCAGCTGCACCCGCTTTCAGCACGCCTTTCGTCCCAAAGAGCTTTACATACCGTCTACACAGAGGTCACGTTACCCGGGAGTGAAATGCAGCCACCTCTGGGGAGGACCGTGGCAGCTGCGTAACAGTAGCACTACACAACAGTTTCGGACCAGAAAAGGAAGAATATATCCAACCTTCCCAGGGACTCCGAGGGAGGCAAAATGCACTCACTCAGGCTGGCGTTTGGCCAGGAGGCCTGGGTTAACTTGGCAGAGAGGCTCCGGGAGTGGCCAGGACTTGGCTTTCATGCCTTATCTGAAGGGCGGCCCCAGGCCAGGCTCGTGTTCACAATGGACTCAGAGGCGAGAGCACCCTCCGAGAGCCACGCATACCCCTCCCCGTGTCTTCTACTGGCCCCGCACCACCGCTTTGTGCAGGCCCTGGGTTTCCCCGGGAGGCTCCTACCCAAAGCTAGCCCTTTGGGACGTGTGAGATCCTGGCCCGGGGTAACATGCCGGCACCAAGGCACCAGCTGAACCCAAACCCGCCCGGCTTACCCAGCCGTAACATGGTCTCGTTGATTTTGCTGGCAGCTTTCTCGCTCAGCAGGCCGGGGTGGTTGCTTTTGATGGAGAACAAAGTCATGACACCTAGGGTAGACAGACAGCAAGACAGGCGCGTCAGCCGGGACTGGGGCTGCCGGATCAAGCAGCTAGGCAAGAGACCCCGGGATCGCCTGAGGTGGCCTCTGAAGCCCCAGAGAGACGGAGCAGGGAGGCTGAGCCGGGCTCACGGGCGGACGCAGCATCTGGCTCTGGTGTGGTCGCTGGCGGTGTGACCTCAGGGGACATGGCCAAGCGGGAGCAGGCAGCTGAGGAGCAGAGAGGAGCCTGGGCAGGTGCAAGTTCCCGCTGGCCGAGCCAACCCTCCCTGATCAGCTCTTCACTGGGGCGACACTCTGGGGACAGACCCCCCCGACCCTCCCGTGGGCTGCTCCAGGGTGTTGAGGAAAAGTTAGCATATGTGACTCCATTTTGGTTTGGGGCCCACCATTGTCTAAAAGCAAACACATCATGCACTAGGAGGAGTGTTCCTTAGATACTGCATTCCTGTGAAAACCCTCCCCCTTGGCTCCAGCCTGTCTCGACTCCCGGTTTCTGTTCTTTGTCTGTTCCTAACTCCCTGCCTCCTGGCCTTGATGTGAGCCTCCCATCCTGATAAGAACGGTTACTGATGCATTGCTTTAGGACCATGTTGTGTAGTTGAAGTAATGGTCTAGCACGGGGAATGTACCTAGCAGGGACAGGTGGTAGATAAGGGAAGGGTTTGTCTATTGGCTAAGGTTTCCGATGCACGAGGGCAACATGCTTTGCTAAAAGGTATATGATCTTTGTATAACCTGCATTCGGGGTCCCCTTCTGACTAGCAGGGGGGCACCACGCTCGAGCGTAATAAACTTAATATCTTTGGGAACGCTGCAGTTGTGGACTTTGTTCGTGTGCCTCAGCCTAGACTCGAACTGCGCGTGACCTATCAGGTATAATTCGCAACAAGGGCTAGAGGAGAAGAGCTGTTTAGGGTGCGGGGGAGGAGATGGGCTACACCCGGCTGATTTTCAGTACCCTGGCTGCTGGCCATTCAATGAACTACAGCAGCCCCCCTCCACACTGGCTGGGGAAGTTTATCCCAGCCTGCACTGACCTTAAAACTCAGCAGGGTTCAGGGTAGCATCTTCCTTTCCAGCCACGAACCAGAGCCCACAACACACATCACCCCCTGGGCAAGGCCCAGCGTGTGTCACCCACATTAGAATATGGTTTCTGTGTCTCCCTCTAGTGGCTGGTCCACGTAAGAGGATAACAGTCCACTACAGCTGCCAGCTGAGCGACCGCATGCAGTGTGGCTGTAGTGGTGTCTGTCCCAGGATATGAGAGAGACAAGGCGGGTGAAGTAATATCTGTTATTGGGCCAACTTCTGCTGGGGAGAAAGACGAGCTTTCGCGCTGCACAGAGCTCTGCTGCAGGTCTGGGAAATGTACTTAGCCTAGGCACTGAGTTTTTCTTTTCCTCCACCCCCTGGCTCTTCCTCGAGGCCCCGTCCCCACTTCGCACCCTCCCCCGAGGCTCCACCCTTGCTCCGCCTCTTCCCATCCCTGCTCCGCCCCCTCCTGGCTTTCAGCTAATCAGGGGTGCTGCCAAACAGCTGTGGCTGGTGGGTACTCAGCACCCACTATTGTTTTTTCTGTGGGTGCTCCAAGCCCGGAGCAGAGGTCAGACCAAGGGTCCATCTAGCCCAGTGTCCGGTCTTCCGACAGTGGCCAGTGCCAGGTGCCCCAGAGGGAATGAACAGAACAGGGAATCAGCAAGTGATCCATCCCCTGTGGCCCATTCCCAGCTTCTGGCAAACAGAGGCTAGGGACACCCTCCCTGCCCATCCTGGCTAATAGCCATTGATGGACCTATCCTCCATGAACTTATCTAGTTTCTTTTTGAACCCTGTTACAGTCTTGGCCCTCACAACATCCTCTGGCAAGGAGTAGCACAGGTTGACTGTGCCTTGTGTGAAGAAATACTTCCATTTGTTTGTTTTAAACCTGCTGCCCATTAATTTCATTTGGTGACCCCTAGTTCTTGTGTTATGAGAAGGAGTAAATAACAATTTAACAATCCAAGTAATAATTCCTTATTTACTTTCTCCACACCAGTCATGATTTTATAGACCTCTATCATATCCCCTCTTAGTCGTCTCTTTTCCAAGCTGAAAAGTCCCAGTCTTATTAACCTCTCCTCATACAGAAGCCGTTCCATACCCCTAATCATTCTTGTTGCCCTTTTCTGAACCTTTCCCAATTCCAATATATCTTTTCTGAGATGGGGCGACCATACCTGCACACAGTATTCAAGATGTGGGTGCACCATGGATTTATAGAGAGGCAACATGATATTTTTGGACTTATTATCTATCCCTTTCTTAATGAGTCCCAACATTCTGTTCGCTTTTTTGACAGCCGCTGCACATTGAGTGGATGTTTTCAGAGAATTATCCACAACGACTCCAAGATCTTTCTTGAGTGGTAACAGCTGATTTAGACCCCACCATTTTATATGTATAGTTGGGATTATGTTTTCCAATGTGCATTACTTTGCATTTATTAACACTGAATTTTATTTGCCATTTTGTTGCCAAGTCACCCAGTTCTGTGAGATCCTTTTGTAGCTCTTCGCAGTCTGCCTGGGACTTAACTGTCTTGAGTAGTTTAGTATCATCTGCAAACTTTGCCCCCTCACTGTTTACCCCTTTTTCCAGATCATTTATGAATATGTTGAATAGGACTGGGCCCAATACAGACCCCTGGGGGACACCACTATTTACCTCTCTCCATTCTGAAAACTGACCATTTATTCCTACCCTTTGTTTCCTATCTTTTAATCAGCTACCAATCCATGAGAGAACCTCCCCTCTTATCCCATGACAGCTTACTTTGCTTAAGAGCCTTTGGTGAGGGACCTTGTCACAGCTAAATACAAGATTGGCTGGTTTCACTCACATGTAATGCCCCAATAACAATTATGTGAGTGAAACCAGACAATCACAACACTCTCAAATGAATTCTCACAGGAAAAGGATAAAAGACAAAAACACCCTGTCACATGTGGGCAAACACTTTTCGCACAGCGATCACTACACAGCTGATCTCTCAGTCCTCATCCACAAAGGAAACCTGCACAACACCTTCAAAAGATGAGGCCGGGTGCTTAAATTCATAACTCTGCTAGGCGCTAAAAATCATGGACTGACCAGAGACAGTGGATTTATGGCTTATTACAACAATCTGTAACCCATTAACAACCCCGCACCCCGCTGCCTTCCTTCCCTCCCATGACTGGAGGGGCATGAATGGGCCACTTCCCTTTGAATGGTCCCTTAGAATATGTGCTAACTACTTATGCTGAACTATCTGTTGCTCTTGTATTTAGCTGTGACCCTCTCAGTATCTTTCCCAGACCAAAGAGCTCTGGATAGCTCGAAAGCTTGTCTCTCTCCCCAGGAGAAGTCGGTCTCATAACAGATATTGCATCACCTAGCTAAGGGATTGACTCCCTTGGCTCAGGGGACAGCATTTCCTGCTTTTAGCGCTGAAGGTCCCCAGACCAAACCCCGCTGAGTTGTTAGCACCCACCTCGGATCAGGAAATAGCCTCCCACGATCAGCACCAGGCCGATGGGAGCCAGGACGAAGCCAGCGCGGAACCGATAGTTCTTGTAGCCCACAAAGCAGATGCCGCTGACGGAGTCTCCGTCCACCTGGTTGGGGCAGAGTCATCAGTGTCCGTCCGTCCCCAGCCTGGAGATTGGGCTGGAAATCTCATGAGAACGGGCTGGCCAACGAGGGGCTGTGCTGTCCCTTTACCAGGCAAACGGGGTGCCCATCCAGTGATGTGGCAGCCGATGGCTCTGCCATTTGGTAGACCCAGGTTTTGTAGCTGACCCTGGTGTCGGGTGCTGACTGGGGAGGGAGTGGGATGGAGATGGTGGCTGGTGCCCCCTATGGGTCAGTTCGAGCAGCCTGGGTATGGCCTTTGGGAACATAAAATCATAGAATCTCAGGGCTGGAAGGGACCTCAGGACGTCATCTAGTCCAACCCCCTGCTCAAAGCAGGAACACCACCAACTAAACCATCCCAGCCATGGGCTTGGAAATAAGCGGGGCCCCATGCAGTCTATCAGTGCAGGGAAGGCACGAAGTGGGGAGGGAGCCAGGAACACGGGGGGCTGGGAAATGCTGACCCTCACCTGGAACACCCAGAGGATGTTCACAGATACAGGGAGCCTACAGGAGGGCCACAGGCAGTGGGGTCAACAAATGGACGAGGAATGAGATGAGACGCTGAGCTGGGATGGTTCTTGCTCACCAATGCAGGGTTAAACTGACCACCCCCAGGGCAGAGTGGCGGGACCTTCCCCCTTCCACTGAGAGGGGAGCGTCCCTTAGGGTCCCGAGGGTGGGGTGGGCACAGAGGTCTCCATGCCAGGCGCCCCGTACCTGGGCGACGGCCAGGATGGCGACAGTGAGGACGAAGGGGATGGACCAGGTGACCAGGTGGAAGTAGGAGGTCTTGCCTAGCAGGGGTTGGTAGGTGGTGCCCAGTGCTTTGAAAGAGGTGTGCCAGGCGTAGGTCAGCATGACGAACCAGATCACGCCCGACATCAGCGAGTAGTAGACGATGACGAAGATGATCACGCAGGAGAGCGTCTCGTTGGAGCTGGGGAGGCGGGACGGGATAGGACTGGAGGTGGGAGGGGGGTCTCTCCCCCATTCCCCACTCCACTCTGGCTTGTTCCTGACTGACAGGTGCTAGCCTGGCTCAGCACCCAGAGCGTGCCCACGCCCCCGGATAGAGCACCTTGCAGTCTGCAGGATCCCATCACCTTAAGGGGCTGTGAGCCAAACCCTGATCCTGTGTGAGTCAGTGGGAGCTTTGCCCAGAACCCCAGCCCTGTCCCCAATCCCACTGGTTCCCTGACCACATCTGCTGGGACTGCTGCCTTTCGCACTGCCCCTCCCATAGCGGGCAAAGGCAAAGAGACGGGGGTGGGAGTGGGTGCGCCTGCCCTGCGGGGCAGAGGTACCTACGTCGGCTCTCCCAGCCGCATGGTGCCGTCGGCTCGGCACACGATCTCACCGCGGGCCCCGTCCATGAACTGCGCCAGCCAGCCGATGCTGCCCACGAAGAAGCAGGCGTTGACGTAGAAGAGGATGACGGCCGGGTAACGGTTCGAGTTCTTCCAGTCGGCAACAAAGGTGGCCTGGGGCGGGGACAGGAGAGAAGAGCCGGCGGATGGGCCAGGGTCTATGGCTGTGCATCACCCGTTCCTGGCTTTGCTCCGGAGCCCTACTGGTCAGCCCCGCAGCCAAGAGCGGCAAAGGCCCACGCCAGCCACCAGGAGGTGCTCTGAGCCAATGCAGATTTCACTCCCCCCCTCCGCCGGGGATCAGCTCCTATCCGGCAGCCCCCCGGCTTGCTCCGCTCACCAGGGTGAAGAAGGTGCAGAAGATGGTGACGGAGCTGAAGGCGGCGATGTAAACGTGCATGTCGCGATGCTCGTGCTCCGTGAAGAGGGGGTTCTGGCACTGGATGCCGCAGCCCTCCACGTCCTCGTACCAGCTCTTGGGGTTGTCCGTCTGCACCAGCGGGGCCTCGCAGTGGCCCGAGCTGTTGAACTTTAGGTTCTGCACCTCATTCTGGGGGTGGGCGGGAACGAGGGGCGGGACCAGAGAAGAAAGGAAAGGGATCGTTAGGGGTTGGAGGGACACCGTCATGAGAGGACGACCCACGCTGAGGGCTGGGAACCAGGACTCCTGAGTTCTTAGTCCAAGACCTGCCACTGACAGCCTGCCTGCCTTTGGGGGAACTGCGTACCCAGCCTGCCTCAGATAGGGATTACTCCACACACCCAGGGAGGTGTGACACTTAATCCACTGGGTGAAATCTGGCCTCGCTGAAATCAACGGCAGTTTTGCCATCGATTTTCATGGGACTGGGATTCCAACCCAGAGTCTGTAAAGCCCCTTCCAGCCAAAGTCCTTCTTGGGGGACCCTGCACTAACCCAGCGTGGCGTGGAAGCATTTCAGTTCTCCCAGTGCGAGGACGGGTTCCTCTTCCTTTAGCTCTGCGAGGGGAAGGGACATGGGAGGAGGGCTGGAGAGGGGTCGACCCAGATGCTCTGAAGGGAAGAGGCCAGGGGCAGATAGCATTGGGAATCTCCCACCCTCCCCCGGTCAGGGTTAGAAGAAAGCCAGTCTCGCTGCGGTTCTGTACCAGTCACAGGACGCTCGAAAACTGACTGTCAATAACCCTCATCTTGGTCTTGCTGAAGCTGTAAAAATCCCCCCCCCCAATATTTCAATTGCCACCAAGTTTTCTAAAACTCTTCCCCTCACGAAACACACAGGTTGGGCCTAAACCTACGCGACTATGCCTCTAGAGGGAGATTTTGTATTTCCTGTCCTCAGAGCAGGGGCAGGAATACCTGGTATCTCACATTTATACAGCACCTCCTAGGGGACCTCCAAACTACTTTACAAGGATCTCCCAACCACTGCTGAAATGCGGCCTCCTCTGGTGTGGAACAGAGTAGCTCAACAGTGCTGCACAACAGCCCTTTAGGGAGGGAAATCCAGAATAACTTCTCTGAGATTCCAGGGGGGAT
Source organism: Natator depressus (assembly GCF_965152275.1). NCBI lineage: Eukaryota > Metazoa > Chordata > Testudines > Cheloniidae > Natator > Natator depressus. Next base: position 343,167,793 of record NC_134234.1, read on the forward strand.
CTAGCTGTAGACAGGAGATAACTGTCCACTTTGTTTTGATGTCCCGGGCACAAAACAACCCCTCTCGTAGCACAGCGCCCCCTAGCACCATGCAAGGGCATTAATTCAGTCCCAACTCCGAAGGAAGAGCACCCACTCCGCAGCTAACACCACTTCCTGCAGCACCAGGGTTTTGCTTAAGGGCTTCCCATCCAGATGAATTTAGAGCCTGCGAAAGGGGCTGGACTGACAGCCCTGGAACAAGAGGCCTCTGTTTATCTCCAGAGCAGGCAGACCAACGTGTTTCAACCCTGCACAGGGAAGGGCAGTTGCTATGCTCCAGTCCGTCCATGGGACCAGAGGAACCGCCGGATGGAATCGGATCGGGGGCCAGAACTGTGGGTGGCCCTCCTGGCTATATAAAACGTCTGATCCGTTGATATTTCTGTGGACAGAGAACTTGCGGTAACTCCGGTGATGTGACCACCTGTCTCCTAGGAATTGAAACGAGACCCACCAACTTGTGGCCATTGAAGAGCCATCAAATGACTCATCACCACAGCTAACGCTCCCCGCTCTGGCCAGGATCAGCACCCCCACCCCTGGCTGCATGGAGGGCGCTGTTTCTGCGGCCTGGAAGAGGCACGGGGACAGGACGGCGGTGCCGTCGGCTGGACACCGGGCGCAGCGGCGAGGTGTCATACGCCTGCTTACCGGGCAGCCCTCGGGAAAGCGGTCTGTGGTGCACTTGAGGAAGTCGGGCCAGCCCCGCTCCCGCTCCACGATGGTGCAGGGACCCCGCGTGGCCTGGCACAAGGTCTGGCTGGGCAGCTCCACCTGGCCGTCCTCACACTTGGGCATGTACACAGCGCAGAGCAAGGGCTGAATTGCGTCCCAGCAGCGAGGGGCGTTCCGCAAACCTGGCCGAAGGAAAAAGCAGCGGTGGGAACTCGGCACGGGTGTAGCACGCTGGCTCGGCACTGCCCCCTAGTGGCTGGGCCCACTGACTACAACAGCCAACCACCTACAGCTCAAGGAGTTATTTCATTAGCTCAACCAGGAAAGGCCTGGGTTTCTGATGCTGAAACTCCCAGTTCAATACCCGAGGGTCACCACGGTGTCTGCACATTAGGACATGTAACGGAACCAGGTGGGTCTGACATGCTCCATCCAGCGCTAGATAATGGCGCACACACCCGCAGCCCCCTGTCTCCCAGTCACAAAAAACGGGATTTACTTTTGGACCCGCTCTGTTAAACGGTACAGGGAAAAGATCAAACTCCCAGCACGCATGTCCACACAACACTCCTCCGCTCTTCCTCTATCCCCCTTCATCAACGACTAGCTGTCAGGATGGGGTGGGGTGGCTGCACGCCCTGGCACTAATAGACCCTCCGTTCCCAGATAGTTCCTGTGTCACAAATCCACCCTATGGCGAGTCCTTTGGCTATTATTTTTAACGTCACGCCGATATGTTGCCTTTTATAGCACCTTTGTGAATGATCTCCACATGCTTCACAACGCACAGACATAGCGCACCAGTGGAAGGCAGCCACCTCTGGGGTGGAGGAGGACAGCAGTAAGAAGGGCATTTTGGAATGAGATCACCAGGGTAACCTTCCCTTCTTAGGAAAAGGGCCATGGGATGGTCAGCCTCCCCCCCACCCGCCTCCCCCCCGCAGCACAGACAGAGCTTTTGAACTGACACCTCCTGCTAAAGAGCCAGGCCCAGCTGGTTGCATGGAGCAGGGGCGGCCAAACTGACTGACTGTCCGAGCCGTGTACGGCAACCTGCAGAAGTTTGAGAGTCGGGGTGCACCTGCCGGGGCTCGGGGCTTCAGCCCTGCTCCAGCTGAAGCCCCAAGCCCCAGCAGTCACGTCCTGTGGGGCTCAAGCCCCTAGGACCCCCCCCCCCGCCCTGCTGGGCAGAAGATGGAGATGAGGTGACACATGGGTGGGGTCATGTGCCCGCCCCCCCGATTTTTGCCAGGTTCACATGGTGCCACCAGGCGCCCTCCCTGCACGGCAGCGGCTGGAGCCGGCAAACCGGGAGCTGTGGCCGTGGGGCGAGGCAGTGGCAAACAGCTGGGAGCTGCTGCTTTTTGCTGTTACCCCTCCCCAGGGAGCTAAAGCAGAGACCCCTCCCTGCAGGTCCCAGCTGTCTGCCACTGCCTGTCTACGCGGCACTAACACTGGGAGATGCAGGGACTAGGGGCCGCTGGGGGTGGGGGGGCCCGCACGCCTGGGTGGGGGTGACTCAAGCTGTTGGGGAGGGTGAACATTTACACTGTGCTCCCCCACTCTCAGCAGGCACCAGTCATCTCTGGCAGCAGCCCCTCGCCCCAGCACCGCGCCGGAGGGCATTAGCCCCGAGCCTCCCCCACCAGTGGAGAATAGAAGGGACATGGGGGCACTGCAAGCTGCACTTTCACTGTAAAAGAGCCGCAGGAGAGTCACGAGCCCCGGTCTGGCCACGCCTGGCATAGGGGTCCGTTGATCTAGCCACGGAGGAAGACAGGCTAAGCTGACTCTGCTGGGATTTGAACCTACAGCTCCAGGGAGACGGGCAGAGCACTGAGCCGGTTATGATCGAATTCGCCCTTCGTTGCCAACAAAAGCCCTACTTTAAAAAAAAGCAGTAAATGTAGCGAGTGGTCCCATGGCTTCTCCTCTAACCTGGGCCCATGCCTAGGCTGGGAGGGCAGCTTGGCCCCTGAGCGGGGACGACCCCAGGGCATTCCTCTCCCCAGGAGCAGCTCTTCAATCCTCCGGCTCCCTGTCATCTTGTGTCAGTACCGTCTGCCGCACCGAGTTGGCCCACTGGGCCATCGTGTTTGAAATCCATCCTCCCTTAGTGACCAATTACTGAATCTCCCGTGAAAGGCCGAACAAATCCCCCACAATGCGCCAGGGCAATTGTGCCAACACTGGGGGGTGGAAAAACTCCTCCGCCCCGCCGTAGTGATCAGAGAGCTCTTCCCCAGCAGCATCAAGGCAGCGGTGCTGAGCCTGCAGCTGCTTACACAGTATTTGGCTTCCCGGGTACCCCAGGTCACTCGGTATCATCTCCGATCACAGGGCCGTTCCCTGCTGTCTCAATACCCACTGGCCACCCTCTGATGGGAGCAGCGGGCGTTCACTGCTAGCCTAGGCCACATCTGGGCTGGTGAGGCGGGTGGCAGATTCTGTATCTCCTTCCCGGTCTCTTGAGCTCGGTGATTGATGCCCTGAACCTCCCAACCAGCCCCGGGGCCAGGCTGCTGAGTCATCGAGGGCAGCCCCTGCAGGGACATGTCTCCTGCTGCCGCGTTGTTTGCAAGGGTTCGGTAACGAGTGGCCTGCTTGCAAACAGGCCCTGTGATTATCCCGGGTCCGCAACCCTCCTGCTAACGGGACTTTCTGAGATCAATAAGTGAGCGGTTTGCACAGACACTGGCAAAGCAGGTGAAGCATCATAGACACGAGCTCGCTGCAAAAGCACACGGGAGTACGTTTAATACCGAAGTATCCACAACAGGACGACATCTAAACACATGTTCCCTCAGCAGCTTCTTCTCTTTGCCTGGCCTCTCTGTAGTGAAGTATTGTTCCTTATGGAGAAGGCAGTCTGGTCTAATGCTTAGAGCACTGGTGCAGGAGTCATGACTAAGGCTCCGTGTTTGTCATGGAGGTCACAGAAGCCGCAGCAGGAGTTTGGGTGTGGGGGGCTCAGGGCTGGGGTGCAGGGTGATGCTTAGGATTGGAGGGGCTCCCCAGAAAGGCGACAGGAACTCCCCTCCCTCAGCACCTAGCTCCACGAGCTGCCCCCGCCCCCGCGGTTCCCAGCCAATGGGAGCTGCAGAGCCGGGGCTTGGGGCAGCGTGGAGGCAGCACGTGGAACTAGGAGCTGGGGGTCCCCACTTCCCAGGAGATGGGTAGGGAGCCTGCTCCAGCCCACCAACTCCCCCCCTCCCAGCACCCACAGCGCCCCCCAAGGCCGCAAGCCCCCCTCAGCACCCGCGACGCCCCCCTGGGCTGCGACTCCCCCCCCGCCCCGAGTGCCCATGATGCCCCCAGCCTGCGACTCCCTCCCCAGCACCCACAGCGCCCCCCAGGCGGCCCTCCCCCCCAAGTTTTAGTCAAGGGGTGTATGGTACAAGTCATGGACAGGCCACGGGCCGTGAATTTTTGTTTACTGCCCGTGACCTGTCCATGCCTTTTACTGAAAATACCCACGACTAAAATGTAGCCTTAGTCATGAGTCCTGGGTTCGCGTCCCAGCTCCGTCATTGACGCACCGTGTGATCTCAAGCAAGTCATTTAGACCAGTGGTTCTCAATTAGGGATACATATACACCAACTCATCTCGATATTGGCCTCGTTTTACAGCAGGCTACATAAAAAGCACCAGCGAAGACAGTACAAACTCAAATTTCATACAGACAATGACTTGTTTGTACGGCTGTATACACTGACATGTGAGTACAGTATTTACAGTCCCATTGATTTATTTGATAAGTCTAGGGCAGAAAGGGAGACAGTCCGTACATTTTCGGTAATAGTGGCTGTGACTCTTTTGTATTTTTAGGTCTGAATTTGTGAGCAAGTCGTTTTTAAGTGAGGAGAAACTTGGGGGTACGCAAGACAAATCGGACTCCTGAAAGGGGACAGTCATCGGGAAAGTGGAGAACCCCTGATTTAGACCTCTTGGTTTCTCCACTCCCTCCTACACAAAGTGGGGATAATACTGCCACCCCTCAGAGATAAGGGGTAGCACCATGCCTTGGGAGCTCATTCAGTCCATAGCCTCCCTGCTGCAACTGCAACCAGGCTAGTTAGCGAGTGCCAGGGGTGACACTGTGGACACCTGTTCACGAAGAACATATTGCAGTTATTTCACTCAGGCCACTAAACTGCCATCCCTGCGAAGACAGCAGCCCCCCAAGCCAGCCAGTCCTCCAGAAATAGAGATCTTTGAAACACACCACACACCGTTCATCCATGGAACTCACTGCTTCAGGACAGAGACAAATAGCAAGATTCAAAATAATAATGAGACATGCATCTCACCGAACCAAAAGTCATTAAGGCACCATTAACACTTTAACCATGTCACGCTAGCAAAGCCCTTACTTAAGAGAACTCTCGAGTTGAGAATTTAAACATAAATTAGGCAATTCTAAGTTGAAGGGATATGACACGGCCAAATTTCACCCAAAGCTTATACGCTTTGTAAAAAACCAACCACAATCTCAAATGCTAAAGTTAATAAGTATTTTTTATTAAATGTAAAAATAAAATAAAATAAAATAGAGACCACCTACGAGCAAAACTCCTTTTCAGCATTTGCAGAGTAACACCGTGGCGTCATGCTAGCACCCCAGAGCTTGGAAGTGAAAGTGACAACAAGTTGATGAGAAAGGGGGAGGTGGAAGTGAAATGGATGTGAGCAGCTGGCATAAGAGAAGCAAATTAAAATTTTAAATCATTTCCATGTTCATTATCTCACCTGTTGTTAGTAGAACAGGAAAGGCCATTTGTTTATTAAAAACATTTGGATTTTTACCCTGACCAGCATTTCAGCATCAGTTTTAACTCTACCATTGGTGCTCCTGCCAATGTTGGTACATGGTACATATCCGACACGGCCCTGGTGTCCTCACCCATCCCCCTTACAGGTCTGAGTCCTTCCCAGACCCTGCTCGCTTCTAAATATGGATCAGAGACTCCCTCACAACTTCACCCAGCAGCTTATACAAGCAGAAAACACCCCAACCATCTCGCTGTGGGCCTGGAAGGTCAGTGGATTATATCACCATGTGATAAGATGGGGCTATATTCATGCATATTGGCATGGAAGCAGAGTTAGTTCCTGGAGAAGCGAGCATTTCCTGTCTGTATGTGGAGGGTTGATAGGGGACACGTGGGTCTATGTACTGGAAAGTTACGCGTGAAAAGAGTGTGTGTGTGGGGGGGGGCGGGTCTGTCTCTGGCTACTTCAAGAGAGTGGATGGCTCCAGGACAGCAGCATGGGGGCAGAGTTAAGGTTAATCTGGGAACCACAGCTGCATGAACACTGCTGGCTCTGCATCCCACTAGATTTAGCTGAAGGTCCCTTCTAAGGATTACCACATCTTTTGCATGAAGTCCCTGGTGTTGTTTCAGAGCAAGCGGAGCTTTTAAGGGGTCTGGGTTTCATGCGTATTTAGTGAGCGCGGTTACTGAGCTCAGAAAGAAGCAGGTGCGGCTCCCAAGGAGCTGCAGTGTGAGACACAGACAGTCTTGTACGTGCAAGCTGGCAGAAGGCTGTGCAATGGCTGAGGAGCATGCCTGCGTCTGGCTGATTAACAGCCAGCGTGAACGAGCCCTGATGGGTGCTGGCCTCATGGACTCGTACACCAGAACCAGCTTTGGCAGAGGGTTTGGACATGGAGATGGAGGCTGCCTGGTGACTCGCGCAGGAGAGGGAGGAGATCCAAGGGGGAGAGGCCTGGAAGAAGGTGGGAAGAGAGATGGGCGGACAGGAGCTGAGAACAGGGACGGAGGGAGGAGAGGGTGTTGCCGCGTGGGGACTCGGAGGGGAGGCAGCCGCTGAGGCAGACGGCAAAGTGAACACAGAGGACGAGGGGTGCAGCTCACGGGATGGGAGTGGAGGAGGTATCAAGGCTGGGCGCAGGGAGCTTTTCAGCAGCAAATGGGTGCGGAGGCAGAGGGGAAGGTTTAGAGGAAAGTTCAGATCAGGCGTCCTACCTGAAACGTGACAGGGGGACCTCCTGGAAGGGGATGAGAGGTGAGAGTGAGCACAGACTGGGATGGGAAGCCGCTTATTTGGGGCCGAACTGCTGAATCCTGCTGTTCGAACAAGAATGATCTGAGGTCTGGGAAACCGGCCTTACAGCGACAGGCCAGAGAAGCTCAGTCTATTTAATTCACCCAAGATAAGGCGAAGAGGTGATGATGATGGTAGGGGGAGGAGATTTGTTAGCAGAGGGCTCGGCTGTCTAGCCGGCCTTGATTCTGCAGCCTGCATTAACCATGCACCGGCCACAGAAATGCTTAGGCTCTTCTACTTACTGTCTGTGCTAAATGAGACACAAACACACCCGAGAGCTCATCTCTCAGACACCGAAAGCCGCTCTCCTCTCTCACTCCTAGCAACAAGCAGACCACGCATTCTCTGCGGAAAGGGGAGTCTGGTCCAATGGTCAGAATATGGACCTGGGTGCCAGGACTCCTGGGTTCTATCCCCACCTCGAGGAGCGGACCTGGTTCCACTCCCAGCTCTGCCACGGATTCTCTGTGTGACACGCTGCCCGTCACATCACCTGCCCAACAGGGATAACACTTCCCTAGCTCACCGACGTGCCTGTAACATGGGATGAGATCCTCAGTCGGAAGTCACTAGAGCAGGCCCAAGCCTTATATACACCAAAGTCCGATATTGATCTTGGGGAGCGGGGTTCATCTTATAGGCTGGCCACTGGGCTGCCTCCATGCTGGAGAGATCCTTTACCCTCTCTGCATTCACTCCAGCTTTCCCGCTCCTGCTCTGTTGCAGGGCCGTGGTCACAAGGCTGGGGGTACAGCCGGGGCACCCCAGTAGCTCAAAGAGGAAAGAAAAAGGCAGCTCCCGGGCCACCCTGGGAAAGAGCACGTCTTCCCTCCGAGTACGGGGAGCTTTTTAGTACAATGTATGCCTGGAGTAGGAGCCCTCTGGAGAATGCCCCGGTGCACCGAGCCACCCCTCACTTCATCCGCCAGCCCAACACGCTCTGTGCGAGCCGGGGAATGCAGGGGCCCCAGCACCCCTTTGCTTCCCAACAGGGGCTCCTTTCCTCCCTCCACACAGGCTCAGAAGAGAGGACGGGGGGAACCTTCCCCTCCCAGCGGGCACCGAGGGCTGGGGAAGGGATCCTAGAACCGTTGCCAGCCAGGAGGCAGGGCTGGCTCCTTTCCAGGCAGTTGCGAAAGCACCGTTTGCCTGCGCCTGTTGGAATCTGCGTCAGCTGATGCCGTAGGCCCCAATCTGCTGCAGCTGACCGACCCCTCCACAGAACGTCACAGTCCCTGGAGGATATCAAGCCTCTGAGAAAGGCTGGCATTGCTGGAAGGAGTTTTCTGTGGCAACCCCATGCAAAGTTTTCCAAAGGGCTCAGCGCTGGTCTAATTCTGCTCCCGCGGAAGTCAATGAGACGCTCATTGGCATCTACAGGAGCTGAGTTAGGCCAACGTGGAGGGTTTTTGAAAAGCCCAACCCGACAGCTTCTTCAAGAAGCGCAAGCTGCAGAAAACCCTGCTGCCCGCAAAGGAGTCATGAAGTCGGCTAAGGAGACTCACCCCCACCGCCCCAGTGACCAAGCTCCAGCCAACAAATCCTTTAATGCTTTTTGACAGGTTTCAGAGGAGCAGCCATGTTAGTCTGAAGTGAGCTGTAGCCCACGAAAGCTCATGCTCAGATAAATTTGTTAGTCTCTAAGGTGCCACCAGTCCTCCTGTTCTTTTTTTAATGCTTTTTGTATTTAGAGATTTAAAAAAAAAAAAAAAAATCAAATTAAACCTATTCCCTACTTTGCATTGAAACCTAAAGACAAGTTAGAGGGGGATCCAAACAGGGCTGGGAGCGGAATGGGTCTTGCTACTTCACTAGCATCTGCAGATCTCAGCAGTGAAGGAAAAAAAAAAATGACCGGGGCTGTCAATGCTTCAGGCCACGAATTGAGGGAATCAGGAATAAATGTCTTCCCGTGATACAGTGTTGCTCTATGGTCACAGAGTTCAAGGCCCGAAGGGGCCATTAGATCAGCCTGCCCTCCTGTGTAACTCAGGCCACAACATTTCCCCTGGTTTCCCCTGGGCTGAGCCAATCACTTGCATTTGACTTAAGCGTATCTTCCCGACAGGCCTCCCTCCAGGTTTGATCTGAAGACAGCAAGAGCTGGCGAATTCACCATTTGTTAAAGACAACGTTAGGACCCTGTATTTCTTCCCCACGGATGCTGCCATACACTGTCATCAAGTCACCTCTTGGGCTTCTTTTGGAGAAGGTAAATGGACTGAGCTCTTTCGGTCCCTCATTGTGAGGCATTTTCTCCATTTCTGCGGCTCTTCCCTGCACCCGCTGCAATTTTTCAACGTTCTTTTTCAAACGCGGAGGCTACGCCTGGACAAGGTATTCCAGTATTTTGCCATTGACACAGGTAAAATCACCTCCTTTCTCCTATTCCCCACCCACCCCGTTTACACATCCCACGACCACGTTGGCCCTTTTGCTACAGGATGGCACTGGAAGCTCATTTTGAGTAGCTTGCCCACTTCCACAGTCACTGCTTTCCAGGATGCAGTCCCCCACACTGCGGCAATGTCCCATGTTCTCTGTTTCTAGGTGTAGAACTTTGCATTGGTCTGTATCAAAACACATATACAGAGGCAGGTTCTCATGCTGCATCCATCACCATGGCATCGGAGCACCAGGAATACATTGTGTGGTCCTTTTCGTCTTCCTCTAGAGCACACGGCATGCCAGACGAACCACTGGTTGACTCAGATATGGGCACCTCTACCTTCCTAGAGCTATAACTCTCCCCCCGCCTCCCCGATATCATCCTCGTGTTGAGGGATCGCCGACGACAGCTCTAACAACTCAGACTAATTTGGGATACAGAGCCCAGTGGGCACATCTAAAGACGGGTTCAATCACACCAACTAGGCTCTCCAGCCCAGAATCAGAGAACCCTAGGGTTAGACGGGACCGCAAGGGTCATCTGCTCTAACCCTCTGCCAAGAGGCAAGATAAACCACCCAAGACAGATGGCGACCCGGTCTCTTTTCGAAAACCTCCAGTGAAGGAGATTCCCCGACCTCCCTAGGCGCCTGTTCCATGGTCCGGCTGGTCTTACAGTTAGCAAGAGTTTCCTGGGATTTAATCTAAATCTGATTCCTGGTAGCTTTGTCTACACGCACACGGTCCAAAAAGGAGACTATGCCAATAACAGCAGTGCAACGTGAGTTCAGGCAGAGACAATATTCGCCACGTATGACCCTCATACACTGCAAGCCAGTTGGTGCTGTTGGTTTCCTCCATCTAGGATACAGGGACCTCTTCCGTCTTTAACAAGGAGGTGCATCCTATGGACACTGCTTGCCCCGCGTCCAGTGCCTGGTCCTGTTGCATGCAGGGCTCCGTAGTTTCAATGGCATGCACACAGATACAAAAGATGTGGCCAGTTTCAGTGCGCTCCAGCTAATGCAAATTAGATTTGGTGCATGGGATCCTAGCAGATTGCTCGTGCAAGTGTCGGCTGGGGAAAGGTTGGCTGCCCCACGCCTCAGGGCGTGCTGATAAATGCTCCGAACAAAAGGGGCGCCCCAGACCACCGGGGCAGCAAAAGCTCATTTCGTTTGGTGTGCCCTGATTTTATCACGGTGAAACCCGCCAGACGCACTCGGGGAGTGAAGTTCTCCATTCAGCCACCCCCCGGGCACAGCCAGAGCAACAGCACCGTTCACAGCCCCAAACGAGTACGTCCGACTCCTGACACCCGCCCCCAGGAGGCTTTCACGGCCCGCTCTCTTGGGAGTTCTAACGAGGGGGCCAACCCTGGTTTTGTTTCCTAGGAGTTAGGCTGAGACCACCGTCTCATCGCAGGTGGTGACTTACAGCTCCTCCTGACACAGGCCGGGTCAGAACTGGCATACTAGAGATCAAGGAAAGAGACAACGGCTCATTACCAGTCTCCTAAGCCAGTGACTCTCACCCTTTCCAGATGACTGTCCCCCTTTCAGGAGTCTGATTTGTCTTGCGCACCCTTGCTTCCACTTCATTTAAAAACGATTTGGCTACAAAATCAGACAAAAATACAAGGGTCCCAGCACACTATTACTGACAAATGGCTGACTTTCTCATTGACCACGTAACTACAATAAATCAATTGGACTGTAAATACTGTACTTACATGTCAGTGTCTACTATATAGAGCAGTCTAAACCAGTCATTGTCTGTATGAAATTTTAGTTGGTACTGACTTCACTAGTGCTTTTGATGCTGCCTGTTGTAAAGCTAGGCCAATATCTAGATAAGTCAATGTAACCCCTGGAAGACCTTTGCGTACCCCAAGGGGTACGTGTACCCCTGGTTGAGAACCACTGTCCTAAGCCACCCAATTCCCCCAGCTCCCTCATTTGCACCTGACGAATTCCCTCCCCATCTTTCTACCCTCATCCTCCAGGGCAGGGCTTTGGAGCGGAGCCCCTGGAGCAGCTCCGGAGCACTGGAGCTGCAGGTTTTTGGCTGGAGCTGGAGCGGAGCCGGAGCCCAGCTCCAAAGCCCTGCTCCAGGGACAGTGGCCTTTGGAGGGTTCCCCCTCCGGGGCTGGGAATCAGCTGCTGCTGCTGCGATCAGGATTCATTGAAGCCCCGGAGAAGTGGCTCTATGGAATTGCCCCTGGTAACCGCCGGCTCCTACCTGTTTAGATTACAGACAACAATGGAAGGCTGGTCCTGGCCCTCCTGGCTGCACGGAAGAGCAACAGATTTACTGGGGAGAAGCAAAGCAACCCCCCGTTCTGCCTGCGGATCAGCTGCGAAACTGCCCAGTCCTGAGGGCAGGCAAGCCGCAGGAAAACACCCAGACCCTGGCTGGAGAGCGCAAAGAACCAACTTTCCCCTTTGCACTTCCAAGTGCAGACCTGCTCAGGGAAGCCACCAGTGGGAGTTACCCGTTGCTTTCCTGGCCACCTCTGCACATCCGAGCGCTGCGCCCAGCGTGCCATCCACAGTCCCACATAGCTGGGCACCGTATGAACCTAGGGTCACCGTAGGGCTGGTGTGAGGACACATTGCACGCTGTCGGTGGGGCCTGAACCCTGGACCATCAGTACCAAAAGTACAGACCGGTGACGCTTGAGCTAAAGGAATCCCTCTGCCATCTGGCAGCAGTAGAAGGCTCTCACCACTAAGGTAGGCCCAGCCACTTTAAGCTGGTGCATTACAGCCAAGGGAATAAAGGGAGCCCAGGATGCATCTGTAAGGAGAACTACACTCCCCTGTGACCTGCCCCCAATTCCCCAAGCCCCCCGTGAGCTTGGCTTCTTCTCTCCCCATTGCCACCTGCGCTCACCCACCCACTGCCCAAGTGATCTACCCCTGTATGGTGTGCCCTGAAATACCCCCTCCATTTGGACCCAATGGCCCCGTAACACCCTGTATGGCCTGTCCCCATGCTCCTCCAGGCTCCCTTGTCCTTTGCCCTCCCTGCACTTCCCCCCAATACCTCCTGCATTTGCCCCCAGCACCCCATGATGTGCCCCTTCCTCCAATGCCCCCTGCGGGACATGTACCCTCCTCCCAGTGTCCCCTTCCTCCTGCATTTCCCCTCGGCCTCCCCTGATGTGCTCCTTCCCCCCCATGTTCTCATCATGATCTGCCCCCTCTTGCTGCATTTGCACCCCAGTCCTACATGATATCTCCTCTCCCCCAAGCCTCCTGCATGACCTCCCCCTCCATTTGCCCCCAGCCCTTCCCCCATGCCCTGCCCCTTCCCACAGTGCTCCCTGCATGACCTGCCCGCTTCCCCTGAATTTGGCCCCATGCCCTGCCCGTGCATTTGGCCCCTGGCCCCATTACCTACTCCCCTGCATTGGCCCCCAGCCCCCTATGTCCTGCCCCCTCCCCCTGCATTGCCCCCCATACCAGGCCCCCTCACCCTGCTTTGGCCCCCAGGCCCCATGCTCTGCCCCCCCGCATTGGCCCTCGGCCCCCTATGCCCTGCCCCCCTACACTGCCCCCCATATCCTATCTCCCTCCCCCCTGCACTAGCCCCCAGCCCCCCATGCTCTGTCCCCCCTGCATTAACCCTCAGCCACCTATGCCCTGCCCCTGCATTGCCCCCCCCCATGCCTTGTCCCTCCCTCCCCTGGCCCCCCATGCCCTGCCTTCCTCCCCCTGCATTAGCCCCCTGCCCCGTGCCCTCGTACCGGACCAGAGCAGCAGCTTGTCGTGCGCCTCCTCCTGGGAGCCCGAGTCGGCGGCCAGCAGCGTGGAGGTGGCGGCGTAGGGCAGCGCCGAGCCCAGGCAGGCGCTGGAGCGGAGGCGCTCGCAGGGCGCCGCTCGCTTGCAGCGGTCCCGGGCGGCCGAGGCGTTGAGCTGCGCCCCGCGGCAGGCGGGCGGCCCCGGGCCCAGGCCCAGCAGCAGCAGCAGCCCCCAGAGCAGGGGGTCCCGGCCCCAGCCCCCCGAGGCCATCCCCGGCCCCCTGCGCCCCCCCTCGCCTTCCCTAGGGCGAGCCGGGCCCCGGGGCCGCGGGCCACTCTGCAAACTCCCAGCCATCTTGGCCAGCCTCGCCCCGCGGCCCCCCCGCGCCCAGGATCATCCTAGCGCCCCCCTCCCCTCAGTATCCACCCCTCAACCTGCCCCCCTCGCTCCCGCAGCCCCGGGGGGCATTCCCGGGGCAGGCTGCCCTGCCCCCAGCACCGAGCTCCCCAAAATGTCCCGCGGGAGGGAGGGACGGGCCTTGAAAACGCGGCTCCCCCCCCTCCCAGCCCCCGATCCTTGCGCGCACAACCCAAAAAGTTTGCAAGGGAAAAGAGGAAAGTTGGAAAACAGGCCACCCCCCGCCCGGAATCCTCCGCCTCCCCCCGCGGACTCCTCCACCTCCCCCTGCTAGAAACTTGTCTTGCGCCTTCTCCTTCCCTGCCTCCTTTGTTGTCCTTGCTCCTTTCTCAGGAATGCACAGGCTGGAGGGAGCCAAAAAGGGCGAGAGGGAGCGAGGCCCTCCCCCTGCTCCGCACGGAGAGCGGCAGGAGAAACGTGGGGAGCAGAAAGGAAGCCCTGCGCCTGGCTGCCTAGCAGCGGGGATCGGTCTGCAAGTAAGGGGGAGGCAGCCCCCACCCCCAAATCGGGGGCCGGTCAGCCGCCCGGGAGAAGAGAGCTCCCCTGGGGCTCGAGCTTTTAGGGCACATTTTGGGCAGGACAAAGGGACCGCACAGTGCCCCGGCGCAGGGGAGAAGTGCGTGGGGATGCGTGTGTCTGAGTCCAACTCCAGGTTGTTCCACTTCCAGGCGCTGCCCTTCGGCATCCGAGCCCGATCCCGCTCGCTGCCCTCTGCAAGGGAAGCCAGGTTCATAGGATCCTAGCCCATGAGGGTTGGAAGAGACCGCAGGAGGTCCTCGAGTGCCCTTCTGGAAGCGCCCTGCTTTGGAAAAGGACTCGCACCCCGATTTGTCAAACGCGGCTGGGAGCCACAACCCCCGTCTGAATCCGCCCCCCCTTCAAAGCCTTTGTCCGCAGACCCTGGTTTGGATCGCAGAAACCTTAGACACAGTCTGTGGACCCCCAAGGGGCTCACAGACCCCCCCTGGGCAGTGGTTTTCAAGCCGGGGGGGAGGGGGGGGGTCTGTGAGCCCCTTGGGGGTCTGCAGACTGTGTCTAAGATTTCCAAAGGGGTCCGCTCCTCCATTTGAAAATGTTTGGGGGTCCGCCCATGAAAAAAGGTTGAAAACCCCTGATCTAGGGCAGTGGCTCTCCCCCTTTCCAGGCTACTGTCCCCCTTTCAGGAGTCCCATTGGTCTTGTGTACCCCCAAGTTTCTCCTCACTTAAAAACGACTTGCTTACAAAATCACATAAAAATACAAGTGTCACAAAAAGAAGAGGAGTACTTGTGGCACCTTAGAGACTAACCAATTTATTTGAGCATGAGCTTTCGTGAGCCACAGCTCACTTCATCGGATGCATTCTGATGAAGTGAGCTGTAGCTCACGAAAGCTTAGGCTCAAAGAAATTGGTTAGTCTCTAAGGTGCCACAAGTCCTCCTCTTCTTTTTGCAGATACAGACTCACCCGGCTGCTACTCTGAAAAGTGTCACAGCCACACTAGTACTGAAAAGCACCGGACTTTCTCATTTTTACCATATAATTATAAATCAATTGGAATAGAAATATTGTACTCACATTTCAGTGTATCGTAGATACAGCCGTCTAAACAAGTCATTGTATGAAATTTTAGTCTGTACTGACTTCGCTAGAGCTTTTTACATAACCTGTTGTAAAACTAGGCCAATATCTAGATGAGTTGAGTACCCCCCGGAAGACCCCTGCATGCCACCAGGGATATGTCTACCCCGGTAGAGAACCACTGACCTAGGGCAGTAGTTTGGGGCTGCTAATGCCCCTCCCCCATCCACCCCATCCACCTAAGGTTTTTGGAAGTTCCCCGTTTCTGGCCCAGATCTGTGATCGTTTGTTTTCAGTAAATCCTTTCAGTGGATTTTGTATCACTCCAGAACACATTTAAATATATATTACACATTAATGATATATATTATTATTTAGCTATTGCTCACCTATAGAAGAACTACCTATTAGCTCATTTCATGGAATATCAGGGTTGGAAGGGAAGGGACCTCAAGAGGTCATCTAGTCCAACCCTTTGGGGCAGGACCACCGATCCCCAATTTTTGCCTAAATGGCCCCCTCAAGGATTGAACTCACAACCCTGGGTTTAGCAGGCCACTGCTCAAACCACTGAGCTATCCCTTCCCCCTGTAGATTCTCCAAGCCACTTTTAAGCCCCATTGTGTAGATCCTGGACAAACTAAACATAAAAAACCACCAGTCCCTTTGCACCAGAATTTACAATCTGTATTTCCCCGGCTGGTTCCAGGCCTGTCTTTGCCCCAGTTTTTGTTCTACATGCCCACCAGTGCCCTCCCCGTGGTGCAGACCCCCTTGTGGTGGCACTCACGTTGAAGACGGCACGGATGTTTTTACCACTGGCTCCAATTCAGAGCAACTGTCAACAACGTGGGGATAAAAATGCCAGCAGGGCTCGGTCCCCGCTAGTTCCCCGGGGGGCTGCCTGGGGAACACTATTCATGGATAGGGTAGACAAATAGCAGGGCCTTCAGCAACCCAGCTGATGCAAAACTTAGTGGTGGGGGGAGGGAGGCTGGACCCAAATGCACCACCCCTGAAACAAGCCTGTGACCTCAGCTACATGCTGGCGCTCCAACCACCTGCTAACCTACAGTGCCAGGCAGCAAGCTGCCTGCAAATTCCCCATCAGCATGGCTACTGGGAAGTGGGTCCCAGCCAGCATCAAAGAGCAGTCTACTGGCCCAGTCCCAGACAGCGCTCCCCTTTCAAGTCGACTTTTAGGACAGTGAGTGTACATCTGTATGAAGAGAGGCAGCACAGGTCTAATAATTAGGATGGGGGAATGGTGCCAGATCACCTGGGCACCCCATTTAAACCACCCCTACCTCAATTTCCCCCTCTGTAAAATGGAGATAATAAGCATGCTAGTAAAGAGCTTTGAGCATCTTACATGACAGATATGAGTACAAAATTATGGTGAGCCCCTTTGTGCTAGTGGGGGAGGCTGCTGGGATTCAACAGCTGGGGTTCCAAGGTCAAGCCTCCCCAAAATTAAGCCCATTCAATGTTTTGTATTTAAATATACAGACACAGCTGCTTAAATAACAATCTTAGGTTCTTAACCTCGCAAACGTGTTGCTTTAACCCAAAACCATCCTAGGAAAGAAGGAGGATGTGTTGTGCTAACCTGTCCAAGGTTTTAGGGACTTTTTAAAACCGAGGAATTTCAGCTGAGGTACTGCCCAGCTAAGGGTGAGAACGTGGCCCCCTCACAGAGTCACTTACTACTTCGTATCTGAGAATTTCGATGATCTGCTTTTAAAGTAGTAAAGAGATTCCCAGGGAAAGATCCAGGGGGTGCTGGAAAAGGCCATGGACTGGGACTTGGACTCTATTCCTGGCTCAAGCACCAACTTCCTGTGTGACCTTCACTTTGCTTCTGTCTTGTCTGTTTAGACTGTGAAGCCAGCTCTCCACTCCAGACTTACATCGGTCTAACTACGTCGCTCAGGGGGGTGAAAAATCCACGCCCCGGCAGGATGTAATTTACTGACCTAACCCCCAATGGAGACAGCAAAAGGAGAGCTTCTCCCATCAACATAGCAACTATCGATGGGGGCTGGATCACTTGGCGATTCCCTGTTCTGTTCATTCCCCCTGGGGCACCTGGCACTGGCCACTGTCAGAAGACAGGACACTGGGCTAGATGGACCTTTGGTCTGACCCCACATGGCCGTTCTTATGTTCTCTCGCGGAGATGCATTAACTATGCTGACAGGAGAGCTTCTCCCATCGGCCTAGGAGCATCTCTGCTTAAGCGCTACAGGGGCCTAGCTGCATTGGTGCAGCTGCGCCGATGCCGCATTTTAAGTGTAGACCTGCCCTAAGCGTGACGCGAGCAGACCAGGCGTCAGCTCGTGCCAAGGCCCCGAGGCCTCCATGGAACACTGGCAAACGTATGGCTGGAAACCAGTCTGGCTCATGTGTGCTTACATGCTGGTAAAACAGAGGTTACGTTTAGAAGAACATGTTTAGTCTTTATGGAACGCCTGTCGGATGCTGTATGTAGCAATCTCACTTGTAAGCTGTAGCCCACGTTATAAGGGGTTTGCCTTGTAAACCTCTGCAACTCACCCTGCAGGAAAGAAGCATTAACTAAGGTACGATGCTGGTTTCCTACAAAAGGTGTTAGTCCTGCCCCCCAAGAAGGCCCATTGAAACCAAACGAACCATTGTGACTCATCAATGAACAAAGATTTTAATTGCGTTCCTCTCTGCCCCCCTGAAGAAGAAACCACCATGTGAATTCATCCCAGCAGCTCCAACTCTGGGAGGAAGGGAATAAAAATCGCCAAGAAGAAACCGGGGCTACATCCACACTAGAGAGCTTACAGAGGCACCGCTGTAATACTCTCATGCAGCCGCTTTATGCCAACAGGAGAGAGCTCTTCCACCGACATAACTAAAGCACCCCCAACGAGCAGTGCTGGCGGGAGCAGCTCTCCCGTCGACACAGCGGTGTGCACACAACCACGTGTGCTGGCAAAACTTATGTCGCTCAGGGTGGGGTTTTTTCATACCCTTGAGGGACATAAGTTTTGCCCTCGTAAGTGGTAATGTAGACTGGGTCTCTGTGCTGCTTGGACTTCAGAAAGGGCAAGATTTCTAAGCATAAGCAAGGGATCCCCAGCTGCTTGGCCTGGGTTAGCCCTAAAGGTCATGTAGAGCTTGCATATTACAGCAGCTTCTAGTACCTTTGAGTCACTCCAAGCAGCTTGACAAACTCTTTGGGAGTGGAACAGGGTCTTACTGTGCATTCATACAGCTCCTAGCACAATGGGGCTCTGAGCACAGTTGGCCTCTCCAGGCACTATTCATACAAACAGCAGATCAGGCTGCTCCTTACAGGTGATTAGTAAAGAACAACAGCTGGGTTGTGGCTTCTGTGATGTCTAATGAGAGTGTGGAAGATTTCTCCCACCCCCCTCCCCTCCCCTTCCCCCCCCGCCCCGCCACTTGGTGCTTGCCTAGAAACCTCCAGTCTGGCTTTCCCCAGTTTTTGCTGGAGGTCTCTTTGGAGAGCCAGATAAGCAGGGTAGGGCCCTTCTGTGCCTTTAATTGACAGGACAGTAAGGGTACTGGTTCAGCAGAGATCTCATCTCCTGCCTGTCCGTGTTTGAGTTACAGAGACATTAACAAGAGAGACATGTGCAGCGCTTGGGGGTGGGTATCTTTGCTGCCCCCCATGTCTGGTCAGGAGCTATACCCCTTATAACACTAAACTAGGCCTTCCTTATCTCACTTGCCAGCCATGTCTCCAGCCGTTCAGGGGTGGACTCTGAAGGAAGTCCCACGCCTGTCCAGCTAGGTTGGAGGGACAAGGGCTATGATGTGGGGAGACAGACAGCTGCTCCCCTGAGGGAACACAAGAAAATCCATTGAAGGAAGTTTTCCTCCTTAAAGGAGATTGGCCAGTGCTATCAGTCAGAGCTGATCCTCGTAGGGCTCAGCCCTGATTTATGACAGTCCTTGAACCAGCCCAGTTCTACTGTCTTGGCTTCGGAGCCAGGTCTCACCCAAGCAGAACTTGGAAAAGCAGACTGCTTGTATTCTCTACCCCTGGGCTGCTCGTCTGGTGGGACATGACCCAGCTGGGATGAGGGGGGTACTCACCCAGAACAAAGCCCACATCCCAAAGTGGCAGAAAAGAGACGGCCAGGATGCAAATCCCTGCTGCAAAGGATGGGGGGAATATGGAGGCGTGCCGGACAATTTGGTGGCTCCAAAGGGAGTTGAGAAGCGCAGCTCTGTTTCTTCATGCCAGCCCTCCTCCTAGCCCCCAACAAAGCCCCCTGCATTAGCACACCGGGATAGGTGTGTGCAGTGTGACTCAGCCATTCCTTGCCTTACTCACACACAGTGTGTTTGGTCTGCACGCCCCAGGCCCACCCCAGTCATTTGCACAGAGATGATCTAGCTTTCTCCAGCAAGAAAATCTGCTCACAGCTGGGCCCTCCAGCCGTAGGGCCGGACTGGACACTGCTCTTTTACTCGCCCCTGGAGACATTAGCGCAGAGTCCCTGGCTCAGTCTCTCCCAGCCCGTGGAGCCGAAACATAGCCAAGGCGCTGGGGTGGGGGTGGGGGGGGGAAAAGAGGAGACACGCAGGGGGACCACACACCGAGCCCAAAGCTGGCAGCTCCAGCCAGGGCTGAGCCCTCCCTGCCTTTCCCAGCAAGCTGAATGGAGCCAGCCGAAGAAAACCCCACCCCCGTTCACAGTGAGCCCGGCCTGCTGAAAAGCTGCAGCAGGGCCATCAGAGCTGGGGGAAGGCACCGGGGGGCCTGTTTCCAGGGAGGGAGCCCGGGGCCAGCTCCAGCGGCTGGAAGTGCAAGGGGGGCGGATTCGGAAGCAGCAGAGATGGAGCCCATGCAGCTGCTGGCCCTCTTCCAAACAGCCCAGGGCCCAATTTGTGGGGACGCTAAGGAGCGATCTCCGCTCAAGACCCTGAGCCCCTTCTTATCCCCTTTCAAAGAGGATGGGGCAGGAGAAGGGGCGTGTGGGAAGAGAGAGTTGTACCTCTGTGACCTCACGGTGCCGTCGTCACCCAAACCCACACGGTGCCTGCATGGAACCAGTAAAGGAGGAGAGGGCCCACTGCAACCCAGCAGGGCAGCGAGCAGCACTGGGCTGCAATTAAAAGAAAGCTCGGCTGCCCAGAAGGAAGAGGTCCCTGACAGCGAGGGGTCTGCTGGGCTGGGGGCACTTATGAGTAGACAGGACAGCCTCCTCAATGGTACAATTCTGTCCTGGCAGGTGTGCTGGAACAATCGGTGCTGAGAGCCACCGCACCAAACTGTAAACCCTTCATATAATGGAAACCACTTCAAGCCGAGGGGCAAGGAGGTGGTAGGACCCCTAGTTCCAGCACCCATATGCACAGGTCAAGGAGCATGGCAGGATGGATTCAGAGCCTGGAAAGGGACCATCACGCAGATCGAACATGACGTGCATCACGCTGGCCTCGAATTTCACCCAGCCGTTCCTGCATTGAGACCAGCAGCTCAGCATCAAACCAGGGCAGGAGCTGCCATCTTGTCCCCAGCACGGTTACCAAGTTGCATTCCCCTAGTGTGTAGGAGTCCCCCCGTCATCAACCAGGCCCCTGCTGTGCTCGATGCTGTGCAAACAAGACAGACAGATGCATTAGGAAGGGAGAGATTCTCCAGCAGGCACAGCTCCAGGCTAGCAGCCAATTCCCCTTCCCAGAGTACTGTTCAATCAGGCCAGGGGCGGGGGCCTGAGCAGCTTCTACACCTTGCCCCTGCTACACCCGGGGGCAACACACACTCGAGACAAGCGCCACCCCACGAGCTTGGTAGACAGCGATTCTGATATATGCACTGACCCAAGTAGCGTAGCAGGCTGCTGTCGACTACGAAACCTCAGACGCTCCTGCTCCAAAAAGCACAGAGCACTCTGCTCCTTGAACGGAAGGAGAATCTGCACGAGCAATACAGTGCTTATGACCCAGTTGAGCTGTTCTGATTCCATCCAGCAGAGGGCAGGAGTGTGCGCACGCACAAACGCGCGTTTTATTTCTGGGCAGGTGCAGTACAGAGAAAACCAAACTATAACTTCAGCCAGAACCTGACTTGCTTTCATTCTCCGCAGAAGGAAAGGGAAACATCACAGAGGAGTTAATTTCACAGACAAATATCGAACCCACGTGTTACTTACAAACCTCCAAAAAGAGAGAAGTCTGTGCCGTTCCCTCCCTTTGTACAGTGTTCAAAATATCTATCTGTGCATGTTCCCAGAGGCCCGTTACAGCCTCTCCATGCCAGGAGGAGATGCTGCCTCTTGGGGGCAGGAGAGAACACGGGCAGATGTCCATCCACAGAGGTAACATACACACAGATCATGGGGTCTCGCCCTCCACCGTGGGGCAGCTAGTGGTGTTTGCAGGGCGCACCCTAACTGAGCGTTACTGGCGGAGGGGAAGGATGGTTGTACCTTCCTCTGACCACCTGGCACCAGCCCCTGTCCAAGATAAGCTGCCCACAGGCATTAGGGCCGAACATCTCGTCTGACTTCCTGCAGCGCACAGGCTGGAGAATTCTGCCAAGTGACGCCTGGATCAGGCCCATAATGTGTGGTTGAATTGGGGCAACTTTTCGAAAGTCACCCAGCCTCGATGCAAAGGGCCCACCTGATGGGGAAGCCGCCCCATCCCTGGGGAAGCTGTTCTAATGGTCCATTACTGGGAACAATTTGCACCACATTTCCAGTTTTAACTCTGCCAACTCCCAGCCCTGGGATCATGTTCCACCTTTGCCTGCTAGGCTAAGGAGCCCCCCAGCATCAAATGTCTTCACTAGATGGATCAGCCACTGGTTCGGACGCAGCAAACCCTATGGGAAGAGCTATGCTGTACTGCTTTTCCTGTGTGTTCTCTCAGTCCCACCCTGCCTGGGTCACCCACGCCAGGCTGACGACTGCAAACGCCTGTTACCCCGATCGCTTCCTGCCACGCCGCCCCTCATCGCTGCCTTACGCAATGGGGTAGGGTGGGCATCTCTCGCCAGCAACATTGGAGCGTTTGGATACAAACCTGCTTACCTCCTCCGGCCTCTGTGCTGACAGTGAGACTTCGTCCCCCTTAGCGGTGACACCATGGACACAGGTTTATGAGCCTGTTCCTGTCTGAGCTAACAGACTCGGTCCTTTAGCTCAAACAGTAGCAGCTTATGTTTCTAGAGCCAGAGATCGCAGGTTCAATCCCTGCGGATGGATCCAATCAGGAGCATCATCGTACATACAGCAGAGAGAGCTCAGCAAGAGAGCAGCTGCTCTGAGGGTTTAAACATCCCAAAATTCGAGGCTTGGGGGAGCTGAATTCTGTGTAGTCAGACTGGTAGAAGCGACCACCATTGATGGCCCTGCCAACTGGACTCTTCTGTGCCCAGAACTGGCCACTCCACTGCGGTCTCTGCTCTATACTTGAGGGTCTGCCGCTTCAGTCCCTTCCCATAGCCAAGCACCCGGGGCTGCGGGCCACATCGGACGGACCTGGAGTAGCCAACGCACCCTCTGATCTTTGGCTGTGTCCACTGAACTCGAGAGTCCAGAGCCAAGACCCACGAGGGCCTCCGGCTAGACTACAAACCCACAGACCGAGGGCTTCCCAGAGCCGCTGACAGCTGCTGCCTGCCACAGGGATCAGCTTTGAGAAACTCAGCCTCTCGGGAGGTTTCCAAGAGCCCAAACAGTCACCTCCAAGGCAACCCAGCTGTGTGCCACGGGGATACCAGCCCTGCCAGGGACCGCGTTGAGTCTTCCCCGGCAGAGAGTAACAACAGTCAGCGCTGCCTGGGCAGGGACTGGAAGCCCTAGCGGTGAAAGGCTCCATATCCCGTGCCCAAGACCCACTTCAGACTCAGACGGTGCCCCCAGACTGGAGTCAGCACCCTGGAGGGCTGGGCTCCAGATCCCATTCCTGCCCCTCCCCCCCAGAGTCTGGTTTTTGGCAACTAGTTACATCCTCTAGCCCTTCCTCCCTTAGCAGCCCCCTCTTGATATATTTAAGCCAGAGGAGCATCAGTAAAGATCAGTGCAGGGTCGGGGGCTGATCATTCTCCTGTCTGGTGTCACTCCCATCTGGATACAGGCAGCTGGTCCAGGGCTGGGAAGCTGGCAAGGCCCCCCTCCCCGTGCTCCAAGACCACACAAGAGGAAAGACGCTTGTACCTGCATTATACCCCCCCCGCCCCCACTTACCTCCCTTCCATACCAGCCAGCCCAGCTGTGCCCCAGTAGCACCAATGCGTCAGCCTTCTAGGGGAAGACACGGCCAAGGCAGCTCTCAAGGCAATTCCCAGAGAGGGCAGCTGGGAAATATTTTGCTCTTTTCCCTCTTAAAAAAAAACAAAAACCCAAAAAAGGGACCACGATGTCAGTTACTTGGGCGGGGACGCTACAGATGATGCCTGAGATGCAGCAGCTTCTCGCTGCCGGCCTTGGGGGCTGGGGGGGGGGGTCTTCTGCTCTCCTGGGGGCTACCCCCATGTCCTGTTCTGTGCAGGGCAGGGTGAGCAATCACAGGGGAAAAATGCAGGTCTCTTCTTCCTCCCCACTCCGTTCCCTGCCGGGGGGCGAGAAGCACCTCCGCAGCAAGGAAGCCCTCGCTCTTCTCGGCTGGGTTTCAGTTCCACGGATCTGCTCGGTGCTGCTGATTGTAGAGCTGCAGCTTGATCTGGTCTTTGATCTGGTTGCTGAGGATCTGGGAGAGCAGGATTCCCACCAGCTGCAAGGAGAGGAAAGTGCCACAAGCTGAACCCACCCGGGAGGGCTCAGGAACAGGTGAGCTCGCGGCTCCAACTGGGAATGGCCGGCATCCCCGCCGGCCAATCGGTGCGCTCCCCTCCTGAGGCGAAGCCAATCGGAAAGCTCTCGCCCAGCGACAAGCGCACGGCTATTGACGAGAATATCCGTCGTTTACGTTTGGTGTTAGAATCCTAGAATATCAGGGTTGGAAGGGACCTCAGGAGGTCATCTAGTCCAACCCCCTGCTCAAAGCAGGACCAATCCCCAATTTTTGCCCCTGATCCCTAAATGGCCCCCTCAAGGATTGAACTCACACCCCTGGGTTTAGCACGCCAATGCTCAAACCACTGAGCCATCCCTCCCTCCTCTCGAGAGAGACTCGCAGCCCAGGCTGGAGCTGGGAAAGGGGCGAGCAGGCCAGGCAAGGGCTCCTTCCACACCCAGTAACTCTGCCGAGCCCGACCCACAGCCTGCTCCAGCCCCGGGCTCCCCCCACAGCTCTGCCAAGCTCCGCAGCCAGGGCGCCAGTGCAAGCCGAGGCTTCCTTAGGATTCCCCCCGAGTTACACGCCCAAAGTCAAAACACGCCCTGAATTGGAGCACGGGAAGCAATTCTTCCCCACTCCCGTCCCAGGGCATGTTAGCACGGACCACGGTGAGGGTTTTTTTCCCTGCTCTCTCTGAAACACCCAGCAGGGATTCTTCGCTAGGGTTAGATGGGTCCATTCTGCACTGCAGCCCCTGCCACGTCACGGGTGGGGGAGGGGGAAACAGCCCTTCCCAGTCGGAGTGCTTCTAGCATCCCAGACCCACCACTGACGTGGGGGGCGTGAATACACCCCTCAGATCTAGGAGTGCCCAATCCCCCGGCTCCAAATTTAAGGGGCCATTCCCTTTTAATCCCTGCTCCAGATAACCTGGCTCTCATTATCCTGTGGGGGTGTGGGGGCTATACCAAGTAGGCTGGGCCTGTCCCCTGCTCCCTTCCGCCAGAGCTAATGGGGGGTGGTGGTGCAGAAACCTCTCCCCCCCTGCAGTTTGAGTGCAAACACCAGACCCTCTGGCCCCAGCAGAGCACATCCCGGGTTGGGGGGGGACTACCTGTGGAATGGCCAAGCCGAGCGCGACGCCCCCCAGCAGGAAGAGGTTGCTGTGGATCCAGTTCACCAGCTTGTCGATGCAGCCGTTGGTGTAGATGAACTCGCTGGCCTCCAGGTAGTTCATGGCTTGCATCCCCTGGCCACACATGGTGTTGATGACGGCCTGCGGGGAAGCACCAGGGCAGGTGACAGCGAGCCGGGGCCCTGGGGATGGATAGCCTCGTGCGGCCACGCCTCGCACACCACCACGGGCCGCACAAGTCGCTCCGCTTCCCTCGCACACCTGCGGGATGGGGGTCGGGCTTTCCCGAGCTGCTGCCTAATGGCACGTGGGACAGACCCAGGGACAGGTCCCGGCTTCCTTAGCCAACATGTCCTTGTTAACGTCAGGTTTCCCTGTATGCTCTCTCTCCCGCAAGCCCAACCCCAAGCCCTAGCCCTTCCTAGTTCCCCCATCACTGGGGTGTCTGGGCTCTGCAGCATGGTCCGAACTGGGCGGGCGACCTCCTAGGGAACGGGCAGAAGCTCCAGTGCTCGTGACTTTTCGGGGGATCAGGCTGCAGGGCACCACCTCGTCTGGTGTGGGACAGGCGGACTAGAGGGGATCCCATCCCTTCCGGACGAGGCAGCCAGGAGAAGCCATGACGTAAAGGACCCCACGTGAGCTGCTTTCCCATCCCACGGCATGTCCGCCGGGCATTTACCCACACAAGCCATGCAAGTTTCATGGGACTCCTTTTCCACCCAGTGTCTACAGCGAGGGTATCTCCCTCACAGGAGCTGCCGGTGGGGGGTGGGGGTGGGGGAACGAATGCATCCCTAGCGCAGCCTCATTCTCCTAGACCCACTCGGAGACCACAGGGCCAGTACCTTGCAGGTCCCAGCCTGCATGTGATTGGTGAGAGCCTGGGAAACCCCAGAATCAGGCCCCTCGTTTGTCACCCAGGATCAGTGATCGGATCCTCCTTTTTCCTCAGGCTCAGAAACAAACAATAGCCGTTTCTAGCTGTGACTGGGCCAGGGCAGCACCGGCCACCTGAATTGGCTCCCCCAGACACCCTGCCTCCAGAGGGAGAAGAATTAGCAGGGCCTACATCGATTCCTATACAATACCCCCAGCCCTCTCCTCCTATCACGGCCTTGTCACCCAGCTGATGGAGCTTCTTCCAAAGCCAGCCAGAAGATGGCATGGAGAGGGGTCTACAGCCAGCCATGGCTACAGCCTGGTCAGCTGGAGCTCTAGGAGCCACTGGGCTATGAGCACCCCCTAGTGGCATGAGGGTTTGTCCAGGGGCAAAGGGATCACATGGGGGACATGAATCACAGAAGTGTAGGACTGGAAGGGACCTCGAGAGGTCAGCTAGTCCAGCCCCCTGCACTCAGGGCAGGACTATGTAATGACTAGACCATCCCTGACAGGTGTTTGTCTAACCTGCTCTTAAAAATCTCCAATGACAGAGGTTCCACAACCTTCCTGGGCAATTTATCCCAGTGCTTAACCACCCTGACAGTTAGGAAGTTTTTCCTAAACCATCCTTGCTGCAATTTAAGCCCATTGCTTCTTGTCCTGTCCTCAGAGGTTAAGGAGAACCATTTTTCTTTCTCCCTGTAACAATGTTTTGCATACTTGAAAACTTATGTCAGTTTCTCAATCTTCTCTTCTCCAGTTTAAACAAACCTAATTTTTTCAAATCTTCCCTCATAGGTCATGTTTTCTAGCCTTTTAATCATTTTTCTGCCTCTTCTCTGGACTTTCTCCAATTTGTCCACATCTTTCCCCAAATGTGGTGCCCAGAGCTGGACACAATACTCCAGTTGAGGCCTAATCAGCGTGGAGTGGAGCGGAAGAATTACTTCTCGTGT
Source organism: Natator depressus (assembly GCF_965152275.1). NCBI lineage: Eukaryota > Metazoa > Chordata > Testudines > Cheloniidae > Natator > Natator depressus. The sequence continues at coordinate 343,194,403 of NC_134234.1, forward strand.
CTTGCTTACAACACCCCTGTTAATACAGCCCAGAATGATGTTTGCTTTGTTTGCAACAGTGTTACACTCTTGACTCATATTTAGCTTGTGGTCCACTAGGACCCCCAGATCCCTTTCCGCAGTCCTCCTTCCTAGGGCGTCATTTCCCATTTTGTACGTGTACAACTGACTGTTCCTTCCTAAGTGAAGTACTTTGGATTTGCCCTTATTGAATTTCATCCTATTTACTTCAGACCATTTCTCCAGTTTGTCCAGATCATGTTGAATTTTAATCCGATCCTCCAAAGCACTTGCAACCCCTCCCAGCTTGGTGTCGTCCACAGACATTATAAGCGTACTCTGTATGCCATTATCTAAATCATTGATAAAGATATTGACCAGAACTCATCCCTGCGGGACCCCACTCGTTATGCACTTTCAGCATGACTGATAGCTGCTCTTTGGGAATGGTTTTCTAACCAGTTCTGCACCCACTTTATAGTAGCTCCATTGAGGTTGTATTTCCGTAGTTTGTTAATGAGAAAGTCAGAGACAGTATCAAAAGCCTTTCTAGAGTCAAGATATCTCACATCTACCACTTCCCCACATCCACAAGGCTTGTTACCCTGTCAAAGAAAGCTATTAGGTTGGTTTGACACGATTTGTTCTTGATAAATCCGTGCTGACTGTTACTTATCACCTTGTAACACCTTCTAGGGGTGTTTGCAAATTGGTTGCTTAATATCTTCTCCGTTATCTTTCCGGGTACTTGAGTTAAGCTGATTGGTCTGTAATTCCGCAATTTGTCCTTATTCCCCTTTTTGCGAATGGCAGAGGGCACATGGTGGAGGAGTGCAATGCTACCCAGCTACCCGACTTAGAGAGACTTCCTTGGCCCTGGGTGCAAGGCAGCCACCAGAATTTGAGGGTGGCAAGGAGAGGTCCTGTTCTCAGCAGAACAGCGGGGCTGCTCTTACCTGGTCAGCTGCATGCAGGCAGCAAGAGTAAGGCACAGAACAGCGCTCCCTGCTGGGGTTATCGGCCGTGCAGTTGAAATACATGTTTTGGGACCAGTCCTTGTAGGAGATACCCCCACAGCAACTGAACTGTAACGAGACAGCACAGGTCAAAGAGGGCCAGGGAAGGGGAAATTGGGCCTACGCCAAAGGGCAGGTCTTTAAAAAGAGGCCAGGTCAATTTGAATGGGCTTTTAATTTTTAGTAGGTCCTACATAAACAACAGCTTAAAAACAGAGGTAGCAGGGGAATGAAAGACTTCAATAAATACATTACTCCCCATGGAGGAGAAGAAACGTTAAGAACCAGGGAGACTGTCAGTTCGGGTCCAATCTAAAAGTGTTTGTAACGTGGCTTCATACTTTTCCAGGGTGAGACCCTGTGTGTGTGTGTGGGAAGACAGACAGAGGGAACTCAAAGGAACCATGATTGTATTTCTTTAGCACTAGCCCCATTCCCTCCAGCCTCTATCCCCAATCCAACATTTCTCATGGCCTACAGACAGCACTGGAACTGGGAGGACAGGGCTCTGGGAGACAAAGGCTTAATAAGGGTCTGAGTAGAGGGGTGGGAGTATATTTAGACTCCAGCTGTGCAACGCCAGCTGCACGACAGTCCTGGGACCAAGCCCATGGCAGGAGAACAAAGAATCATTTGTGCGTACGTGCGAGAGAGTTCGGCGGGTACTTGTGACGAGCACGATTGGACTCAAACTGGGCGGAGTGTGGTGTCCGATGGCACCGCCCTCCCGATGGAAAATGGGGGTCCACAAAGAAGCAGAAGGACGTGGGACTAGTGGAATGGGGTCTGATAGACAACGAAAGGGAACCAGAGAACCGTGGACACCCACAGCTCCAAGAAGGGACGAAGGGGAACAGATCCTGGCCCTGCAGCCTCGGCGAGGAGAGAGGCCGTGATATGTGCTTTGAAAGGGAACTTGGGTCAAGGCAGGAGAGATGATTTCAGGGATGTTTTAAAGAGAGACTCAGCCATCCCCACTACAGGGTGGAGAGACCCAGCCATCCCCATCACAGAGGAGGCCAGAGAGCTCACCCAGGGCCAGTCACCCCATAGGAGGCAGGAGACCTGTTGGATGGCCATGCGTACTGGCTCTTTAACTGGACCCACCTCCTTCTGCCCATAGTCGATGAGGTTCTGGAGGTCCAGGTCGTCGCGGTAATGCACGACGGCGTTGTTGATGATCTCGCTCACCTTCCCGCGTGCCTGGGTGAGGAATACCGAGAGGTCGCCAGGGAAATTTCCCTCCTACCAACGTGCTTGCACACCCCTCGCCACTGCGGCGTCCGAGCACCTCCTCCCCTACGATTTAAGCTCACAGCTACGCCGGACGGGCGTCACCCCCCGTTTGTAGATCACATGTGGAGCCTTCACCTTCCCGCGTGCCTGGGTGAGGAATACCGAGAGGTCGCCAGGGAAATTTCCCTCCTACCAACGTGCTTGCACACCCCTCGCCACTGCGGCGTCCGAGCACCTCCTCCCCTACGATTTAAGCTCACAGCTACGCCGGACGGGCGTCACCCCCCGTTTGTAGATCACATGTGGAGCCAGGGACCTGAACCCATGTTGTCTGAATCGCAGGCCAGTGGCCTCACCCCAGCCCATCCTGCCCTGCCCCCTCCACTTGTTTGGGGTGGGGGGTGGGAAATATACTGGAAACCAAAATGCTGGCCACCGACAAAGACAATGAGGTCAGGGACCAAACCCTGGGGCAGACACGCCTCCTGCAGTGACAGCGAACCCAGCCAGCAAGCTGCACTCTGGTGCCCATGCCCCAGCAGAAGGCTGATGTGTTTGGGTCTCCAAGTCTGCCGGGGAAGCCTTGGATCAAAACAAGGCTTTTCATTTACCTTTTCATTTAAATAAGATTTTAAAAAGAGGACAGTCTCTGTTCATGCCCAGACACCTTGCCTCCTGTTTGCGGTTCGGCCTCTCTGGCCCTCCGTCCCCATGCAGAACATCCTTTCTCCAGAGGATTGCAGCTTAGTGAGGGAAGAAATCTATTCTCTCTTCCCATGCAGCTTCCTGCCAATCCAGGTCTGGTCCTGCAGTTATGTTGGTGGATCCTACTCCCCCCCACCACCACCTCAAAAGAACAATGCTCACCCAGCTCTCTGGTGTATTTACCTTATCAGAGAAGACAAAGCCCAGCACTCCAGCTGCCAGCTGCAGCAGGAAGACTAAGGTCAGGCAGATTGAGAACTGCAGGAGAGAGAAAACAGCTGTCAGCAAATTGCCATGGAAGAGACAACAATGCACCATCTCTTACGGAGCCAGAGTTGCACCACCGTGACCCAAGCAGCTGCAAGGTCACAGGGCAGCAGGATTCCAGGCCTGTCACATTACATTCCCGTAGTGCCTTTTCACAGATTCCTATCTACTGACCACTTCACCCAGCACTGAAACGCAGCCACCTCTGGGGTGGAACAGAGCAGCTGCATAGCCATGCACAGAGGACTGGGACAGGAAGAGAGAAAACGTCACCTTTTGAAACTGCAGGGGATGTCAGAGAGGCAGGGTGGAGTTAATGCCCCGTGCTTGCAGAATATGCTGTGGGATCTTTACCATCCCAAAGTGCTCAGAGCCTCGTTTTTACATCTCTTCTGAAAGACGGCACCTCCTGGAGCACAGCGCTCCTGTGGCACCTTGCCGGGTCACCGGTTCAGGGCTGAAGCAGACACAACCCACCTCTAAAGCGTTGTCCATGTCGGTGCTAGCAAACCGATCCACCACGGAGAGCTCGGTGCAACCGCAGGAGAGCGGTACAGACTCCAGCGTCTGTTCTCCCCTGGCTATGCAAACAGCTCTTACCAACACACATCCAATCAGTTGGAAGGAATGAGAAACCCTCCGTCTCTTCAGCAGAGATGCCCGGCTCAATGCCATTAAAGGCACTTTGAGTGGAAAGGGTCAGTTTCCCTGGGAGGCGCATGGTTAAGTATCTGCTGGGGCACCAGAGTTCCCCAGCTCTGGCCGCTAGAGGGAGCCACAAGCTTTCCTGTAATCAGCATGGCTGGGCACCAGCCGAGATTTCACGCCAATGGGTGGCGAAGGAAATCGGAGACAGAGCAGAGACACCCTGGGTCCCATCAGTCCTGACGGCTGCCCGAGGTGCCAGTCATTGAGGGGGGACCCCCAAGCCCACTCCTGGTGGTTTCTGCAGGCTGCCCAGGTAGACAGCGGGGTCCCCATGAGGCTTCCCATCCCCTGTCCTGGCTATAACCCCCATACGACTGTTCCCTGCTCCCCCGCCAGCCCAGGCTGGGATCCTGCGGCCTCCCGTCCCCTCACCGTCTGCAGCAGGCAGATGTTCTCACGCAGGGAGCCGATGCAGCCGCAGAAGGTGATCAGGAACATCAGGATGCCGACCACGATGAGCAGGATGGCGGGATCCACCGCGAGGCAGGCCATGGCCGCCTCTGCCAGGTGGGAGCAGAGGGGGTGGGGGAGAGAGAGGATGCGAGAGCACAGAGCCGTTAGACCAGCTGCACCACCCTGACAGCAGGCCCGTGACAAACGGGAGTGGGGATGCGTCCAAGCCCCGTTTTACTGGACAAGAGCGGCAGCTTCTCCCCTCTCCCCCCAGATGGGGTTGGTTGCTTGGGTTAAATGCCAGCCGCACATAGCAGGCCATGCTCCCCCCACAGAGACCTCACACCCCCTTAGCTGCGTTCCAGCCTCAGACCCAGGGAAAGGCTCTGCTCTCCTCCCCAAACCCGTCTGCTTCCAGGGCAGCCAGTCTCCAGGGTCCCACCAGAAGGAACGATCCCAGAGCCCCGACAAGAGGAAGGCAGCAGTCGCTCACCTGCGTGCTTCATCAGCCTGGCGTAGATGCCCACGGCCACCATCACCATCGAGATCATCTGTGGAGACAGGACGTGGAGATTCAGAGCCAGCCACTTGCTCGGCACTTCAACCCACACATGCCGTGTCCCTAAATGAGGGGAGGGCACTGGGGGTCTCCAGAGGGCTCAGGGGATTGGCAATAGGATAAGGAGCCCCGCCCCCCCACAGGCACAATATCAAATCCCGGTCAGCCCAGCCAAGGCTGAAAGTTACCACCATCTGAGGGGTGCTTCGGGCCTTGCTAAGTGTTAGAATATGGATATTCAGGCCTGCCCGTAAAGCGTTAAGTTCTTAAGTGTATTTTTATCACTTAGCTAGTTACAGGGTATAAAATCAGAGAATCAAAATCACAGTCCGCCTGTGTAGGGGCCTTCTCTCCCTAGGAGAGTCGGAGGCCTGGTTCTTAGGCAGCGGCGGCCAACCTGTGGCTCCGGAGTTAATATGCGGCCCCCTGTCTAGGCCCCGACTCCGGGGCTGGAGCTACAGGTGCCAACTTTCCCATGTGCCAGGGGGTGCTCACTGCTCAACCCCTGGCTCTGCCCCAGGTCCTGACCCCACTCCACCGAGCCTGCCGTGCCCTCACTCCTCCCACCCAGAGCCTCCTGCACGCCACGAAACAGCTGATCGGGAGGTGCAGGGAGGGAGGGGGAGGCGCTGATTGGTGGGGCTGCCGGTGGGAGGGAGGTGCTGGGGGGAGCTGACAGGGGGCTGCTGACATATTACTGTGGCTCTTTGGCAATATACATTGGTAAATTCTGGCTCCTTCTCAGGCCCAGGCTGGCCACCGCTGGGCTAAGGCCTTCGGCTACGCAGCAGGGGCAGCCATAAGCTGGGAAGTGGACAGTCACGTCCTCCCATCCCAAACCAGTCGCGTTGAAATAAGGTGGTGTTGGGCTGTTAGGAAGACAATCCTGTCCTGATAGTGCCCATCACCGCCAGATAAAGATGGTTAAAGAAAAAACTTAGTTTGCTAGCACCTGTCTGGCAAGAAATCACTTCTCAGTGGTTGTGAAACCCTCATTTCTGTATGTTTATCTTTATGACCCCCACTTTTCTATTGTTCATCTGTCTGGTTCTCTAATTGTTTCTGTCTGCTATATAATTCATTTTGCTAGGTGTACGTTAATTAGGATAGTGGGATATAATTGGTTGGAGAATGATGTAACTAGGTTAGGATTGGTTAATTAAATTTCAGTAAAACGATGGGTTAAAGTATCATGGAGAATATTACTATACAAACTGGGGTCAAACAGGAAACGGAAGGGAAATTGGAATCATGCTTGCTGTCTGCATGACAAGGACCAGGGGAGAGGGTGAAGGGAAAGCCCTCTAACACTAAGTAGTGTGGATAGGGCCTGTGGGCTCTGTACCCACAGCTGCTATTCCTCTGCTGGGTGTCCTTGAATGAGTCACTTTGTGCCTCAGTTTCCCTTTGTCAGCAGGTACTGGCCGAGCTTCGTAAAGCACCCATCAGCCCCAGGGCTCAGAACGCCGAGTGTCACGGTGCCCAGTGTCCACAGAACATGCCGCCATGGCAGGTGGACGGCAAGGACGGGATGGGCCCTACAGAATGCACTCCCCTCTCACCCTGGCGGGGGATCCAAGCAGGGATGGGGGCAGTACACCGGGGAAGCGCCATCCCCTTCTCTGCGGGCAGGGACTTCGCTCTGCAGGGCTGTCAGCCAGCTCCTTTCACCAACTCTGGATTCACATCCACACACAGAATCAACACCTGGAGTGATGCTCTGCAGCCAATCCGTGTAGGGGGTGTGCGTGCCATACTCTCTCCAGGTTCACACACACACCTTCCCCCTCCCACGCCCGGCTGGCTGAAAAAAGCCGCAGCATTTCAAGCAATCCTGTTCTCCCACCGCTCTGTTCACCCTGGAACAGCCAACTGCCATAGCCAGGAGCTAGCCGGGAGGAGTGGAGGTGGATTCTCTCTGTTCCACAGGCAGGCGGCAGTTGCGAGCCGCAGACCCTACAGCCCCCTTGCCTACTGCTCCGTACAAGGCTGCCTGGTGCTTTGTGCTGGCAGACGAGTATCAATGCCCAGGGGAAGAGGCTGTCTGATTCCTGCGTCTAACCAGATTCCCAGCGAGGCAGGAGCAAACCCAGTGGGGAAGCTGGCGCCAGCCCCGGGAGGTAAAGGGGAAGCTGGCAGCAGGCAGGTGGTTTGCCTCAGAGCCCCCTCACTAAATGCTACTGCAAAAGGAGGCTTAGAACCAAGGCTGGCCCCCTCCGGCCCCTGAGGGAGAAGCCGTGGTAACAGGCTTTACCAAGAGGCCATCATTTATCCAGTGCTGCCCAACCACTAGCCTGCTTTTTGTAGCTGGAGGAAACTGAGGCTCAGAAGCGAAGCCGCTGGCCCATGGCCGGTGCCTGGGGCAGAGCTGCGAATAGAGCCCAGGCGTCCCTACCCAGTGCTCAGCCCACCAGACTGCGCAGCCTCTGCTAGCCACTTCCTTCACTTGGGCCTCGCATGGTACGTCCACACTGCCGTTAAAGACCCCTGGCCAGCTGGCTTGGGCCAAGGGGCTGCTTAGCCATTTGGGCTGGGTCTGGAGTTTGGGCTCTAGGACCCTGCAAGGTGGAAGGGTTGAGCCTCCACACAGCAACTCAACTGCCCCTTAGCCTGAATCAGCTGGCACGGGCCAGCCGCGGGCGTCTAATTGCAGTGTAGACCTGCCCCTGCAGGCCGGAAGGTAACAGATTCCCTCCAGGCTTCCCCTCGGGCTGGATTCTCTGTATTGATCTCATTACAGGAGGCACCCATGACAAGGCTGAGTTCCAGTGTCAGTGGGGTGTGAAAGTACCAGTACATAGCAAGTGTGAAAAATCAGGACAGGGAGTGGGGGGTAACATACGCCTATATTAGACAAAGCCCTGATTATCGGGACTGTCCCTATAAAAATCGGGACATCTGGTCACCCTAAGTGTCAGCCATGTGCTCCAATTCCCAGGTGCTCCCATTACAGGGGAAGCAGATTGCTCCCCACGCCCCACTGCCAGGAATCAGGCCTGCTAACCCTGCACCCTCCCCACCCCACCCCACAGCAGAAGGAAGTTGCATTCTCATTGTTCTGCACTTTGAATGCAACCCTTTTTTGGGTCCTTAAAGGACAAATGGAAGAAGAGAAGGAGGGAGTGGAGTGAACTTGACACCATGGCTGCCACCCCCACCACCCCCTGGGACCCTGGAACTTCTTTCCTAAACCTCAGGGACATCCTGACCAGACCAGGCCAGGGAGATGGACCCAGAGGGCATCGCCACCTCTGCTGGCTACAGCGGAATCCCAAACACCCGCTGGGATGAAACAGGATCGGACTTTAACAGCAGCATCGCGACTGACTTCTTCTCTGTTCTCCAAAAGGACGGTAATCACCATGTGTGACAGCATCAAAGAAACGGTCTAACAAGGGGGGTTTCCATCTAAAACTCTCTTCAGCTCAAGGGTAAGGGAACAAGGGAGGCTGTTAAAACGAAGCCTGACTCAATACTTCACATTTCAAATGCTTTAGCTGCTTTTCCTTCTTTTCTTTAACTTTACTAAATACAATGGTTTTTACCGGGTGCGTTTGCCATGGTGCTAAGCCGGCTGAGGGCTCTGCACAGCCAGCCTGGTTTAACACTGTTCAGTGAAGGACAGCGACTGGGTTAGGATAACCCCTTTGACCCATTTATTCCATCTAAATTAATACAACAACATCCCTCAAGGGCCTTTTGCACTGCTCCCAAGAGCCATTCGTTGCTGCAGGGCCCGCGCAGGCTGCGGCTGTCCTTTCCCGGAGCCCGCAGGGTGAAGGCCGACGGAGGCTGGTGAATTCAGGCAGTTTCAAGACAACTCTCTCGTGTTTGTGACCCCTGCATCGCTGCCCCGATAAGACAGGCCGCTCGCTGCTCCCCGGCAGCTCTGAACCAAGGGACGGGGAGCGGGATGGAGGCTTACAGGCAAGTCTATCAGGGTCACAAAGACGGCCCCGGCTGGGGAAGGACAGTCAAGCCAGAGGCTCTCCCCACTTTGGCTTCCAGCCGTTCCCCTTCGCACAGCAGCTTACGCCTGTTCCTTCCCACCCGTTCTCCCAGGCGGGAAGCAGCTTGGTATCCCCGGAGCACAGGGCCACCCCTACGCAGGCAGGGAGGCCTCTTGTCGCGCAGAGCGGGCGCAGGGTAAGCGGCACATCCCTTGCCTGGCTAATGGGTCTCATTCTAACTCGGAGGGGCCAGCTGCAGTTCAGTGTCCACTGCCCCCTACTGGCTGAAAGCAGAGCGCAGCTGCCCCCTCTGTGCCCTGTCTTGGGTAAGCAGGGCTCGGCCGCAGCACCCCGCCCTTGTCCTTCGTGCGAGGAAAGCCCCCCCCGCATCTAACCGCCCGTCCTAACCCCCACAGATGGAGCGCGCTAGCCAGGCTCACCGAGCCGAGACACGTCCAAGCCTGACGGATGCCAGGCGCACGGAGCCGATGCTTGGACACGGAGGCACTTGTCCTTCATGCACCGCAAAGCAAGGGACGGGAGACGCGCGTTGCCCCGCCCCAGCCGCCACGGGGAGAGGGGAAGATGGAGGCCCGGACACCCGCTGCACGGCTCGGGCTTCCCATGAGGGCCTTGGCACCGGTGACCTCTCCCGACGGAAGGGAGGTTGCGAGCAGGGGTGGGAGGTGACGTGATGGCTGCTCAGCCTGAAGGAGCCCTGGGCGCCAGCCTCGGAAACAGAGACTGCCACAAGATGGCTGACAAGGGGGGCGCCAACTCCCTGCTTCCCTCACCCACTGCTAAAGCACCGAGGAGTGGGAAGAGGGGAGAAATCTCCCAAGCTGTCCAGTCAGCCCCCAACCTGAAGCAGGTCTCCCAAATAGCGTAGGGCCAGGCAGTGCCCTAAGCAACCAGGCAGGATGCCTGGGGTGCAATTCCTGGCGCTCGTGGCCTATTCCCCAGGCCATCCAGGGATGGGAGTGCCACACACCCACCAGCCTGGCAGGGACCAGCCACTTACTGTGACAGGCCGATGCCCGCACTGGCACAGCACGCCCAGACGGCGTGGAGGGGACGTTCTCCCTGACCCCACGACGCCCGAGTCCACGTTCTGTGTGCCCACTGGGCCTTGCACAAAATGCCACCTTAGCCTGTACCTGGAGGGGCAGGGGGAAATAGCAGCTTCCTTGGCTTCTCCTTCTGCTGGGGAACTGCTCAGCACCGGGGGGGGTGTTTGCTGCCCTGCAGAGACAGGGAGTCAGTCCGCCCCCTTCCAGCACCTCCCACCCCCCCAAAAGACTCTGTGGGGGTTTGGAGCGAACGTAAAGCACCAGAGCCAGACACAGGACACATCATGTCTCCTCTGCCTCACCAGCCTGGACGCGGGAGGCTCCTGCTAGCCCAGGCAGGAGCTGAGCCCTCAGGGCAGAGGGGAGGGGAGACCTACATTGTAACAGCAGCTACGGGGGCTGCCTGTGGCCCCACTGTGTCCCCCCCCAGCCACCTGCACCCCTTCGCTGGGGCCATTTTAGTGGGTAGAGCAAACCAGTCAATGGCAAATTGCTCCCTCTCTCCTGAAGCCAAGAGGTTATCCTCTGCCCCACCCGCTCAAGCAGTGACCATCCATCCCTCTGGGGCTGGTCGCATCTCTGCCCCATCTACCCCCAGCTGTGACCTCTCCCCATCCTCTGCTTACCTGGGCTCACTTCACCCACACGGCTGGAGGGGCAGCAGCCCCTTCTTTCCTGCAGGGGGCGCTCGGCAGGTCACCAAACCAGCCTGAGTCCCTAGCAGAGATCTCCTGGTGGCCATAACAATCCCACCCAGCCCCGGCAGGGCGCAGAGCCAGTCCGCTGTCACTGCACAGCGACGGCTCCCATTGCCTCGTACCTGGGATGGGGAGCAGCCGTCTCCGAGCAGGCATCCCTGGCTCCTCGTCCAGCTGGTCCACACCAGGGCCAGCCCCAGGCACACAGGGGGGAGTTCACGCTCTGGTTTATACTCTGCTGTTAGCATTTCACCAGAGGACGGGCTGGGCCCAAGGCCGGAGCTGCTCTCTGCGTCACTCACCCCCCCACCCCGGCCGCCTGAGCCCCGAGAAATAGCCGACCCTGCCCTTGGGCACATGGAAGAGGAGGCTAGGCCAGGCCTGAGAGCTCACTGACCAGCCTTGTGCTGGAACCAACGTCTCTATTTCCAGTACTAACGCCAGGCGGCCCAGCTGAGCGGGCAGGAGCCAAGCACAGAGGCCCTTGGGCCGTTGCACGCGAGCCGGAGCGCTTTCCTGGGAAGCCTAAGGTGGTGTTAGGAGGCTAACAGGTTCTGGGGGTTTAGGGCACCCTAGCAGGAACAGCTACCTCACCCCGGGGGCTTTGCTTCACTGCTTCTTCTGAGACCAACAGGGAAGTAAAAAAACAGCCTTGAGCATTTACATTTCAAACAGGACAGCCCCATGTTAAACAATAATCCAGGCGTTTTAAACACCCTTTATTATCTGAGCACCAGCCAAGTGCTCAGCCCCGTATCAAGCACAGACGACGGACAAGGTCGCTGCCCAGAGGAGCGCAGACTCTTAAAAATAAAAAAAAATCCTACCACCACCCAGCTCTGCCACAGAGTCTCTGTGCAACCACGGGTGTAACACAACCCCTCCCACCCTTCACATCCGTTTAGCCTGCAAGCTCTTCAGCACGAAGGCTGTCACCTACCGTAATGCAGCCTTGCTGCTCTTGGTTGGGGCCACTAGGCAATTAAACACACACACACACTTTTACAGAATCTACATTTTGCTTAAGTCTGATCTGAAGTGCAGCTACAGGCAGGAGAGAAAAGGGACCTTTTCCACACAGCCCATCTGCTCTATGCAGTTCCCCATCTCAGCTGTATTGGTTCTCATACATGCATTTACCCCTGTCAGCCCTGCAGAACCCACACAGCTAGAGGAGGAAATCTGTTCTGCCTCCTACCCCAGCTGGTTTTCCCCACTTGCACCTCTGTGGCCTGTACGCCTGGAACACGCACAGTTTATATCAAGCTCTCTGCTCCTTTAAACTGCAGACAATCCAGGAAGTTTTTGGAGAGCGTTGGGGACAACTTCCTGGTGCAAGTGCTGGAGGAACCAACTAGGGGCCCTGCTCCTCTTGACCTGCTGCTCACAAACAGGGAAGAATTGGTAGGGGAAGTACAAGTGGGTGGCAACCTAGGCAGCAGTGACCATGGGTTGAGTTCAGGATCCTGACAAAAGGAACAAAGGAGAGCAGTAGAATACGGACCCTGGACTTCAGAAAAGCGAGTTAGTTCCCTAAGGGAGTCTGATGGGCAGGATCCCCTGGGAGGCTAAAATGAGGGGGAAAGGAGTCCAGGAGAGCTGGCTGTATTTTAAAGAAGCCTTATTGAGGGTGCAGGAACAGACCATCCCGATGTGCAGAAAGAATAGCAAATATGGCAGGTGACCAGCTTGGCTTAACAGTGAAATTCTTCAGTGAGCTTAAACTCAAAAAGGAAGCTTACAAGAAGTGGAAACTTGGACAGATGACTAGGGAGGAGGATAAAAATATTGCTCGAGCATGCAACGGTGTAATCAGGAACGCCAAGGCACAATTGGAGTTGCAGCTAGCAAGGGATGTGAAGGGTAACAAGAAGGGTTTCTACAAATATGTTAGCAACAAAGTGGTGGTCAAGGAAAGTGTGGGACTCTTACCGAATGGGGGACGCCACGCAGTGACAGATGATGTGGAAAAAGCTGAAGTACTCAATGCTTTTTTTGCCTCGGTCTTCACAGACAAGGTCAGCTCCCAGACTGCTGCACCGGGCAATGCAGTATGGGGAGGAGGTGAGCAGCCCTCAAATGGTGAAAAAAAACAGGTTAAGGACCATTTAGAAAAGCTGGAAGTGCACAAGTCCATGGGTCCGAGGAAGTTGGCTGATGTGATTGCAGAGCCATTGGCCATTATCTTTGAAAATTAGTGGTGATTGGGGGAGGTTCCGGACAATTGGAAAAAGGCAAATTTTGTGCCCATATTTTAAAAAGGGAAGAAAAAGAACCCAGGGAACTACAGACTGGTCAGCCTCACATCAGTCCCTGACAAAATCATGGAGGAGGTACTCAAGGAATCCATTTTGAAGCATTTGGAGGAGAGGAACGTGATCAGGAACACTCAACATGGATTCACCAAGGGCAAGTCATGCCTGACCAACCTGATTGCCTTCTATGATGAGATAACTGGCTCTGTGGATATGGGATATCTTGACTTTAGCAAAGCTTTTGATACGGTCTCCTACAGTATTCTTGCCAGTGAGTTAAAGTAGTATGGATTGGATGAATGGACTATAAGGTGGATAGAAAGCTGCCTAGATTGTCAGGCTCAACGGGTAGCGAACAACGGCTCGATGTCTAGTTGGCAGCCGGTATCAAGCGGAGTGCTCCAGAGGTCGGTCCTGGGGCTTGTTTTGTTCAACATCTTTATTAATGATCTGGATGATGGGAGGGATTGCACCCTCAGCAAGTTCGCAGATGACACTAAGATATGGGGAGTGGTAGATACGCTAGAGGGTAGGGATATTGTCCAGAGTGACCCAGACAAATTAGAGGATTGGGCCAAAAGAAATCTGGTGAGGTTCAGCAAGGACAAGTGCAGAGTCCTGCACTTAGGACGGAAGAATCCCGTGCACTGCTACAGACTAGGGACCGAATGGCTCGGCAGCAGTTCTGCAGAAAAGGACCTAGGGGTTACAGTGGATGAGAAGCTGGATATGAGTCAGCAGTGTGCTCTTGTTGCCAAGACAGCCAACGACACATTGGGCTGCATTTGTAGGAGCGTTGCCAGCAGATCAAGGGAAGGGATTATTCCCCTCTATTTGGCACTGGTGAGGCTACATCTGGAGTACTGCGTCCAGTTTTGGGCCCCTCACTACAGAAGGGATGTGGACAAATTGGAGAGAGTGTGGCGGAGGGCAACGAAAATGATTAGGGGGCCTGGGCACATGACTTACAAGGAGAGGCTGAGGGAATTGGGCTTATTTAGTCTGCAGAAAAAAAGAGAAGAGAAGAGCGAGGGGGGATTTGATAGCAGCCTTCAACTACCTGAAGGGGGGTTCCAAAGAGGATGGAGCCTGGCTGGTCTCAGTGGTGGCAGATGACAGAACGAGGAGCAATGGTCTCAAGTTGCAGTGGGGGAGGTCTAGGTTAGACATTAGGAAACGCTATTTCACTAGGAGGGTGGTGAAGCACTGGAATGGGTTTCCTACGGAGGTGGTGGAATCTTCATCCTTTGAGGCTTGAGAAAGCCCTGGCTGGGATGATTTAGTTGGGGATTGGTCCCGCTTTGAGCAGGGGGTTGGACGAGATGACCTCCTGAGGTCTCTTCCAACCCTAATATTCTATGATTCTATGAAATTGCCACACAAACTCCACCTGCTCAGGATGGCTGCACCCCAGAGTCTGTGCTACACTAGAGAGATTTTTGCACAACTTTCTCAGCATTGTTCACACTGCTTCAGCTCCACCTGGATTAGGGTTAGCGTTATCCACACCTACTCTGTGGGGTGGTCTGCTCCTCTCTGTTGGTGGCTGGGCCATATATAGACATTGACAAGCTTGTTACAGCTTTAGCTTACAGACCTGGGGTCCTTAGATAAGGCCCATGCTTTTAGATCCAGAGGTCTTAGGTTTGATCTCTGCTGCCAAAGACCTCCCCAACTGCAGCACAGCTGGGCTGCCAGGACCGCAGCCAGGGCTGGCTTCGTACAGCACGTTTGTATAGCACTAGGATGTAATGCAGGACGTTGGGTTGTTAAATCGAAGTGAATAATCAAATCAACTGAAGCGTTAGCTATGTTCCGATGGCGGGGTTACTTGGGATCACGGGCGAGGCAAAGAGAACAGCTGGGTTTTCACACACGACAGGGGAGGCAACGGAGAAGAAAGAATCAGTTTGAGACTTCCAAGCGGAAGCAGTTTCCTGAGAGAGAAAAGAAAAAAAAATGCAGAGCCCCACGGTGCCATATTTTCTTGATCATTACAGCCCTTTACACAGACTCACAGATGCTGAGAGTGCCCCGAGACACTGCCCTGGACAAGTGACAACATTTAAACGCATGTAAATGACTCAGTTTCCCCCCACCCCCCACACACACTGAGTTCTGGATGACTGCACACGGGGCCTGCTTTACTGCTCTAATACAGACATGGCTGAGTGATGGATCACGCGCACCAAGCAAGCAGCAACTGGGAGACCTCCAAAGGGGCACAGCAGCCTCAGGCTGGAGTCTCTCGGCCAGAGAAGAGTGGGCAGGAGAGAAACGCAAGAGCTGAAAAGGAAACAGGCCCACACAGTTTGAGTTTAGAGGTATCCCTGCTCGAGGGGCTGAAAGGAGCCCATACCTGCTGAGAGAGAGTGTGTGTGTGTGTGGGGGGGGGGGGCCAGGCAGGCCCTATACCCAAAAGGGACTTGACCCTTTCCCTATGAGATGGAGCTATGAGCATCTCCAGCCCTAGCAAGGAGCTTGGAAGGGCCAGGAGACCAGCAAGGGACAGGCCAGGCCAGCCCTGCCGCAGGAATTCCAGCTGCAGTTTCATTTCATCCTGTATGGACCAAGATTTTCTTTTTCTGCTGGCCATCTTTCTTCGTCCCATTCAGACCAATTTTATCCCCCCCAGGCTGGTGAGTTTTGCACTATGCGCTCCCTGGCTCACTCGTCCTGGCACGCTGCACGTCCGCCTCACACTCAGAGCACATCCAGGATGCAATTCTCTCGGATCGAAGGAGCCCTGGCACTGCCTGAGGGCCCAGCTGGCTGCCTGGCACCTCTGTGGAGTACCCCTTCCTCTCCCACTGCACCCAAGACCACCACAGCCCAGCTCCAGAACCCAGGTGCAACTGCCGGGGAATATCAGGCGGCCCCTGATACGGCGGGCATGTATAGGCCAGAGAGACGACGAAAACAGAAGTAACTAGTCTGGAGGTGGTGGAGGGGGAGGAGCAGGCAAACAAGCATGCCAGGGCTTTTCAAACGGCGGCGCAGGAGCGAGTCAGCCAGCATAATGGCTCTCGGGAGAGGAAACAAATCTGTGCTGGGGGAGAGAAATCCAACAGCAGCCTTCGCACAGCAGGAGAAAGAGAACAGTGCGGCGTGAGCGCTTGGGGCAGTCCCCGCTTTCGATTTTAAAGGGACGCAGCCTAAATAGGAGTCATTTCACAATGTGCCCTTCCCTTGGTTACATCATTAAAACAACAACATTTTAGCAAAGCCCGATTTACTTTACTAGGGGCATTTCATGCCATACTTGGCATTAAACTTGACCAAACTAGTCAGTTTCCTTCCATAGGCGGCACTCACTACTAGTTCCCCGCTCCTGGGCAGGCGTACGCCTTTACCTCTCTGATGCTTTTCCTCATAATTTCATGAGAGCTTTTATACCCGCAGTGAATCAAATCCATCCCCATGGATACCTAACGCACGGCCTCCTGTGCGTCACTTTACCTCCTCTATGCTGGAGAGAGAGAGAAGGCGGATGAGGTAAACATCTTTTACTGGACCAACTTTTGTCAGTGAAACAGACAAGCTTTTGTGCCTAGGGAACACTGCAAACAATAAGGGGCTTAAGTGATACACAGACACCATATGCTGGTCTTCCGCAGGGAGTGAAATTCACACAGCATTTTTTGGTAAAGTCCTTTACAAGATTTTAATGTGCTGGGCATTACGCAACTGACAGCCCCCTTCACCATCTCCCCCAAAAACCACCGTTCTATTTTCTAAAGCATCTCCTTAGCACAGTGGTTCTCAAACTGGGGTCTACGGGCCCCTGGGGGTCCATGAGGGTACTCCAGGAGGTTTGGGAGTCATGTGTGGCTCCAAGGGGCCGTGAATCATGTCCAAGGCTGCTGGCCCCACTGATCAACTCCTCCTCCTCCCCCGCAGTGCCTCCTGCATGCCGCAGAACAGCTGTTCAGCAGTGTGCAGGAGGGGCTGGGAGGGTGGGGGAGGAGCAGGGATGGGGCATGCTTGGGGGATGGGGTAGAAAGAGGCGGGGAAGAGGGGGAGCAGGGGTGGAGTGGGCACAGGAAGAGGTGGAGGGGGGACAGGGTCTGGAGCTGAGCAGGGGTTGAGCACTCCCGGGGAAAATTAGAAGTCAGGCTGGGGAGTCCCCGAAAAATTTTAAATCAAAATGGGGGTCCTCGGGTTGCTAAAGTTTGAGAACCGCTGCCTTCGCGGATTCATTTTCTTTTCAAATATTTTGAACAGACTGACGTTACAGGGGTTACAAAGACATCTTCCATGGAGGCAGTTACGCAAGTTACACACGCAGCCTCTTGCCAGTGCTTAAAGTCATCCCAAAAGAGCAGGGGACCTGTTACCATCTGGGAGCTTCCGTAAAGCCAGCGCTGAATGTGGGCTCTTCACCAACATGGCTCTATTTTTAATTATTTTTAGGGGACAGGCATGCGCCCCCGCCCTGAATCAGCTGACCTGGGGTTTAAAAGTCTAACAAGCCACCTTCTGACAGCATGTCATGGAGAAGTTTATCTAAACAAAAATAAGTCAGTGGCCAAGATTTTCAAGCGAGCTAGTGATTTTGGAAGAGTGGGAAGTTTAAGACACCCGAGGACACGTCTGTATTGCAGCCGGGGGGAAACCGCAGCCACACTTGTGTTAGCACGCACGTTGCAGGTCCAGCGGAGAGGAAGGCTAGCCACCGAGCTAAGCCTAAGAGGCTGGGTGGGCTTGAACTCGGGCATCTCGGCTGGCGCAGCAACATCCACACGGCTATTTCAAACCCCAGAAATGTGAGTCTGCGCAGCTGGGCCGGGCAGCTCGCTGCCAGCTGCCGCGTAAACATCCCTTCAGCCCCTCTAGGGAGTCAGGAGTTGGACGTGCCAACGGACATCAAGGACATCCAGGCAAACGTTTTCAAAAGTGACTTGTATGATTTTGCTCCTCCTCTCTGCCCCACTCCCGCCGCGCCCCCCCCAAATCTATGGATGTTAATAGCTGGTAAAGGGAGCAGGGAAGGGACACACAAAAAAACCAAACCCCATAGGCTAGACCAGGGGTGGGTAAACTTTTTGGCCCGAGGGCCACATCAGGGTTGCAAAACTATATGGATGGCCGGGTAGGGAAGGCTGTGCCTCCCCAAAACAGCCTGGCCCCCGCCCCCATCTGCCCCTTCCCACTCCCCGCCCCCTGACTGCCCCCCTCAGAACCCCCGACCCATCCAACCCCCTCGCTCCATGTCCCCTGACCGCCCCCTCCTGGGAGCCCCTGCCCCTAACCACCCCCCAGGGCCCCACCCCCTATCCAGCCCCCACTTCTCCCTGTCCCCTGACTGCCCCAACCCCTATCCACACCCCCGACCGCTCCCCTGGGACTCCCCCGCTCCCTGCCCCCTTACCATGCCGAAGCCAGCCACGCTGCACGGCAAGAGCGGCAGGCCAGAGCGCTGGTGGTGTGCTGAGGCTGCAGGGGAGGGGGGACAGCAGGGAAGGGGCCGGGGGCTTGCCTCCCCGGCTGGGAGCTCAGGGGCCAGGCAGGATGGTCCCGTGGGCCGGATGTGGCCCACGGGCCGTAGTTTGCCCACCTCTGGGCTAGACAGACCTTAACGCCCCCTCAGACATCGTGCATGTCTGGTGCCTGCCTATTTCTGCAAGTCTGTTTTGTCTAGTTAAGCTTGTAAGCTCATGGGGCAGGCACGGTGTCTTCCTCGGTGTCTGTACAGCCCCTCGGACTCGGACGTGCTAACACACTGGGAAAATACAATCCCAAGGCGGCCGTCTAGGATGGCGGGAAACAATAGACAATTTAACATTCAGAGCGTCTGGGGAGAAAGCTTTTGTTAGCGGCAATATACAAAATACAGCCGCTCTGCAGAGTCTGGGTGGGTTTGTTCTTTTACATGAAGCCCTAGCCGCTGGAGGAGATAATTTCACACACTTCTCAGTCTCCACTGCCCCCCCCACCACGGGGATGCATGGAACCCAGTGTATGTCTACAGTGCAAAGAAAAACCCACACAGCGACTCAGCCCCTGGATCATCTGACTCAGGTTTGCAGGGCTAAAAAAGCAGAGTAGAGATTTGGGCTCAGGCTGGAGCCCGGGATCTGAGACCCTCCACCCTCGCAAGGTTTCTCAGCCCGGGGTTCAGCACAAGCCCCAACTTCTACATTGCTTTTTTCGCCCTGCAGCCTGAGTCCTGTGAGGCCAAGTCATAGAATCACAGAATATCAGGGTTGGAAGGGACCTCAGGAGATCATCTAGTACAATCCCCTGCTCAAAGCAGGACCAATCCCCAATTTCTGCCCCAGAACCCTAAATGGCCCCCTCAAGGATTGAACTCACACCCCTGGGTTTAGCAGGCCAATGCTCAAACCACTGAACTATCCCTCCCCCCACAGGTGACCTGGCTCTGAGATTCGCTTCTGCTGATCTTTTATGGCAGCGTAGACAGACCCATCGTGACCTGCTCAGAAAGCAATGACCAAAGGCAGGTCTGCAGGGCAGAGATAATGGGTTGATTCTCGACACCGCGGAGGACCACAGTTCCCACTGAAGTCCATAGGGGCTGGGGGCACCAGCCTATCTGGGAAACAGTCCCTAACTTTCCCCTTGCTGCTGTAACTCGGCGCTAAGCTGGGGTCAATCCTCCGCATGCAATTCTCTCGTCCGGGTTTGCTCTTCCAAGCACCTAAATCTGCAAGGCTGATGGCGACTCTGATTAGCTCGCCCTGCTGAGAGCAGAACCACATCACACCAAGCCCTGTGTGTAGAGGATTGGGGTGAAAGAAACTGAGAATTTTCCCTATTACAGGCCCTTAAGTTTTACAAACTGCATCCAAGTCCCCGCACCTCCCCCCACTATAGAGAAGATTCTACAGCTCGATTCTGCAAGGGGAATTCTATACAGATGCTTCCCTCTCCGGCTTCTGCATTTCTTTAACTGCATTCAGGTGGCCGCACTTCCCCAAAGGGGCCGGGGAACAGGAAAGCAGGTCCCTCTTCCTCAAACTGCCAAGAGTGCCTTGATGGGACTGCACGGGGTATGGAGGGCCCAGGATTGGGCAGGAATTGGGCGGGAGGGGGGCTGTATTAATATTCCCAGCTGTATTAATATTCACTTCACTGCAAGCAAAGCTCTCTCCCGTGGAAGTTAAAATAATCAAAGCCACCCATTCAGTGCATCTCATTACAAAGCCAGCGGAAAGCGAGTCATGCCCGTGGGACTCAGCCGATCCCTGCCACTTTCCTCCAGGGGCCCCGCCTCTGCCCCAAGCCCATTACACTCCTCTGTTCAGCTGCCAGAATTGCTCATTAGCTATATAAGGTGCTGTAATCTGCATCCCGAGGCTGGGGCGCGCCCTCTCCGTTGGGCAGCCAGACAGAATATAATTCAATTAGCGGCCCGGCAGGGAACACAAGCCAGGGTTTCCACTTAAGGACAGGACTCTGCCCGCCCCTGCTGAGAACCGAATCGTCGTTACACACCAGAGCCCTGCTCCATGGGTTAGTTCAGCCCATATGGGAGGGCTTCCCCCATGAATGTATCCCCCTGCCGTGGGTGCCACTTGGCGTAACCTCTAAACCTAACCAGCCTGATTTAACTCTTTACTTCCTACCCGTGCTATTTGCCATGAGTGTGGGGGGATGGAGGGGTGTGTCAGCTCTGTGACCTGTCAAAACCTCCTCCCCAGGCAAGCCACATAAAAACAATCACGCTGACAATTGACTGGATTAGATGAGCTGTGAAGGAAAGTGCCAGGCAGGTAATTGGATAACGCACGCAGCAGTAATTATGGTGCTTGCAAGCCGCACAGGAAGCCCTGGCACAGCTGGCTCAGCCTGGCAGCTCTCTGCTTAGACACATGCAAACAGCATTTCTTTTGGGGTGGGGGTTTTGAAGCAGGGGGCCACTCCTTCACTCCCCCCCAATCACGTTTTCCATCCCCACCAGCCAACGGCCCCCAAATTCCCATCATTCTCTTGGGACACGCAGCGAGGACAGGCTCCACAGGGATGTATGAATTCAGAAGGCCGGTGGTGAGGTCTGCAATGCTCATCCTGGCCTGCTCCAGCCCCCAGCATTTCTGCAGCATTACAAGGGGGCAGACGGGGGGGGGGGGGGGAGAACGGGGACTCCTGCACACGCACATGGAATTCATTTGCACCTTTGACCAGGAATTGCTGTGCCCATCTACAGCAGCAGTGTCAGCTAACCAAGGGGCAGGGCTGGTGGGCTCTGAAAGGAGCCCCCCTCAGCCCAAGGACCTTCTGAGGGACACCGGTTCCTCTTTGCAAAGGGGAAGTGCAACTACTACCATACTGAGCCTGGACATTTTGCCACCACTGTCCCGATCTCTAGATCACAGCGCGATCAGGCCGGAGAGAAGCGTCTGGAGTGAAAGCCCATCAGACCAAACTAAGGACAAAGAAATAAGCACAGCACAGGGATGTGCCTTATGAGAAGAGAAGGCAAGAAACTGCCAAGAGCTTGTCTTCCTCCATGCACTCTTCTCTCGGGCTGCAGATTCCCTTTGGCCCAGATCATGCCAAAGCTGCACCCACAAGGCTGAGGTTTGTGACAGAAGTCCCCCTTACTAGGAGGCCAATTCGGCTGGGTATGGAGCCTTTATCAGAGCAACCCTCATCTGACCTCGTTGCACCTCCTGGCAGAAGAACTCTGTGTTCTTTGCAAGGGACAACCAGTTAATCCTCAACTCCTCTGAGTCAAATCCCTGTTTTCCTGGCAGGGAAAGTGACCTACTGTGGCCTGCGGGCAGGTGTATTTAGAGCTACACTTAAAAGTTTTGCTGGAATAGCTATGTTGGTTAGGAGTGTGAACAAAAGAATAAATACACCTCTGAATAATACAGTCATGCTGGCAAAACCCCAGTGTAGATGCAGTTATATGGTGGGGTGTAAGTCCTTTTGCTGGTATACCTTCTTGTGTAGGCAAGGACTGGGAGTCCAATAGCATAGCCAGGAATATAACCCGACTCACAGGTCCACCAGCTCTGACCACTAGACAGCGATGTAGATACTCACTGAAGAGGGGCCCCCTACAAACAGATCAAGGCAAGAAAGCTAGAAGCAGAGGGTTCTGCTAGACTGCAATTACAGGGGGCTTTTGGGGCAGTTCCTGGCAAGCTACAAGTGACAACCCTGTGAGGTCTTGCTTCCCAGTTAGAGGGCCGCTCTAAGGATCTCAGCTATTAAAGAAAATATCATTGGCCAAGGAAGGGTTCGAAGTGCATTGGGGGAGATATGAGCTGGTCCAAGTCCATTCAGACGCATGAGATCAACTAGTGTAACTACCATATTCGATGCTTCCTCCTCTTCTTGGCATTTTACAGGGAGATGGTTAACACCATAGTGTTCAGAGGGGACAGGCACTGCACTAGGACTGCAGGGGTCAATGCAAAAGGAGGCCAGCCAGAGAAAACTAACCACCAATGGACGTGGGAGGCCATTGGGAAAGGAGATGGGACCTCAGCCCCGTTTCCAGGGGGCAGGCGTCCACCCCACAAAAAGTCACCTTCCTAACCAACCCTCTCAGCAGAGGCGACAAGGAACGAACGTGCCACGGAGACTGAGCTGCTCTTACTCCAAGGTGGCCCTGGACACGGTTAGAGAACATGGACAGGAGGCTGTGGGAAGGCTGCCATTGTCCACGCGGTCCCTGTTCGGCAGCTAGGCACCACAGTACGCGAACGCGCGTGCATTGCTAACACAAGACCCCCGCTGGCATGCGGCTCAAAGGAGCTCCTCTGAAGCCCCGCCAGTTTACAGGAATTTGCTGGGCACAGCTGTAAGGTTCATAAGTTCATTGGGAAAGGCACATCTGACCAAGGAGCTGTTTACAAGGCTGACCAGGTAGAAAGATCTGCTCCGATTTGTCCTCTGGCCTGTGTCTATCCCTTCTCAGACACTGTGGTCACCTAGCAAAGGTATTCTGACTATGGCAACTCCATTGAGCGCTGAACACTTGGCTGAACTATACCAACCTGGGAAGAAAGAGAGCAAAACAGCTGAACCGCAAAGGATATTCTACATGGCACCAGCTTCACGCAACAGCACTGGAAACAACCAGCCAACCTGACGGTGCCTACAGGGTAGGGTTGGGCATACAGTCCGAATTTGTAGTCATTCTAAGCTCTAAAAGCACCTTCTTCTTACCCCAAGACATTACTCCAGTTAGTAAAGTGAAGTCACCATTGATATTAAACAGGCCATGTCAGCTAGAAATACAGTCGATTTAAAAATATTCTAAGTAGCGTCCCCAGCGTTGCAGTGTAGCAATCACATTTTCCTTTAAAAATAAAGAATCTCTCGGTCTCTAGCCTGTCGTTCTCAAGAAAACCCCCACAAAGTAGAAGTGGAAACTGACGTATAAGACAGGAACAAAGCTCCGCAGTGGGTTTAAAAAACCACCAAGGGATGTGTGATTTTTAAAGTCAACGTCCCTGTAAATTCTACAGACTTTGAAGGGCAAGGAGAGCCATGGATACATTTTTTTTCTCCTTACCTCCCTTAATTAAAAGGCCTTTTTTGAAGGGGGGGGGGGGGAAGAAAAGAAACGAAACGAAACCAGACAAGTATACGAGATATGGGAACAAGTCACCCGATAGCTGACTGGCCCCCCCATTCCACAGCCTCAATCAATGCAGCACCACGTAGGTGCCTGTGTAATAGAAATGCACAGAGCAACGAACATCAACAGAGACTAAAGGTGTCCAATTTACATTCAGCTGGTTATCCAAAGGGCCAGCATACCCTGACATGACGCCACTGCTGATAATGGCTGAAGGTCCATGAGAAAGAGTTCTGTCCAACTACTCACACAGCATGCGAGACATTTGCTTTGCATGTTCCCCCCCTTCCCCCCCGCTTTTGACCGATTTCACACAATAATCAAAGTCTAAGTCTAAACAACCACCAAACGTATAAATAGGCCCCTTTAAGTGTAGTGTTATTTGCTGTTCCCCAGTTCTCAGCCAAGTTCACACTAGGTTAGAGTTGCTGTCTTTAGAACAGTATCCAGGCTGAACGAACTGATGCGATCACTATTCAGGGACCTTTCAGATATTATTCTAAGCTCCACTCCCTTCTTAAAGGGATACATCTCACAACGTAGGTTAGAGACAATCTTTACCATGCGTGCACCTGTGTTGGAGGGAGTGGGGGAGACTGACAGTTTTACGAAACCTACCGAGAACAGAAATGCATTTTGTTTCTGGTTTCCTGGATTTTAAGATTCCCTGCTGGGAAACCGGCCACAACAGCTTCATGCTAGGGTGCAAGAGGCCAGCCATGGAGGGCACTGGCTAAAGTGAAGCCAGTCCTCTTTCAGGTGCAGGTGAAGTAAATGAGAATTTACCTCCTTCTTTCGGTTTTCCTTTCAGAAGCCCAGGGAAGGGTTTTTTACATGTACAATTTTTGTCAGGACAGCATCCTGGCGACTAGGTTTGTTCAGAATAAAAATATCAACCCCCCCCCCCACCCCAGCCAAAATTAATGAACAAGCAGAGAGAGGGGGAAGAAGAAGGAAAGTGTCTTTTCCTCTATTACATGGATAAAAAGAAACTGACCGTGCTCCTTAAAGAGCTGTGAGCCCTGTTTGGAACTGGGATGAAAGGAACATTAGCTGGGTTGGATTTTATGGGGGTCATTTTCCTCCACCCAAGGACCGTCTCACCGCTCTCCCCTCCAGATCCCCCCACACCTCTGCCCTGAGGGCTCATCCCAGGCATGGCAATACCCTCGGGCCCCCCATGCCCTGCTGGCCCCCCACGCTCCAGGCAGGGGAATCACCCCCTCAACCTCCGCCATGCCCCCCACACTCTGCCAAGGGACGGGGCTGGCTGCCCCTGTGCCCCCCGCCCCGGGTCTCGCCCCCACGCACCCAGAAGAGCAGGTTGAAGAAGAAGAGCAGGTACTTCACCAACGGGCTCACGAAGGAGAAATCCTCCCCGTGGGGGCCCGCGGGGGGCCCCGCCAGCCGCCTGGGCATGGCCCCGGGCCCGCCCCGCCCGCTCACTCACTCACTGCCGGCCCATGGGAGCCGGGGCCGCCCTGGCCTCCCGCAGCCACCGCTCGACCCCGAACGCCAGCGCCAGCTCCCCAGCTGGCAGACCCCAGCCTTGCCCCGCCCACCTTGCCCGCCCATTGGCCCGGCTGACCCCGCCGCCTGCCTCCCTATTGGTCGCTCTCCCCCCCGTCACTCCACGCCCGCCGCGGCCCCGCCCTGCTCAGAACGCTCTGTATCCATCCCGTCTGGCAACACCTGCGAGGCGAGGCAGGTCTTAAAGGGGCAGCGCCTGCTTCCCAGGGGCGGGGAGGGCAGGGGAAGGGCAGAGACTCAGAAGGGTGGGGGAGGGGAAAAGTTCTTAAAGAAGCAACGTGCCTTCTGCAGGTCCAGGAGAAGGGGAAGGGGTGCCCGTGCCAGACCAGCTCAGCTGGAAAAGGGGAACACCACTGGAGTCCATGAATGCCCTTTGCCCAGAAGGCTGTCGGCCTAGCTGCACGGGGATCTCGGGGCAGCTGCCACTGTGCAAGATGCGGCTGCAGTACCCGCACAGGAGCGTGCTCGCGTTCGCTGCCAGGGACAGCCAGCAGTGGTTCTCAACCTTTCCAGGCTCCTGTCCCCCTTTCAGGAGTCTGATTGCGTACCCCAAGTTTCAGCTCACTTAGAAACGACTTGCTTACAAAAATCAGACATAAAATACAAAGGTGTCACAGCACACCCTTGCTGAAAACATGCTGATGTTCTCATTTTTACCATATACTGGTAAAACAGGGTGGATAAAAATCAATGATTTTTTAAAAAAAATATTAAAAAAATTGGATTTTTTTGATAAAATGCTTTTTGAGGAAAAAAACCTGTCTCAAGATAGTTTTAATTAAGATACATTATAGCTCAAAGATATCTTATCATAGAATAGGGATTATAAATTCTGATTCTACTGTATGAGACAATATATTCATGTAATGTTTACGAAAAGTTTTGTAAATGAGTTCCAATATGTAAGGGGACTGTTGCCCCCTTACTAACATTCAGTGGGGGTGTTTTGGTTGGCTAGCTCCCAGTACTAAAAGGGGAAGGGTCTATGGGAAACCAGGACCCTGAGACTCATAGTCCCCAGGAACAATGGGGAGAGGCCAATGCTCCTGGTCAGCCTGAATGACAGGCTAATCAGAGAGTCAGGAGGCCAGGGAGGTCCCGTCCTCGTCCTCCGTGTGAGCTGGATTTGCCTGGGTCAGACAGAGTGGGGCCGAGCTAAGGAGAAGCAGGGGCCCAAGCTGAGCTGGGGAGCAGAGCTGTGCCAGATCCTGAAGGACCAGAAAAGCAGCCCAGAGAGAGCAGACCCTGTCCTGGGAGCAGAGCTGCAGCCCCAAAGCCAGAGGCACAGCCCAGAGAGAGCAGACTGGCCCTGGGAGCAGAGCTGCAGCAACCAGAGCCAGAGGGGCTAGAGAAGCAGCCCAGGAAGCAGGTCAGTGCTGGGCGCAGAGTCACAGAAGCAGCCTGCAGAGCAGACCTGTCCTGGGAGCAGAGCTGCAGCAACCAGAGCCAGAGGGACCAGAGCAGCAGCCCAGGGAGCTGGAGGCAGAGCAGCAGCCCGGCAGAGACCGAGTGGTGCAGCTGGGGCTGGAGCAGTCCGGAGCCGGGTGTCGTGAGCAGCTGGAGAGAGCGAGGGGGACCCTGGGCAGCGGGTCCAGCACAGGGAGACATCTCAGCCAAGAGGCTCTGAAGGCCAGGCTTGGATCGTAACTCCGACAAGGCGGGGTTGACACTGGGAAGAAGGGTCCTGCCACTTAGAGCCTGAGAGCGTGTGGCCACCACCAGAGCGAGTGTCCAACCCACAGCATCCCTGCAGCACAGCCAGGGCCTGAGAAGAAGGCCTGGGACTTACAAGGAACAGACTGTGAACTGCCCTGACATTCCAGAGACACTGTTTGTGATGTTCCCTGCCACAGAGCGGGGTGATGTGTTTCCTTTAACCATTCCCATTTTTCCTTATTCTTTTTACAATTAATTGTTGATTAAATAACTTGCATTTGCTTTAACTTGTATGTAATGATCAGTGGGTCAGAGAAGTGCCCAGTGCAGAGAGAGTACCCCAGAGTGGGGACACCCTAGCCCCTGTCCTAGGTGACCACAGCAGGGTTGGGGGTCGAGCCCCCCAGGAATCCTGGGCCCAGCCTTGTTGGGGTTACGAGGACTCTGCCAGACAGGAGAGTGGAAGGGGAGTCCTCAAGGGCAGGGAGGCCACTGGGTAAAGGAAGTGGGAGCGAGGACTCAGATCCTTTCGCTAGCCCCCTTCCCCAGGGTAGTGCAGAAGCCAGGAAAGTTCCCCACAATAGTGGGACTATTGCCCCGCTTACAAATACTTCATGGGTTAGGGACCCAATTTTATGGGGTTCCAGCAGCTTCTGTATAGATTATTTAGGTTAATCTTTCTATCTACCCAATGGGACTCAGTGCTCAGTCTAGAATTTACCCTCAGAGATGCTTAGTTTTGCAGTTCTCAAACTCTGGATTTGTGTCTCCAGAGATAACATGCTTGTTAACCGCAAAACTGTTCTAAAATAAATAAATATAGAGAGGTGAGAAATACTAGACCGCAACCTTATTGTCCCTCTGAAAATTTGTGTACACAGAGTCAAACCCTTACCTCTCTCTAAAAGTGCAAAGTTTCAAAAAGTTCAATGAATAGAAGATTGTTGGGGGCAGAATAGATCTGGACAAGGAGAAGAAGTCTGGAGATAAATGTGAGAAGCGAGGGACATATGCTTGTTTTGTTAAAATATTATGTTTGCTGTTGAAAATAATCCAGAATACTTAATGTTGTTGTTTTAGTTAAATAAAACAATTTAAATGTCTGTCTGGTGATGTTCTCCTCCTAATACAGCATGGCAAGAAAATCCTCCAAATATTAATGATTAACTTGTTGAATTGGAGATAGTGCACCTCCCAATGACTTCATAAATACCTGCTTCAATGACCTTTGATAAATGAAATAACCAATCATTCATTTTATGATATAGCTGTAAAACTAATCTGAAAAGTTTTCAAAATAAATCACTGTTTAAAAATGTATAGCGTGTACCTTCTAAAAATGAAACCTACATCTATCTCTGAGTTGTGAAGAATATGTATTAAGGTTATAACAACCAACAAGAATGCACTTCTGTATAGAAAACCATGATTAAATCGAGTCTTCCTGACTAGTGATTTAAATCATGATTTAAATCAATTTGATTTAAATCAAATCCACCCTGTTGTAAAATAAATGGATTTGAATATAAATATTGTACTTACATTTCAGTGTATCGTAGATAGAGCAATATAAACAAGCCACTGACTGTATGAAATTTTAGTTTGTACTGACTTCGCTAGTGCATTTTATGTAGCCTGTTGTAAAACTAGGCAAATATCTGGATGAGCTGATGTACCCACTGGAAGATCTCTCCGCCTTCGTCTGCCCCCCTCTCCGCTTCGTCTTTCTCCCCCTCCTTCTTCCCTCTTTCTGCTTCTGCTCTTCTGCCTTACATGTCCCTGCCAGTCACTATGCGTACCCCTGGTTGAGAACCATTGCTGTACAAGACACAGGCAGAGACTATCCCTGCACTGCGACACTTACAGTTTAACAGAAACAGTGGTCACTCGGTAGAGTGAGAGGGCTATGGAATTGACTTGTTATCCCAATCCTAAGTGTTCAAAAAAAATCACACCTCAGACTCCAAAAGAGATTGGCTTAAAAATCATTAAAAATAATACAGTTTTGGGTCTTTTTATTTTCCTTCTGATTTCTGAGCTTCCAGGGGTCATGTCTGTAAGTTTTTCTCTCCAACCATGACCAAGGTGAGAAATGTACTTAAAAGAAAGAAGAAAAACAAATGAGATTCTCACATCATCACAGGCCCCTAGGGGCTAGGGCTTTAAGAACATCAAACATCACCTGGCAATAAATGGCAACGACCGGCAATGCCCTGGGATGCCCGGAGTAAGGGATCACCCTCTCTTGATCCTCACATGCTTCCACAGATTCTCCATTCATTTAAGCTGTCAGAGAGCCACCGGCTGCCCCCAGGATAATTTGCTATTTAGAGCGCTCTTCTACACAAGAGATTGGCCAGTGGGAGACCTGTGAGCCAAATTCCTCTCATGGAAGTTCTACAATGGGGATCAAAGCTACCATCATCTTAAATGTGGAGTAACAGTGTGCAAAGAATACAGGTCCCAGTCTGGTGTTCTAGCCCTGCTGTCTCTGCCATCTGCTATATCGCAGATGATGGTTCTGCTCCAATTTAGGCACGTTTGCTGTGCATATTGCTGCTAACGATTAGCCTCCCTTGTTAATGGAGCAGAATAACCTGAGTTTCATGCCTGCCGACAACTGCAAAGTCCATATGGTGGTGGTGTGCACAGCGCCTGACAGCCAGGAGGTCTGTTATGGCCGCAGATTATTACAACTCCTCTAACCCACACGTCCCTGCCAGTCACTTCTGCATTCAGCCATGAAGGAAACCCACAAGCAGAGCCTGATTCTCCTCTCAGTATACACCAGTCTAAAGCAGAGGAACTCCAGTGAAGTCAATGGGGGACACGGGTGTAAACCTGGGGTCAGGGAGTGGGACGCTTGAGCTTTCCTTGGCAAACTCTACCTCTGAACTCCAAAATCAAGGAACGAGTTTCTGCAGCAGGATAAAGACAGACTCCGGACGCCGCACCTTGAAATGGGTTAGAAAATCATTAAGGAACCAACAACAGATTTTTAAGCAAACCTGTTGCAACGTGCTGCAGGTTGTGATGTGTATATTCCCGCGTCTAGGGCACAGCCGCATTTAGGAGGTAGCAGAAGGATATTTCATACAAAATGGGTACAAATAAGTTTGAGATCTTCATTTCACTGCAAAGGCCATCGCTTCACACAGGGCCTGGAAAGCGATCTGAGACGCAGAACTTTATTTTGTAATTGAACTGTGTTAATGAGAGAATCACGACAGGGCCATGAGGCTGGTGACTTCAGCAATTCTGGGGCTCGAGCCAAGGAGATCCTAAGACAAAGCAGCCAAGGAGATTTTAAAGTGTTAGGAAACTTTTAAAATAAATGTAATTCCATACTCTCTGTATTTCTCTTCCCTCATTCTTTATTATGAATATAGTTGGAATCAGACACCTCCATTGCTGTCTGGGGCTCCACGGATGCCACGATGCTGGCCACAGATTGTCCTGCTCCAAAATCTCAGGGCCCTGACACCTGAGCCAGGAGTGGCAGAAGCACCCTACAGGTATGGGGGGGGCTACAGGCACCCGAACCGTGGCCCCATTCCCTGAAGCCCCACCCCCATTTGCTCCTCTCTGCCCCCTCACCCCCATCACTCACACTTATGGCTAGCATGGCCCCCTGGTCCCTCTGTTCTGGTGCCCTTGACCTGAGCTAAAGGAGAGTCTCCTTTTGGAGACACCGTACAGCCATGTCACGTAGGCCTTGGGAATTTTAGCAAAATATTCCCAATGAGTTATCGCCAGTGGGAATTTTTTTACTAAAAGTCCTTGCTGCAGAGTCTTTTGGGAGGCATTTTTATGAAAGGGATTTTTGATGTATCAGGGCTGTGTTTGGCTGGGATGACTTCTGCTTTGTTGTCATTTGAAATTTTGTATAGCCTTTTCTTTAATAAAGGAGAAGTGGCCTAAATATTGATGCTGTCCAACTGGCACAAAGCACATTGTGAAGAGAAATGTTTTTATATTCCTTTTAATGTAAAATACATTGATATGTCAACAGCCCCCAGAGAGGATGGGCGCTGAAATGGATCAGCATTATGCCAGTGCCTGAGAATCAGGATGTGAAACTGGTCTGAGAAAGAAGATGAAATTTACCATTCTGGACTCAGTATCCCAGCTGAGAAAATGCAAAAGAGTTAACGAAACTGCAGATGCAGCATTGCCCACTCTTGCAATGGTCTCAAGAGTCTTGCAATTGGGGTCGGGGCTGGGCGGGAGGGTTCTTAAAGCCCTTGATTGCTGGAATCATGTGGCTATCTGAAAATCTCAGCTTTCATTAAACAAAAAAAGTAAATTTCCAGCCCTCCTGGCTGCAGAGAAAAACCCCAGGGGGTGTGAACCCTAAAGTCTCCAACATCAGAAGACAAATAAAAAGAACCCCACATTTATGATTTTTTGAAATTTCAGCATTTTTGAGCCCATCTGAAGATGTCCAGGGTCTGACTCGTGATTTGGAGTTAGCAATACTGCAGAGGCATGCAGCAAAGTAAATGAGGTTTTAAACCACTCAGTTTGAACAATCTGGGGTGTTATTAGTAACAGACAAGGAATTTGGAGGTTTTAGGCTATAATTTTTACCTTGTGAGGATCACTTTAAAAAGATAGATGGAGGGTTGGGGTGAGGTCAGTTGGGGATTAAATCTAGGAACTCTGGCTCATTATTTATATCATACCAAAAGTGTCTCAATGAGCATTAAACGGGCTCTCACTCCAATTTCTCCTGCTGACCCGGATTGGTTACCTCACCACCTGAAAACGCTGTGCCAGGCTCTACATGGCTGAGTCATTCCCTTACCTGGAGTAAAATTAAACCTTGCACAGAGCTGCATTAATGGTTTTCTTTAATTACCTTTCTAAGTGCTTAGAGCTGAGAATTTCTCCATTGCTGTCAGCTCACCAGGCTGGTGCATTTTCACACAGGGCCAAGTGAATCCGGGTGCAGCTGATTCGACAGCTTCTTGGGGAGGGAAGGATGAGGCATGAAGTTGAACAAACCTGAGTCAGCAAAAGAAAGTCCCTGAGGATGGTTTATGGCTCTGCTCTGGTGCAAAACGATAACTCCTGGTTTGATCTTTTGTGTCATATTTTGGCCCATAAATCCGTGACTAAAGGCTGCAGATCATCCATATTTCAGCCTCTCGTCCACTGTCACGTGGCACTGTTAACCCAGCATTCATTACAGAGTCCAGTGGGAAGGAAACAGCCCGTCTCCATCAGGCTAGATTGCCTACCCCAGAATTACTCCCCAAAAGATCAAAGGGCTATAAGAACTGAAAGCTTCCTGCTAACCAACGCCCGATTTCAGGGTTCTGGGTTTCCCGTACATTCACTAATGACATCACAACTGACATGTAGAGCAGGACCAGAGTGAAATGCCTTACATTGCTTTAAGTTTTAGTGATAGCAACAATTATTTCCAGGGAAACACACACCATCGGACTCGTGTCTTAGGCCAGGTCAGCCACTTAGCACTAGGGGGCCTGAGTCTTCATTGTCCTGCGTCTTGTGTTGTCATTTATACCTGTGCACGAATGGAGAGTGTGGATTTTATAGCACTTTATACTCACTGGGCCCATAGTTTACAATGCGGGGGGGTTGACAACACAAAGTGTAAGGAAGTGGAAAATCCAGGCTGGAAATGGGAGAACATGATTTACTTTAGATTAAAGGGAAAAACAACACAAGAAGAAAGACCAAATGCACAGCTTCTGTGAGAGAGACCACAGTGTGTTTATTATCCTCTGGCCAACAGGCAGCATGGGAAAGGAACACAAAATGGCAGATGCCCCCAGCAGACTATTTGCAATTTAAAGGAGCAGTTACATAGTTACACTCCCAAGGTTGCTTTCTACTAACTCGATAGTAACTGTATCATAGAAACCGTATTACAGAGGATGAGGCACCAACCATAAGGACATTTACTGACTGTTCCTTAGTTAGAAAAATCATAGTCATCCTCATCATCCTCAGCAATCCCTTGATTCAAGGATGATCTCTACCACGGATTTACATATGGGTCCTGAGATGACCCATCTGGAGCCCCAGATCCGCCCGCAGCAGGTACAGACATTTCCTGGTGGGTCAGCTGCCTGCTGGGAGAAAGTTCTTTCTATGCCACATTTAAAACATAACTTTCCTTATTTGGGCTGAGATTTCCAGACTACCGTCCCGAACCTGTATAGAGCCAGTGCCAGGATCACAGCCTATGTCTGTCGGGTTTCAGAGATTTATCAATTCTCAGGCAGAAGAGAGAATTGTGATCCTCTAGTCTGACCTCCTGCAGGATACAGGCCATAGAACTTCCCCAAAATAATTCCTAGAGCAGATCTTCTAGAGAAATATCCAGTCGGGATTTTAAGATTGTCAGTGATGGAATCCATCACAACCCTTGGTAAATTGTTCCAGTGGTTCATCACTCTCACTATTAAAAATTTACACCTTATTTCCTGTTGGAGTGTCCAGCTTCAACTTCCTGCCATTGGTTCACATTAGACCTTTCTCTGCTAGACTGAACAGCCCATTATTAAATATCTGTCCCTCAGGTAGGTACTTATAGACTGTGATCAAGTCACCCCTTGATTACAGCTTAACCTTCTCTTTGTTAAGCGAAATAGATTAAGCTCCTTGAATCTATCACTGTACGGCAGGTTTTTTAATCCTTTAATTGTTCTTATGGCTCTTCTTTGAACTCTCTCCAGCTTAACAACATCCTTCTTGAAGTGTGGACACCAGAACTGGACACAGGATCCCAGTGGTGGTCGCACCAGTGCCAAGTACAGGGGTAAAATCACCTCTCTGCTCCTACTCCAGATTCCCTTGTTTATGGCGTCCCAGGATCCCATTTGCTATTTCCACCACAGTGCCACATTGGGAGCTCACATTCAGCTGATTATCTACAGTAACCTCCAAAGCCTTTTCGGAGTCACTGCTTCCCGGACAGAGTCCCCATCCGGTACGTCCGGCCGAAGTTCTTTGTTCCTAAATGCAGACATTTACATTTAGCTGTATTAAAACGCATACTGTTTGCTTGGGCCCAGTTTACCTAGCAATCCACATCGCTCTGTGTCAGTGACCTGTCCTCTTCATTATTTACCATGCCCCCCATGTCTGTGGCATCTGCCAAACGTATGCAGCGTAGTTGTCGCTGGGTCGGTCCCAGGATCTGAGGGAGACAAGGTGGGTGAGGTCATGTCTTTTATTGGACCGATCTCAGGGATGATTTGATGTTTTCACTGATAAAGATGTTAAATAACGTAGGACCAGGAACTGATCCCCATGGGGCCAGCCAATGCCATTTGGCTTTCTGGCTTTCCATAAATGGAAAGACTCCTATTGACTTCACTGGGCTCGGATCAGGCCCTAAAGGAGTTGCCGTGTTGTTCAGCAGGATGGCTGCTACTGGCGGCTGAAATGGTGAGCGACCACCAACAGAAGCTGGACACGTGCAAAATCCCCTTACAGTGCGAATGGCAGAGACGATGGGCCACTTTCTCAGCCCTGGTACAGCTGTTCTGTGCCACTCTGGTGGCAAAAGCACCCTTACAGGGAGCAAAACGAACTTTGGCAAAGTGACCCACTCACAGCATCAGCGGTATTGAGTCTTGACTGCAGCCGGCCCTTCAGCCCCTGTGGCGGTTTGTAACATTTTGTGCACCTGTCCTGGTGTTTTAATTGTATTAGAGTTTAACAACTGGCCTGTTCAGTCCCAGCGTCATGGCAATAGGTGTATATGTAGGGGTCTGACGGTCCTCACTCGGGGGTTGGTTGGTCGGGTAGTGGCACCTAGTGGTCAGACTAAGGCTGCTACCTCCCACCCCATCGGGCTCCCACCCAAGGCCCTTTGAGGACTATCTATGGTCTGATGGCTGAGGCTGCTCAAGTGTGCCCCCCCCCGGCCAGCTCACTTCCTGTCTCCGCCCCTGCCTATTGTCCCAAAGTCACTGTCTGGGTTAAGGCAGTGTGCAGGGCATCTGCTGACCACAAGGCACTTTCTGGTGCTGTCATGCACTGGTAGCTCTTTTTCTCTTTCCAGGGTATGACCCCCCCCCATCTCCTGGGCCAGCTCAGGCCCAGGGCTTTCCCTGCTGGGGTAGTCCAAACAACAAATAAAGGGAATTCCCAAAGTCCAGAGTTCCTTTGAGCAGGAGAGTGGCGTGCTTCCCTCTCTGGCTGTCTCACAGGCAGGTCTTTCCTTGGAGGGACCTCCGGGCAGGTGTCTTAGGGAGAGATTTGCCTTCCCTTCGTTCTCCTCTGCTGGAGCTGCAGGTCTGTTCTCTTCCCTGGTCTGCTCCCAAATGAGCTGTTCCCCTGCCTTTTAACTCCTCCTCCAGATGGAGGATTTGCTCCAAGTGTGGCGGGGTGGGGCCCAGAGTAGTTCCTTAACACCTTGTGGCCCAGTGTGGGGTTTGAACACCCCATCACAAGAGGAGTGTGTTATATCCTATATAGACAACACCTGGCGCTTAGGTAGAGCTTTTCATCAGTCGATCGCAAAGCGCTTTGCCAAGGAGCCCAATATCATTATACCTTTCTTATACATGGGGAAACTGAGGCATGGGGAGATGAAGTGATGTGACTTGCCCATGCTCACTCAGGAAGCTGAGCCAGGAATAGACTCCAGTTCTCCTGAGTCCCAGTCCAGTGCTCTTTCCACTAGGCCACAGACCTTTTCACTAGACCTGGCTGAAGAGTCATTGTCCAGTCCATGAACTGACAAATTTTTGCCAGTTTGGGGGTTGAATTTATTTAAGAATTCAATTTTTCTGGTATTCATCCAACTCTGGAGCTGCTCGAACACGGCCCCGATCCTGCAATGAGCATCACACAGGTAGACCCTGCAAGGAGCTTCACTGATTCTGCTCAAATGGTCTTTGCAGGATTGGGACCCATATTTACACAATAACTTATGCAACAAATATTTTCTCTGGTATTTGACCAACTTATTAATACTCAGTCAATGCACAGGTGTTACCTTCCAGTGCAGATTCCAGAGGACCTCAGCAAAAGACATGGGAACACCTAGGCAGCCAGCAAGACCAGAGTGCAATCAGAATACGTACATGGATTCAGGACTCTGGGGGATCACTAGCCAGAATGAGTGGTCCATGAACTCATGATAACAGGAAGCTTCAGACTGGAATGAGCAGCATTTTGGGGACAAAACAGAACTAGGAGGGAGCCTTTGTCTTGGATTCCAAACAAGTCATTTCAGGCAGAACGTGCTTTCGCCGAGATTTTCACTGAAAACTCCCATACCCTGTGTGGCTAGAATCAACAGATCTCAACATGCACCCCCTTTCCAACTTGTCTCATACAAGGCAGACATCAAATCAACAGCAGCATCCATCCCAAGGCGAAGTTTACCTTGACTCTTTGGGTTGGCCTTTTAAATCTGTATCTCTTTCCCTGACTTCTTTGCATGTTATGGTTACTCGTTTTAAAGCTTATCTTTTCAACCAAAATATGAAGTTCCAACATAAAACCATAGTTATACCAGGACTGTAACAGGAAACAAATTAAAACAAACAGAGCAATAACTGTTAGCTATTTCTTCTCATCATGCCTTTATTGGGGAATATGCAGATTACATAGGAACATAAGAACGGCCATACTAGGTCAAACCAAAGGTCCATCTAGCCCAGTATTCTGTCTTCTGACAGTGGCCAATGCCAGGTGCCCCAGAGGGAATGAACAGAACAGGTAATCACCAAGTGATCCATCACCTGTTGCCCATTCCCAGCTTCTGGCAAACAGAGGCTAGGGACACCATCCCTGCCCATCCTGGCTAATAGCCATTAATGGACCTTTCCTCCATGAAAATATCTAGTTCTTTTTTGAACCCTGTTATAGCCTTGGCCTTCACAACATCCTCTGGCAAGGAGTTCCACAGGTTGACTGTGCGTTGTGTGAAGAAATACTTCCTTTGGGGTTAGATTAGTGGGAATATTTCCAGTTCTATTTCTTGACCAGCAGGTGATGCTTGGAACATAACAGGAATTCTGCGCAGGGCAGGTCTACACTAAAAATGCTCTGCACCGATGGAGCTGTGCTGCCAGATCGCTGTACTGAAGATGCTCCTGTGCCGAATGGAGAGGGCTGTCCCATCGGCGTCATTAATCCACCTCCCCGAGAGGCAGTAGCTGTGTCGAGGAGAGAAGCTCTCCCACTGACTTAGTGCTGTCCACTCCACGGGTTCGGTTGCTATTACTGTGTCGCTCGGGGGGGGGGTGGATCTTTCACACCCCCGAGTGACTCAGTTATACTGAGGTAAGTCTGTAGTGCAGACCCGACCTCAGTTCTCATTTAATCATTGTCTCCTTTAAAATCAGTGTAGGGGGGAAGGGAAAAACCCCCCAATCCAACCCCATCTATAAATAACTCAGAGTAGCATGTGATGGATTTCACACAAGCAGTAGCCACTGGATGAGGTAATTCGTCTGTGATGACTCCATAGCGACAGGGAGTCATCTTCCCCGCTCCTGTTATGAGCCTGGCATCGGTTTCCGCCCAGCACTTTGGCTCATGTTCCTCAGGGTTTCATTCTTCGTGGTTCTTGCCATCCATCTCTGGTTTCTGCTCTGCTTTGTCCATTCTTGGTCCGGTGTAATTGACTTGGACCATACATTCCAGTCTCTCAGGTTGCCTTGATCCAATCACACAATACGATCTCCAGTGAAAATTGATCTCCCATCCCCGGTCCAGATTTGTCATCATCACAAAAGAAAACCTGCTGGCTGGTTGGACTAATCCAAGGTATAATTCTGTTTTCCCCTAATCACATGGTAATATGAGGTCATACCTTTTACTGGATTAACTGCATCCTGTACTGTGGGTTCCAATTTACAACTGATTTCTGCAGGCTTGTCATAGTGCAAACGTTGTACTGCACTGAAGGTTAATATGTTGAATTTTCATGCTGGCAATTACTGACTCTGGAATAGTATGAAGTGCACAATGTAATAGACAGGCTGGTGTGGGCAAGCATCTACTACATTTGGCTACCTGTGGATGATTTGGAGGCGTGTCTGTGTATGTATCATGGTGATACCGTATTTTAGCCAAATTGCCAAGCGATATTTAATGCCGCAGCCACAAATGGCTGTTCTCCGTGTTATTCAGTGACAAGATTGCCCAGGACTGTGGCTATCGCCGGAAGAGGAAGAACTATCACCTCCGGGGGCTCGATGTTCCCTCCATCACATCCGTGGCCTAGTGGAAGTGTTACCGTTGCAGCACCGGGTCGCTAAAAGCCTTGTAGTGTAGCCATGGCCTTAGAAACGCACTAGTTTTTAGTGCACAAGAGCTGACTGAGCAAATCTGAGCTCGTTCGAAACATGATCCTTAATTAGCATGGGGTGGGTGCTTACAGATCATGGAGTGTGTCTGGCAAGTGGCAGAACAGCCATTTCAACCACCGGATAAATTCAGCCCCATTTCAGTGGAAGGACAACACGAGGCCAGATTTTCAGCTCGGTGTAAATCAGCACGTCTCCTGTGACTTCAGAAGTCTGAGCAACCCCTAGGCAGCTCTAACACAGGCCAGGGCCTGCACAGATTGGGCCCTAGCGTCAGGAATCTGGAACCAGCTCTCTGGTGCCCATTCCCAGCTGTGCTGGTTAGATCTCTGCACCATTACGGTGCAATGACTTAGTTAGTCCTAAGATTTGCTCTCATGGTGGCCTTGAGAAGTTAATGGCAGGCCACCTGGGGGCTCAGTTCCCGCATGCTCTTTTCGCTTGTCTTGGTTCAATCCTCCTTCAATAGGCCTGGTGACCCCGACTCCCTCAAGGTCTCATCTTTTGGTATAACCAGGAACCAGGCTGGATTCTCCCGGATGTTCCAGTTGTCACGTAGGCCTTGCGCGTCTGAGTTCAGAGGGAGCATTTTCTGCTCACTCTCTATCTCACTGGATGACTGCATTAGCAGCCCTCTGGTTCACTGCAGCTCTTTGAGTCTAGTTAGAAATATGGCAGCTCCCCCATTTTAGCATCACACTCAGACACTCGCACTGCCACATACTGGCTTGTGCTTGGCTGGGCTACCTCCTGCCGGAAGATGGCAATGGTCCTTTGTGTTCGTGACAACGTCCCTTGCTGCTCATCGAGTTCAGGTGTCCTACAAACCAGCCAACACTGAACAGCACTGCCTCAGTTTCCCCATCTGTAGCTCACCATCACGTAGGGAAATCAAATTTGTGTTTGTAAAGTACTTTGAGATCCTCGGAAGGAAGAGCCGGCAAAGGATTATTAACTTAAAACAAATGCTGCCAACAGAAGCAGACATTTACCAGCTCCAAATACAGCCAAATGCAAAAGCTAATTAAATAACCAAGCTTGCAGGCCCACATTCAGGGAGCAATAGGTGCAATCCCATGGGAGCTGCCTGGGCCTCTCACCCCCAACCTGCATTTGGCCTTTAGTATGGCACACTTTGCATCTCAGAAATAAGATGGGAAATCCCCATCAGGCAGCTTTCCCAGCTACCCACCAAAGCACAGGGACAACGGCACGAAATGCTTTGCCGTTAACATCTGACGGGAGAACCAACCTATGTGCAACCTACCTGCCAGGTACCAAGGGCCACAACAAGGGCTGGGTTCAGCCTGTCCGAGGGCCCTTCTCTAAAATACACCGAATGACAGCTCATGCTGGGCTCCTATTTCTGGCTCTGGGAAATTAAAATAAACCCTGGCAGAGCAACGTTGCAGGTGGGTCTTCTCCACTCGTCAGCACTCAGGGGCCTTGGGAATATGGAACTGGATGGATCTTTTGCTTTAGCGAAAAGGGAAGTCAAAAGAAACATGAAAACCCTACAGATAAATATTTTACATACAAGAAATTGAGTGAGCCAGATCACTGCATTAGGAATTTGATTTCAATGGGAGTCAGGTGCCTAAATACCTTTAAAATCTGGCCTGTCCTCAACCCCTTAGTTCCAAGTAATAACTGGCCAGGCTTCTTGAGGCTCAGATCTCATAGTCCCAGCACAACCCATCTCAGAGGTCCAATTAGTCGCGGTGGTAGTTGAGTGGCGGCTGTGCTGCACCAGTTCAGAGAACCGCTTCGTGAGCTCCTGCTCAGCTGTGCAGCTGCCTACTCCAGTTCTGTGATATCTGCCCGCCTCCTCCAGCCTGGGGATCGACGGGCCGTACAGCGGTGTACAAGGAATTCAGTGCCACAGCTGGTCCGGGCAGGCCTGCTACGAAGACAACTATGTGGGTGAAGCCAGACAATCACTACACTCTCGCATGAACTCACACAGGAAAATGATAAAAGTCAAAACCACCCTATATCTGATCACCCTATAAGTGATCACTCTATATCTGACCTCTCAGTCCTCATCCTTAAAGGAAACCTGCACAACACTTTCAAAAGATGAGCCTGGGAGCTTAAATTCATAACTTTGCCAGACACTAAAAATAATGGACTGAATAGAGACACTGGATTTATGGCTCATTACAACAATTTGTAACCCACTAACAACCCCCTGCAGCTACCTTCCCCCCCTCCCTTCCTTTCCTCCATGACTGGAGGGGTGTTAACAGGCCACCTCACCTTGTCTGGTCCCTTGAAATATGTTAACTACTTATGCTAAACAATCTGTTCCACCTTGGATTTAGCTGAGATGCTCTGAGTATGTTCCCCAGGCCTGAAGAGGAGCTCTGTGTAAGCTCGAAAGCTTGTCTCACTCACCAACAAAAGTTGGTCTGATAAACGCTATTACCCCACCCACCTTGTCTCTCTAATATCCTGGGACTGACATGGCTACAACAACCCCACATACAATGCATAGCTTTTGTCTTTCTAAGTTATTTCTGTGATGCACTGACCCAGGCAGTTCAATATACCTCCAGGGCTGGTCAGAGCTGTGTCAGGTGACTTCAGCTCGAAGAGGGGTTGAAGGTGACTGTAAGTCCCTTCTGAGATGACTGTCACATCCACCCTTGAGTCAATTTTAAGGTCAATAGTTTTGCCAGGAATATTCAGTTTCACTCTCCAGGCAGGCTCTATGTCATCACACATGATAGATCCCAGAAACAATGGCCCTTAGTTGTCTGTAATACGAGTCAACTCACTGACTGCTTTGGTGCCGCGAATAGCTGCAAAATATCCATATTTCATGCATGTATTATGCCTTGCGTCTCTGGCTGGACATGCATCATCTCTTGGGATATGACTTTTTCCACACCTTGTGCACACAAGCTGGAATTGGTCCCTCTTAGCCTGGGAGTGCTCCCTCCTTGCCTCGGGGGTTCATAATAATTACTTTTAACACTCAAGTGGCTGTTTACAGTTTCTAAACTAGTTTCAGGTTTTTCAATGTTTGTCAAGTTTGCTCTAGGTTTTGCAGTCTCATCATCTCAGACTACTCTGCTCTCTGTATAGGCGAGGCTAGAGTTAAATCTCTCTACAGTTGTAGCTGCTGTGAAAGGGTTTTATCTGTTAACCCAATAACCAGCCTGTCTCTGATATTTTCATGTTTTGCATTCCCCAAAATCATAGTTTTCAGACAATGCATGCAGAACTCTTATAAAACATTCAACATTACCCCCCCCACACACACCAGTTCTTGAATTCTCTGGAGAAAATATGCTCTTTCATACACCACATTTCTCTGAGGTGTAAAGTATGCAGCAAAATAGCCAGAACCCTTTCATAGCCATCTTTGTAACTGTCTTCAGTAAAGTCAAAAGATTTAAATATATGCTCTACTTGCTTTCCCATAGCATAACTTAAAGACAATACCTAGATATCTCCAGTTTCTTCGTGCAGCTTGATAGCAATGCAAAATCTTGCAAAATCCTGCTTCCGGTCTGTCCATGCTGAAGGTTTGTCAAAGTCGAAGTGCTCTGGAGCATTGAAGAGAGGCATGCTGATGAGATACTGCAACCTTTGTTGCTTTGTTCCTTCTTGTCTCTGATCTTAGTTTACTCCTGACACCATGTCTCGTACTTCCATACCAGATCTGTACTGGTTACCAAGCTTGCTTGTATACTCCAGATGTGTTCATCATAAAATCCTTTAACACTCTTCCAGGTATGGCTGAGGTTAGCTTAAATCAGCAGTTCTCAAGCAGGAGTCCGGGGCGCTCTGGGGGGCCACAAGCAGGTTGCAGGGGGTCCACCAAGCAGAGCTGGCATTAGACTCACTGGGGCCCAGGGCAAAAAGCTGAAGCCCTGCTGCACAGGGCTGAAGCCTGGGGCCCCGAACCCTGCCACCCGGGGCTGAAGCCGAAGCCTGAGCAACTTAGCTTTGCAGGGCCCCCTGCGGTGTGGGGACCTGGGCAACTGCCCGGCTTGCTACCCCCTCACTCCGGCCCTGGCTTTTGTATGCAGAAAAACCAGTTTGTTGTGGCCCAGGTGGGTCACGGAGTTTTTACAGCATGTTGGTGGGGGGAGGGGGCACTCAGAAAGAAAAACGCTGAGATTCCCCTGGCTTAAATAAGGTATTTTACAAATCCTGCCCCCAGCTGGAGGAACGTTTACCATTCCCTGACAGAGAGGACCATTATGGTCACAAAGTGCTGCACTGATGTCCCACAAGGCATTGCGCCAGACAGCGGTGTGGGGGTGTACCGGGACACCTCCCCTGCACGTACAGCATTTTCCATCGATGCAGCCACACATGGGGAGTAAGCACCGCGCTGACGCAAGCCTGCAAGCGTGCATGCACCCAAGCAATGTACAGAAACCATCAGCTGCCCTCCAACGTAACTTACGCCAGTCAAACTTCGTAGCATTGAGCTGGCCCTAGTCTGCTTTGCATCGCACAGAACAGTTCGCCCAGTGATCCCGGCACTGAGGAGTCCGCCTGTACCCGGCTCTGGCAGCCAGGATGCCACCGTGAGAAATGTCAGAGCATTTGCCAAGACTGAGATGCTTTGTTGAACGCTCCATTGATCAGCATCGAATGCCTCCATTTCCTGGATACTTACTTTTCATGAAGCAGCCTAGCAGGAAAATAAGGCAAAGAACCACAGCTCCTCCCAAAATAAATCTGATGAGGATGATGGGCACAGGTAACAACGCAGCTGCAGACAGGGGAGAGAAGAGAAATGCATTTGTTTATCACTGCTGATCCCTGCTGAGTAATCATCATCAGCATTTTATACCAAATGGGAAGCAAACAGTTAACATGCCAGAGCCCTAACAGGTGCAGGAAAGAAACAATAACATCTGGATCCCATTGCTGAGCAAAGACCTTCTCAATGAATGGTGTCCCCAAGAGTAACGCGGTAAATACAGCGTAAAAAACCCTTATGGCCCTGCTGGCATTGCGGTCTTACCTCACCATGAGCCAACATCAGCACATGTCAGTGTGTGGCAGGGCAGGGGTAAAACCCCTTTTAAAGCCCTGCCAAAATGCTGGCTGCAGACAGCTCTCTGGTCAAAAGGCCAGGTGGAGAGAAATGGGTATACAACAGGAAGCCCAGGTGTAAGCCCTAATGAGGGCTAGCTCAGAGCACCAAGCTGGGCTGAGTGGGAGAGCTGGGCTAAAGACTGGGACGGCTCTGTGAGGGGTGGCCTGGGAGGAGACAGGAGGGCTGTTTCTCTGTCTCCTTACCTACTGGAAGGAACCTCAAGGGCAAGAAGACCCTGGGAAGGGTTTGTGGTGTGATTGTTGTTGGGGGGAAGTGGGACTGCACTGTAAATAAGGACACTGTAAATAAGGACACAAAGGTGAGACCACTGAAGAAGGTGGTGGGACTCTTTATTACACCAGCCTAAACACAGGGTGCAGGCTCAAAAGTGGGAGTGCCGGCATAGACCCTGTGACACAGTGCAACACCACAGCAAAGCAGAGAAGCAGCCAGACGGGGACTCGTCCAGTAGCCTGAATCTGACTGAGGCCAGCACCAGATGTTTCAGAGGATGGTCCATGGAACCCCATATTGGGCAGATGTGGGGTAATCTGCCCCCTCCCGCCATATTAGGTCTCCTAATCTCTTTAAGGAGAGTTGGTCTTAAACCCTGAAGCATGAGGTTTAATCTCCCAAAATTTACATTAGCATTGACTGTATCAACTCCAGACATTCTTGCTAGCCATGCAAACGTCCAATCCCTTTTTGAACCTTCCTATGTTTTCAGTCTTGACAACATCCTGTGGCAAGGAGTTCCACAGCTTAATTACCTGTCGTGTAGTGTAGTAGGCAGTTCATCTCCAGGGTGCCGTCTTGTATCTGGGCATGGCATCGTGGCGAGCCTGCCTCTAGTTGTTTGCCCTCCACTGGCTTCAGTCCCTACTTACGGGATGCTACTTACTGAGGTTTGACCACAGAGTTAGCTAGGGCCTCATTCCTCTTGGGATATGCAAAGAATCTGGCAGCTGATAATCCTAGGATCAGCCAAGAGGGTCTCTAGGCCTCCCCTGAGACTATGTTTTGAGGTCTCTACTCCCTTGGTTTTGGGGCTTTGATTCCATCCAGGTTCTCTAATACCAGGGTAGGCTTGTGACCCTCGGCACCCCCTAGGGGTTAGTAGGGGAACCCGAGCCCACCCTCTCCTTTGCGTTCCAATCCAGGGCCCTGTGGTAAGCAGTGAAGGTTTGCACCCAAAGGTGCTGTACTTCTCCTTCCCTGGGTTGCTTCCTGCCTGTCCCCTGCTCCAAAAGGGCAAACTGAAGACATCAAATAAAATAAATCAGAGCTCAGAGCCCTTCTGCGTGTGGAGTGGCCTTTCTCTCAGCAGGTCGAGTAGAGCCCCAAAAGCCGGTGGCCCAGGCAGCGGAACCTCTTGCAGGAGGAGCTGAGGGCGTAGGTCAGGTCCCCTCTGCTCTGTTCTGTTTGCTCTTCCTTTAATCTCCAACCCAGAGGTACTATCCAGGGACAGCAGGGTGGGGCTGCCTGGGCCCAGAGTAGCTCGTTAACCTCTCCCTTTCCCATGTGGGGTTTGTACACCTTGTCACCCGTGGAAAAACATTTGCTTGTACAGATGCAGGGTCGGACCATTGGCCGAGATACGCCATTCCTGCTGATACAGGATCAGGCCTCTTGAAGATCAGAGTGGGGTCAGTCATCGCTGGCTAGTGCAAAGACTGGTACTAAATATTTCCTAAGTCAATGCTAAAATACAAAAAGCAAGATAAGAAGCGAAGGTGGGGGGGTGGTTAAATTATAAAGCCTGGGGAAGGGCTACAATTCAGGACGGAGCAGAGAAACTAGCACTTAAGGGCTTGTCTACACTGACCATGTACAGCGCTGCAACTTTCTTGCTCAGGGGGGTGAAAAAACACCCCCCTGAGTGCAGC
The DNA here is from genome assembly GCF_965152275.1 of Natator depressus. Classification (NCBI taxonomy): domain Eukaryota; kingdom Metazoa; phylum Chordata; order Testudines; family Cheloniidae; genus Natator; species Natator depressus. The sequence continues at coordinate 343,239,264 of NC_134234.1, forward strand.
AAGTTTCAGCGCTGTAAAGCGCCAGTGTAGACGGTGCACCGGCGCTGGTAGCTACGCCCCTCCTGGAGGCGGGGTTTTTGAGAGCGCTGGGAGAGCTCTCTGCCACAGCCACACAAGCCACGTTAAAGCACTGCTACGGCCAGCGTAGACTAGCCCTTAGAAACTGCACTAGGCAAAAAGACAGATATGTCCACACTTCTGGTATCAGAGGGGTGGGGTTTTTTACCCACGAAAGCTTAGGCCCAAATAAATCCGTTAGTCTTTAAGGTGCCACCGGACTCCTCATTGTTCTTCCACATTTCTGGTACTTTAGAACTGGGTAATTTCATCTCATGCTCATCCCTAATGCATCACAGTGAGAAGTCCTGGGCGTACATATGTGACATCTTAACTTCCATGAGAATTATGCTGCATGCGTCAAGAGGGTTTGTGGTGTATGTAGCCATATAACTGTTATGACTCTTTTCTCTTCACTGCACCTTTAAATTACTAAGGCGTCTGCCTGCCTGTATAGGCAGCCGCCATTTTGGAAGGCAGATGGCATGCAGCATGGTACAGAAACACACACACGCTGTGCTCTCCCTCTCTCATAGAGACTTCACTTTCTAGCTTGCATGATTGCTTCCCTTAATAGAAGCCATTCAGAGTGAACATACAGGGTTGGCCTTTGTGTACAGAGAAAAATTCAGAGCAGGGTGAATATCCACCCAGTACTCAATAGTGTTTGCTTCTGTAGAGGAACAGAGAACGAGCAGTTTCGTGCAAACCTGGGCCCCTAACCACATACCGTAATTGCTTCCTCCTTACTCTTTTCTGCTCTACGGTCACTCAGTGGATGTGAAGATAAGGCCTGTGGCATTGCTCAGACCAGAAGCAAGTGCCCAGCTGCTGCAGTGTTTGAGCAGGTTAGCTTGAAAATTACAAAAAAGATGGGCCGGGGGGAGGGGAGGGCCGGGAGTGCTTTCATAGCACTGTAGAAATTCCAGTACACTGCATGGCTGCGCATGTCTGAAGCAAAATCAACCCACTGCAACACACACTGGCCCTCTCCAAACTGCACCCAAGGCAAGCCAGCAGGCTGAGTACTTATGGCTAGAGCAGAGCGATAATTGGCTTTTCGGTACAGTAGCCGAAACAAAACATCGAAAATATTTCGTTTCGGGTGGAACACAATGTTTAGTTTCACCCAAAACGATTATTTTTGTTTGTTTTTTCATTTAATTTTAACGTGTTTTTTACCCTTTAAAAAGAGAAATCTCGCCACATTTTGAAATAAAATTCCCAATTCTGAGAGGGCGGCTGGGGATTACTGCCAGTGTTTTATCTGGTAGCTGTATTGTGGTCAATAAACAAGCCCCAAGGAAAGGAAGAGTGCATGTGTAACACAGGCAGACCTCGGGCATCAGCGCGTGGGATCAAACCTGGGACCTCTGGAGCTTAGTGCATAAGCCTCCACCGCATGAGCTAAAAGCCACTGGTTGTTAGCTAAGGCTGTAGAGCAGACTCATTAATCTCTCTCTCTCTCTTAGTGGTCTTGGTGCCACTGGATGCGACAGAGCACCACCCCCAGGAGGTGTGTGGGTTACACATGGAGCTTGATTTCCTTTCCCTGCCTGGTGGGAATGCCCACTAGCCTGCAGCATTTACACCTGTTCAAGAGAGCCTCTGCCCCAATGAGTTTGCAATGTATCCATCCCACGAGACAACACCACGAGGATAAAAGAGAGACGTGGGATGGAGAGGGGAGGAGAAGGTAAAGAGTTAACCATTAGGTGTGTAAGTTACTTATGGAAGCCATACTCTTAATAAGAAAAGGAGGACTTGTGGCACCTTAGAGACTAACCAATTTATTTGAGCATAAGCTTTCGTGAGCTACAGCTCACTTCATCGGATGCATACTGTAGAAAATACAGAAGATGTTTTTATACACACAAACCATGAAAAAATGGGTGTTTATCACTACAAAAGGTTTTCTCTCCCCTCCCCCCACCCTACTCTCCTGCTGGTTAGTATGCATCCGATGAAGTGAGCTGTAGCTCACGAAAGGTTATGCTCAAATAAATTAGTTAGTACAAAACACAGCAGAAAAAGATGGCCCAGTCTCAAAGAGCTCACAATCTATGACAAGAGATGACAGGCAAGGTAGCAAAATGAGCCAGTATTAATCAGCATGCTGGGCCGTGGTCTCTGGTTCTGATGGCCAATCTTCACATCATCTTTTCAATGTGCAAGTAAAGTTACGTATGGATTTGGTTCTGTTGGAAAATAGCTTTAGGTACAGACAGCTCCTGCACTCACTAGAAGTCTAAAATGAATGGGACCAGCGGGACATTTAACTGGACAGAGGTCTGCTCTGACATGGCAATCGATGAGCCTGCGAGTGCATTTCACACCCTTCAGGCTGCGGCTCATCCCACAGGTAAAACAGAATTAACAATAGTGACCGCACTGAAGCTGCCGTTCAGCTGCCGGACGGACAGGAAAATGGAAACTTGGGGTTTTGAAGTGTGCCAACTTTGTGAACAAACCACAACACTAAAAAACTCAGCTGCCAAAATATGCTTTAAAAATCATTTAAGGCCTTATTCAAAGCCAGTTGAAATCAATGGAAAGCCTCTTGTGGGCTTCAGTGGGACCGCAGGCCCGGAATCCTATGATTCCTATGGCGGGGGGCTGTTCATTTTTGACCAAGTTCGGAGCCATAGCAGGATGTCATTTGCACAACCACTTGCTTACAAGGACACAACTCATTTGAAACCGAGTCCGTTTCAGAAAAAGCAAGTTAAAGAGCAGTGTCAGGTGGGAATTACAATTTCAGGTGTCGTTTTAAAGTCAATTTTTTCTACTTATTAATATATTTCTCTCTTCCCTGTTGCTGAGTGAAAGACTCGCTAAAATGACACAGAAAACGAAGGGTTTGTCTACACATGAAAATTAATCCAGAATAAAGTCAAGTGTGAATTTAAAGGTGATTAATTATTCCTGATTATCCACTCATGGAGTTACTCTTATTCCAGAATAACAGTGCCTTATTCCAAATTAGTTTAATCCACCAGATTAAGCTGACTCAGAATAAAACACTCTAATTCTGGCATAAGAGTATCCACATATGGAGTTAATCAGGAATAATTAATCAGGAATAACTCCCCGCGTAGACAAACCCTAAGAGTCAAACCTACAAATGCCCATGCAAATGAGTTACTTATGTGTGCAGATTTGTAGGATCAGGGCCTACATCCCCAGTTAAGCAAAGCACTGAAGCATCCATCCCTTCACTTAAGACTGTGCTTAACTTTAACTACATACTTAAACACCGTTAGTCCGTGGTGTTTCAGGACAGGCTTAGTTTTAAGCATGTGAATTCAATGGGATTTAAACATCTGTTTCAGTCTTTTGTAGACAGGGAAATGGACTAATTAAACTCAGCCTAATTAACTCCGCAGAGGAAGCAGTGAAAGTGGCCACACACAAAGGGCTGTTGAATGCAAGGTCAGAAATCCGTTTCCGTTAGCCTCTGCCAGATACTGGACTCTCAGCTGTGCCTTGCAACGAAAGCAGGTCTGAAGTTTCCAGACTGAAGCCCTCTATTTAAGTTCACATCATCCCATTAAAGCCTGGGTGGTGCTAGTGCATAATTTGCATGTGCAATGGGGGCAAGTTTGGTTATTATTATTTTTGATTTAGTGAATGCAGTCATCCTGCACTCTGGGCACACGGTCAAACCATTTTATAAAAGTCTTTGGCACCTTCCATTGTCTCCCCACTCCCTCGATGCATCAGGTTCAAGCTTCTTGTCCTGCGCTACCCAGCTCTTTCCTCTATTCGATGCTTTTATCTCCTCTCAGGTTGCCCCCTGCACCTTCCACCCGACCAGCCATGACTGCTTCTATCCCAGCCATCTTCACGCATTCCCCCACAGCGCTCCTACACCCGGAAAGCCTCTGCATTGCTACATAAGGCCATTACCCCCTCAAAGAGCCAGGGCTCCTACCTTTATTTTTTGCCCTGGGTATCCAGAGAACTCTGCGTGTCTCAGCTGTGAGCTGTCTAACCAAACAGGTCACTTCCGTCCCATTCTGGCAGTCGGTCATATTCACCCAGGCCTGCAGGGTCATGCTGAAGGTCCCATCACCAGTCACTACAACTGAAGCATTGTCCGCCAGCACCTCGTCTATCCCGCACGTGGCATTCAGTGTGGCGTACAGAGATTGTGGATAAAAGTCCCTCACCGCACAGCTCACTTGGGCCATGGGAAGAGCTGCCTCCCAGGGAGAAGAAAAGAGCCAGACATTGGGCAAAGCTGCAGAGGAGAAGAGAACCAGGTCAATCAGATTACAGATCGGGGCGGAAATGGAGATCTGGAGGTCCCCGTTGTGACGACAGGCATCTGTGTGGCTATTTGTTTGTTCAGGTACATTAGAGAGTCAGAGATTCGCAGACCCCTATTCTGAGCCATAGACGCCAACTCCGTGGGTGCTGGAGCACCCACAGGGAAAAATTAGTGGGTGCTCAGCGCTCACCAGCCACCCGCCGATCAGCTGCTCGGTGGGCCCTGCCGATCAGCTCCTCCCCCTCCCCCCCAGTGCCTCCTGCCCACTGCTGATCAGCTGTTTGGCAGTGGGTGGGAGGACCTGGGGAGGCAAGGGGGAGGAGCGGGGACGGGGTGCACTCCGGGGAGAGGACGGAGCGGGGGCAGAAAGAGGCAGGGTGGGGGTGGAGCCTTGGGGGAGAGGGTGGGGAGGGGGCGGGAAGAGGCAGAGTGGGGGTGGGGCCTTAGGGGAAGGGGCGGAGTGGGGGCGGGGCCTTGGGGCAGGGGTGGAGCACCCCTGGGGAAAGCAGAAAGTCGGCACTGGTGTTCTGAGCTCTTAAGTGGGATTTAAGTGGTGACTTTATGCTGGTACAATGTGCAGGGGTGAATTCCACCCATAAAGAATGCGACACAAACCCCAGCTCTCTCTCATCCCTCATCTGAGCTGCAAGACAAACTCTACCCCTCAATGGACAGGTTTCACTGGATTTAGGTCCTGGAGGCCAGGATTTAAGCTGGATTTAGGTCCAGGAGGCCAGGTCCTCAGCTGGTGTAAATTGGCTTAGTTCCATGACTGCTGAGGTTCTGGCCCATGCTACCTGTGTTTCGTGTCAATGATCATTACCATAGACTTCAAGCTGAGTCCCGGGTCCGTTCAAGATCACTGTAGGAGGTGGCACGTTTTTAATCATTGTACACATGTAGGTTCCCTGGTCGTTTATCTGCAGGTTTCTAATGAGCAGCAAAGATCTTGAGTTTCTCTGGTGCGTCAAAGAAAACTTGTGCCCTGGGTCCAGCTGTTTGGAATTGATGGCCGTCTTCACGGCCAGGATGGTGACTGGGCCCCCGTTTCCACTGGTGAAACGCCATTCGGAGTGGAAGTCAGGGTAGTTACAGACGTCACAGGAGCAGGCCAGAGTCACAGACTCCCCTCTGAGGGCTCTGACAACTGGAGGCTGATCTAAAACCAGGTCTCGTTTGGACGCAGCTAAGGAAAAGGAGAGCGTGGAGTCAGTCACAACGCAAGTGTTCAGTCTGGAGTAACTCCAGTAGATTCTGTCTACACAGCAAAGGCAGCCGTGTCAGGTAATCTGGTTACGCTACAGTTGCCTCCCCGCCATCCAGTTGCAAACATTGCTGCAAGTTGCAGTGTAGACGTGACCCTAACCACCTGCAGAACGTCACAGAGATTTCCTTGCCTACTAAACCCCGTGTCACTTCCCTGACAGAGCTGCCCGATATTAGCATGGCTCCTTGGCACATTTTCAGCGTCACACACTGGGCTGGTTCTCTAGGAATCTCTCCATCCCCCAAGGTGCTTTTCCACAGGAGAAAGCTGTAGGCTCTAGAAAGTGACCATTATAAAAAGAATGCCTATGTTGATAACTACTTTGCTACTTTGTACTTGGAGCGTGAAAGTTGCAGAAGAAGATAAATCAAGGGAAAGCGGTGCTGCTTTAAGAAAAATCACAAGTAACATGTGGAGATTAAACGGGTTTTTTTTCCAAGGATGATCTAGCAGGCAGACAAAACAGCAGGGTGTTTGTACAGTAAAGACTAGGATGCAGGTTCATTTCCTTGTCCCTCCCAGACTTCCTGTCTGACTTTGGGCAAGTCTCTCTGTGCCTCAGTTACCCATCTGTAAAATGGGGATAAAAGCCCTGCCTCACCAGCGTGTCATGAGGATAAATACCCTAAAGATTATGAGTAGGGCTCCGCGTCTGTCACGGAGGCTGCAGAAGTCATGGATTCCGTGACTTTCCATGACCTCCGTGGCTTCTGCAGTGGCCAGTGGAGCTGACCCCAGGGCTGCCCAAGCAGCTGGCTCCAGGGCCTGCTACTCAGGTGTCCCTGGGGACAGCCACATCGGCTGCTGCTGGAGCGGCCCTGGGCAGCTGGCCCTGGGCACCACCTGAACAGTGGTCCCAGGGCGGCTGGAGCAGCTGCTGCTCGGCGGCCCTCAGCAGCTGGTGATGCTGGCCCTGGCCCTCCCCCGCCAAGAAGTGCCTCCCCCCAGGGTGCTCCCTGAGCAGCACCCCCGGTACCCTCCCCACACACAGCAGCATCCTCCCCCACAAGATTTAGTCAGGGGTATTTATAGTATAAGTCACGGACAGGTTACGGGCCGTGAATTTTTGTTTGCTGCCCATGACTTGTCCATGGCTTTTACTGAAAATACCCGTGACTAAATCCTAGCCTTAACTATGAGCTGCCCAGATATTAGGGTAATGTGGCCCATATAAATACCCAAAGCAGAATGAAATCCATCATTTGTCTAACAAGTTACTTCGTAATAATTCTCACAAATCTCCTTAGAATAAAAACACAGGCCACATTCTGCTTCTGCAACCTGCTGATTTCAATAAGAGCAGAATTTGGCCCATACATCTACAAGACACCACGCAATATTTTTATTTCTGATGCACCAAAGATGTGCGCGATGCTTTGCCGTCAAATGCAAGAAGCCAAGGTCCATACCTCAAGGAGCTGACAATCTAAAATTAAAATCTACTACTGTACATACAATATAGAGCAATCCAGAGACACACAGACTAGGTAGGTTTCTGAATGCATCCGATGAAGTGAGCTGTAGCTCACGAAAACTTATGCTCAGATAAATTTGTTAGTCTCTAAGGTGCCACAAGTCCTCCTTTTTTTTTTGAACAGAAAGCTCTTCTCAGCCTCTCATAGATTGTCCACTCCATGCGAACAGTAACACACAGGCACACCTTTCAGAGAACGACTATGCAAACAACTAACTAGGGCCCTGCTCCTGCAAAGACTTAAGCACGTGCTTGCCTTTATGCACTGTGAGTAATCTAATGGACTGAATTCTAAAGTCAAGCCCATAGGAAAGTCTGTGTAGGCTTGGAACCGAGGTGTATATATACCGTGCTCATCATCGGAAAAGTGAATGCCTGTACTATAAACTTATAAACTTGAGCTTATGCTCAAATAAATTTGTTAGTCTCTAAGGTGCCCCAAGTCCTCCTTTTCTTTTTGCGAATACAGACTAACACGGCTGCTACTCTGAAACCAGTACTATAAATTGTATGTTACAATTAACCTGAAAAAGGTAAAACATTTGCAATGTTGTATTCACACCTTGTCATTTGCTATAATATGCACCTCTATTTGAAGATTGTTTCTGCTTATATTATGGTACTTAGAACATGGGGCGACATCAAATTGTACATACACAGGACAGATTTTCCAACTCAGAGAGAGAGAGAGCTGTCTGCAATAAGAGACTGAAATTCTGCACAAAGATACGTTGCTTACAGTTGATTTGCAGCTTCATTTCAGCTTCAGCCCACGCACAAGACCAACAAACTACCACAGGCTCGCAAGAAAATGCAAAAACTTGTCCTAGGGTAAGACTACACTTGCCGATATACTGCGCTGGAATAGAGAGCACTAAGATTCAGAGATTCCTCGGCCAGGAGGGGCCACTGTGATCATCTAGTCCAACCTCTCATACAACCTGAACCAGGGAACTGCCCCACAATAATTCCTAGAGCAGATGGTTTAAAAAAAAAATCCAATCTTGATTTAAAAATTGCCAGTGATGGAGAATCCAGCATGACTCCTGGTACATTGTTCCATTGGATAATTATTCTCACGGTTCAAAATTGACACCTTATTTCCAGTCTGAATTTGTCTAGCTGCACCTTCCAGCCCTTGGATCATGTTAGATCTTTCTCTGCTAGGCTGAAGAACTGGTTATTAAATATTTGTTCCCCATGTAGATACTTATAGACCGTGATAAAGTCACCCCTTAGCCTTCTGTTCTTACCTCTACACAGCCCAGTCCCCAGAAGGTAGAGAGAAAATGGCAACCACGCCATGTCTCATCGGAAAGTGTAACCAGTCCTTGAGCTCTCCTCCAAGCCAAGAGCAGCCACGCCCATGGGTCACTCATTGCAAACTGCTTGAAACCCTCTTGAAAGATGCTGAGATCCTGCACATTTCTCCTCCTGTCCCCAACAAAATTAGGCCTGATGTCAACAAGCTGAAGGAAGAAGTGAATCTTGACACCTGCCCGGTGCAGTCTCTTGATCGTTATTGTTATTGTTCTTGATTGTTAAACAGAGAGAGCAATTCCCCCGAGACAGAAGAATTCAGGGGATGAGGCTGCGTGGCGGAGAGGAACAGCTCAGGGGGAGAAGATCAAACTTTGCATTATTTTGTATGTCTGGCCACCTAGTGGAAATGGAGGGCATGGCAAACAATTGAAAATAGCTGCAAAAACCTGAAACCCAAACCCAGAAATGACATTGAGGGGGGAAGAGGGGCAGGAGATGCGTACAGTAGGAAATGAGAAGGTGGAACTGTTTTGTCTGCTCTGAGATGACTGTCTAGATAACATACAGTAACTTCCAAAAAACAGACACATCGTCACCAGAATATGCTCGCCTCCTCCATTCTTTTGTTGCTGTGTGTTCTGTCTTCTAACCGTTGTGTTCCCCAGACCCTAGGCCCCTAAACATAAGACTTTTATCATTCCCGAGCTCTGGTTAGTTTCTCTTTGCTGCCTCCCTAAGCAACCCGTTGCTCTGCATACGATAGAGCTTGCAGTTGCCTGGCAGGACAGAATACTCTCCCTAGCCCTGGAGAACTTCACGGGTATTTTTAGTAAAAGTCTGGACAGGTTGCAGGCAGTAAACAAAAATTCATGGCCCGTGACCTATCCATGACTTTTACTATATACCCCTGACTAAAACTTGGGTGCTTTGGAGGGAGGGGCGGCCCGGGGGTGCTGTGGGTGTTCTGGGGGGGGCGGCCTGGGACCCCATTGGTGCTGGGGGGGGGGGTGACGCGTGGCCCGGGACCCCCTCTGAGATGGGGGGAGGCGTGTGCTGGCGGTGCTGACAGGCTCCCTTCCCGGCTCTGCACAGCTCCCAGAAGCAACTGGCATATCGCTGCAGCCCCTAGGTGGAGGCCTGGCCAGGGGGGGTCTGTGTGCTGACCCCGAGCGCTTGCTCCGCAGCTCCCATTGGCTGGGAATCATGGCCAATGGGAGCTGAGGGGGTGGCACCAGCGGGGAGAGACAGTACACGGAGCCACCTGGCCACGCATATGCCTAGGAGCCAGACATGCCGGCCGCTTCCGGGGAGCCCCCCCAAGGTAAGTGCTGCCCAGAGCCCTCACCCCCTCCCATGCCCCAGGGGAGAGATCTGCTTTTCAACAGTTTCTATTTTAATATCAAGATCGAGACGTGTAAATGAAACATTCTAGTTCCTCTGGCAGCAGAATGCGCCTATCTGCAATTAAAAAAAAATAAAAAAATTGGTGTGGCATAAAGCAAGTAGAACAAAATATTGTTCACGGTGAAACTGCATTTAATATGGATTGGAACTGAAATGCTTGCTTGGTCATATCTGGCAGAAGCATCCCTTATGAAAATGACCAGGAATTGCATTTGCAATGCCTTATAACTCTGACCTTCACGGTGTGTTTTTTTGCGTAATATGCAAAACTGATCTATCCTTGCAATGGCGTTGGTTAGATATGGTGCAGGGGCCAAGTGTGCTTGCGGGGGAGATGTAGTGGGAGAAGGACAGAGCCCCTCTCCCTCTTGCCCCGGCAGGCCAAGCAGAAATCTGGGGGGACACTTTAACCCACATGCCCCCCCCGATATGTCGCCCATGCTTGTCCTTATAAAGTTTTTCCTAATATCTAATCCAAATCACCCTTGCTGCCGAATAAACCAATTATCCCATGGGCACTGATGGTAGGACACAAAGAATTATTGATCCCTGTCCTCTATAACAACCCTTAACATATTGGAAGACCATTCTCAGGTGCCCTGTCAGTCTTCTTTTCTCAGGACCTCTGTGGGTGAGACATCCAGCATGCTTGAACCCGTAGGGCCCAGAGGCTCTTCTCTGCTTCACCAGTGGTGGCGCTGTGGACATGTCAGCCACCCAAGAGCTAGCAGGCCCAGCCCAGGTTCATGTGTGTGGTATATGGGGCAAAGGAGGGGTGTATACTGAGGATGGAAGAGGTGTGGCCAGAGCATCTTGCCCTCCAGCTTTCCTGGGTTGCTGCACCAAGAGGGAAAATTAGAGCAGCCCCTGGGGCAAACCAATCAGCTGCCCCCAAATCAGTTGGGGGGGACAACAAAGATAATGTAAAACCACATTTGCCCACTCCACTTTTGGGGCTGTGTTGAGTTTAGAAGCATAGAACCATAGTGTTAGAAGGGACCGCAAGAGTCATCTGGTTTAACGCCCTGCCACAATGCAGGATTTTAGCTTGGTGGCAGCCCAAGACTGGAACTAGGGCTGCAGTCTGGGCCTCTCTGTGATACCTGCCCCATTTGGAAGGAAGGAGGGGAAACCGGCAATAAAAGAGGATCCTGGCTTCAGAGGGCTGGCTGCTTACAGGCAAGATTTCTCTCTTTGTCTCGGAGAAACTGAAATCAAGGGGCCTATGCACAAGAACTTACCTGGAAGACAGGAGTTTCCCTATAGTAACTGAGTCGGCTATATGCATTGCTTTCTTGGGGCACGTGCTGAGATAATTTCCTTGATTATTTAAGAAAATTATGGAGCCTGTTTGATTTCAGATGTCAGCAGCTGCCAAGTGATGGGCCATATTCAGACTCCTGCTCTGGCTGAAAAGCAGCCAGAGAGCTCGTTTAGCTGGGTACCTGATAATTCCTGCTGGGTCAAGGGACTTCCGGGATGTAGGGCCGTTTCCTAGCGCTGGGCTCATTCCTGGAAGAAAGTGGACATGGCTGGAACTGCTCCTGCGGGCTGCCAGAATGGCTCCTGGGGTTCCTGGTCAGCATCTGACACCTTCACAGGAGTGAGAATGAAGCTGAGTTTCCGGGGGTGCTGATGGAATGCGGGTGCCCAGGAATCGTTTGTAGAGAACAGTGCTGTTTACCTGCTTTTTATGATCAGCTCTGCTCTAGGAATTATTGTGGGGAAGCTCTCTGGCCTGTGTCCTACAGGAGGTTGGACTAGGTGATCACAATGCTCCCTTCTGGCCTCGGACTTGGAGTCTATGAACTGCTGGGTGCTTCTTGTTTGTGTCCTTGTCCTACAGAAGTAAAAGTCCAGCTAGGTGAGATTTGGAGAGTCCAGCAAACTAAAGTATTGCATCGCTTGCTCAATATCCATAGCACATGAAGTCAGTGTGATGCCGACAAGCAGAGCTACTACGTAACACAAACGGAACCAGGACAAGGGGAAACACCAAGGCCTTTTAAAATCGCTCCCTAGTCCTTCCCTGGTCCTTCAGCTTCGGAAACTTGGGGTTCTAGCATTTGAAATCAACAACATCTTTTGCTGGTCTCTTATTCCATCCCTTTCGCACAGGTATTTGCCAGCCCTTTATGCTCACCTTGGGATCTGAAAATCAAGCTGGGTTCTCTCTTGTGCATCATTACGTGTAATAAATATTCAGCAGCCAATGTGGCCAACAGTTCTGTAATGATGCACAAGCCAGAAGAGAATCCAGTTCCCACTCCATGGCTGGGTTATCTCTACAGGGCTAGCAGGAATAAAAACTTTAGTCAACTGTGACATATCGGGGTGCAATCCAGACCAGTGGGGGGCTGGGTCACCCCTGCCCTGCAACCTGGGTGCCTTGCAATGCTTTGCTTCTGTTGCCTCCAACTGGGACTCCTCACAGACAGCCTCCAGCATGCAGCCTGGCAGTAACACCCTGGATCTCACCAGCCTTTGGCTATACTGTAGGGTGACCCCAACTCACTCCCAGTCCTGGATTATCCCCCAGAAATGTATGTTTTGTACTGCCCAGCCCTCTCCTGAACAGTCCAAATATATTAAATCTGCTGTTCCTTTCAGGGAATAACAACAGCTCACCACCTTAAATGAAGTTACCCAGACATTTCAACGTACACACTGGATTAGACAAAACAAGTTTTTTAACTACAAAGAGCGTTTTAAAAGAGCATAAGTTATGAGGCATAAGAGTCAGAAATAGTTACAAGAAAAATAAAGATAAAATGCTTTTTAGTGTTTAACTTAACAAACTATATTAGATTCAAGCCAAGTTTCTCACCACATGCCTCCAGCAGTCCAATGGCTGTTTTTCTTTGTCTCCTTAGGTGCACTCCAGAGACAGACAGGGAGAGAGAGGGGTGTCTGGGGGCATTTGCCCCTCCTTTTTATTGTTTTTTTAGTCCCTCTTTGAAAAGCCAGGAGAGAGGCCGTCTGCTGCAGGAAGGAGACTCCATGCTATTTCATGGCTAAGATTCAGATCTCTTTCCTCTGCTCCCCTTTCTTGCCAAAGTTTGACCACGAGGTAGGTGATGGCCCATTAGTTTTGCTGACACCTGGCTGGGATGTCAGCTTGGCCCTTTGTCTTTGAGGAACTGGTTTAACCACTCCGCAGAGTTATCTGGGGAACATACGTCACCATGATTTCAGCTTATGTTCATAACTTTACATATAATGTTGATAGATGCATGTTACTATAATATCACTGACCAGTAAGTTATGAGTTTTCAAATGATACCTCCCAAGGCATGCCTTGTACAAAGATTATTACACTAGTGTGGAGGGTGTGAACATGGGGGTGTATTCCATCACATCAACACAATCAGTTGGTCTGACCAGTGATAGACGCAGGGAACAGATCTGCTCCGTAAGCAGAGGCTATTTTTAGCAGTCACTCTTCTGACCTTTAAAATTCATGCGTTGTCTGGCAAAAGTATTTTTACTGGCCTTAAAAGAGCTGGGGCATTTGTTTGTTAAATCCTCTTTGTCAATGAACTGCACATATGTGGTACCTGTATTCCCTTTTAATTGCAGATTCCTTGGTCTAGCTGCCAATGCCAACTGGCTTGTCAAACTCTCCCCTTTAGAAGGCTGTCCTTATATCCAGGTGCTCTTTAGGGAACTCCGGTTTCTCTTTGCTGTCGCTGGAAATCCCTCACTCCTCTCGCAGACATCTGAGCAGGCAGTCTGTCCTGTAACAAGGAGGGAAGCATGAAGACAAAAATGCATTGCCAGCGATGTATTTCATGAACAGGGATCTAGCAGGAAAGAGCGCTTGTAACACCCCTTTTAATCTCTCCACTGATGCCCTCATTTCTACTGCATCAAGTTCAAGCTACTTGTTACCCATCACAACTCTGCCTGTCCCTGTTTGCCTCACTTCTCTCTTCCACCTGCACAGATCGGTGTCGCTCCTATTGTTGAGAGTTCCACTGGGCCGGAAGAGTGACGCTTTCAATGAGGGTCTTCGTCCCAGAGCTTTAAACAGTCTTTTGGATACCCTGTGTGATGCGTTGTGCCACGGATAGCCCTCACTGAAAATGCCAACTTCAGGGCAGGCTACAAAAGGGCGAGCAGATACTCCCAAAACTGGTGGTTAACACTGAAGTTAAACTCACCAACCAGCCACAAACTGTGCTTCTGATCCCCCACACTCATTATCAAGAAGCTGAAAAAGAAACCACACAGCCCCCCCCGCCCCCATTGCATTCCAGTTCTCTGTCTCCCAGTCAGCACCTAGGTCCAGTACAGTGAGAAGTTATTTAAAAACTCTGCTCACTATACAAAATGTTCTTCTGACCCCAAAGGGTCAGCCACGTTACAAGGTCAGTATTAGTTTGGATCTTACCCAAAATACCACGCTGCCAGCCAATCCTTTAGTGTCAAAAACTATATTATATTATATTAAAGAAAATCTGTCTGGGGGTGTGTCACCCAGAAACACAGCACAAATTTGGAAATACAGAAATACCATACATATCTGTAACTCATAATATAAAGGTGATACAAACACATAAACAAGATCATCGTACTTGGCAAATTATAACATTTTCGCAGATACCTCACACTGCATATCTGGTCAGATACCTTGCAATTTTATAATATTGATATCAATAATATCACAAAATGTTCCACATATTCCATACAAAGTCACACCCTGGGCCCAGGCCGGGGAGTGCTTTGAAGATAAGGACTGAGACTTTGAACTTGACTGTAAAGTCTCTGGGAAGCTAGTGTAGGAGCAGAGGAAAGGCTTTCTTTTAACCAGTTATTAACCCATGAAAGGACCTTCCCTTTTATCCCAGGGCCGCTAGGTTTGCTTAAGAACCTTTGGTGAGAGACTTTATTAAAGGCTTTCTTAAAGTCCACATACACTATATCCACTGGATGAACCCTTGCCACATGCTTGTTGACCCCCTCAGAGAATTATAATAGATTGGTGAGGCATGATTTCCCTTTACAAACACAACGTATTGTTTTTAGCTATGTGTCTGATCATTCTGTTCTTTACTAGAGTGTCAACCAGTTTGCTTGGTACTGAGGTCAGGCTCACCGGCCTGTAATTGCCAGGATCGCCTCTGGAGCCCTTTTTAAAAATAGGCTTTACAGTAGCTACCCTACAGTGGTACAGCAGCTGATTTAAGCAACAGGGTACAGTCCGCGGTTAGTAGTCCTGCCATTTTGTATTTGAATTCTTCAGCATTTGGGCCTGGTGACTTAATACTGTTTAATTTATCAATTTGCTCCAAAACCGTCTCTATTGGCTCCTCAGTCTGGGACAGTTCCTCAGATGTGTTGCCTACAAAGAATGACTTGAGTGTGGGGCTCTCCCCCACATCCTCTGCAGTGCAGACTGATTTTAAAAGTCAGTTTTTCCCTCTGCAACAGCCTTGTCTCCCTGGAGCACTCCTTTGCCACCTCAGCTGTCCACTGGCCCCTCTGACTGTTTGGCTCCCTGCTCCTGATACATATTTTTAAACTCCTGCTAGTTTTGTGTCCTTAGCTTGTTGTTTTTCAAATTCTCTCTTGGCCTGTCTTATTACACTTTCACACTGCCTTGCCAGAGTTTATACTCCCTTCTCACAAGGATTTGACTTCCCATTTTTAAAGGATGCCTTTTTGCCTCAAACCACCTCTTTCACTCTGTTGTTTAGCCATGGTTCAGGCTACGATTTAATCAGGGGAATTTATGGTATAAGTCATGGACAGGACACGGGCAAGAAACAAAAAATCATGGCTGTGTCCATGACTTATACCATTAATACCCCTGACTGAATCTTGGGGGTGGGGGGAAGCCTGCGGGGGGGGACCATGGCACCAGCTGTGGGGGGGAGTCTGGGGGGCCCGCAGCACCAGCTGCTGGAGGGGGGGGAAAGCCCCAGGGGCCCCGCTGCCACTCCAGCCACTGCCTGGATGGGAAGCCCTGGGGGCCCCATTGCCACTCCAGCCACTGTCTGGTCGGGGGAAGCCCTGCGGGGCCCCACTGCTGCTCCGGCCTCCACCTGTGGGGAAGCCCCGGGGGGACAGCCGCTGCTTTGGCCGCCCCGGGACTGCTGCCAGGAGCCACCGAGCTGTGTCTGCTCCCACCACTCCTGGGTACCGCTGCTCAGGTACAGAACAGACCCCTGGGGACACCATTATTTACCTCTCTCCTTTCTGAAAACTGACCATTTATACCTACCCTTTGTTTCCTATCTTTTAACCAGTTACCTATCCATGAGAGGACCTTCCCCCTGATCCCATGACAGCTTACTTTGCTTAAGAGCCTTTGGCGAGGGACCTTGTCAAAGGCTTTCTGCAAAATTAAGTACACTACATTGACTGGGTCACCCTTGTCCACATGCTTGTTGACCCCCTCAAAGAATTCTAGTAGATTGGTGAGGCATGATTTCCCTTTACAGAAACCATGTTGACTCTTCCCCAGTGAATTATGTTCATTCATGTGTCTGATAATTTTGTTCTTTACTAGAGTTTCAAACCGTTTGCCCGGTACTGAAGTCAGGCTCACCGGCCTGTAATTGCTGGATCACCTCTGGAGCCCTTTTTAAAAGTTGGTGTTACATTAGCTATCCTCCAGTCATCTGGTGCAGAAGCCAATTTAAATGATCGGTTACAGGCGACAGTTAGTAGTTCTGCAATGTCATATCTGAGTTCCTTCAGAACTCTTGGGTGATGCCACCTGGTCCTGGTGAGTTAGTACTGTTTAATTTAGCAATATGTTCCAAAACCTCCTCTAATGACACCTCAATGTGTCCTCAGATTTGTCACCTAAAAAGAATGGCTCAGGTTTGGGAATCTCCCTCACATCCTCAGCTGTGAAGACCGATGCAAAGAATTCATTTAGTTTCTCCGCAATGGCCTTATCATCTTTGAGTGCTCCTTTAGCACCCCGATTGTCCAGTGGCCCCACTGGTTGGTTAGCAGGCTTCCTGCTTCTGATGTACTTAAAAAAAATTTTCCTATTACTTTTTGAGTCTTTTCCTAGCAGTTCTTCAAATTCTTTTTTGGCCTTCCTAATTATATTTTTACATGTCATTTGCCAGAGTTTATGCTCCTTTCTATTTTCCTCCCTAGGATTTAACTTCCACTTTTTAAAGGGTGCTTTTTTGCCTCTCACTGCTTCTTTTACTTTATTGTTTAGCCACGGTGGGACTTTTTTGGTTCTCTTATTATGTTTTTTCAGTTTGGGTATACATTTAAGTTGAGCCTCTATTATGGTGTCTTTAAAAAGTTTCCATGCAGCTTGCAGGGATTTCACTTTCGGCACTGGACCTTTTAATTTCTGTTTAACTAATCTCCTCATTTTTGTGTAGTCCCCCTTTCTGAAAGTAAATGCTCCAATGTTGAGCTGCTTTGGTGTTATCCCTGCCACAGGGATGTTAAATTTATTTATATTATGGTCACTAGTACCAAATAGTCCAGCTATATTCACCTCTTGGAACAGATCCTGTGCTTCACTTAGGACTAAATCACGAATTGCCTTTCCTCTTGTGGGTTCCAGGACCCTGAATGGCCGAATGCACCCCTGAATGACTGGATTATCCAACCTTTTGTAGCTGAGGCAGTGACCCTGTCCTTGTCTCTCAAATGAGATTTGGGAGAAGTTGTTTGAATGTCAGAGTGATAGGACACTGGGCATTCAATTTAAAAAACAGTCTTTGGGGGATTTCTGATTGAAAGGTGTCTCAGAATATCCAGCTTTGTCAAAGTGTGCGATCACAGCTCTTTTATCGTTTGGTTCATCTTATTTGTGAGAGATCGGATTCTCCACACTGGCTGTGCCAAAGACAAAGTACCGTTCGAGACTGGAAGTGGAGGACAACCTCAGAGTGTTGGTTTCAAAAATCTCCCCACAAATAGATAAGCTGCCCATGGAGAAATAGGCACCCCCTTCACATTAGCTGGCAAGTGAAACTTACAGGAGTAGGTAATTTCCTTAAAGTTGTGATAAGGTCTCCATTAGGTTTATGAGTAGGCTATCAAGCATACTTTTGCATGTGTCTATTTTTGTCGGGGCGGGGGGGGAGAGGTGCAACCAAAAATTGTAACACAAAGGGGGGGGGAGAGTTCAGTTCAAAGATTTGAAAACCACTGCCTTAGCATCGAACAAGTTATGTTTAGAATACACTATGACCCACTTTCTGATGCAATTTGTTATCTAGTAAAATACGGTGAAACATTCCAATACCACCCTCACTTTCTTTTCAAAAAGCTGACAAGTGTGTTAACTGGCTTCAGTGTACATGAGGGGTTGGGAGGGACTTGTTAAGTTAGGTGGTCCAGAGAGACTGCTGCAGAGGAGATGAGAGGAAGGGACCAAAACACCACAAGAGGTGAGGGACGCTTCAGCCTTAAGTATAATTTTTTTCCTAATACACATTTCACTCCCTCAAGAGAGCATGAAATGTCAGTTGAACTACATAAAACAGGGGAGCTCTGCATCAGGTAGATCTGCCTGCAGACTTTAGTAAGCAAGCGCAGAGAAATACATGTCTATTTTATCCCAAGTTAACCCAAGACAGCTAGAGGGAGGGAAACAAGACACAAAATGATAGGTGCACAGCTCTTGTTCCTCCCTCCAGATGAGCCAGCAGAAATTTTGCTAATGTGTCCATAAAGGAAGATCATGCCGTTAACAAGATGTCCCATTGCACACTTGTTGCTATATGCTGGGGTACGGAACGTAGGGAAGCAGAAGAGGACGTCAGAGAAAAGCAGCGACATGCGGCTTTGTCTAAAGCGTCTACGAACTGTAGAACGTAAAACTCAAGGCAAGACCTATAATCTCTTGGACGTTTCTTCCAGATTAACACAAAATTCTTTATGCTAGGTGCAATTAAAGAGCGGGCCAGTCCTCTGCGACATAAACAGCTCTGCAATCATAATCAATCTCTGCCTTTTAGGAGTTTTGCAAACCTGTGCTCATTGCGGACTGACAATATTTGCAGATTTTCTTTTCTTCTTAAGTTTGGGATTAATTTGGCACGATTTTTTCCTCAGGGGATGGCATGCAGAGTACTGACACCGGCCCCACAGGTGTCAATAGCAGTGCACAGAGAGGCACAGTTTAGGCCGGGGTGGCCAACCTGTGGCTCCGGAGTCCCATGTGGCTCTTCAGAAGTTAACATGCGGCTCCTTGTCTAGGCCCCGACTCCGGGGCTGGAGCTACAGGTGCCAACTTTCCAATGTGCCAGGGGGTGCTCACAGCTCAACCCCGGCTCTGCCACAGGCCCTGCCCCCACTTCACCCCTTCCCGCCCCCTCCCTGGAGCCTGCCGTGCCCTGGCTCCTTCCCCTCCGCCCCCAGCCTCCTGCACGCCAGGAAACAGCTGATCGGGAAGTGCGGGGAGGGAGGGGGAGGAGCTGATTGGCGGGGCTGCCGGTGGGTGGGAGGCACTGGGAGCGGTGGGGTGGGGGCAGCTGATGGGGGGCTGCTGACGTATTACTGTGGCTCTTTGGCAATGCACATTGGTAAATTCTGGCTCCTTTTCAGGCTCAGGTTGGCCACCCCTGGTTTAGGCAAATAAAGTGCCCTACAAGACTGCACCCCCAGATTATATACCCTTCAGGGCTACATGCCCAAGCAATGGCTTCCACAGCTACACTGCTATTTTTAGCAGGGTAGTGTCCCGTTGCCTCCCGCCGGTGGTACGGTACGGCGTACCAGCAAAAAGCCAGCCGGTACACAGCCAACCGTACCAGCAGGGGGCAGCTTCCCCAGGCTGACAATTTAAAAGGGCCCTGGGCTCCCAGCAGTGGCCAGAGCCCCGCTGCCAGAGCCCTGGGGTAGCAGCAGCTGGCAGCCCCGGGACTCTGGCGGCGATTTAAAGGGCCTGGGACTCCCGGCTGCGGTAGTCCTCGCTCACAGACAGCCTCCCAACCTGAAGCAAATACTCTGCAGCAACCACACACCACACAACAGAACCACTAACCCAGGAACCTATCCTTGCAACAAAGCCCGATGCCAACTGTGTCCACATATCTATTCAGGGGACACCATCACAGGGCCTAATAACATCAGCCACACTATCAGAGGCTCGTTCACCTGCACATCTACCAATGTGATCTATGCCATCATGTGCCAGCAATGCCCCTCTGCCATGTACATTGGCCAAACCGGACAGTCCCTTCGTAAAAGAATAAATGGACACAAATCAGACATCAAGAATCATAACATTCAAAAACCAGTAGGAGAACACTTCAACCTCTCTGGCCACTCAGGCCTGGTCTACACTACGAGTTTAGGTTGAATTTCGCAGCGTTATCTCGATTTAACCCTGCACCCGTCCACAGGACGAAGCCCTTTTTTTCGACTTAAAGGGCTCTTAAAATCGATTTCTTTACTCCACCCCCGATGAGGGGATTAGTGCTGAAATTGGCCTTGCCGGATCAAATTTGGGGTACTGTGGATGCAATTCGATGGTATTGGCCTCTGGGAGCTATCCCAGAGTGCTCAGTTGTGACCACTCTGGACAGCGCTCTCAAATCAGATGCAGTGGCCAGGTATACAGGAAAAGGCTCATGAACTTTTGAATCTCATTTCCTGTTTGGCCAGTGTGGCGAGCTCACCTGCACAGGTCACCATGCTGCGCTCATCATCACAGGAGACCATGCAGTCCCAGAATGGCTGAAGAGCTCCAGTATGGACCTAACGGGAGGTATGGGATCCGATCGCTGTATGGAGAGACGAATCCATGCTGGCAGAACTCCGTTCGAAAAGATGAAATGCCAAAATATTTGAAAAAATCTCCAGTGGCATGAAGGACAGAGGCTATAACAGGGACCGGCAACAGTGCCGCGTGAAAATTAAGGAGCTCAGGCAAGCCTACCAAAAAACCAGAGAGGCAAATGGCCGCTCCAGTTCAGAGCCCCAGACATGCCACTTCTATGATGAGCTGCATGCCATTCTAGGGGGTTCAGCCACCACTACCCCAACCCTGTGTTTTGACTCCATCCAAGGAGTGGGAGGCAACACAGAAGTGGGTTTTGGGGGCGAGGAAGATGATGATAAGGAGGAGGTTGTAGATAGCTCATAGCAAGGAAGCAGAGAAACTGGTTTCCCCAACAGCCAGAATCTGTTTATCACCCTGGACCTGGACCCAGTACCCCCCGAACCCACGCAAGGCAGGCTCCTGGACCCTGAAGGTGGAGAAGGGACCTCTGGTGAGTGTACCTTTATAAATATTATACATGGTTTAAAAGCAAGCGTGTTTAATGATTAATTTGCCCTGGTATTCGCGGCCAATACAGCTACTGGCAAAGTCTGTTAACGTGTCTGGGGATGGAGCGGAAATCCTCCAGGGACATCTCCATAAAGCTCTCCTGGATGTACTCCCAAAGCCTTTGCAAAAGGTTTCTGGGGAGGGCAGCCTTATTCCGTCCTCCATGGTAGGACACTTTACCACTCCAGGCCAGTAGCACATAGCCGGGAATCATTGCAGAACAAAGCATTGCAGCCTATGTTCCCGGTGTTTGCTGGCATTCAAACAACAGCCGTTCTTTATCTCTCCATGTTACCCTCAGGAGAGTGATATCATTCATGGTCACCTGGTTGAAATAGGGTGGTTTTAGTAAGCGGACGTTCAGAGGTGCCCGTTCCTGCTGGGCTGTTCGCCTGGGGCTGAACAGAAATCTTCCCCGCTGTTAGCCACGCGGTGGGGGGACGGGTGAAGCGAACATCCCAGAGAATTGGTGTGTGTGTGGGGCGGGGGGGTTAGTTGGGTTTCTGCTGCACATGAACCCGGAAACCACAGCCCCTCCTTTTAAATTGCCAACCCATTTTAAACGGCCAACCCCACGGCTACTTCGTATGGGAAATGAGGGCGCTGCTGTTTGAAGCCATTCCCACATGTTATGAAGGTTAAAGAAGCCAAAACACTGTGACTTACCATGGCTGCCTGCAAGCCGAATTCTGCTGCCCGGCCCTGCATGAGTGATCTCTCACCCCAAACCGGCAGACCCTCAAAAAGAGGCAAAATGCGACCTTGTAATGAAAGCACATGTGCTGTGTAATGTTAACAGCAAGGTTTTACCGTGAAAGAGTGTACCCATTGTTCTAGAAAAAGTGTCTTTCTAACTACCACTCTCCCTTTTTTTTCCTCCACCAGCTGCATGTGTTTCTCCTTCCAAGAGGCTAGCGAAGATTAGAAGGGGGGAAAATTGCACTCGCAATGAAATGTTCTCTGAGCTCACACTGTCCTCCCACACTGACAGAGCACAGCAAAATACGTGGAGGCAGACAATGTCAGAGTTCAGGAAAACACAATATGACCACGAGGAGAGGTGGCGGGCTGAAGATGGTAAGTGGCGTCAGCTTGCTGAAAGAAGGCAGGAGTTGATGCTCAGGCTGCTGGAGGATCAAACTCATATGCTCCAGCGTATGGTTGAGCTGCAGGAAAGGCAGCTGGAGCACAGACTGTCACTACAGCCCCTGTGTAACCAATCACCCTCCTCCCCAAGTTCTATAGCCTCCTCACCCAGATGCCCAAGAATGTCGGGGGGGGCCCCTCCGGCCACCCAGCCACTCCACCCAGGAGGATTGCCCAAGCAACAGAAGGCTGGCATTCAATAAGTTTTAAAGTGCAGTATGGCCTTGTTCTTCCCTCCTCCACCATCCCACCCGGGTTACCTTGGCAGTTATCCCCCTATTTGTGTGATGAATAAATAAAGAATGCATGAATGTGTAGCAACAATGACTTTATTGCCTCTGCAAGCGGTGATCCAAGGGTGGAGGGGAGGGTGCTTAGCTTACAGGAAAGTAGAGTGAAACCGGGGGTGGGAGGGCGGGTTCCATCAAGGAGAAACAAAACAGAACTTTCACACTATAGCCTGGCCAGTCATGAAACTGGTTTTCAAAGCCTCTCTGATGTGCACCACGCCCTGCTGTGCTCTTCTAACCACCCTGGTGTCTGGCTGCGAGTAACCAGCAGCCAGGCGATTTGCCTCAACCTCCCACCCCACCATAAACATCTCCCCCTAACTCTCACAGATATTGTGGAGCGCACAGCAAGCAGTAATAACAGTGGGAATATTGGTTTCGCTGAGGTCTCACTGAGTCAGTAAACTGCGCCAGCGTGCTTTTAAACGTCCAAATGCACATTCTACCACCATTCTGCACTTGCTCAGCCTGTAGTTGAACAGCTCCTGACTACTGTCCAGGCTGCCTGTGTACGGCTTCATGAGCCATGGCATAAAGGGGTAGGCTGGGTCCCCAAGGATAACTATAGGCATTTCAACACCCCCAACGGTTATTTTCTGGTCTGGGAATAAAGTCCCTTGCTGCAGCTGTTGAAACAGATCAGAGTTCCTGAAGATGCAAGCGTCATGTACCTTTCCTGGCCATCCCATGTTGATGTTGGTGAAACATCCCTTGTGATCCACCAGTGCTTGCAGCACCACTGAAAAGTACCCCTTGCCGTTTATGTACTCGCTGGCTTGGTGCTCCGGTGCCAAGATAGGGATATGGGGTCTATCTATGGCCCCACCACAGTTAGGGAATCCCATTGCAGCAAAGCCATCCACTATGACCTGCACATTTCCCAGAGTCACTACCCTTGATATCATCAGCTCAGTGATAGCGTTGGCTACTTGCATCACAGCAGCCCCCACAGTAGATTTGCCCACTCCAAATTGATTCCTGACTGACCGGTAGCTGTCTGGCGTTTCAAGCCTCCACAGGGCTATTGCTACTCACTTCTCAACTGTGAGGGCTGCTCTCATCTTGGTATTCTTGTGCTTCAGGGCAGGGGAAAGCAAGTCACAAAGTTCCACGAAAGTGCCCTTACACATGTGAAAGTTTCGCAGCCACTTGGAATCGTCCCAGACCGGCAACACTATGCGGTCCCATCAGTCTGTACTTGTTTCCCGGGCCCAGAATCAGCGTTCCATGCCATGAACCTGCCCAACTGACACCATGATGTGCACATTGCAGGGTCCTGTACTTTGTGAGAAGTCTATGTCCATGTCCTCATCACCACTCTGCAGTCGCCTCCTCCTCGCCTGGTTTCCCTCTTCTTGCAGGTTATCGTTCTGCATATCCTGCTGGATAACGCGTGCGGTGTTTACAGTGCTCATAATTGCTGCGGTGATCTGAGCGGGCTCCATGTTCCCAGTGCTATGGCGTCTGCACTGAAAAAAGGCACGAAACGATTGTCTGCCGTTGCTCTGGCAGAGGGAGGGGCGACTGACAACATGACTTACAGGGAATTAAAATCAACAAAGGGGGTGGCTTTGCATCAAGGAGAAACAGAATGGCCCCCTCAAGGATAGAACTCAAAACCCTGGGTTTAGCAGGCCATTGATTTCATGGAGGGAGGGAGGAAGGGATGAGAAAATGAATACAAAACAAATCTGGTCTATTTCTTGTTTTGATCCACTTCATCTATCTTTATACATCTTGCTGGCAGCAGATATTGCAGTACAACTGCGGGCCATCATCATCTCCTGGGTGTTCGGCAGAAGACGTGCAGTATGACTGCTGGCCATCGTCGTCTCCTGGCTGCTCATTAGAAGACAGTGCAGTAGGACTGCCGGCAGGACTGAATCGCCATGAGATGAAACTTAAAAGGGAAATGACCTGGCTGAGTCACTCCCATGTTTGCCCAGGCGCCCCTGACCGACCTCACCGAGGTCGGCTAAAAGAGCACCCAGGATTACATCGACGATGGCTACCAGTCATACTGCACCCTCTGCTGCCACAAGGCAATGGGTTACTGCTGCTGTGTAGCAATGCCGTACTGCGTCTGCCAGCGCCCAGGAGACGTACGGTGACAGTGAGCTGAGCGGGCTCCATGATTGCCGTGGTATGGCGTCTGCACAGGTAACCAGGAAAGAAGGCGCGAAACGATTGTCTGCCCTTGCTTTCACAGAGGGAGGGAGGGAAGGGGGGCCTGACAATACGTAGCCAGAACTACCCGCGACAATGGTTTTGCCCCATCAGGCATTGGGATTTCTACCCAGAATTCAAATGGGCAGCAGAGACCACGGGAACTGTGGGATAGCTACCCACAGTGCAATGCTCCGGAAGTGGACAGTTGCCTCGGTACTGTGGACGCACTCTGCTGACTACATGCACTTAGAGCATTTGTGTGGGGACACACACAATGGCCTGTATAAAAACACTTTCTACAAAACCGACTTCTATAAATTTGACCTAATTTCATAGTGTAGACATAGCCTCAGTAAAAGATTTAAGGGTGGCAATTTTGCAACAGAAAAGCTTCAAAAAACAGACTCCAATGAGAGATTGCTGAGCTACCATTAACTTGGGTTTGAATAGAGACTGGGAGTGGCTGGGTCATTAGACATACTGAATCTATTTCCCTAAGTTAATTATCTTCACACCTTCTTGTCAACTGTCTAAATGGGCCATCTTGATTATCACTACAAAAGTTTGTTTTTTTTTTCTCCTGCTGATAATAGCTCATCTTAACTAATTAGCCTCTCTCAGTTTGTATGGCAACTTCCAACTTATCTGTATGTATATATCTATCTTCTTACTATAGGTTCCATTCTATGCATCTGATGAAGTGAGCTGTAGCCCACAAAAGCTTATGCTCTAATAAATTTGTTAGTCTCTAAGGTGCCACAAGTCCTCCTGTTCTTTTTGCAGCTACAGACTAACATGGCTGCTACTCTGAATCCCTGAGCCATGATTCAGTTTCCAGCAAATTTCCTTAGTTCATGTGGAATGAGAAGAGTTCAATCCTGGCAGCCAGGGAGCTCACCCAACCTCCATCAGCCACATGAAATCATTTTCTAAGATGGAAAACTCTTTGTACAAGACTATGAAAGAGCTACATTGACCACCCTGAATACATGCCCTAATTTACTCCCTGCGGCCTGGGGAGTTGCCAGGCTGGAGCTCCCCAGCTCCTCCTGCCTTTCCCCAGCACTTCCCTACCTCTAGTACCTTGCTCCCAGGCAGCCAGGTCCTCCTCTCTCCACCCCTAGAGAGCAACTGACCCAGCTCCTCCCTGAGTCCTTATAACAGGGCCAGGTGTGGCCGGATTGGGGCGTGGCCCCAGCTGTGGCTGCCTCCCCAATCAGCCGGGCCTTTTCTCTCCGGAGCGGGGTCACTGCCTCGCTACAGGTGGGTTTCAGTCAGGGCAGAAGGTTAATGGGGTAGCTCAAGGTCCTGCACTCGGTCCCATGGTGTTTAATGTTTTTATTAATGATCAGGAAAGGGGGGTGAGGAGTGAGGAAGCCAAATTTGCAGGTGAGTGTTGGAATGATTAATAATATTTAAAATTATTAATATGGGAAACCCCCAAACCCTGGTCTAACCAGAAATTCCTTTATTAAATCCAAAGGCCAAGAATTGCTCTAAACCAGGGGTTCTCAAACTGGGGGTCGGGACCCCTCAGGGGGTCGTGAGGTTATTACATGGGGGGTCACGAGCTGTCAGCCCAAACCCTGCTGTGCCTCCAGCATTTATAATGGTGTTAAGAATATAAACAAGTGTTTTTAATTTATAAGGCGGGGGTCGCACTCAGAGGCGTGCTATGTGAAAGGGGTCACCAGTACAAAAGTTTGAGAGCCACTGCTCTAAACAAGACTAAAAAGCCAAGCATTTGATCAACCCTATTGGTTGGCTCCAGCATGATCAGACAGGGATTGGCAATGAACCCTTTTAGAGTTTCCTTTTTATACCCTCTAACAAACAAGTGATGTGATTGCCAACGACTGACATCAGCTAAAAACCGACGGGAGACAATTCACCTTGACTTCCAGTCTTAATCCAGAAAAGATTCACAACCTCCTCTCCTCCCAAGGTCTTTCCTCCCCTCCTGGCTGACGAGTGGCTTTTTTCGTTGCACCTGGGTTCACGCAGGAGATAACTCTGGTATGTGGGTGGGAAGGTCCATGTTGGCTCCTTTTAACAGAGATTCTTCTTGTCTTGTTGAAAACCATCTGCAGTCACCTCTATCGGTCAGAGGCCTTTATAGAAACCTCCCCTCATTTCGTTAGTTATTCTTTGAACCAGACATCCTCCATACTTTGTTCCTTCTGGTCTTATAGCTCATTATTTTCAAGGCCTTCCTTCTGCTTGCTACTCACCAGTTTTCTTTACCCCCCACCCCCACACACACTTCCTTACCCAAACTTAAGCTAACTTTAATTCTTCAGTGTTATGCGTATTCTACATTGTCAATTATTTAGATTAGCCAGGGCCAGAGAGCACTGTGAGGAACTTGAGAGACCTAACAAAGCCAGGAAATGGGCAACACGATGGCCGATGAAATTCAGTGTTGAAAAACACAAAGCATTGCACATTGGACAGAAAAGATTAAATTTCTCATACACCTTACAGGGCTCTAAATGAACTGTATCAATTAAGGAAGGGACCTTGGCGTCGTTGCAGAGTGCGCAGTGGGCAGCTGTGGTCGGAAAAGCAAACGAGATGCCGGGATGTGAACCAATGCACGGGCGCAGGAACTAGGGGTGCGGCAGGTGCAGCTGCACCCCCAGGTCTCACTGTGGAAAGTTTGCTGGTGCTGTCAGGATGAAGCTAGCGTTATTCCGTGAATTCTGGAGCTGTGCTGCACCCGTGTGGTGTAAGCGGAAATTGCACTTTGCTTTTGGACACACACATGGTTTAAAGAACAGGAGGACTTGTGGCATCTTAGAGACTAACAAATTTCTTAGAGCATAAGCTTTCGTGAGCTACAGCTCACTTCATCGGATGCATTCAGTGGAAAATACAGTGGGGAGATTTATATACACAGAGAACATGAAACAATGGGTGTTACCATACACACTGTAACGAGAGTGATGAGGTAAGGTGAGCTATTACCAGCAGGAGAGCAGGGTGGGGGGGAAGCTTTTGTAGTGATAATCAAGGCGGGCCATTTCCAGCAGTTGGCAAGAACGTGTGAGGAACGGGGGTGGGGTGGGGTGAGGAGAGGGATAAACACAGGGAAATAGTTTTACTTTGTGTAATGACCCATCCACTCCCAGTCTCTATTCAAGCCTAAGTTAATTGTATCCAGTTTGCAAATGAATTCCAGTTCAGCGGTCTCTCATTGGAGTCTGTTTTTGAAGTTTTTTTGTTGAAGAATTGCCACTTTTAGGCCTGTAATCGAGTGACCAAGGAGATTGAAGTGTTCTCCAACTGGTTTATGAATGTTATAATTCTTGATGTCTGATTTGTGTCCATTTATTCTTTTACGTAGAGACTGTCCAGTTTGACCACTAACCCAGGAATCTATTCTTGCAACAAAGCCCGTTGCCAGCTGTGTCCACATATCTATTCAGGGGACACCATCATAGGGCCTAATCGCATCAACCACACTATCAGAGGCTTGTTCACCTGCACATCCACCAATGTGATCTATGCCATCATGTGCCACCAATGCCCCTCTGCCATGTACATTGGCCAAACTGGTAAGAGGTGCAGCTAGTAGAAAAGAGATATTAGGATGGTAAGTGTGATAGTTTGCAGCTGTGGCTGAGCATGCATGGCAGAGACGTGACCGGGGCCCGGGGCTGCCCGGTGCGGTGGGGACATGACCAGGGCATGGGGCTGCCCAACGTGGCAGAGACGTGACCGGGGCCCGGGGTTGCTCGGCGCAGTGGGGCCCTTACGATACCCTGGTATAGCACAGCAGTGCCCAAACCTGGCTTCCAAGGCCACATCTCAGCTTCCCCGGGGTCGCCTCTCCTTTGCGTATTAATTGGCACCAGCTGAAACATTCCCACCCTGAGATTGGCTCGGCTTTGGCAGCCGAATAGAAACTGTAGAGGAGCTGGCCATGGAAACCAGCCGCCTGCAACCTGGGGTGTCAGAGCAACATGGGTGGGGAGCTGTGGGGAGGCACTTAGGGACTCTAAGGGCCACCCCTGGCTTTTGCTGTAAGATCGGCCAGGCAGGAGGAGACCCCAAAACATTTGAGGTGGGGGAACGTTCATCGTTCCCATCCAGCTGTGACGTGGCTTTGGCAGCCAGGCTGGGCACTGTTGTGGATTTTAGGCAATAAAATTCCTCTGCCTCTTCACTGAGCTTCTTGGGGGGAAAGCGCTTTATTCTGGCAGATCCCCCAACCATTAAAAATGGGCTTGTCCGGGATTTGAACCCAGGACCTCTTGCACCCAAAGCGAGAATCATACCCCTAGACCAACAAGCCAGCTGAAAAAAAGAGCTCGCCAGATGTTGTCTTAGAGGAGACCTTGGCAGTGCTGGCAACCACAAGAGCATGTGGCCTCTGAGGTTCAAGCAGCTGAAGAGCAATCTCCCCCAGCTCCTCGGCACACTTTACAGCACTTACAGTTTACACCTTGGGTGGCTCAGACACAATAGCCACTAGACCCTGAGTCAGGCCACTTCCAGCAAACCAGAGCCCCCACAAAACCAATCCCTGGCTGCTTAAGGGGCTCGTTGCTTGCGTCTCCCTCTAGGAACGTTGCTGTATTGGCGATAAGGCAAGCTGAGAGAGGGGAGCTGTGACAGAACACACCCCGTGTTCACAGCCTGCACACTGGTTTGCACGAGGGATGCCTTGTGAGCTGTTTAAAAACTCAGCATTTGCTGATCAGTAGCAGCCGGGCGCCGTGCACGGCGCAGCCTGACATGTGACGTTGTAAACACAAGCAGAAATCAGGACTAAAAGCAGGTTTTCCAGAGACGTCTGGGGAGTGGTCAAACCAGTTCCTCAGGGCAAACCGACGCCACGGCCAGGTGTAAACAAGGCCCGTGGGCCATTACCTGCTCAGTGCCCGTTCTTGGGCAGGGCAAAAAGCTACATCTTAGCAAAGAAACAGCATAGGGTTCCTGTCCTCACAGACGGACTGTCGTCAGGCTCCCAGCTGGAGATGGGGGGACAGGACTATACAAAGGAGGGGCAGACACACCTCTGTGTCCCCCTGCCCATCGCATTCTCTGCACCGGAAAAGACAAAGGAAGCCGCTGTTGGACTCTGGAGGCGGCGTCCTGACCTCAAGGGGCTGCTCAGGGAGATTGCTGGAGGCACCTGGCCAGACAACTTTGCTTTGACTCTAATAGAGCTTGTGAAGTTGGGCACCCGTAGGTGTCTTATCTTTATTTTTCTTGTGACCGTGTCTGACTCTTACGCCTCCTTGCTGGGCCTCACTGAAAATCGCTCTCTTTGTAGCTAATACACTTGGTTTGTTGTTTTAGCTAATCCAGTGTGTTAAGTCGAACTGTCGGGATAACGACTCTGTGGGTGGAAAGTTTTACAGCTGATAGGCAAGTGTTTGGTTATGGACCTGACCTTTTCATTGCTGCGTTACAGACACCCGCCCCTTCCTCTGCAGCCAGCGGAGCTCAGCCCCCCCAGGGCAGGGCATGAAATACCCATTCTCGTGGGCAGCCAGCGGGCGTCGCTGCAGGGTGGGGTTGCAATGGAAAAAGGCGAGTGTTTTAATCCAGCTTCACCACTTTTCTGTCACTGGGGAACTGTTGATAAAAGTCTCCCTTCCTTTCCGTATATTCTTTAAGTGGGGAAAGTCAGTTTGCTCCGCCAAATCTTCATCCATCCCACTGCTGCTACTGGCTTGAAAAAATGGGCTCGTCCGGGATTTGAACCCGGGACCTCTCGCACCCTAAGCGAGAATCATACCCCTAGACCAACGAGCCAGTTGAGCAAAGTGTCTCTTCCAGATATTTTTAGAAATGAGCCACTGACTGTGTTGGCACTCAGGGACTATATTACTTTCCACACACATCTGGCAGCAGGATGTTCCCTAGACTCATTCCCCTGGCTCCTAGACACACTTGAGAGAACAATTTATGGCCTTCTCTCTACACTCTACACTTTCACCCCGCTGAAGCTGCCAGGACGGAAAGCTCTGTTCTAGATGTGATTTGCACGGCCACAGTTTAGCCCCTTTACAAAACTGGCGACGCTACGGCTTTGAGCCACTGCAGCTACTGTGGAAAGGTCTCCAACTTCAGCCCCTAAAATCTAGACTCTGAGCAGGGCCAGTTCCAGAGCGGGTCAGCTGTGGAGGGGGGGACCTTCTGTGCGAAGGGGGATGTCACTATTTTCTCCTTCTCTCTGCCTTTGCGTTCATTCTTTCGTCCAAATCTGAGGGCTGATAAAAGGCCACGCTGGCCTGGATCAGGGCCTGGGGGAGGAAAGTGCATTTCCAAGGGCTGGGCTGATCCCTATCTCGCTGCTGTCTGGTAGGCAGTGAGAGCAGCAACAGGTGTGCGCTCCCCTGCCCCTCTCTTTGGGTGCCCACTGCATGGGCTGGTTATGACCACCCGTGGAGCAGATGTACCGAGCCACACAGAACTCAGCAGTTCTCGGGCAGGTGGCTAGTTTTAGGATGGCCCTCGCTGGCCTACAGGGGGCACTGCCCCTGGGGCTTGAGGAGGCATTCAGTGGGGTCACTCTGCATTCTCCTGCCATCCCAAGAATCTTCCTGCACCCCGCAGTATACCCAGCTCCTGGACCACAACTCCCCCTCATTCCTGGCCAGAGCTCAGACCCCCAGCCCGGCTGCAGAGGTCTGTCAAGCGATCAGC
This sequence comes from Natator depressus, assembly GCF_965152275.1. Classification (NCBI taxonomy): domain Eukaryota; kingdom Metazoa; phylum Chordata; order Testudines; family Cheloniidae; genus Natator; species Natator depressus. The sequence goes on from NC_134234.1 coordinate 343,270,533, forward strand.
CCATGCACTGCTGGCAGGCAGCTCCCCTCTCAGCCTGGCATCCCAACACCCCCCTGCTCAATGCCGTTGCCCAGGGGCAGCACCATTATCCCCAGCAGGGGCACAGGAAGAGACTTGCCCAAGTGTCAGAGACAGGACTAGAACCTATGACTCCTACTTCCCCAGTGACTGCCCTATGCACTGTACCGCCCTGCAGTGCATGGGGCACTACAGTGGTGCCAGAAAGCACCCTACTGTTTCAGTGCTGAAGTGTAGTGGAATAGGCAGAGGACTTAAGACCTGGGGCATTTGGGTTCTAATCCAATTTCTGCCGTTTCATCGCCCCAGGTGTAAAGCTGCCCTTCCCCAGCTCAGGCTGCTGCCCTGCTGGGGAGGCCGTGGGCTCTCCGGGCACCAGTGAAATCTCCACCCCTCTGTATTACCTTCTTTGTGGCCTAACAGAGGCTCTTGCTGGGATTTGTCACCGCTGGTACCAGTTGCTGCTCCCTGAATGCTGCAGAGCAAGGGAGGGGCAAGCAGGAGCACAGCCCCCCAATCAGTGGGGGCACAGAACTGTCGTGTGGGGAGAGGCAGCTGCGGGGGCCAGGGGAGAGGGCCAGCTCCTCTGGCCACAGAAAGTACCTCTCTAAAAGCGGCCACGTTTGTATTCCTGTGCACGCCCCTGCTGCGGAGGATTCACCTCTGGGTGACGGGGGGATGGCGCTTCTGGGAACATGCTTTACAAACTGACCCCTAGGCCATGCTGCCTTCCAGGTCTGCATCCCCCCTTGGCAGCCGGCTCTGCCCCCAGAGCATGGGACCTTACCGCTGCTTTGTCATGGGCATGTGACTTCCCACACTGGTTTGTTGTCCTGGCCTGGAGAGCCCAGCCCTGGGCTCCGTCCTGAGTGGCAGCTTAGCTCGGCCTGAGCGGTCAGCACCCCTCCTAGCCAGCTGCCCCGCTCATGGCACACGGCTCCCGTGCAGTGCGGCAAACCGGACACCCCTGGTGCCAGGGCAGTAGATAAGCTACAGAAACCCATTGATCTCTAGGGCTCAGTGCTGCACAGAGGTTTCTGGGGGCCTGGGGCAAAATATGAAACTGAGGCCCCCCACCCTTCTGAAACAGTACCACTGAGAGGGGCTGGGGGGCAGGGTGCTGGGGAAGGAGCCCGCCCCACACTCACCACACAGCAGCGGCTCCTGTGTCCCATGGGGCTGGGGCTGACTCCCTGCTCTGGGCCTTGTGCTCTGCTCGGGTTCGGGGGCCCTCTCAAATACAGGGCCTGGGGACAACTGTCCCTCCCCTCCCCCACCCTGGGTGGTCCTGAAGAAACTAATGGCTTGACAGCTGGGCCCACAGCTCCAGTGGAGGGGGCGGCTCCATGGGGCCCTGCATGGGTCCAGCGCCAGCAGGGCCAGAGCAGGGGATCCAGAGAGCCCTTAAAGGGGCCAGGTCCCCAGCTGCTTTCCCACCCCCACCCCTCAGGGGACAGACTGCCTAAGGGCTGGTCAACGAGCCTGCATGTAACTGCAGCTGGGTGTGTCCCTAGCTGGGTGAATGCTGGTGAAAGTGCAGGCTGGAGAGGGCTTTGCAGCTTTTCACAGCAGTACAGTGTGAGAGGGAGCCCAGGCTGGTGGGTTGGGCGGCTCAGTGGTACCCCAGTTCCGGGTGGATCCGGGGGGAGCAGGGGACTCGTCACACCTGTATTGTAAGGTAATGTTCAAGAGTTTCGCTCTGTGACAGTGTATCTCACCAGATGGGAGAGAGGCGTTAACTCGTGTGAAATGCTGGTCTCCGACAGAAGGTGTTCTGCCCTGCTCCACGAGGAAGGCCCAGCGACGCCAGACGGACTAGAGTGGAACGTTACAGAGGACGAAAGACGTTGTTGTTTACTAACCCCCTGCCCCATGAAGATGAGTCTTGCAAGTGAATTCCTCCCATTGGCTGAGTTTGCAATGGAAAGCAGATGGGGGGTAGGGAATAAAAAACCCCTAACAGGGAGGAGCTGGATCTCATTGCTGCTTGGACTCCTCTGGGTGGCGAGACAGATCGGAGCTCAGCCAGGTTACAGCTCCAAAAGGTATCCAACAGACCTGCTTTTCCCACGACATCCGTTGAACCAGACAAGCATCCCTCGGCACACCCCAAGGCCACAGCCACTTCACCTCCTACCACCGCTCAGACTGGGAGGAGCCGTCCAAGGAAACAAAAGTAAGAAACCAGATTCTACACATCTGATGCCAGCACACGGCACAGGCCCACCACCTCGGCCCGGGCCGGGAGCGCACCGCAAACTGAAGCTGACGCCGATCAGTGCAAGAGCTGCCACTAACAAACAATGCACGACCTCATCTGGGAGGACACCCCTGATGTAGCCTGCCCCATTGAGACCTGGCTGGAGAACCCCGCAAGCCCTGTGCTAGCCCAGCTCGCCCTCCCAGGATACTCGGTGCACCGTGGACCTGGAGAGGCTGAGAAGGCAGGTGGCGCTGCATCCATCTTCTCTCCAAACATCAAATGCAAGAGAGGTGCCTCTGGTAAGACAACTTCATGCACCTGACAGGAGAAACCAGAGCTAGGGCTCACACTGATTTTAGGTGGATTTCCAGACCATCACAGAGAAAAACACGCAGAAGCTCACTGGCGCACGAAGAGGCACCTCAGCCTTGTCCTCCTGGGAGATCCTGAAGTCCTCAAATCATGGTTTAAAGGCTTCAAGTTACAGAGAATCCACCATTTACACTAGTTTAAACCTGTGAGTGACCCGTTCCCCGAGTTGCAGAGGAAGGCAAAAGACCCCGCTGCCAATCTGACCAGGGGGAAATTCCTTCCTGACTCCAAATCTGGCGATCAGTTAGACCCTGAGCGTGTGGGCGAGACCCACCAGCCAGACACCCGGGAAGGAATTCCCTGTAGTAACTCAGAGCCCTCCCCAGCTACTGTCCCATCCCTAGGACTTTCGCAGGTCATTTCGGTCCAGCCCACACAGCTGGTCATACCTGGACTCCCTACATATCAAGACTGAGGACATCACAACCCACAGACCATCCCCTGACTAGGGAGGTGCTCAGAGACCTTCCGGTACTGGGCATCAAGAAAGACCCTGATTCAACCATGAGGACTCAGGACTCCAATGAATTCCAGAGCCTGCTAAAAGATACCTGGACCCCACTCATGGGACAAGGAGTTGAGGACCTGATGACCTGCTGGCCCCCAAAAGGCTCCTCCCTCCCTCCACCGAGGTGGCCAAAACCCACCCCAAGGAGCTCTCCAGAGGGGTAAATGGCTTCCTCAGTCCTGAGGGCCTGCCGCAGAGCTGAGCACCAAGCACTGTAAGAACTGTCACCCTCCTTCATTGAACTGACCACGAACAGCCTCCTCAAACAGCAGGGGCCTGCCGTGCTCAGCCCCGCCAACCCACGGCCTCCAGCAAAGACCTGTGACTCCGACCCGGGCCCTTTCCGGCTGGAGAAAGAGTCGTGTGCAACTGGCCCCACTCCTGAGCGAACCAGCCAGCTCCTCATTCAGGGAGGGAATCCGCCCTCCATCCTTCACGCATGCACTGGGGCGACCCGCGCTGGAGAAACCCACGCTGGGCACGTCAGGCCTGGCCAGCTCTAGCCCGGCGTCAGACCTCCCGTTCCTGGGCAAGCTCAGAGAGAAGCCAGCCAAAGGCCAGCTCCAGGCTCCTCTAACTGCAGCCAGCAGGAGGGACGCGGCACCACCTGGCTTCAGGCCCAGACATGGAACTGGAGCTGGTTTCGTGGCCCTGATGGCTGAGCTCCTCCTGTCAGTGGGGAGAGGGGCAGCCATCCGGTCTCAGCCCCCTGGACCTCTCTGCAGCGTTCCATACTGTGGGCCAGGAGCTTCCGCTGGCTCGCCCGAGAGGTGGCAGGGTCCAGGGGAAGGCGCTGAAACGGTTTGAGTCCTTCCTGGAGGGACACCCCCAAGGAGCAGTGATGGGAAACTGCCCCTCCCCCCCAGACCCCTCGCTTGTGGGGCTCCACCAGGGTCAGTTCTCTCTCTCCGGCCCTTTTCAACATCTACATGCAACCACCAGGTGAACGGGCCAGACGACATGGACCTTTTTGGGGCCGGTAAGAAGAGTCTTGAGGGGGAAAAAAGGAACTTTGACCATCACCCCGGCTGGGGCAGCAGGACTGTTGCCGTGACCCCCCAGCCTTGGTCCTCCACAGAGGATGCTTGGCCAGCATCGCTCCACTAGGGAGAACCTCAGCCTGATACATGTGAGATCCTGCTCCGAGTCCCTCCCTCGTGTGTCCCTTTCCGTCCCCCACTATCTTCCTGCTGGCTGATCTCTCTCTCGGCTTTTCACCTGACCCTGAAATCAGCCATAGTGCCCAGCACCAGCACGGCCAAGTGAGATGTCCCCCAGCTCTGCTTGGCCTGCAAAGGACACTGACCCGCCAAACCAACCAGATGATGTCCCTGGCCAGGGAGGCAAGCTGGGGTCAACAGGTGTCATGGCCAACCCTCCCGCCCAGGACACCTGTCCGTGATTGAGCAGCCGCCTGGTATCCTGAAAACATCAGCCAAGCTGTATCCCCCCGGCTAGCCCATTTCTTCTCCCTCTCGCGTCTGGCTGTTGTGCTGAAAGCAGGAAGGTGACTGTCCTTCCCAGAACTAACCCGTCCTCCCCAGCAAGAAGGACTGTGGTGGAGGGGCAAACGCTACCTGGTATCCAACATAGGTTTGATTGTTTTACATCACTGCTCAACTGCGGTTCCAGCTCTTTTTGCCTTGTTTCGATCCCCCCGCCCCCCCGTTTTGTGTGTTCTAATCAATGAATGTCTAACCTTCGGCATGAGCGGCACGGTGCGTCTGCCAGGACACTCAGCCGGCTGAGGTCTCTGCGTAGCAAACCCCAAAGCGTGTCTCACAGTGTTCACTGTGGGACAGTTTCAGGGTCATGTGAACACCTTGTGACTCTTTGGGCCCATCTGTTCCTTCTAAACAGCAGCATGTCTCCTCAGCAACGGTGGGCACATCCCACCTGTCTGCTGCTCCCTGCACCGGCCTCCTCGGGAATTTCACACCCAGTTGAAGGCCTCAGTCTTTCTCTTCAAGGCACTATATGGCCTGAGCCTAGGATGATTTAGTTGGGGATTGGTCCTGCTTTGAGGATCATTGGACTAGATGACCTCCTGAAGTCCCTTCCAACCCTGATATTCTATGATTCTATGATACCTAAAAGACTCAGTTTCCTGGAGGAAAACCATGGCCCAATGGAGCTCTCAACAATATGAGTGCCGCTCGTCTGTGGGGCAGACAGAACCGTCTCTGGGGGAAGTCCCAGACCACAGAACAAAGTCCCCCAAGAACTAAGGGCCATCACAGACCTCACCACCTTCCCTACCGGATGCATTTCTTGGACCCACCCCTTCTCTACCATAAACAAAGGGCAATAGTCTATTTAACAAAACAAAGGAAACCCTACCAAAACTAGACACTCCCGACCACATGCGTCTCCCTCTGGGCCTGGGGAGGGGATGAGGGAACCAAAGTGTGACAGATGTGTAGTCACAGTGCAGAATGCATGACCGCACGGTGCTCAGACTACGCTGATGAGCACACTATTAAAACCCACGTAGATTAATAACATTGCTTATCAGACACCTTACAAAGCCCCTAGGTATAACCTGCTTCAGCTGGCTTGTTGCTTTAGGGGTATGAGTCTTGCTTTGGGTATATCCTAGATCAGCCTATTTCCCCTCCCCCATTTAAGTAGCACATGTCTGTACATGACATAACCAGGGCTTGCCCTTCTCCCCCACCGGATAAAAAGGGAGTGGAAGTCATTGTACAAGGAGACAAAAAATATTTTGGCAGCTACTCCCGGAACGTTGGTGCCCAAACCAGGTCAGATGGGCTAAAAGCAACGGGGCCCAGCGGGCTGAAAGTTAGACGGAGCGGGTGATGTGCCGAGAGGGACTTAACATTACTTTCGAGCTCCGCAGAGGTCTGCTGCAGGCCCGGGACAGCGTGGCGGGTGCATGTCACCCCACGGGGGGGATACGCCATCCTTCGCTGTGCAGGCTGGCTGGGGGCAGGCAAGTGCCCGAGGCTCGGTAGGAAGGGACGTGAGAAGCAGGGTGCTGGGTATGAGACGCCTCCATGGCCAGCTGTAGAGAATCCTTGCTCAGCGGGTGCCGTGAGGCTCAAGGCTTGTTTGTCAGGGCTGCAGCCACAGCGGCAGTTCCCTTCTGCTCTGCAGACTCCGGAGGAAGGCGGGGTGAGGCAGCAGCCAGCCCCCGTCAGTGTAACCTGATCGCCAGGCTGCTGCTTTGCTGAGGTGGCACCTAGAGCAACAGCTGGAAAAACTGCTATAGGGTGGCTCGTTGGTCTAGGGGTATGATTCTCGCTTCGGGTGCGAGAGGTCCCGGGTTCAAATCCCGGATGAGCCCTGTTTTGCATTTTAGTATGGGGAGGGTTTCCCAGAGAATTTCCTTGTGAGAAAACCACCGGAGGCCAGTGATCCTGCCTGAATTGTTGGGTCCAGCCAGCCAGAGGCTATCAGGGACAATCCTCCCCCCAGATCTTGCGGGTGCAAAGACACCACTTTGCTGGGTGCTGCCGCAGCAGGTCCGCATGTGTCCCAGTGGCAAAGTGGGAATTTCCTGCCATATGTCGGTGAAGGAGACCCATGGTGGCACCCGACTTACTTGCCCAGCGATCGCTCCACACTTCCCGGGGCGGGGAAAGGGCTCAAACTCTGCTTTGGGGGCCGAGTGGGAGATGCGAGGGGGGGGGGGTTCATGTGACTGTCTGGGTGGGATGAATGGGCTGGCCGAGACTGACCCAGATCAAGGGAGAGTCTGGAAAGACACTAGGAACCCAAAGGCTGGGAAATTCCAGCAGGCAGAAGGTGTGAGCTCAGCCTGGGTCTGCAGGAGAAGGACAATGGACCAAGAGGTGACACGGCTGGGATCATGGGCGCCAGGTTTGTATAATTTTTGGTGGTGCCCAGAATCGGTCCAAGCAGAGCCGTCCCGTCCATAGGAGGGACCGGGGCAACTGCCCCGGTCCCCGTGCTTTGGGGGGCCCTGCGCTTCAGGGGGACACTGGGTCCAGGGTGGCCTGGGAGGTTAGCGGGGGGCCTGGCACCGGCAGCAGCGAGTGATCTGGCCCCAGCCTGCCCCTACTTCACCCCCTCCCCGCCCCCACTCCACCCCTTCCCCCAAGGCCCCGCCCGCCTCTTTTCGGCTTCCGCCCCCTCCTCCGAGCGACGCCGGGAGCTGGTGGGGCGGGCTGGCCCTGGGTCGCTCGTTGCTGCTAGCGCCAGGCCCCCCGCTAATCCCCCAGGGCGCTCCGGACCCTGCGTCCTCCTGGAGCGCGGGGCTCCCCAATGCACGGTAAGCCCAAACATTGGTGGAGCCAGGCCCACGTTCCTAAATATTGGTGGAGCACGGGCACCACAGGCCCATATAACTTGCCGCCTATGAAGAGCTCATGCTCTAGACAGGGACTATCTACAAAAATTAGTAGACCAGTCATTAAATGTGATATGATGTGTTAACCAATAGTATTAAGTATAAGTGTGTATAGAATTCATGATTCATGATTATCTGCATTGGATGTGTGGTATATCCTGTGCCCATCCTCTACGCTTGAGCCTGATCAACTTCAGTGTAGCTTGACTGTCTGCCAATAGAGAAACCTCAGGGATAAGTTCAGAGTTGAGCTGAGTTCTTGGGAACTGAGTGAAGAAGGTCTCAGAAGCCATCCCGACATCAACGCAACCTTATCCAAATCACATCATAGCATAAATCCTTAAATCCAACCTCAGTGATGTTGAGACAGTTAACTGAAGAAGGCAAGAAGGGACTAATTAGTAGGAGGAAAGGTTTTTCATAGATTCATAGATTCCAAGGCCAGAAGGGACCATTGTGATCATCTATAACACAGGCCAGAGAACTTCCCCCAAATAATTCCTAGAGGAAATCTTCTAGAAAAATATTCAGTCTTGATTTAAAAATTGTCAGTGATGGAGAATCCACCCTGATCCTTGGTAAATTGTTCCAATGGTTAATTACTCTCACTGTAAAAAATTAACATCTTATTTCCAGTCTGAATTTGTCTAGCTTCAACTTCCAGCCAATGGGATTGCGTTAGACTTTTCTCTGCTAGATTGAAGAGCTCATTATTAAATATTTGTTCCCCATGTAGCTACTTATAGACTGTAAACAAGTCACCCCTTAGCCTTCTCTAAGCTAAAGTTAAGCTAAATAGATTGAGCTCCTTGTGTCTTTCACTATTAGGCAGGTTTTCTCATCCTTGAATCAATCTCGTGGCTCTTCTCTGAGCTCTCTCCAATTTATCAACCTCTTCTGCTCCTACTCAAGATTCCCCATTTATGGATCCCAGGATCACATTAGCTCTTTTGGTCACAGCATAACACTGGGAGCTCATGTTCACCTGATTATCCATCCCCACCCCCAAATCTTTTTCAGAGTCACTGGCATAAAATGCAGCATGCTTTTACAAATCTTTCTTTGAGAAGATAACTGATTTTTTAGACAAAGGAAATGCACTAGATCTAATCTACCTGGATTTCAGTAAAGCATTTGATACAGTTCCACAGGGGAAATTATTAGTTAAATTGGAGAAGATGGGGATTAATATGAGAATTGAAAGGTGGATAAGGAACTGGTTAAAGGGGAGACTACAACGTGTCGTACTGAAAGCTGAACTGTCAGACTGGAGGGAGGGTACTAGTGGAGTTCCTCAGGGATCGGTCTTGGGACCAACCTTATTTAACTTTTTTATTACTGACCTTGGCACAAAAAGTGGGACTGTGCTAATAAAATTTGTGGATGACACAAAGTTGGGAGGTATTGCCAATACAGAGGAGGACCGGAATATCACACAAGAAGATCTGGATGACCTTGAAAACTGGAGTAATAGAAATGGGATGAAATTTAATAGTGCAAAGTGCAAGGTCATGCACTTAGGGACTAACAACAAGAATTTTTTCCATAAGCTGGGGACTTATCAGTTGGAAGCGACATAGGAGGAGAAAGACCTGGGTGTATTGGTTGATCACAGGAGGACTATGAGCTGCTAATGTGATGCAGCTGTGAAAAAGGCTAATGCAGTCCTAGGACGCATCAGGAGAGGTATTTCCAGTAGAGACAGGGAAGTGTTAGTACCATTACACAAGGCACTGGTGAGACCTCACCTGGAATACTGTGTGCAGTTCTGGTCTCCCATGTTTAAGAAGGATGAATTCAAACTGGAACAGGTGCAGAGAAGGGCAACTAGGATGATCCGAGGAATGGAAAACCTAATTTATGAGAGGCTAAACAAGCCAAGCTGTGGAAGTCTCCTAACCAAAAGAAGGTTGACGGGAGATATGATTGCTCCCTATAAATACATCAGAGGGATAAATAACGGGAAGGAAGAGGAGTTATTTAAGTTAAGCACCAATGTTAACACAAGAACAACTGGATACAAACTGGCCATCAACAAGTTTAGGCTTGAAATTAGATGAAGGTTTCTAACCATCAGAGGAGTGAAGTTCTGGAACAGCCTCCCAAGGGGAACAGTGGGGGCAAAAAACAGGGGCGCCATTTCAGATTTTGGTTGTGGGGGGGCAACTTTAATCATGATTCCAGTGGCTACTTAGACACCTGAAAACTCTAGTTTTTCTTCCGATAATTTCTGACAGGAGCACTGTATCTAATTCCTATATAAAGAAAGAAAATATACACACACAGACACTTATTAAAGCCATATTTTAAATTTACATGCAAGTTTCGAACAATCAGGAGACAATACAGCAAAATATTCCCAATCCCAAGCCTTGAGGTATCAGTTCTGGAGCTCTAACACAGATCTCAGAAACACACGTTTGATACTTTGTACACTCTCTTAAGCAGATTTTATTTCTCTCTACTAACCCTGGCAATTGTTGTTGTTTTTTAAATGTCTTGTGTTCCAAATTCCGAAGAGGAGAATGAGACACTTAATATGTTCCAGGAATGTTTAAAGGTAAAGAAATGATTGCAAACAAACAAAAAACACCCCAGAGACGAGCTAAAACAATGGATAACGCCCCGGTCTCGTCTTGGCAAAACTGCCAATGGCCTGATATCAGGTGTTTTGAAGCTTCACATTCACAGGCTAAAATTACCAAGTTATTTAAATGCCCTTCTCCCATTGTGGATCTTATGTAGTCCTTTACTCTCTTGAGCACAGAGAGGTACCTCTCCTTTGATGCTGTAGAAACTGGAAGGCTCAACACAATATCTACAATAGACAGTGAAAACTGGGAACCCCTTAGTAAGTCATTGAGAATGTTCCAGAAGTCAAAAATTGAAGTCAATTTTTTGGTGCAAAGTGCTTCTTGGCAACTTTGACTTCTGCATCCAGATTGCCAAAATTGGTGCCCATTGATCCATAGCGATCTGCAATTATTTTCAGTTTCTCAACATCCAGAACATGTTCATTCTTTGTGTCACAAGCAGTTAGTGCAGAAAGCCAACTGGAGTTGGCGGTGAATCGTCTATCAAGCTCTACAAGAATTCTGTCCAGAACGGGATAGTAGAAATCAGATTTTATAGATTCTTGAGCGCTCATGGGAACATCATGTGTAGATGACTGACCTAGTGTACTAGAACCAAAAAATAAGGCCAGCTTGGTGGAGATTTTGTGAGGTTTTCTTGCCTTTTTTGTATTGCTGTGCAATGTCAAGTTCCCTGGTAATTATTTCAGTTTCCTCACATAGCTCCTTCCATTTGCTTTCAGATGGTCTCATTTCTTGAAGAGCAGCAGCATTGCTTGCTACTAATTCCATGGCACTTGATAAATTCAGGTTTTCATTTTGCAGGTCTTCTGAAGCACTGTTCAAAATCATGAACGTTCTTTCCAAAACCGAGTGCCTCAACAGGAAGGAATAGCTCTTTAGCCTGGCCATCAAGCCCTTTGTAGTTGATGGTCCGTCAGTCTTCTGAACTGAAATGGCTTCCCATGTTTCCACTACTGTGCCATATCTTGCATGCCGTTTGCGGAGGGAGTCATGCCGGCAAAACCAGCGAGTTTCACGTTATCTACCTAGCTCAAGTACCTTCTGACCTAGCTTCTGCTGTGCCGTAACAAACAGTTCCTGGTGCTTGTTACTACGGCTAAAGAAGACGTACGGGTCCTGAGCACATGCAAAGACTTCCTGGCACTGGGTGATGCTGGAACATGTGTCCGCAATGACTAAGGCTGTGAGCATGGCCGTGCACATAAATGGCATGTGTAATCCTTTCCTGAATGTGAGCTCGTACTCCTGGTAAATGCCCACTCAGCACAGAATCATCACAGAATGATAGACGTGAAGGACTGGAAGGGGCCTCGAGAGGTCATCTAGTCCAGTCCCCTGCACTCACGGCAGGACTAAGTATTATCTAGACCATCCCTGGCAGGTGTTGTCCAACCTGCTCTTAAAAATCTCCAATGATGGAGATTCCTCAAGCTCCCGAGGCAATTTATTCCAGTGCTTAACCGCCCTGACAGTTGGGAAGTTTTTCCTAATGTCCAACCAAAGCCACCCTTGCTACAATTTAAGCCCATTGCTTTTTGTCCTATCCTCAGAGATTAATGAGAACAATTTCTCTCTCTCCTCCTTGTAACAACCTTTTATATACTTGAAAACGGTTATCATGTCCCCACTCAGTCTGCTCTTCTCCAGACTAAACAAACTTAATTTTTTCTGTCTTCCCTCATAGGTAATGTTTTCTAGACCTTTAATAATTTTTGTTGCTCTTCTCTTGACTTTCTCCAATTTGTCTTTCCTGAAATGTGGCAGCCAGAACAGGACACAATACTCCAGTTGAGGCCTTATCAGCGCGGGGTAGAGTGGAAGAATTACTTCTCGTGTCTTGCTTACAACACTCCTGCTAATACAGCCCAGAATGATGTATGCTTTCATTTTTGCAGTTGTGTTACACTGTTGACTCATATTTAGCTTGTGATCCACCGTGACCCCTTTCGTGGCTGACGAAAGGATTTGTTTCTGTCGGCATAGTAACACCACCTCCCCAAACAACGTGAGCTAAGCGGACAGAAGCACTCTTCTATCAGCACAGCTGTGTCTACTCTGGGGGTTTGCCCACACACCTGACTGACACAGCTGTGCCAACAAAGCCTTGTAGCATAGACTTGGCCTGAGTGGGTACGTGAGATCAAGTCAGCACAATAAAGTTGCTTTATCCTACACAGCTACTGTCCATACCTACCCTGGGGGAAGATTCCTCCCCCAGTTACTGTTCTCCATGCCAAGATTCTCCACTCACCAGCACAATGGCCCTTCTTTATTCTTGATCACCTTTCTGTGTTTTTGCTCCTGATTTCCTACGTATCCCTTGCAATGTGTTTGAGTCCGGGGGGGGAGGGGGGACGGGGGAGGACGGACGGACCAAGACAGACAATGAGCTGTTCTACACTTTTGAAAAGTTTAATCCCATACCAAAGTTTTTGCCTATATGTAACATCAGGAATATATTGGGTTATACTTGAAATATTGAAAGCTATTCCATTTCTCTATAGATGTTTACCATTTTGCAGAGGAAGGAGTTCAGCTAAAACGTGGAAGAAACCACTAGAGCCTTATTGGTTTCCCATTGCTCCTGTTAGTGATATGGCGTCTCTGTGAATCTAGAAAGACACACAAGAGCAGTAAATCAGAAGGTATGTGCAATAAGGAGTGTAAATAGTTTTTGAAATGAAGATAGCATTTATTTGGGTAAGCTGGGACCTGCATTGTCACATGTACTGGACAAGGGGTGTCCCATGTCGCACCTTTCTATTGTGTGTCTGCAATCTGTAGAATGGTGTTAGGTTGCTATCCCAAGGTCCCAGGTAATACAGGTTTTCCTGTGTGTGAACTTAGGGTACTACAAATGCCGTCCCAACAGCAGCTGCTACAAATAGGGAGGACAACGGACTCAATAATAGAAAGTATATCTCACTATAAATCAGAAGCTTCAAATCCAGCCAGGAAATGTATCTCTAATTCTTCCCAGAAGGGACGATCTCACTGGGTTCTTACCTCCAGGCCCCTGCCTTCAGCACCTGATTGGGTGAGACCTCCCCAAAGCTCTTGAGGTTTCTAGACCCCCTCGGATACTGATCGCTGCACACACTAACTACCAATACTGTAAAGTCCCCAGTTATGTTCTACGGTCAGCTCCTTAAAATTAGTTTCAGGATGCTGTATGTATGTAAGAATGCGTATATCAGACAATATGTTCAGAACATCCTCTCAAGCTAACACAGAGCTACTCAAGGATGTGGCGAAAGAGGTCGATTTACCCAGCTCCTTACTGGCAAAAATAAGCAGAGGCAGTAATTTACCTAAATGCTGCAAATTTTGAATACTTGTTAGGGGATTGCGAACGGGATTATAAGGGCCCTGGCCCTGTAGGTTTTCACCTTTAATGTACTTATGGGTGTGTGTGTGCGAGCACACATCTGTATACACATCCTGCTGCCTTCTATTGGAAGGGACCGGACACGTGTGTGTGATAGGAGGTCCCTCTAGTGTCAGATGGGCTGCAGAGGAAGGAAAGTCTAATATTAGTGACAGCTAATGGGGACTCTGATGTGGTTTAAGATGGCAGGGTCTGGCCAATAGCAACAGAGACACGTGAAAGGGAGCATTCCCTCCCTCGTGAGCTCTGCCCAACTCAGAGACCTGCTGAGCAGAAGCACTGTTATCCTGCTTTACAGCTTTGCACCAGTGTTGCCGTGCGAGCTTAGAGCCCCGGCAACAGCTCCTCTTTGGCCACCAACTTTTTCCCCAAGCTAGCCACAAGCTGCATCTCCCCAGCCACTCATCTGCCTCCTCTCCCCAAAACCCCACCATCTCTCACCCTCCTTGGGAATCATTATTGTCCCAGCTCCTCTTCCCCTCTCCCTCCTTGCCCCTGGGTTCCTCATATATGGCACCTCCCTGTTCTGTCTCCTTCCCCCATCCAGCCCCTCTCACTGGTCACTATCGGATTTCTCTTGTTTTCACACATGAAACTTTGCAGCAGTCAGTTACACTATGAAGCACAATAGCGATTGCATAATTAATGTTGCCCCTGAGTTCTTTGGTTACGGCAGCAGTGGGGCAAGGATGCATTGGAAGGGAAAGCAAAGAAACACAATAAATGCAAAACCCATTTTAATCGAGCATGACGTAAGAAGCAGTACTGCAGAAAAGGATCTGGGGGTGATAGTGGATGACAAATTAAATAGGAGACAACAAGGTAATATTGTTGCAAAAAAGGCAAACATTCTGGGATGTACTAGCGGGAGTATTGTAAGCAAGACACAAGAAGTAATTCTTCTGATCTACTCAGCGCGGATAAGGCCTCAGCTGGAGAACAGTGTCCAGTTCTGGGCATCACACTTTGGGAAAGATGTGGACAAATTGGAGAAAGTCCAGAGAAGAGCAACAGAATCATTAAAGGTCTGGAAAACATGACCTCTGAGGGAAGATTGAAAAAATCAGGCTTGTTTAGTCTGGAGAAGAAAAGACTGAGGGGGGACCTGATAATAATCTTCAAATGTATAAAATATTGTTATAAAGAGGAGGTGATACATTGTTTTCCTTAACCAGTGAGGCCAGGACAAGAAGAAACGGGCTTAAATTTCAGCAGGGGAGATTTAGTTTAGATATTAGGAAAAACTTCCTAACTGAAGGTTTAGACCTGTGTGCAGTTCTGGTGACCCCATATAAAAAAGATATATTAGAATTGGAAAAGGTACAGAGAAGGGCAGCAAAAATGATTAGGGGTATGGAACAGCTTCCATATGAGGGGAGATTAATAAGACTGGGACTTTTCAGCTTGGAAAAGAGATGATTAGGAGAGCATATGATTGAGGTCTATAAAATCATGACTGGTGTGGAGAAAGTGCCTAAGGAAGTGTTATTTACTCCTTCTCATAACACAAGAACAAAGGATCACCCAATGGAATTAATAAGCAGCCAGGTTTAAAACAAACAAAACAAGTATTTCTTTCCACAATGCACAACCTGTGGAACTCCTTGCCAGAGGATGTTGTGAAGGCCAAAACTATAACAGGGTTCAAAAAAGAACTAGAGAAGTTCCTGGAGGATAGGTCCAGCAATGGCTATTAGCCAAGATAGTCAGGGATGCAACCCCATGGTCTGAGTGTCTCTAGCCTCTGTTTGCCAGGATGGTCGACAGTGGACGGATCACTCAATGATTGCCTGTTCTGTTCATTCCCTCTGGGGCACCTGGCATTGGCCACTGTCAGAAGATGGGATACTGGGCTAGATGGACCACTGGTCTGACCCAATATGGCCATTATTATGTAGTTAAGCACTGGAACAAATTACCTGGGGAGGTTGTGGAATCTCAGTCATTGGAGGTTGTTAAGAGCCGGTTAGACAAACACTTGTCAGGGATGGTCTAGATCAGTGGTTCTCAACCTTTCTAGGCTAATGTCCCCCTTTCAGGAGTCTGATTTGTCTTGCATATCCCAAGTTTCACCTCACTTAAAAACTACTTGCTTACAAAATCAGACACAAAAATACAAAAGTGTCACAGCACACTTACTGAAGAAGTGCTGACTTTCTCATTTTTACCATATAATTATAAAATAAATGGACTGGAATATAAATATTGTACTTATGTTTCAGTGTGATACTTGAGTCTGTTTTTCAGTTGTGAGCCTTGTCTGAAGCCTGAGCCCTGCCACACAAAGCTGAAGCATGTAACTTAGCTTTGTGGGCCCCCTGTGGCATGGGGCCCCCGATTGCCACCCATAATGCAACCCCCTGGGGCTTGCAGCCTCCAGGTTGAGAAACACTTGATCTAGAGGAGTTGAGTACCTCCTAGAAGACCTCTCTGTACCCCCAGGAGTAGGCGTATGCCTGGTTGAGAACCACAAGTCCTGTCTCAGTGTGGGGGTCTAGACTAGGTCCCTTCCAGTCCTACATTTCTATGATTATGTGATTAGTTGCACAGTTAAGCAGACAAACATGTGGATAATAGCTGAGCTAGCATTGTGAGAGCCTTACAAGTGACCTCAGCTTTTTTCTTTAAACAGTCTGTGCCGTGTTTTGCTTCTAAAAATTTTTAAGATGCCACTGAGAATGCTTGAAGTGTTTTTTCAGTCACCTAGAATGCAACTGATTTCTTTAAACATAGCAAAACTGCACTCCTTATAATGACTCCTTAACTACTAACTTTGACATTTCAAAGTTGAACTGTTTTTGACTTATCTGTGTGGAAAACAAGAGGTGCGAGGAATATACACTGTATTCCTCCCTAAGGGAGGACACTTTACCACCTTAACTCTGCCCCTCCTAGTAACATCAGCCTTCTGTCTTCTGCTTTATCCAACGGCCTCCTCCAGACAACACACTTCTACACCAAATGTCCACAGCTAATGTAATGCTGATTTTAAAAAAGGTTTTAGGGATGATCCTGGCAATTACAGGCTGGTAAGCGTAACTTCAGTACCAGGCAAATTGGTTGAAACCCTAGAAAGGAACACAATGATCAGGCACATAAATGAACACAATTTGTTGGAGAAGCATCAACACAGCTTTTGTAAAGGGAAATCATGCCTCACCAATCTATTAGAATTCTTTGATGGGGTCAACAAATGTGGACAAGGATGATCCAGTAGCTATAGTGTACTTGGACTTTCAGAAAATCTTTGACAAGGTCTCTCACCAAAGGCTCTTAAGCAAAGTAAGCTGTCATGGGTTAAGAGGGAAGATCCTCTCATGGATCAGTAACTGTTTAAAAGACAGGAAACAAAGGGTAGGAACAAATAGTTTTCAGACTGGAGAGAGGTAAATAGTGGTGTCCTTCCAGGATCTGTACTGGGACCAGCACTGTTCAACATATTCATAAAAGATCTGGAAAAAAGGATAAACAGTGAGGTGGCAAAGTTTGCAGAAAATAATAAATGACTCAAGCTAGTTAAGTCCAAAGCTGACTGCGAAGAGCTACAAAGGGAACTCACAAAACTGAGTGACTGGGCAAGAAAATGGCAGATGAAATGCACTGCTGATAAATGCAAAGTAATGCACATTGGAAAACATAACCCCACCTATACATACAAATTGATGGAGTCTATATTAGCTGTTACTACTCAAGAAAGAGATCTTGGAGTCACTGTGGATAATTCTCTGAAAGCATCCGCTCATTGTGCAATGGCAGGCAAAAAAGCATTAGGAACCATTAGGAAAGGAATAGATAATAAGAAAGAAAATAGCATAATGCCATTATATAAATCCATGGTACGCCCACACCTTGAATACTGTGTGCAGTTGGGTTGCCCCCATCTCAAAAAAAGATATATTAGAATTAGAGAAGGGCAACAAAAATGCTGAGGGGTCTGGAACAGCTTCCAGGTGAGGAGCGATTTCAAAGACTGGGACTGTTCAGCTTGGAAAAGAGATGACTCAGGGAGGATATGAGGGAGGTCTATAAAATCATGACTACGGTGGAGAAGGTGACTAGGGACGTGTTATTTACCCCTTCACAGAATACAAGAACCAGGGGTCACCCGATGAAGTTAATAGGCAGCAGGTTTAAAACCAACAGAAGGAAGTATTTCTACACATGATGCACAGTCAACCTGTGGAACTCATTGCCATGGGATGTTGTGAAGGCCAAAAGTACAACTGGTTCCAAAAAAAGAACTAGAGAAGTTCATGGAAGGACAGGTCCATTAATGGCTAGTAGCCAAGAGGGTCAGAGATGCAACCCCATATTCTGGGTGTCCCTAAACCTCTGACTGCCAGAAGCTGGGATTGGATGACAGGGCATGGATCACTCAATAAATTGCCCTGTTCTGTTCATTCTCTCTGAAGCATCTGGCTTTGGCCACTGTCAGAAGATGGGATACTGGCTAGATGGGCTAGATGGGCCATTGGTCTGACCCAGTCTGGCCAGTTGCACGTTCTTAAGTGCTGGGAAGAGGTAGTTTGGTAAATGGGTCTGTAGAGAAAGCTGGTCTTGTGGGAGGGCAGAGTTACTGTCCTGGCACGTGCTCTGTGGGGTACGGCACTTGAAGTAATGGTAAGGCATGTGCTTGTGGCTGGAGGAGTACGTGCAGTTAGATGCCTTAACTCTTCATCTTCTTGCTTCTGCGTGTGTGTGTCAGGCGTGCTGTGTGTAGCAACCCTAACAGCTTCTCCACGTTTAGTGTAATATTCTAAAAGAGGTAGCCTTCCTGCTGGAAATCGGTGGGTTAGGATGAACGAAAAGAGCAACGGGGAAGTAGAAAGCTGTAGCGCATCAAATCAAAGAGTTACACAGTGTCTACACGTAAAAAAGTAGTAGTAATTTGTGACTGTCCCTATAGTAATGGAAAAAGAACAGTGTGTCCAACAGCAGGTCTCTACTGGTCATCTTATAGTCTGGAACAAGTGGTCTGCTCCTGCCTCCTTCCTCTTGGTAGGCAGACAGACCAATTCACTAACAATGATATTGCACTATTTGTCTCCTTGGTAGCCCTTCTGCTGGTCCCATTTCCAGTCTTTCTTTTCTAATATTGGGGTGTCCCCTTTGCTGACAAACATGCGCCATGGCAGAGCCTTCTGCCCGTAAAAGTTGGGGGAGCTGGGTGTGTTTTCAGTGACAGGCCTGCTCTGCCTGAGGCCAGACTCCTCTCCCAGTTTCAGACTCAGGATTTGTCATGTGGCTCTTTTCTGAAGTATGCGCAGGCTGGCGCCTCAGCTAATGCAGGAGATTGCACGGTGGCGTTAGACAGGAGCCCCTGCCCAAAGAACAGCAAGGGAGGCCCAGGAAGCCTTTGACATGTTAATAGTTTCTGTCTGATGCTGCTTCACGCCTGGAACATTTTAAAGTGTCCCGGGACGAGGTTAGACGGTTGTTTCAGCACGCGTAATGGGGTGACTTGCATGGAGACGGGCGGGCTGCCTGTTCTCCAAGGGGAACCACAAGGGGATTGGTATCTGTGAGCCTCATCCCATAGGAAGTCTGATCAGCTCAAATCAGCTGCTTGAGTCTTACGGTTCTTCTGGGAGGGAGGCAGGAGTCCCCCTCATCTCATAGGTCCATCACATGCTCAAATTCTGGGGTGTGGCGTTGACACAGGACACCGTCACCTAGGTGCTCCACATAAGAAGGGATGCAAGCGCAGAAAGGAGTCCGGGTCCTCTGCTCTTGATAAGTTTCCCTCGCCCAGACCTGCCCATATTGTAGCTCTGGAATAGCGACAGCTAAGGGCCTTCTTCCCGTAGTCACAAGGCAGAGGGCTATTTATCCCTGCGTAGTGACCTGGGATCGTCAGCAAGTCATGGCTCCACCCAAATACTAGGACAGCTCACCTCAAGACGCATAGGTTGCCCAGATCCTGGAGGGAGGCTCAGCCATCACCTGGAGTGTAAAGAAAGTGCCCAGTTTGCAGTCTGACTCTAGCAAATGTGTTTGTTAGCAGCAAATATCTCCAGTGGCCGGTGATGGGACACTAGCTGGGGAGGGCTCTGAGTTACTACAGAGAATTCTTTCCCAGCTATCTGCCTGGTGGGTCTTGCCCACGTGCTCAGGGTCTGACTGATCGTCATATTTTTGGTCAGGAGGGAATTTCCCCCCAGGTCAGATTGGCAGAGACCCTGGGGGGTTTTCTCCTTCCTCTGCAGCATGGGGCATGGCTCACTTGCTGGTTTGAACTACTGTAAATGGTAGATTCTCTGTAACTTGAAGTCTTTAAATCATGGTTTGAGGTCTTCAGTAACTCAGCCAGAGGTTATGGGCCTATAACAGCGGTGGGTGGGTGAGGTTCTGTGGCCTGCAAAGTGCAGGACGTCAGATGAGATGATCGTGATGGTCCCTTCTGACCTTAGAGTCTGAGACATGAAGCCTCAATCTAATTCCATGAAGGGGAACTGGCAGTGGGGAAGAGAAGAGCAGCTTGTAGGGCTAGGGCCTTGAGGCAGAATGGCACAGACAGATGGGGCCCTGATCCTGCACATTGGTTGAGCTGGGAGAGTTTTAGATCCACCTTGTACGGCTGTCAATAGCTGCAGAATGTGCAATGCAAAGGACGCTCAAGCTTGTGGGTCTCTAACTTGGGAGTGTTTGGAAAGCACCTTTTCTGAAGTATCAAAAGGAAGCTGCAGTTCCTAAGGCTGGTCTCATTCCATAAACCACATTTTCCCCACTCCTGATCAGTAACGTGGTGGGGAGAGAGATTGCCGTGCTCGGAACCACCGTCCGACTCCCCAGCAGAACGGAATGGAACTGTTCAGCCTTTCAATGGAACGGGGTATTTGTGGACACCTTAGAGCAGGTGTTTCAAAAGTGTGGTCTGTGGAAAGCTGGCTGGTCACATGACTCCGTCTCAGCCTCCTTATTTCCAGCTCCCAAATAGCATTAAAAGACAGCTAAAGCTGCATTAATACTTTTCTCATATTACTTTTTCTCATAAGCAAGAGGTGTAATTGCTAGAGAGATGTCATGGAATTGCCAAGGGAGAGAGGGGCTCTGTGGGAGTGTGAACAGGAGGGCAAGTGGGTATATGATGCAAACTCAGTATTAAAACATGGCCTATGCTATGAAAAAATGTAGGAAACTCTTTCCTGGGCTAACCACCAGGACAGGACTTATCTTCCTTACAATAGGTGTTTCACTTCTCCTTTTGCAGAGACGAGGCCAGTTTTTGTATTCACTCCAGATGTCCAAATTCTGCTCCACATACCAGAATCCTGTGGCTCCTAAGAAAGAAGGACGGGGATTAGGGTGGAAATGTGGCTAGCCTGTCAATGAATGGGAACCTAGACATTGTACTCCTGTGCAACCTTAATTTTGCCCCCTTCTTCATATGCAATATACAAAAGTATTTTAATTAGATGAGCACATCATGCTTTTTCCATAGGGTCCTGGCTCATTCAGAGCACAGGATGGATAGTGTTAGAATATAAATATGCCGCCCTGCCTGTAAAGGCCTACACTTTAAGAACTTAGGTGTATTTTTATCACTTAGCTAGTTACAGGGGTATAAAACAAAGAATCAAAATCACAGTCCACCTGTGTAGGGGCCTTCTCTCCCTAGGATAGTCTGAGGCCTTGTTCTTAGGCTACGGCCTTTGGCTAAGCAGCAGGGGCAGCCATAAGCTGGGAAGCGAACCAGTCACGTTGAAATAAGGTGGTGTTGGGCTGTTAGGAAGACAATCCTGTCCTGATAGTGCCCATCACCACCAGATAAAGATGGTTAAAGAAAACTTAGTTTGATAGCACCCTGTCTGCCAAGAAATCACTTCTCAATGGTTGTGGTTGTGAAACCCTCATTTCTGTATTGTTTTATCTTTATGGCCCCCACTTTTCTATTGTTAATCTGTCTGGTTCTCTAATTGTTTCTGTCTGCTGTATAATAAATTTTGCTAGGTGTAAGTTCATTAGGGTAGTGGGATATAATTGGTTAGAGAATTATGTTAGGATTGGTTAGTTAGATTTCAGTAAAATGATGGGTTAAGGTATAGCGGAGAATATTACTACATAAACTGGGGTCAAACAGGAAGTAGGTAGGGGAAATTGGAATCATGGTTGCTGGAAATTTACCCCAGTAAACATTGCATTGTCTGCGCTTCAGACTGCTGGTCTTTTGCTGCTTGCTGTCTGCGTGACAAGAACCAGGGAAGTGGGAGGGTGAAGGGAAACCCCTCGAACAGATCGTGAGCACTTAGTAGTTAGTTGATATTTCTTTTTATGCACCACCTTCGATGTGGGGCCCAAGGCTTTATTCACAGAGCTGGGGGGGGAGAGAGGAGAGGACATGACAGGGATCAGGATGGAGGGAACTTGCTGCCAGCAGCTGCTGTCTCAACTTGCTGATCTACTTAGAAGATGCAATACGCGTCTCTCTTTCTCTGACACACATGGTGTGTGTCTCTGTCTCTCCCTCTCTCTCCCTCTCACACACAGGCGGTGTGTGTGTGTGTGTGTGTCTGTCGCACACACACATGCACGCACACACAGACACACACACACACACACACACACAGCCCCGGCACTTTGGAAAGTGGAGGGAGTGGTGCGTTCCAGTGGGATAGCGCGGGGTTCATCATCACGTTCAGTTTCCACAGGGAAACTGCCGCTGCCATGTTGTGTCTCTTTCCTCCATCGGTGCTGCCTTGTAGAGTGTGAGGCTACATTAACAATGTGTTAACCCTTGAGGGCTCAGCCTAGTGCTATTCATCATTTAGCAGTAAGGCATTCCCTGGGAAACATCCCGCCCTCTGACTCCACCACCTCAGCCAAGCTTCCCAATCATCATTGCTGTGTACAGTATTAAATTATTTGTTTAAAACTGATACTGTGTATATGTGTGTGTGTGTGTATATATATAAAAAAGTCCCTGGAACCTAACTCCCCACATTTACGTTAATTCTTATGGGGAAATTGGATGCGCTTAACATGGTTTCACTTAAAGTCGCATTTTTCAGGAACAGAACGACACCGTTACGTGAGGAGCTCCTGTAGTTTCTTCTATTCTAACTAGAATGCTGCCTGCAGCGACTCAAGAGCGCGCGCACCGACTGTTAGGAACCGGGGCACAAATCCCCATTGGCTGGGACGTCTGTACTTCGATTTCACCGACCAATTATCAAGTGTGAACTCCTCAGGCACCATAACAGCCTAACCATGGAGTCACAGGCAGTCCCCTTGGGTACGCCGATCTGTCTCGCCGCCCAGGTGACCTTATCTTTGTGAGAGATGGTCCCTTACACCAAGAATCACAGCAATATTCAGGTTACTCCCAGTCCCAAAGGACAAGTGACTGGCCCAGGTCAGTGGCACCTTAGAGCTCACACCAAAGACAAGGCTTATAGCCGATCCTATAATAAACTATGTATATAAAATGTATCAAATAGGATAAGGAAATAACAGATTATTTATAAGGCTAAAGCAAGTAAACGCATACGCACAAATGAGTTACAATCTTAAGTTTCAAAAGTAATAGAAGCATTGATAATAAGCGAGCGCTATATGACCTTTAGAAAACCTTGCCCCGCAGAGTCTAAGCACCATAGAGATACCTAGTTTCTTCTGATTGGGTTTTTTATTCCCCTTCTCCCATGTGCTGTGAGCTGCAAATGCAGCTGTTGGGAGGAATCCACTTGCGTGACTCCTCTTCGCGGTCGGGAAGAGCAGAACAACAAAGTCTGTTGTCCTCTTTAATGTTCCGCAGTAGTCAGCCTGGTGTCAATGGGCCTTTCCTGTTGGGCAGGGTGTAACACCTTCAGCTGCAGAGGGGCACTTCACACTGCTTAATGTCTCTTTCCCGTCTGGTGAGTTACATAGTCACAGAGGCTCATAATACAACTGCTCAAATATTACCTTAGAATACAGGATACAGATGTCATAAGTGAGATTAACGCTGACAGCAACTCACAAGCATTTAATAAACCGTAGGTTTCAGAGTAACAGCCATGTTAGTCTGTATGCGCAAAAAGAAAAGGAGTACTTGTGGCACCTTAGAGACTAACCAATTTATTTGAGCATAAGCTTTCGTGAGCTACAGCTCACTTCATCAGACGCATACTGTGGAAAGTGTAGATCTTTTATACACACAAAGCATGAAAAAATACCTCCCCCCACCCCACTCTCCTGCTGGCAATAGCTTATCTAAAACGATCACTCTCCTTACAATGTGTATGATAATCAAGTTGAGAAAACCAGGATTTGTGCTGGAAATGGCCCAACTTGATTATCATACACATTGTAAGGAGAGTGATCACTTTAGATAAGCTATTGCCAGCAGGAGAGTGGGGTGGGGGGGAGCTATTTTTTCATGCTTTGTGTGTATAAAAGATCTTCTACACTTTCCACAGTATGCATCCGATGAAGTGAGCTGTAGCTCACGAAAGCTTATGCTCAAATAAATTGGTTAGTCTCTAAGGTGCCACAAGTCCTCCTTTTCTTTTTAATAAACCGTAAACACTCAACACATCCTTATAATTCTAATACCTGTTTTAACAACACTAACACACGGGTGAGGCAGATTGGTCCCAGCCATGTATATGTCCGTGTTCAGGTGAGACATGGGGACCTTGGCATGAGCAGGTACCTGGTCTGCCAGCATCACACCACTGTGACAGTGTTGGAGGGGGTCATAAACAGTATTAAAAACAGTGAAATCGCTGGCGGCTGGGAAGCATGTCTGTATATAAGGTCAAACGCTGAGAATTCTCTACAGCCTTAGAAAAAGTACGCTTTATAAAACCATAGGTCCAGTGTCCACCTCAGTAGGTTGGCACCTAAATAATGCTGATCTCATCCAAGTATCTTTCTATGACGGGGTGGACTAAGAAAGGCCTGGCTGAGTAGCAAGGTGGGGTCTTGCTGAAGACTCAGCTGGTGACCCGGCTTTGAGTTTAGGGCATTCCTTTATTTTTGGCTTTTAACATCCCAGAAGGGGTGGTACTCAAGTGTGCCTTAGCGGAAGGGCAAAGCACGACTGCACTGGGCCCTGTGAGCTGACCACGGGAGATCTGCTGGGACACCGTAGAGGTGGGTCCAGCTAGACCATTGGCTGGTGCCACTTGCCTTAGGCAATGGCCTGAAGTGGGCATCTGGCACCTTTCAAATGCAGCTGGAACTCCTCGCTTAATGTTGATTTTTCACACCCCTGAGCCAGCAGGTTAGAGCACTTTAACTTGCCAGTGTAGATACTCCCCGAGACTTTAAATTCAGTGAAACGTTTTACATATATCCCCTCAGAAACAAAGAATCCCTTATCACTGTATCACTGTATCTGATTGCATAGAGTCTCCTAGCAGTTGTCTTATCTATTGCTGGGATTCACAGGCTGAAAGGGCTAACGAGTGGGGTTCTCCAGGGATCAGTTCTGGATAAGTTTCTATTCAAAATCTGGATCAATGATTGAGATAATGGCATAGAGAGTACAATTATAAAGTCTGTGAATGATAACAAGCTGCAGGCATACAAAATGGGCAATGACTTCCCAGGAAGGAGTCCTGTGGAAAGGGATCTGGGGGTCAGAGTGGACCACAAGCTGAATAGGAGTCCTGTGGAAAGGGATCTATGCAGAAAACCAGAGCATCACTCTGGGATACCCGCTCTACTCTGTGATGATTCGGTCTCAACTGGAGTAAAAACTGGAGAGAGTCCAGAGAAGAGAAAAAAAATAATTAAGGTCTAGAAAACAAGACCTCGGAGGGAAGGAAAATCTTTTTACAAAAGCGGTTTCTTACAATCTACACGGACCGGGAGCACATTCCTATGCGGGGCACTTGACCCCACTGCACCTGCTCTCGGCTTTTCCTGCCCCAAACAACAGCAACAAAAAGCAGCAAACCTCCGAGAGCAAAACTGCCGAAGCAAAAAAAAAAAGAAAGAAACCAAACCAAAAAAACCCAAACCAGATAAATCCGCCTCCTGGAACGCCGCCCCCCCCCCCCCCCCCCGCCGGGGAAATTGTCCTTCGCGGAGGGCGAGATAGTAGGTACTGTAGAAAACACGGAAGGATGCGTGAAGACTGAAGCTGTCGTTTCCGCAGACTCCAGCCCTTGCGCCTCGGAGCTGGGAGCGAAGAAGCGGCCTTCTGCGTGGGCCCGCTCGGAGGTGGCGGGGGCGGCGGCTCGGGGGCAGTCGGAGAAGGGCGGGGCGACTCGGACTCACACTCACCGGGAGGCGGCGGAGCGTCGCCTCTGCCCAAGTTTGCCGGGAGCGGCGGCGGCGGCGGCGGAGGTAAGAACCAGCTTCCTCCGTCTGTCCCGCTCCGAGCTGGGGGGTCCCCTGACCGGGGCGGGCGACGTGTCTCTCCCAGCTGGATCAGAATCGGGACGGGATCGGGATCCCCCCGAGCGGGCTGTGGGTGGCGAGCGGAGGGAGTCACGCCTGGGGGGGGGGAGGGTGTCCCCAGTCTCGGGAGGGGGAGACACAGCCCGACCCCAGCCCCCTTACTAACATTGGGCGCCCTCCCCTCCCCTGCTGCCCCTCACCGTAGCCGCACTGGGGGTGGGGGTGGGGCTGCCCCTTGCCCAGCGTGGGGCAGGAGTGGTGGCTGGGGGGGTGGGGGGAGGGCGGATCACAGGGTCAGACACTCATGGAAGCCCCAGCAGCTGCTCAGGTGAGTGAGGTCCCCTGTGGATGACCCTGTCTCCCGCCGGAAGCCCCGTTCGCCTGCTCCTGGTGGGTGCGGGGAGTGGGGGTGGGGGTGGGGCCCGCACGTGCTGGCAGCCCCCCCGCCCCCAGCCGAGGCGCGGCCGCAGCGTCTGCTTCCGGCGTCTCTCGTTGCCATCGGCAGCGGGGAGCCGCGTGCAGCTTCCAGTCCGGGCCGAGGCGTGACCAGAAGAAACGGACAAAATATCGGGACTGGGGGGGAAGCGCAAAAAAACCCCCAAACCCGCCGGAGCAGCCGGAGCCGCAGTATCGGGACAATTGGCCTCCGGAGCGCGCATCACTCCGGACGCGGGACAAAGAACTAAACATCGGGACAGTCCCGGTCCGATCGGGAGGTCCGGTCACCCTAGCGCAGGTGGGGCCGGGCGCCCCAGGCAGGGCGGGGGGAGAGACCCAGCTCCAATCCTGGTTTACATCCCTAGTCAGGAAGACTCCATTTAATCCTGGATTTCGACAGGAAAGCGCATTCCCCGGGGTGGTTATCACCTGAATACATATTCCTCGCAACTTTCAGAGACCGGTGTAGGGTTCATTTTTAGAAGGGACACGCTCTACATTTTTAAACAGTGATTTATTTTGAAAACTTTCCAGATTTAGTTTTACAGCTATATCAGACAATGATTGTTTGGTTATTTCATTTACCAGAGGTAACTGAAGCAGATATTTATGAAGCCATTGGGAGGTGAACTATCTCCAATTCAACAAGTTAATCACGAATATTGGGAGGATTTTCTTGCCAGGCTGTATTAGGAGGAGAACCTCACCAGACAGACATTGTTTTAAATTGTTTTATTTAACTAAAACAACAATGTTAAGTATTCTGGATTTTTTTCTTCAACAGCAAACATATAATATTGTAACAAAACAAGCATATGAATTTTTGAATTTAGTGAAACATTCATGTTTTTTAAAATCAGGTTTGTTTGTGTTAAAATTGTTTTTAACTAAAATAGTTAAATGAAATCTTTTTTAAAAAAAAGGACAACAAACTTTAAAAACAACAACCACCATTTTTGCTCTTAACAAGCATGTTACCTCTGGAGAGACAAATCCACAGTTTGAGAACTGCAAAACTCAGCATCTCTGATGGTGTCTTCTAGACTGAGCACTGAGTCCCGTTGGGGAGCTGGAAAGATTAACCTAAATAATCTCTACAGAAGCCCCTGGAACCCCATAAAATTGGGTCCCTAATCCATGAACTATTGGAACTCATTTACAAAACTTTTCTTAAACATGACATGAATGTATTGTCTCATACTAGAGAATTACAGTTTATAATCCCTATTCCATGATGAGATATCTTTGAGCTATAATGTATCTTAATTAAAACTATCTCTAGGTAGGTTTTTTCCCTCAAAAAGCATTTTATCAAAGAAATCCAATTTAAATTTTAAAAAATCCGTTTTTTTTTAAATTTTTTAAAAAAGTCTGATTTTTATCCACCCAGATTTCCATCCGAAATACTGAAAGAACTGACCCAGGAGATTGCTAGTCTGGTAGAAAGGATTTTTAATAATAATACATAATGTCATACCTATATTTAAGAAATGGGAAAAAAGTGATTGGGGCGATTACAGACCTGTTAGTCTAACCTGAGTAGTAGGGAAGATTTTGGAACAAACTATGAAGGAAAATAATTCAATTCATGGAGGTAAACAGAAAAAGGGGTTTTGATGCAACATGAGTTTACCAAAGGTAGATTGTGTCAGACTAACCTGATTTCCGTCTTTGAGAAAATCATTGATTTTTTACATAAGGAAATGCAGGAGATCTGACATACCTGGACTTCAAGAAAGCATTTGACAGGGCACCACATGGGAAATCATTATTCAGCTTAGAGAAGATGGGGGATTAGTACAAGGCTTGTAAAGAACTGGCTAACGGGGGGAAGGCAAAGGTTTGTGCTGAAAGGTGACCCCGCAGACTGGAAGGAGATGATCAGTGGAGTCCCTCAAGGATCAGTCTTGGGACCAGTCTGAGTGGACATTTTTTATTCATGCTTTGAGCACACAGAGTAGGAGTGTGCTAATTTGCTGATTGTCACCGATCCACAGGATCTGCGCTTTGCCCCAGCTTTTTAACAGTCTCCTGGGGGAATCCCTTCAGCGGCGTGGGGCGGTTAAAAGGGCCATGGGAGGTGCTGGCTTGCAAACCCTGTGGCTGGAACCACTGTGTCCGGAAAGCCGCAGGTCTGGCCCCTAAGGCGGCGGAGGTCGGGGGGCTCCCTGCGCCCTCCCGGCCAATGGGGGCTGCGGGCTAGAGCGGCCCTGCCATAAGGGTGTCTCGGAGCCACTGGCCGGGGCCGGGCAGGACGGCCGGGAGGGGGTGAGTGGGTTACACCAGCCCTTTCCTGCCCCTTCCCCCGGACCCTGCTCCCTCTAGGCTCCTGCCTCGCCCCTTCCTGGCTTCCCGTCCCCGCTCCCCATGGCTGGGGCAGGTTCTGCAGCAGCCCCGCGGCGGGCTCGATCGATCGCGGCCCCTCCGCTGTCCGCAGATGCAGCGATTCACCCACCGGGGACAGGGGCCGCTTGTGACGGGAGGGAGCTGGAGAAGCCGGCGGGCTGCGGGCACGCTCAGGGGATGCCACGCCGGATCTCGGCTAAGGGCGCTGCCCCTTCCCCTTCCCCCGGACCGGGCTAGGGCGCGCGGCCAGCCCGGGGAAGGAGGCTGCGGGCTGCACGTACATGCCCCCCCCCCGCACCCGCCTGATCCTCTTCCTCCGGCGCCTCCCCCGCTGAACCCCGCCCGTGCGGCGAGTTGGGCTTCCGGCGCCGGCAGCCGGGTTACTTCTCACTCGCTAAACTTCTGACGAGTCTCTCGGTGGCTTCTTGAAACCCCCCGCGCCAGCGGCAGCCCTCGGCCACGGGGCTCATTTCCTTTCAGTCCCGGGCTGGAGAGCAGCAGGTGAGTTGGTTTCTGTCTGCCCGCGGGCTGCACCCGCTCGCAGCCAGCGGCGGCTGCATGGCCCGGCCGCGGGGTGAGCGCGCTGCGGGTCTCGACTTCATACACACACGTGTGTGTTGGCTCCCGACTGGCAGTGATTGGAAGCAAAAGAGGACTTGGGCCAGGAGAGTTGACGGGAACGTGCAAGCCCAGGAAGCGGCTTGTGAGAACGGCAGGGCGGATTTGGTGCCATTTCACTTTCTTGCGTCTCGTGTGAAATCTGTGAAGGGGCAGGACCTGGCTAAGTACTCGTTTACATTAATATAATGGGAGGGAGATTCCCAAACCTGAGCCGTCCTTTGTAGGTGACAAATCTGAGGAATTGTCACAGACTGAAGTGACACTAGAGGAGGGTTTGGAATTAATTGAGAAACGTAACAGTAACAAGTCACCGGGACCAGATGGCATTCACCCACGAGTTCGGAAAGAACGCCAATGGGAAATTGCGGAACTATTAACTATGGTTTCTAACCGGTCCTTTAAATCAGCTTCTGTACACAATGACTGGAAGATAGCTAATGTAACGCCAATATTTAAAAGGGCTTTAGAGGTGATCCCGGGAATTACAGACCTGTAAGTCTAACATCAGTACCGGGCAAATTATTTGAAACAATCGTAAAGAATAAAATTGTCAGGCACATAGAAGAAAATAAATTGTTGGGCAAAAGTCAACATGGCTTCTGTAAAGGTAGATCATGTCTTACTAATCTACTAGAGGTTTCAGAGTAGCAGCCGTGTTAGTCTGTATCTGCAAAAAGAACAGGAGGACTTGTGGCACCTTAGAGACTAACAAATTTATTTGAGCATAAGCTTTCGTGGGCTTTGAAGGGGTCAACAAACATGTGGACAAGGAGGATCCAGTGGATATAGTGTACTTAGATTTGCAGAAAGCCTTTGACAAGGTCCCTCACCAAAGGCTCTTATGTAAATTAAGTTGTCATGGGATAAGAGGGAAGAGCCTTTCGTGGATTGAGAACTGGTTAAAAGACAGGGAACAAAGGATAGGAATAAATGGTAAATTTTCAGAATGGAGAGGGGTAACTAATGGCGTTCCCCAAGGGTCAGTCCTAGGACCAATCCTATTCAACTTATTCATAAATGATCTGGAGAAAGGGGTAAACAGTGAGGGGGCAAAGTTTGCAGATGATACTAAACTGCTCAAGCTAGTTAAGACCAAAGCAGACTGTGAAGAACTTCAAAAAGATCTCACAAAACTAAGTGATTGGGCAACAAAAGGGCAAATGAAATTTCATGTGGATAAATGTAAAGTAATACACATTGGAAAAAAATAACCCCAACTATACATACAATATGACGGGGGCTAATTTAGCTACAACTAATCAGGAGAGAGATCTTGGCGTCATCGTGGACAGTTCTCTGAAGACGTCCACGCAGTGTGCAGCAGCAGTCAAAAAAGTGAACAAGATGTTAGGAATAATTAAGAAAGGGATAGAGAATAAGACGGAGAATATCTTATTGCCCTTGTATAAATCCATGGTACCCCACATCTTTAATACTGCGTACAGATGTGGTCTCCTCATCTCAAAAAAGATATGCTGGCATTAGAAAAGGTTCAGAGAAGGGCAACTAAAATGACGAGGGGTTTGGAACGGGTCCCATATGAGGAGAGATTAAAGAGACTAGGACTTTTCAGCTTGGAAAAGAGGAGGCTAAGGGAGGATATGATAAAGGTCTATAAAATCATGAGTGGTGTGGAGAAAGTGAATAAGGAAAAGTTATTTACTTGTTCCCATAATATAAGAATTAGGGGCCACCAAATGAAATTAATGGGCAGCGGGTTTAAAACAAATAAAAGGAAGTTCTTCTTCACACAGCGCACAGTCAACTTGTGGAACTCCTTGCCTGAGGAGGTTGTGAAGGCTAGGACTATAAGAGGGTTTAAAAGAGAACTGAATAAATTCATGGTGGTTAAGTCACTCCCTCTGGGGCACCTGGCATTGGCCACTGTTTGCAGACAGGATACTGGGCTGGGTGGACCTTTGGTCTGACCCAGTGTGGCCATTCTTATTAGAAAGTTGCTGTGGTTCTTGCCCCCCGGCCCATTCCCCGAAGCTAATGGTTAAGATGTTGCAAAGGGCTTTGTGGACCCCTTAAACCAGGCTTGTTTCATTAGGAATTGGCTTAAGCTAAATTGAAGTAAGCCGCTCTTAAACCGAAATACAGTAAGTGTGTGCACACAGAGCTTGGAACTGATTTGATGAAAAAGCAAGTGGAGAAAACAGACCCACCCTCAGGTACTGAGCATCAGCTGACATAGAAGGGAACACGGATTGATCTTGACTTAACTTCTAGGTCGACACAGCCATGGGGGGCGGGACGGGGGGAAGTTCCCTACAGTGGTGCTGGAACAATTTTTATAGTGGGGGTGCGGAAGATGGAAACCGTCTGTTTGGTGTTTGTTAGTACTTCAAGCTGGGGGTGCAGCAGCACCCATAATTCCAGCACCTATGGTTTGTGTGTCACTCCTCACCTCCAGCAGCTGGCCTTAGCCTGCCCCAAGACCCCAGAGCCCAAGGAAGTACAGATGTAAGTGTGGGGGACCCAGGCTTCTCTGAACCGGATTTAACCCCTCTGAGCCCAATGCTTTTTCTCTTTTTCCCTCTCTCCCCCCCCCCCCGTCACCTTTTTTCACTTGTGTTCTTTTCTCGCTCTCTGCCTTTTTTCTCCATGTTTCTCTCTCTTTTTGCATTCTCTCCTGGTTTTTTCTCGCATTCGTCACCCCCCTCCCCCACACAGACAGAGAGAAGAGATTGTTTTCTTCATTTCCTCCCCCCCGCATTTTTATTGTCATTTTTCTTTGTAACTTTGTTCACATGTCAGTATAAACAGGCAGCAAAATCCCTTCTCCCAGAAGCTGGAGGGGTGAGTCTGGCCTGGGGGACTTCAGTCTGTCTGTCCCCTGATGTCTGTCCCGTTCAAAGGTTTTGATTGCAGCCATCACTGTAGTATCTAAGGATTCTCCTGCTCGGCTTTTAAAATGATGCCCCATCTGACATTGTGAAAGGTGGATGCCTGGACGTTGCAGGGGTGGGGGAGCATACGAACGTGGGGGTCGGGGACAGACGGGGTTGCATGCCAGTGGATTCATGTCTGTGAGACGTGCACATCCTGGGTGGGGCACGTGTGTACGAGGAGATGGCTTAGTCCAGGACAAATGGTATTCAGTATTGCATCACCCCATACGAGTGATGCTGGACCTGCTTCCTCCTGGTCTGACACCGATGACTAACCCGTGCCATTGTGTCATTGAACACAGCCGTTGGCAGTCGGGCTCAGACATGGTGGAATTTTGCTCCTGCATGAATGAGTCGCTGCTACCTGGCTAACGGATTTCTCCTCCCTGTCGCAGGAGTGAGGCACTAGAGGAATGTGCATAGGCACCTTCTTACCCTGAAGAGTCACACTGAAGCCTGTGTCAGCTCAGACATGGTTACACCCTGCCCCCTTTTTGCCCCCATCAATTCTAGTCTCTTGTCTGTAGTCTAATCTGTTCCCAGGCTGCGGGGTGCCAGCAGCCTGCATGCCAACAGCTTCCTATGGATGGTTGAAATATGTGAGGAAGACTTATTCACGAAAGTCATGGCTTTACAAGTTCGGGCCTTTGCTGGACTCCTCTTTACACAATGGAAGGAGAACTATTATGTCCTCTATGGCTGCAGATGCTGAGCCAGTTTCTCCATGTCTGCATTTTGTGTAGTCACTTGGAAAGGAGAAAGTTCAAATTAGAATAGCAGAGTTTTTCACTCCCTTTGCATTGGTGTTAATGACCATGCAAAGTGCAGGGCACTGGTGATGTCACGGCAGAGTTAGAAAGGCAGGTGCAGCCTTACACCATATAATGGCAGACAGCTAAAAAGTGACACATTTTATAAGCGCTTGTATACAAATGCCTGATGTCTAAATACTAAGATGGGTGAACTGGACTGTCTGGTATTAAATGAGGATACTGATATAACAGGCATCACAGATGTGACCAGGGCCTATCATGCTGACCAACAGAGTCTCGTCTGTTTCCTTGTGTCCCTCCTGGCTGGGTCCCACTGTTGTCTCTTGTCTCATACTTAAACTGTGAACTCTTTGGCTATGTCTACACAGCAGCTGGCAGCCAGCCTCCCGGCCTGGGTAGACAGAGTCATGCTAACAGGGCTCGAGCTAGCACGCTACCAGTAGCCATGTAGCTGTTGTGGCTCGGACCATAATTTGGGTCCTCCAGCCCACCTGACCCCTATTTTTAGCGTGCTGGCTTGAGCCTCGCTGGTGTAAGTCTGTCTGCCCGGGCTGGGGGGCGCACTGCCAGCTGCAGTGTGGCCGGTCCCTGGCCCCAACGGGCACGTCTTCCCATGTATGTGCACAGCACCCGCACAATGGGGCCCTGGTCCATGATGGGGTCCTTAGGCACTACCACAATATTACTGATAAATTATCCTGTAAAATGATCCAAGCGCTGAGCTGGCCTCTCTTCCCAAGCGGATCAGCTTGCCAGGGTTACTAGGACGGTTTGGACTTTCTGTGCAGGAGTCCTGCAGATGTATGTGATGGGATTACTTTTTTTTTTTTTTTTTTAACAGGGAGTTTGGAAGAAGGTCTGAGAAATGGCAGCGCACAGCAGCGTTTGGGCATTGGCTGGATTTTTTCTCGTTGTCCTGGCAGGTAAGGTGACCGATCTACTCTCTTGCTACCGCTTTACCAAACTGGAAAAAGTCCCACTGTTTCCCCTAATGTCTCTGTAGCTCTTCAAACGCTCTTGTCTTCAGTGTCCCTGACTTGCAACCCTAGTGAAACCCTGGTGTCATGGGGGTAACTGGGTGGGCGGCTCCGTGCTAATAGGTCTCATTGCTGCAGGGCAGCTGCTCCCGGAGCCGGCTCCATGATCTTGCTCAACTTTCTATAGATATATAAATGCACCCAGCCCTGCTTCGTGCCCCTCTGTGTACCTGGCCAGCGCTTGGTCTGCGGGTTCAAAACCCAGCCTGTGAGAGTTGTTTGGGGGGGCTGTTCTCACTCCCCATCAACCCCCCCCCACACACACACACCTCCTGAGCCTGACTATAGGCCAAAGAATGAAAATGGGCCCATACAGAATGGGGGAGGGGGGACTGTGGAGTCAGTATACAAAGCAAAGCACACGGCGAGGTGTGGCCCTCACACGACGGAGGGGAAATAGAAGCCTCAGTACAAACATCTGGCCACTTCCCTTCCCCAGCATTTTGAAAATCCAACCCTTGGTCTGTCGAGACAGGTGAAACGTCTGCCCGTATCCCCACGGACACCTGCACTGCCTCCATCCAGCATGTGCTAAAATGATCTGCCTTGCCCCAGTCTGGCTGTCCAGGCACCAGATTCCTGCTAACTAGGGTTGCAAACTCTGACTGAAGCTATTCCAGGAGATTATTTTCCCCCCCGCAACATGACAATGTCATTTTTTTAAAATGTCCCATTAAAACCTCCTGGGCTGGTTTCAATAATCACCGGGAGATCGATGCCGATTCCAGGAGACTCCAGGCCAAGCCTGGAGAGTTGGCAACCGAACTCCTAACCCCCCATCCCCCACCACGTCCCCTCCCAACTCTCAGACCCGTTCTCCTGCACTGATCACGGGCAGAACATTTATTATGGTTCTGGGGAAGCAAAACAAACCAAGTGACCTCCCTGCTTCTACCTGTGGATTTCCCAGTGTGCTTTGCCTTCCGGGTGTCTGCCTTTTCGACTCTTTGGGACAGGGGTTGTTTCTGTACTGTGCTGTATTGTATACTGGCTGGGGAGAGGGGATGACCCCAGGAGTTGTAGGGCAGTGAGGTTAATTTAAATAATGGGCAAATTGGTAAGATTTAAAGTTGTTGATAATCTGCCACAAAAGCAGTGAAGTCCATGGTGCAGGCCTGCTTTCCCAGGAAGGTTCTCATTTTTGTAAAGCACTTGAATTAATCACAACCTCTGGGTAGGTGATTTCTCCACTTTGCAGATGGGGAAATTGAACTGAAATGACTTGCACGAAGCCCCGCCGCTAGTCAGTAGCGAAGCCGGGAATCCTGCAGCCTGGTCTGCACTACAGAGTTAGATCGACGTGAGCTGCCTTGGGTCGCACGAGCTGTGGAAGTGTCTTCGCTTCCGTTTGGCTCCCGCCAACGTAAGCGCCTCTCGGTGCTGATTTAGTAACACCACCTCCCTGCGTGGCAGAGTCAAGGTTGATGCAGTTAGGCCGATGCTGTGTCAGCGTAGACACTGCCTCCCTTGTGTCGATTGTTCCTGGCTCTCCAGAACCGTCACACAGTGGCCCACGCTGACAATAGAATCGATACAGCGCACCAGGTGAGAACACGCACGGCCGACACAAGGGGCCACGTGTGCGCACGCACCAGCGACTTAACTGCGGTGGCTGTATGTTGATGTACGTTAGGTTGACGTAATCTGCCCTGGTTCTTAGGCCAGCCCTACACGACAGACTAACATGAAGGGGAAAGGAGTCCAGGAGAGCTGGCTGTATTTCAAGGAATCCCTGTTGAGGTTACAGGGACAAACCATCCCGATGAGTCGAAAGAATAGTAAATATGGCAGGCGACCAGCTTGGCTTAACGGTGAAATCCTAGCGGATCTTAAACATAAAAAAGAAGCTTACAAGAAGTGGAAGGTTGGACATATGACCAGGGAAGAGTATAAAAATATTGCTTGGGCATGTAGGAATGAAATCAGGAGGGCCAAATCGCACCTGGAGAAGCGCACAGAAGCGCTTCATCCTGGCAGAAGTGGGGATCCCAGAGGCAGGGGGGTGCAGTAGGTCTGCACACACATGATTTCCTGAGATGTCACCGCCTCCCACGCCCTTCAGGAGCCGCTTCTGCAGGAAAGTGTCCCCCCGGCAGGTGCAGGTCTCTTACTCGCTGAGCAAAGCCCTGCTGTTGGCCTCAGCAACGCTGGGGTGTTCTGGTCTGATCCATAATGCACGGAATGTGTGGCGATGGATCTGCTGCCAGCCAAACCTCTGGGGTTTCCCTGCGAGTGTGATGACACTGGGGAACCTATTGCTGTTGGAGATCTGTCAAAGATGGGAGCTGAGCATTGGCGTGTGTTATTGACAGCATTGTGGACAAGATGAGGATGGACAGGAACGCAGGGGCCGTTCTCCTTACCTACGTCCCTCTGTGCTTTTAAGACTTCGGGTGGACGGGTTATGTCCTGAGGCAACTTAGCTGCCCCTGAACCTTTGGTTCTTGACTTCTCGTTAAAATTAGCATTGTGACCCCAGCCAGCCATGGCCCTAGAGGCTGTATCCCTTGACAAGGGTAATAGAAATTGTTTCAGCTGACTTTGAGTAGTGCCATGTCCTTCTTCTCTCTTTCAGCCTGTGACCATGTCGGAATTGAAGCGGATGTCGGTGAAGATGTGCTCCTGCCCTGCATTGTCAAACGTGGAGACGCTATCAGTCTTTCAAACCCGACAGTTAACTGGCATTGGTCAGGGAGTTGTGAAGTCGTGAACAGCTTCCACTATGGCCAGAACCATCCAGAGTATCAGTGTGGACAATATAAGGGGAGAACGGAGTTCTCTTCTCAGGGATTGTCCGATGGCAACGCTTCTCTCCTCCTGAAGAATGTAACCCCCGCTGACTTTGGGAACTACACCTGTCATGCCAGTTTATATGAGAACACTCCCCAAACTTTACAGATTGTCCTGCTTATGCAGAAAAAGACCCAAGGTAGGTCAGCAGTGTTCCCTTATCAACGTTGCTGTGACGGTTGTCCTTTCAGTGAGAACCCCACGAGCCCTTTAGCATAATTTTGAAGCAGGAGCCTGCTGTGATAAGTGACATTAAGAGAAGCATCCCGGGGATCAGTTTTTTCTCTCCATTACTCCGTATCTACCACGATCTGTTATTAGAAGTAGAAATGGAGCTTTAACTGTCAGTGCCATGATGGGAGAAGGAAATGTAGATCGAGTTGGGTTCTTCCTTCTCTCACTCCATCACCAGTAATAGGGACACTGCAGAGCGAATGATGCCCTCTCTTGATCCCCTGTAACCCCATTAGGCTTCAGTGGAAATGTTCCAGTGTAACTAGGGGCACAGTTTGGCACACAGAATCTCTATTTCTGGTGATGTTTGAGGCGGGAAGAGCCCAGCTTGACTCTCAGATCCCAGGATGGGTTTGCGGAGTCTGTTTCTGCCTCCTGTGGGTTTTCCCTACTGGCAGGCGCCGCAGTCCCTGTGCTTTGAGGAGTGCAGTGTCTGGGATTGTGGTTGGTTCTGTAGGGGGGCCTAAGGTGTTAGCGCATCTGCTAGCACCAGGCCAGACACACTGTGTGGCCCAAAATGTGCTTTTTCAAGCCGTCTTTCGGATCATGTACTAAACACGCCAAGATGCAATGAGGCCTTTGAACTCCTTCTGGTGAGACAGGAAGCTCAGTCAAAGGTTTTCAGGGTCTGATTCATGTAGAACTTAGGGAATTTTTATCTTTCAATTTACGGGGAAATAAAAAGCACCAATCCCAAGTTCTAGGTGTCCTGTTATCTCCCTCTTTGTGACCCTCCATTCCCACCATCAGGCTTCCCTGGTGCATTCAGGAAACTGAATTCTGGAATCTGTAACCCCAGGACTCCAGTTTAATAAGGGACATGGGGGGTGTTTCGGATCCTGTAACTTCAGCGCTCCAACTCTGCCAATAGCGTTGTGCCGGCACACGTGAGCGCTCTCCGGCTCACTGCTGCAGCTACCCATTCTAGCCAAACTTCTTCCCAGCCCCATTTGCAATTTTGCTCTGGGTCACCTAATTGCTAGGCCATCAATCCATCTGCTACTGGCCACCTTGAGATGAGCCAGACCCTTGCTGTGTCTCAACCTGCTGCTCTTATTGCTACCCACCTGGATGTCTAGTGTCCCTTCCCCTTAGCATTTCTGCATTTCCTGCCGAGTGCCACCACCATGTTCCCCATCTTTCCTGTGCATTCACTCCTGATTGCCCACCTGTGGTTTTTAAGTCCATAACCCTTATAGCAGAATGCCTGGCTGTATGGAGCAAGCACTAGTAACAGCTAATTGCAACTGGGAGGGAGGGTTTATATTGGAAGTGGCTGGAGGCAGTTCCAGCTTACTTAATCATTTTACTGTTTTGCAGGTGCAACTGTTCAGACAGACGCCTACGTTCCAGGAGGACATGAAAAACGACTCCGCGTTCTAAGCGTTTGTGTGCCATTGAGCGCACTAGTGATTCTTGTAGTAGGGAGTTTTGCAGGGTGCTGTTGGTGTAAAAAGACTACGAAGGCTAAAGAAGGTATGTGCAATAGTGTGTGAGAGACGAGTCGTTTTAAAAATCAGTTTTCATTATAATGCCAAACCAGTGTTGGATCATATTAAAGAAGTTCTGTATTAAAATCACAAATGAGTTTGATTCCCCAAAGTTTAAATTCCAGGGTATTACTAATTAAGAGGTCTCTTGGTTTTTAGTACTGTTTCTCTCCCTCTCTGTGTGAAACTTGCAAGCTGCTAATTGCGTTAGTACATTCTAAGACAGAGTCTGTTCTCAAAGCAATTCTTTGTAACAACAACTCCTCATACAGAGAGAGACTCAAAGCAATACTCTGTAACAACAGAAACAGCACCCATAGACTCCCCACCCTTTTGTTGTATTCATCTCGCTTTGTTAACAATTGTGAATAAAATAGAGATAGAGGATGTATGTGGATGGATGCTTGGTGTGGATAATAACTGAAGGAACAGGGAGGTGCCAGCCTAAGAATCCAATGTCCATCTGCCGAAGAAGGCGTCAAGTGGAAATAACCAGAGGACCCCGGAGGGCAGACTGGAATTCACCCAACAGCCTCAAGAATGGGAGAACCAAAGAACAAGATAACATCTGGCAGCACAGAGCCATCAGGAATGTGCCATCTGCTGATTGATTCAGCAACAGCATGATGAAGCAATTCCCATGGACTGGCATAGGAAGAAATTCCTATAAAAATGGACTCTAGAAAGTGAGAACTTTGGGGTCTGATTCTGCAAACCAACTTCCAGGAGCATCAGATGAGCATCTGACAAGGCCCTGCTGCCTCCTCGTGTCCAGGCCACCTGGCCAGTGGCTTGGCATGAGCAACTCTAAGGCTGGTAACTATGATAACAACCTTGCAGAACCTCTGTGTGTGTGTGTGTGTGTGAATGAATGAATGAATGAATGTGTGAATAAATATGAAATTGAATGAAATGTTATACCAATAAAATAAAAACCAGCAGGATCTTATTAAAGGGGAAAAGGCAAAATGCCACATTTATTGTGAATACAGAAAGAATCATAGTAACCAGTTAGTTATAGCTATAACATTCCATTCAATTTCATATTTATTCATACACACTATACATTGTTACAGGGGTACTTATCATTAAATTTATTAAAATTATCTTGTTATACCATGCCTTTTATTTAGACAATTTGTTTGCTGACCAGGTTTGTCCTTTATCTGCAGCTTTTTTGTGCTGCTAGTTCTTTCCTTCCTTTATCATTTAGGTAATTTGCATTTTCACAGACGCTTCCTGCTTTTGGATTTAAAATCATCAGCAGCTCAGAGACTCTATCTTAAAAGGGACACAATCAACTTTCACCAGAGTTTTGATTACTTTTTTAACTTCTGCTTCCAAAACACACAGCAATCTGAAAAAGAAAACCCAACCTATTGTGGCTCCCTTTGGAGCCCTAATAGCATTTCAATTAAGTAGCATGGTATGTTTGCATTTCTTTTGCCCCTTCTACAATATACCCTGCACATATTCTGGGGCAAATGCACATTCCTTCCATAGTTTAACTTCTGTAACATTATCCATATCAATTTTTACATAAGGTGTAACTATTTCTTTTTTTTTTTTTTTTTTTGCTTACAGAGTTTTCATGTACCTTTATCAAAGTGACAGTCTGATTACTCAGAGCCATTTTAAGACTCAGTGTTTCTAACATTGTTTCTTTTTGTTTTGTGCACCTCACCCCTGCTGTTGCTTCAGAGGGGCACTGTCTTTTTTAATTTCTTATTTATTTATTTTTTTTACTACAGTTCTCATCTGCTATTTTGTTACAAAAACCAACCAACCAACCAAAAAGAATCCAGAATTTTTTTTTCTATTCTCCTGATTTTGACTGCCCTGCTACAGCCACAACTTAAAAACATTTTAAATTTTGTAAAGCATTGAGTTACCTTTTAAGGGTAAAATGCCAAATCCCAAAGCTAAACAACACTAATCACCTGTGTCTAGCAAAAAGGTCTGTCAGTTTTGCAACTTTGAATTAAAGAGTCAAATGGATTTTTAGTGGCATTATTTAAAACAAAACCAATTGATCCTTAGAACTTTACATATTTACACACACACAGATAGATACATACACATTTTCTTTTCTAACCACCCTGGTGTCTGGCTGCGCATAACCAGTGGCCAGGCGATTTGCCTCAACCTCCCACCCCGCCATAAACGTCTCCCCCTTACTCTCTCAGATATTGTGGAATACACAGCAAGCAGTAATAACAATGGGAATATTGGTTTCGCTGAGGTCTAAGCGAGTCAGTAAACTGCGCCAGTGTGCTTTTAAACATCCAAATGCATACTCTACCACCATTGTGCACTTGCTCAGCCTATAGTTGAACAGCTCCTGACTACTGTCCAGGCTGCCTGTGTATGGCTTCATGAGCCATGGCATTAAGGGGTAGGCTGGGTCCCTAAGAATAACTTTCGGCATTTCAACATCCCCCACGGTTATTTTCTGCTCTGGGAAGAAAGTCCCTTCCTGCAGCTTTTGAAACAAACCAGAGTTCTTGAAGATGTGAGCGTCATGTACCTTTCCTGGCCATCCCACGTTGATGTTGGTGAAACGTCCCTTGTGATCCACTAGTGCTTGCAGCACTATTGAAAAGTACCCCTTGCAGTTTATGTACTCGCCGGCTTGGGTGCTCCGGTGCCAAGATAGGGATATGGGTTCCGTCTATGGCCCCACCACAGTTAGGGAATCCCATTGCAGCAAAGCCATCCACTATGACCTGCACGTTTCCCAGGGTCACTACCCTTGATATCAGGAGATCTTTGATTGCGTTGGCTACTTGCATCACAGCAGCCCCCACAATAGATTTGCCCACTCCAAATTGATTCCCAACTGACCGGTAGCCGCCTGGCGTTGCAAACTTCCACAAGGCTATTGCCACTCACTTCTCAACTGTGAGGGCTGCTCTCATCTTGGTATTCTTGTGCTTCAGGTCAGGGGAAAGCAAGTCACAAAGTTCCATGAAAGTGCCCTTATGCATGCGAAAGTTTCGCAGCCACTGGGAATCGTCCCAGACCCGCAACACTATGCGGTCCCATCAGTCTGTGCTTGTTTCCCAGGCCCAGAATCGGCGTTCCACAGCATGAACCTGCCCCATTAGCACCCTGATGCCCACATTGCCAGGGCCCGTGCTTTGAGAGAAGTCTGTGTCCACGTCCTCATCACTCTCGTCACCGTACTGATGTCGCCTACTCGCCCGGTTTCGCTTTGCCAGGTTCTGGTGCTGCATATACTGCTGAATAATGCGCGTGGTGTTTAATGTGCTCCTAATTGCCGAAGTGATCTGAGCGGGCTCCATGCTTGCCATGGTATGGCGTC
Organism: Natator depressus; assembly: GCF_965152275.1. Lineage (NCBI taxonomy): Eukaryota > Metazoa > Chordata > Testudines > Cheloniidae > Natator > Natator depressus. Next base: position 343,312,230 of record NC_134234.1, read on the forward strand.
TGCACGGAAAATAGGCATGGAACAATTGTCTGCCGTTGCTCTGATGGAGGGAGGGGCGACTAACGACATGGCTTACAGGAAATTAAAATCAACAAAGGGGGTGGCTTTACATCAAGGAGAAACAAAAACAACTGTCACACAGAATGGCCCCCTCAAAGATTGAACTCAAAACCCTGGGTTTAGCAGGCCAATGCTCAACCCACTGAGCTATCCCTCCCCCAGGTATTCCAGGTAGTACTGAATCTCCATTAAACTTTTCAAGGTGCCCCTGACAGACCTCACCAAAATGATTGTCAGTCGTTGATTTCATGGAGGGAGGGAGGGAGGTGGGAGCAAATGAATACAAAACAAATCTGGTCTATTTCTTGTTTTGATCCACTCCATCTATCTTTTACATCTTTGGCTGGCAGCAGACGGTGCAGTAGGACTGCTAGCCGTCCTCATCTCCTGGCTGCTCGGCAGAAGACGGTGCAATACGATGGCCGGCAGGACTAACCAGAATGACCTGGTCGAGTCACTCCTATTTCAGTCCCTGCGCCCATGTCTGCCCAGGCGCTCCTGACCGACCTTACTGAGGCGGCCAAGATCACCTAGGACATGATGACGATGGTTTTCAGGCCTATTGCACCGTCTGCTGCCACAAGACAATGGGCTGCTGCTGTGTAGCAATGCAGTAGTGCGTCTGCCAGCACCCAGGAGACGTACGGTGACAGTGAGCTGAGCGGGCTCCATGCTTGCCGTGGTATGGCGTCTGCAGGTGTTACCAGGAAAAAAGGCGCACTGCGGGAACTGTGGGATAGCTACCCATAGTGCAGCGCTCCGGAAGTCGACGCTAGCCTCGGTACTGTGGAAGCGCTCTGTCCAGTTAATGCACTTAATGCACTTAGAGCATTTTGTGTGGGGACACACGCAATCGACTATATAAAAACAATTTCTAAAAAAACCGACTTCTATAAATTCGATCTAATTTCGTAGTGTAGACAAAGTAACATGGGCTGGATTGGAATGCTCACACACAGCTGGCTGGGCTGGGGAACGTGTCTCTCCCCTGGGCTGGCAGCGATCCATCTGATCCGGGGGGAGCCATGCGGGGCAGGATGAGCTGCTGTGGCCCAGCAGGTCCCCGTCCCCGAGATCAGATGCAGCAAGCGGCATTAACTTCACCTTGGTCCATGGTGCTGGCAGCGGTGCCCAGTGGTGTGTAGTCTGACCTGAGGGTTTGCTGCTGCTGTTGCCACTCTGCACCCCAAAAGGTGGATTTTTGGGTCTGCATCTTTCCACCTATCTCCTCCTCTACTGCAGCTGTTGGACCAGCAGGCTGGGGGTGAGTCAAGCATGGAAGCAGGACTGTGTTGCCATTTAGGGTGTCATTTAACAACTTTGTTTGCCAAAAATGCTTGCATCCAATTTCATAGAATCATAGAATCATAGAATATCAGGGTTGGAAGGGACCCCAGAAGGTCATCTAGTCCAACCCCCTGCTCGAAGCAGGACCAATTCCCAGTTAAATCATCCCAGCCAGGGCTTTGTCAAGCCTGACCTTAAAAACCTCTAAGGAAGGAGATTCTACCACCTCCCTAGGTAACGCATTCCAGTGTTTCACCACCCTCTTAGTGAAAAAGTTTTTCCTAATATCCAATCTAAACCTCCCCCATTGCAACTTGAGACCATTACTCCTCGTTCTGTCATCTGCTACCATTGAGAACAGTCTAGAGCCATCCTTTTTGGAACCCCCTTTCAGGTAGTTGAAAGCAGCTATCAAATCCCCCCTCATTCTTCTCTTCTGCAGACTAAACAATCCCAGTTCCCTCAGCCTCTCTTCATAAGTCATGTGCTCTAGACCCCTAATCATTTTTGTTGCCCTTCGCTGGACTCTCTCCAATTTATCCACATCCTTCTTGTAGTGTGGGGACCAAAACTGGACACAGTACTCCAGATGAGGCCTCACCAGTGTCGAATAGAGGGGAACGATCACATCCCTCGATCTGCTCGCTATGCCCCTACTTATACATCCCAAAATGCCATTGGCCTTCTTGGCAACAAGGGCACACTGTTGACTCATATCCAGCTTCTCGTCCACTGTCACCCCTAGGTCCTTTTCCGCAGAACTGCTGCCTAGCCATTCGGTCCCTAGTCTGTAGCGGTGCATTGGATTCTTCCATCCTAAGTGCAGGACCCTGCACTTATCCTTATTGAACCTCATCAGATTTCTTTTGGCCCAATCCTCCAATTTGTCTAGGTCCTTCTGTATCCTATCCCTCCCCTCCAGCGTATCTACCACTCCTCCCAGTTTAGTATCATCTGCAAATTTGCTGAGAGTGCAATCCACACCATCCTCCAGATCATTTATGAAGATATTGAACAAAACCGGCCCCAGGACCGACCCCTGGGGCACTCCACTTGACACCGGCTGCCAACTAGACATGGAGCCATTGATCACTACCCGTTGAGCCCGACAATCTAGCCAGCTTTCTACCCACCTTATAGTGCATTCATCTAGCCCATACTTCCTTAACTTGCTGACAAGAATACTGTGGGAGACCGTGTCAAAAGCTTTGCTAAAGTCAAGAAACAATACATCCACTGCTTTCCCTTCATCCACAGAACCAGTAATCTCATCATAAAAGGCGATTAGGTTAGTCAGGCATGACCTTCCCTTGGTGAATCCATGCTGACTGTTCCTGATCACTTTCCTCTCATGTAAGTGCTTCAGGATTGATTCTTTGAGGACCTGCTCCATGATTTTTCCAGGGACTGAGGTGAGGCTGACTGGCCTGTAGTTCCCAGGATCCTCCTTCTTCCCTTTTTTAAAGATTGGCACTACATTAGCCTTTTTCCAGTCATCCGGGACTTCCCCCGTTCGCCACGAGTTTTCAAAGATAATGGCCAAGGGCTCTGCAATCACAGCCGCCAATTCCTTCAGCACTCTCGGATGTAACTCGTCCGGCCCCATGGACTTGTGCACGTCCAGCTTTTCTAAATAGTCCCTAACCACCTCTATCTTCACAGAGGGCTGGCCATCTCTTCCCCATTCTGTGATGCCCAGCGCAGCAGTCTGGGAGCTGACCTTGTTAGTGAAAACAGAGGCAAAAAAAGCATTGAGTACATTAGCTTTTTCCACATCCTCTGTCACTAGGTTGCCTCCCTCATTCAGTAAGGGGCCCACACTTTCCTTGGCTTTCTTCTTGTTGCCAACATACCTGAAGAAACCCTTCTTGTTACTCTTGACATCTCTTGCTAGCTGCAGCTCCAGGTGCGATTTGGCCCTCCTGATATCTTTCCTACATGCCCGAGCAATATTTTTATACTCTTCCCTGGTCATATGTCCAACCTTCCACTTCTTGTAAGCTTCTTTTTTATGTTTAAGATCCGCTAGGATTTCACCATTAAGCCAAGCTGGTCGCTTGCCATGTTTACTATTCTTTCGACTCATCGGGATGGTTTGTCCCTGTAACCTCAACAGGGATTCCTTGAAATACAGCCAGCTCTCCTGGACTCCCTTCCCCTTCATGTTAGTCCCCCAGGGGATCCTGGCCATCTGTTCCCTGAGGGAGTCGAAGTCTGCTTTCCTGAAGTCCAGGGTCCGTATCTGCTGCTTACCTTTCTTCCCTGCGTCAGGATCCTGAACTCAACCAACTCATGGTCACTGCCTCCCAGATTCCCATCCACTTTTGCTTCCCCCACTATTTCTACCCGGTTTGTGAGCAGCAGGTCAAGAAAAGCGCCCCCCCTAGTTGGCTCCCCTAGCACTTGCGCCAGGAAATTGTCCCCTACGCTTTCCAAAAACTTCCTGGATTGTCTATGCACCGCTGTATTGCTCTCCCAGCAGATATCAGGAAAATTAAAGTCACCCATGAGAATCAGGGCATGTGATCTAGTAGCTTCCGTGAGTTGCCGGAAGAAAGCCTCATCCACCTCATCCCCCTGGTCCGGTGGTCTATAGCAGACTCCCACCACTACATCACTCTTGTTGCACACACTTCTAAACTTAATCCAGAGACACTCAGGTTTTTCCACAGTTTCGTACCGGAGCTCTGAGCAGTCATACTGCTCCCTTACATACAGTGCTACTCCCCCACCTTTTCTGCCCTGCCTGTCCTTCCTGAACAGTTTATAACCATCCATGACTGTACTCCAGTCATGTGAGTTATCCCACCAAGTCTCTGTTATTCCAATCACGTCATAGTTCCTTGACATCACCAGGACCTCCAGTTCTCCCTGCTTGTTTCCAAGGCTTTGTGCATTTGTATATAAGCACTTGAGATAACCTGTTGATCGCCCCTCATTCCCAGTATGAGGCAGGAGCCCTCCCCTCACAGACATTCCTGCCTGTGCTTCCTCCCGGTATCCCGCTTTCCCACTTACCTCAGGGCTTTGGTCTCCTTCCCCCGGTGAACCTAGTTTAAAGCCCTCCTCACTAGGTTAGCCAGCCTGCTGGCAAAGATGCTCTTCCCTCTCTTCGTAAGATGGAGCCCGTCTCTGCCCAGCACTCCTCCTTCATGGAACACCATCCCATGGTCAAAGAATCCAAAGCCTTCTCTCCGACACCACCTGCGTAGCCATTCGTTGACTTCCACGATTCGACGGTCCCTACCCAGGCCTTTTCCTTCCACGGGGAGGATGGACGAGAAGACCACTTGCGCCTCCAACTCCTTTATCCTTCTTCCCAGAGCCACGTAGTCCGCAGTGATCCGCTCAAGGTCATTCTTGGCAGTATCATTGGTGCCCACGTGGAGAAGCAGGAAGGGGTAGCGATCCGAGGGCTTGATGAGTCTCGGCAGTCTCTCCGTCACATCGCGAATCTTAGCCCCTGGCAAGCAGCAGACTTCTCGGTTTTCCCGGTCAGGGCGGCAGATAGATGACTCAGTCCCCCGGAGGAGAGAGTCCCCGACCACCACCACCCGCCTTCTCCTCTTGGGAGTGGTGGTCGTGGAACCCCCAACCTCAGGACATCGCATCTCATGCCTTCCAACCAGCGGAGTCTCCTTCTGCTTTCTCCCCCCAGACATATCATCTGGTCCACTCTCCGCAATGGTACCTGTGGAGAGAACATGAAAGCGGTTGGTTACCTGTGTCTGTGTTACTGGAACCCGGACATTCCGCTTACCTCTTCTGGAGGTCACATGTTGCCAAGCTTCTTCACTGGCCTCTTGGCTCCTCTGTGCAACCTGCTCTATATCTTTAGAGCTTTGTGCCCCTAGAAGCGTATCCTGTGTTTTGTCCAGAAAATCCTCAGTTTCTCGTATACAACGCAGGGTCGTTATCTGTTGTTCCAGACCTTCAATCTTCTCTTCCAATATGGAGACCAGCTTGCACTTTGTACAGACAAAGCCGCTTCTGTCCTTTCAATATTGAAAGAAAAAAAAATCAATATCTTAGCCAAAACCAGAATATTAAGTTGTTGACAATTATTTGTGACAAGTTTGGTTTGGGGGAGGGAGTGGGCCAGTTTTCATCAGAGAAACAAAAACTGTTAACAGGCTTTCCTTTAACCCTCTTACTGCTAAACAGAGACTTCCAACAACTGGAATATGCTCATCTCCTGACTAGCGTAGAGAGCGACCATATGTCATACTAAGATTCTCTTGCTTTGTTTTCAGGGAGTCAGTATAGTTTTTGCCAGCCCAGAGGTTGGGCAGCCAATGTCTTAAGTTTTCACAATGTTTCGTCCAAGTTTCATAAAGTAAATACATGGTTAACATGAGTTAAAAAGGCCAGAGACACGTCCTCGTGAAGAATCTGTGCAGCAGATCATGCTCGAGCTGTGAAAATGTCAGGTTTTGATGGAACTTTAAGGGCAGTGATTGATCATGTATTTCTGGCAGTGCCCAAAATGTGCTGTGGTTGCTAACGTCTTTCCAAACAAAAATAAGGCACAATTTACGGACTGGACAATGTTAAGGTCAGATGCAGGGCCGTCCCTAGGATTTATGGGGCCCTACACAGTATTATTAAACTGGTGCCCATATGCCTGACTTGCTCTTAGCAACACAAAGATAAGCTGACAGTAATGGTATCTTTGTGAGAGATGGTCCCTTACACCAAGAATCACAGCAATATTCAGGTTACTCCCAGTCCCAAAGGACAAGTGACTGGCCCAGGTCAGTGGCACCTTAGAGCTCACACCAAAGACAAGGCTTATAGCCGATCCTATAATAAACTATGTATATAAAATGTATTAAATAGGAAAAGGAAATAACATAAGGCTAAAGCAAGTAAACGCGTATGCACAAATGAGTTACAATCTTAAGTTTCAAAAGTAATAGAAGCATTGATAATAAGCGAGCGCTATATGACCTTTAGAAAACCTTGCCCCGCAGAGTCTAAGCACTATAGAGATACCTAGTTTCTTCTGATTGGGGTTTTTATTCCCCTTCTCCCATGTGCTGTGAGCTGCAAATGCAGCTGTTGGGAGGAATCCCCTTGCGTGACTCCTCTTCGCGGTCGGGAAGAGCAGAACAACAAAGTCTGTTGTCCTCTTTAATGTTCCGCAGTAGTCAGCCTGGTGTCAATGGGCCTTTCCTGTTGGGCAGGGTGTAACACCTTCAGCTGCAGAGGGGCACTTCACACTGCTTAATGTCTCTTTCCTGTCTGGTGAGTTACATAGTCACAGAGGCTCATAATACAACTGCTCAAATATTACCTTAGAATACAGGATACAGATGTCATAAGTGAGATTAACGCTGACAGCAACTCACAAGCATTTAATAAACCGTAAACACTCAACACATCCTTATAATTCTAATACCTGTTTTAACAACACTAACACACGGGTGAGGCAGATTGGTCCCAGCCATATATATGTCCGTGTTCAGGTGAGACATGGGGACCTTGGCATGAGCAGGTACCTGGTCTGCCAGCATCACACCACTGTGACAGTGTTGGAGGGGGTCATAAACAGTATTAAAAACAGTGAAATCGCTGGCGGCTGGGAAGCATGTCTATATATAAGGTCAAACGCTGAGAATTCTCTACAGCCTTAGAAAAAGTACACTTTATAAAACCATAGGTCCAGTGTCCACCTCAGTAGGTTGGCACCTAAATAATGCTGATCTCATCCAAGTATCTTTCTATGACGGGGTGGACTAGGCCTTGAGGCCCCCTGCTGGAGGCCTTGTGGCCCTGCCACACCCCACCCCAGAAAAGGGCAGTAGAGAGGTCCTCCGAGCTGCCTAGAGTGGCTGTGTGGGAAGCAGCCAATCAGGGCCCAGCAAGCTAGTATAAGAAGAGCTGCAGGGCCAGAATGAGACCACTTCCTTGCTAGAGCTGGAGGAAAGTGAATGATGCTGGGACGCCACCAGGACAAGGCTCTGAGTTAAGGGAGAAGAATGTGTGGGAGCCACAAGAGAAGTGGCCCAGGGAATAGTAGCAGCAATGCAGTGTATTTAAAGGGACATTGCAGATGGCTGCTATCTATGGGGTCCCTGGGTTGGGACCCAGAGTAGAGGGTGGGCCGAGGTCCCCCCCACCAGCCACTGGAAAAATGGCCTGAACTTTGAGGCACCCCAGAGCTGGCGCCAGAAAGGCCCTGAGAGGGTGAAGACATTGCCTCCAGGGAAGGAGCCTTAAGACACCGCTCTATTCTGGAGCAGAGACAACGAGAGAGACATTGCAGAGGGCACTAAGAGAGGCCCCTGTTGAACTTGTACCCCAAAGGGGTTTGCTTTGCTTTTATCTGACAGACGGACTGTGTATGACTTGGCCGGAGGCATGAGTCAGTGAAGATCCACCACAAACAGGTAGAGAGAGAGGGCAGACACATTTACGATGCAGTGTGGATGCTCAAGTGTGGGCCTGGATACACCAAGTCCACAAGCCCAGCTCCCACAGACCCAGACATAATGTGCAGTATAGACAGACCCCTAAAGACCCTCCTCTGCTGTGCTGTCTTCAGCGAATCCAATTACCTTGCATTCCAATTTCCTATTTGTTGTTTTAGTTTCTATAATCTCCGTCTCCCTGTCAACCTTTGGACTGTGAGCGCCTTAGGGCAGGGACCATCCCTTTGAATAACTGGGAAGTACCTAGTCCATTGGGGGTGCTCCCATAAACAAACCAGAAACGATGCACCCGCCTCATGCAGTCTCTGTGCCCATGGGCGGGGGAGGTGAGTTTCATCCCCAGTCATTAACAACAGGGCTCTAGCATGGATGAATCGTACAGTGGTTTGAAATCCAGCTAATTGTTCATGAACAACGATTTGTACTAATTGACCAGTTCTAATCTCATTCCAACCGAAGTAAAACTTCCATATGGAGCTGTTCACTATCTAGAGACGAGTGTCTTGGTTCTGTAGCTCTCCAGGAACTCGAGGCCTCAGGGAACTCTGTATGTTGTGTCTCGGCCATATCTGGTGCTGCTGACTAGGAGCCGTATTGTTTGTAGCCTTGCTGTATGTTTCAGACACCAGGTGCTACGTGAAATAGTTCTCCAATTTAATATGCAAAAATAAAAGTTTGATCTTCGTTTTGGCTTTTTGAATGAACTAAATAGCGTGTACTACTTCAAACAGGAAAACAAATTCTTACCGCTAACTTTACGTCTTGTTCCTTGATGTGACGTCATCCACAACCTGACTGATTTATCCGTCTGGGGAGTGCAGAGGAGGCAACCGCAGTGGGGCACTGGAAAGGGGGTGCAGCTGTGGAGGATCTGTCCCCATGATGCCCATAGTCTCTCTCACTACTCAGTCTCTTAGGCCCAGATCCTCAAAGGTGTTCAGGTTGCCTTACTCCATCGGTCCAGGATCTCTGCAGATTCAGGCAGTGTTGCTGTGTCAGTCACGCGGGTCAGAGTGGGTGTTACGCGTTTAAATACTTTTGAGGATCTGGGCCCTGGCTCTGAAACCAGAATCGTTGCAACCTGGCATGAGATTCAGAGATTCTAAGGCCAGAAGGGACCATTATGATCCTCTGGTCTGACTTCCTGTATAACAAAGGCCAGAGAACTGCCTCATAATAATCCCTAGAGCAGAGCTTTTAGAATGGAAGTTCCCCAACTGTGGGCTGCAGCCCAAAGGGGCATTGCACACCCCACCCCAACTGCATCTTTCCACTCCCCTCTCGCTCCTGGCCCTTCAGTGAGGCTCCAGGGCACACAGCCCTGTCCACTTGCCCTGCCTGACAGTCTGCGTGGAGAGCGTATGTAGGGGGAGGGTCTGGAAGAGAGGGATTTGTCAAGGGCAGGGGAAACTGGAGTCGGGGGAGCAGCAGAGTTGCAGCTGAAAGGTTTCCTCCTTCCTCAGCGTCCGGCTTGTAGGCAGTGTCGGGGGGATTCCTATTTTGCAGTGGGGAGTATCAAAGATCCCCCCCCATGCACTGAGCTTTCCCCTCCACCTCGGTTGCCAGCAGTGGGGTGTGGATGTGCTGTTTTGCAGTGGGGGAGTTGGGGGACTCCCCCCTCCCCAGGACACTGACCTGTCCCCTTCCCCCCGCCCCCCATCTCTGCTCTCTGTGCTAGGAGCCCCATCGCCATCGCGGGCTGCACATGGTGCCCTCCCCAGCCATCCATCCCTTGCCAGGGTGGAGCATGAAGTTTCCAGTGGGAGCATCCTCAGCTTGTCCCTGGCAGCCGGGCTCACACAGCCACTTTGCCAACTGGGGGCTGCCCTGCCAAGCCCTGGGTTCCCCTGCCCATTTCTCCCCAAACTTGGGGTCCCCCCCAACTTCTCCCCACAACGTGGCTGCCTCACCCTTTTCAAAACACTCTTAACTCTTCATTTGCCACAGCCCAGCCCACCCCCTCCAGCCCCCATGAGCCATCTGTCACCAGTGTCCTCCATCTTGAACCAAACTGATCTCAGTGTCGCACCACGCCCACCCCAGGGCCAGGCTGGGGCTCTCTGGGGCTGGACCCCTGCTCTGACTGGGGTAACGTATTCTGTCTTCTTTCTCCGCCCTCCACCCTCAGTCTCTCCGCAGCAGGAGGGGGCGCTCCCCTGCCTGCTGCAGGAGAACCGGGCCCCGCGGGCTGAGCTGGTGCAATCCCAGGCTGAGCGGAATGTGCCGTGCCTGCCTCTGGTGATCGGCAACACCGAGGGACCTCAACCACCTCCCACCAGCCCCCCCCCGGGGGACAGAGCCAGGGGCAGCTTGCTTATGGTAAGGGGGGGGCATGGAGCTTTGTCTCGATTTGGGGGCTGAGGTCAAGGCTTTTGCCCCCAGCTCTGTAAGGGAAGGGGTGCTGGGCATCAATGGGGAGGAGGGGTGGCACCTGCCCTCAAGCCGCAGTCAGGGTTGGGAGGGAAGTGTAAAGATGCACCCTGTGAGTACTGGCCTCCTGCAGGTACATAGAGTTTATAGGTATGTAATCATTAAAATTAATAATTTTCCTCAAGAAAACAGTGGGCCGCAGTGCACAGGTGGGTCTCAGGGAAAAAAGTTTTGGGCCCCCTGGACTAAAGGCCTGGCTGCGTGAAGAAAGGCCTGGCTGAGTAGCAAGGTGGGGTCTTGCTGAAGACTCAGCCGGTGACCCTGCTTTGAGTTTAGGGCATTCCTTTATTTTTGGCTATTAACACCCCAGAAGGGGTGGTACTCAAGTGTGCCTTAGCGGAAGGGCGAGGCACGACTGCACTGGGCCCTGTGAGCTGACCACGGGAGATCTGCTGGGACACCGTAGAGGTGGGTCCAGCTAGACCATTGGCTGGTGCCACTTGCCTTAGGCAATGGCCTGAAGTGGGCATCTGGCACCTTTCAAATGCAGCTGCAGAATGGGGCAGGGCCCCCTTTGCTGTGCTCTCTCCCATCCCACGCACTTTCTGTACGCTTTTTGAGACCTTGCTGCTCCTCCTTGCCTGTAGAGGCATGTAGTGGCTCAAGATTTCGGTGGGTGGGGGACTTTCTTTTCTTATGGAAAAACCCTATTAAAAATGAATAGAAAATGGTAGCTTTTCCATAGGCTTTTGCACCACCCTATAGAACTTCATAGAGAAGTATCTCTTTCTATAGGATGGTTCAAAAAACCTATTGGAAGGGTTGCATTCACTCTTAAATGCTATATGTTTTAAGAGACTTCCTGTGGTGTCTTGCAGCTTCCATAAGGGTGTCAGCAGGTTCCCTGATATTCTTGTGCCCCAAATCCTGTTGGGAGTAAACCAGAGGGTACCATGAAGGGGATCAGGGAGTACCCGCTAGTGCCTGTTCCTTCTCTTTCTGTGGAGAGGTACTCAGACGAGCTGGAACTAGGGGTGCTGGGGCTGCCGCACCCCCTGGCTTGAGGTGCTTTCCATCCCATACAGGGTTTACCATTTGGTTCAATGGCTCTCAGCACCCCCACACAAATTGTTCCAGCGCCCCTGGAGGTATAGAATCATAGAATATCAGGGTTGGAAGGGACCTCAGGAGGTCATCTAGTCCAACCCCCTGCTCAAAGCAGGACCAGTCCCCAACTAAATCATCCCAGCCAGGGCTTTGTCAAGCAGGGCCTTAAAAATCTCTACCAATGGAGATTCCACCACCTCCCTAGGTAGCCCATTCCAGGGCTTCACCACCCTCCTAGTGAAATAGTTTTTCCTAATGTCCAACCTAGACCTCCCCCACTGCAACTTGAGACCATTACTCCTTGTTTTGTTCCCAGCAGCTAGTTGTCAGCTCTGGGCTTCACGTCTACCTGATTTCATCAACTTAAATGGTCTAATATTGATGCTGAAGTGTCATTATTGGCTTTCGTGCTGACGGTCCAGCTGGATTAGTAGTGGTCAGCAGAGACTACAACTCAGGGTCACTTTTTTTTTTTTTTTTTGCACACAGGCTGTGTGCAGATTGAGGCAGATGTCATGGCACTGGGTCACACTTGGCAGTTTGCATCTGATGAAGTGAGCTGTAGCTCACGAAAGCTTATGCTTAAATAAATTGGTTAGTCTCTAAGGTGCCACAAGTCCTCCTGTTCTTTTTTGCGAATACAGACTAACACGGCTGCTACTCTGAAACTTGGCAGTTTGTCTCTGCAGCCAGGAGTGCTAGAAACTCTTCTTAAAAAGAAAGCTGAGAGTGTGCACAATCTCAGTGTGTGATGTGGGCCACACGGATCCATCGCACAGGCCAGATCCAGCCCACGGGCTGTATGTCCAACACCCCTGCTCTGTACCTTGTTTCTGGGATCTCATTAGCATCTCCATGCAGATAACTCAGATCCACTTCTCCACTCTGGACCTGTCTTCTTCTGTCCAAACTAAAATCTCAGCCTGTCTTTCTGAAACCTAGTCATGGATGTCCAGCCACTGATTTAAACGTAACACAGGCAAAAAAAGAGTTCTATGTCATCCTCCTTTGACACCACTCCCATCTCTCAGTCACTGTGGACATCACCACCATCCTCCCTATTACTTGTACCTGGGTGTCATCACTAACTCTGTCCTCTCTAGAGCCTCACATCCAGGCTGGGTCTGAATTGTGCTAATTCTTCCTGAAGAACATCTGTAAGATCTCGCCTTTCCTATCTCTGCACAGCTAACTGTCTTCTCTGTCACCTTGCGTCTTAACTTCTGCAACATCCTCCTCTCTGGCCTGGATCAATCCCATCTTGCCCAGTTTATCCATTTAAAAACGCTGTTGCAAAGATCATTCTCCCAGTTTATCATTTCAGCCATGTCACCTCCCCTCTTTGCATCCCTCCACTGGCTCCCCCTTATCCACCACATAAGCACAAGCCACTTGTCTTCACTCTCCAGGCCCTGCAGAGCTTATCCCCGCTTGACCTGTCCTCTCTCATTCACTATTGAAATGTCAACTCTGGCCTCTGATGGGCAGGTGACGCCAGCCACCATTGTCCACCTGTTAAACTGTCACACGAGTACCTTTGGGCTTTCTCCCATGCTGCCCATTGCACATGGGAGGAGATACCTGTAAACCTCCGTAAAGCCAACTCATTGACCTTCATATCGTTCCTTAAAAATCTCCTCTTCCCTGATGCATATAGAAAGCTAGATATCTGCAAAGCTAGATTGATGTCTGAGACCAGCGCCTATCATGCTGACCAATACAATCTCGTCTGTTTCCTTGTGTTCCTCCTGGCTGGGTCCCACTGTTGTCTCTTGTCTCATACATAAACTGAACTCTTTGGCTACGTCTACACAGCAGCTGGCAGCCAGCCTGGGTAGACAGAGTCATGCTAACAGGGCTCGAGCTAGCACGCTACCAGTAGCCATGTAGCTGATGTGCTTGGGCCATAATTTGGGCCCTCAACCCCACCTGACCCCTGGGTCTGAGCTCAGGTGGCTCCCTGGAGTCTCTTCCGGAGCTGCAAGGCCCACTCTGCTATTTTTAGCGTGCTGGCTTGAGCCTCGCTAGCGCAAGTCTGTCTTCCCGGGCTGGGAGGCGCACTGCCTTCTCGTGTACACACACACAACAGCTAGCACAATGGGGCCCTGGTCCATGATGTGGTCTTGAGGCACTACCACAATATTACTGATATTTTATCCTGTAAAATGATCCAAGTGCTGAGCTGGCCTCTCTTCCCAAGCGGCTCAGCTTGCCAGGGGTAATAAGGACGGTTTGGACTTTCTGTACAACAGTCCTGGAGATCAAAGTGAGATTTTTTTTTTTTTTAAACAAACAGGTTGCAAGGGGATCTGAAAACCAACAAGAAAAATGGCCGCTCAGATGAAGAACTGTGTACCCAGCCAGCGCTTGGTCTACGGGTTCAAAACCCAACCTGTGAGAGTTGTTTGGGGGGGATGTTCTCACTCCCCATCAACCCCACCACCACACACACACACTCCGAGCCTGGCTATAGGCTAAAGAATGAAAATGGGCCCGTACAGAATGGGGGAGGGGGGACTGTGGAGTCAGTATACAGAGCAAAGCACACACCCTCCCCCTCCCCTCTAACATGACAACTTCATTTTCTTAAAATAGCCCATTAAAATCTTCTGGGCTGGTTTCAATAGTCACCGGGAGATCGATGCTGATTCCGGGAGACTCTGGGCCAATCCTGGAGGCAAAACAAACCAAGTGACCTCCCTGCTTCTACCTGTGGATTTCCCAGTGTGCTTTGCCTTCCATTTGTCTGCCTTTTCGACTCTTTGGGACAGGGGATGTTTGCGTACTGTACTGTATCAGTGCTAAACAAATCCTCCTATTGTCTGGCATCACACAGTAAGTTCACAGCGATGGGGTGGGGGAACACCATAATGAGGAAGGAGAGAGAGATGAAATCCTTAACAGCCACTGTAGGGCTAGCGAACTAGCATAACATAGGAACTATTGGCAGGTAGCCCAAAGAACGGGGGGAAAGGACAAATGTGTTATGTGCCTTCAAGAACTGGCTGGGGAGAGGGGACGACCCCAGGAGTTGTAGGGTGATAAGATTAACTTAAATAATGGGCAAATTGGTCAGATTTAAAGTTGTTGGTAATCTGCCATAAAAGCAGTGAAGTTCATGGTGCAGGCCCACCTTCCCTCCAGCTGGGAAGCACTAGGTGTAAAATAAGTGATAAAACGAACCATGCCAAGCTCATTTAGTTCCTTTCTCTGATACCACAGCTTGGTGGGCGGTGGAAACGAGGTGGTAACACAGCAGTGCCAGTGATTAAACTCTCCATAACTCCACTAACTTCGGGGAGTTGCAGGGGTGTCACTGAGGGCTACATTTGGCCAATGGGGTGACTTCTTCATGCTGTTCTAGGACTTTACAAGTTCTTCCCTTTCTCTTTGTACACAGCAATTGTCCTCTGACATCAGACCAGTCGTCCATTTAGCACAGCAGCAGATGCTCCAGAGAGAGGTGAACAAACCACCCTCATGGGTTTACTCCCATCACCGGGTTCACTCACTGCCGGTGACACCTCCTGCTGGCCGTCCTGGGGATTAGCCCCGGCTAGGCATTGCACCCTCCCCTGGCGGTGTCTCTCCTGTCATCCTCTAGCCCTGCGGACCCCTCGCTCCAGGAACCGCAGCCTCCTCTCCGTGACTCTGTCCTCCAGGCAGGCAGGGTGAAACGGGGCTGGTACGGCGTACCAGTAAAGAGTGGCTGCCGGTGCTGGCCCATAGTCAGCTGACGTTAAAGCGCTGCCCCAGCAAAGAGCCGCAGTAGTGCTTTAATGGCATCGCCCCTTTGGCCCCAGAGCTGCGATTTAAAAAGGCCCCAGAGCTCCAGTCACTGCTACCACAGCAGCTGGAGCCCCGGGGGGCGCGGGCCAGGCAGCGCGGATAGGCTGGCTGGGGGATGCTGTCCCCCAGCCCCGTCCCTTCTGCCTGAGGCCCCACCCCTTCCAGGGGCCAGAGCCAGCCCCCGTACCAGTAAGAATGGAATGTTTTGCTCTCCCCCCCACCACCCAACTTTCCATTCGTGTAAGTAGTTCACAGAACTTCATCGCTGTAAATAGCATCTGGCTGCTGCTGTGATAGATGCTATGCGTGTGAATAAAATAAATGTTCATTAGCGTGGCTAATAGGACCTCCGAGAGTGCTTCAGAAAAGGACGTTTCGACGTGCCTGTCTGGCAGTGTTGGATATCCAATAGATGAGAGCTACAATTGGTTAAAGGAATCAATTCCATACCGTAATGGCCAAGTGCTTGGTTCAGGCTTGCAGCAGTGATGGAATAAACTGCAGGTTCCAATCAAGTCTCTGGAATGCATCCACTGCTGGGATGGGTCGTTCAGTCCTTGGTTCAGAGCTTCAGTTTGTAGCAAGGTCCCTCCAGAGGGAAGAAGCAGGACTGAAGACAAGATGGAGATAATGATGCTGCCTTTTATAGTCCTTTTGCCATGTGGCTTGTGCTTTCTTTCTTCTAACCACAAGCCACCCAGCACAGGCATGGAAAAACCTCAGAGTTCTGTCCACAGGCAGGTCCCTCCATGCCTGGCTGAGTCCCTAGGTGTATCTGCCTTCTCTCAGTGGGTCAGCTGTACAGTCGATGGCCTGTAATGCGCCATCAAGCCGGCTAAGCAGAGCTGACGCCAAATTGTCTGGGGTGTCACCCAGAAGCAGAGCACAAGTTTGAAATACAGATAGTAGAGAGCCAATACTTATAACTTTAAATACACAAATTATACCTACATACAGACAGCATAATCATAACCAGAAAATCATAACCTTGTCATGGACAGCTTACATGACCTCCTTTGTACAAGATTTGGTGCCACTATATGAAGGGCGGCCAGCCTCTCCCGTTTCCACTCCTGGACAGTAGCCGGGCCAGGGGGAGCCGCGATCGGCCGAACCTGCGGATGCGGCAGGTAAACAAACCGGCCCGGCCCGCCAGGGGCTTTCCCTGAACAAGCGGCGGCCCTAGTTTGAGAACCACTGGTCTACACGACAAGGTTCAAAGTGCTGCTGCGGGTGCCAGTCCTCCTGGCGAGGGGATTAGCTCCGAGCACTGGGGGCCGAGCCTGTCCACACTAGTGCTTTAAAGCGCTCAAACTTGCTGTGCTCGGGGGCGTGATTTTTCACACCCCTGAGCCAGCAGGTTAGAGCGCTTTAACTTGCCAGTGTAGATACTCCCTGAGACTTAATTCAGTGAAACGTTTTACATATATCCCCTCAGAAACAAAGAATCCCTTATCACTGTATCACTGTATCTGATTGCATAGAGTCTCCTCGCAGTTGTCTTATCTATTGCTGGGATTCCTGAATTCCCTGAATTTTTAATTTTAATGTTTTTCTTCTCATTTTAGAGCTGACTGAATTTCTGGCCTAGTGTCAAAACTTTTTGAGTCAATCCACCAATGGGGATTGCATTTTTGCAACTGGTATTTTGCCTCTCAGTCTAGCCCTTAGTGTTTGTCCACATGCCATTGTGTACAACTTCATTCTCAAATATTCAATAAAGGCAGTACATTATCTCCTATAACATCCTTCTCCCTGGAAATAAAGCTATTGTAATGACTGCCATCGTGGGTCAGACCAATAGTCTGCCTAATCTAGTATCCTGTCTTGTGACAGTGATAGTGATGTGCCCCGTGAGGGTTAATGTGTATACATTCGATTCCAGGGCCTTGTACCATCCAGAAACATATGCAACAGTGACAGGTCCTACTTTGCTAAAAAAGGCCATCTGATGTAGCTACTTGCTACAGATTGCAGTCTCACGTACCTATGGTGTGAGAAACTGCTATCTGTAGGAATTAGCTTCATCAGATTGCAGTGTTACAGGTCTCCCATGACCGTCTCATAAACAACCTAAGGAAATGCAACCTAGATGGAGCTAAAATAAGATGGGTGCAAATGATTCACAGGGTGAAAGGGCATAACGAGTGGGGTTCTCCAGGGATCAGTTCTGGATAAGTTTCTATTCAAAATCTGAATCAGTGATTGAGATAATGGCATAGAGAGTACAATTATAAAGTCTGTGAATGATAACAAGCTGCAGGCATACAAAATGGGCAATGACTTCCCAGGAAGGAGTCCTGTGGAAAGGGATCTGGGGGTCAGAGTGGACCACAAGCTGAATAGGAGTCCTGTGGAAAGGGATCTATGCAAAAAAAACAGAGCATCACTCTGGGATATCCGCTCTACTCCGTGGTGATTCGGTCTCAACTGGAGTGAAAAGTGGAGAGAGTCCAGAGAAGAGAAAAAAGATAATTAAGGTCGAGAAAACATGACCTCGGCGGGAGGAAGCCTCTCTTTACAAAAGCTGTTTCTTACGATCTAGGCTATCAGTAACTGCTGCAGGGAGCAGATCTCTACAGGGAGCAATTTCACACCCACCCTCGTGCAATAAAGGGCTCCCGGGGGGCATTTGCTACAGCGGGCCGCAGGTCACGACAGCTGCGGCTTCTTCCCACCTTTGTCGGAGCAGTAACCGCTCCCGGCAGCGCATTCCTCGGCGGGGCCCTTGAACGCGCTGCCCCTGCTCTCGGGGGTTTCTGCCCCAGGCACAACGACAAGAAAGCAGCAAACTTCCGAGAGCGCAAGGGCCGAAGCAAAAAAATAAAAAAAAAACACCGGAGGGCGGAGCGACAAACCAGCCGCGACTTGCCTCGCTGTGAATCGGAAGCGGCGCGCTCGCTGAGGGACTTGGAGAAGGCTGGGGCGGGGTCCAGCGCCGAGCACTCTCCGGGGATCGGGGAAGCGTCGCCTTTGCCCACGTTTGCGGGGAGCGGCGGCGGAGGTAAGAACCGGCCCAGGCTGCGAGCGGCTTCCTCCGTCTGTCCCGCTCCGAGCTGGGGGGTCCCCTGACCGGGGCGGGCGACTTGTCTCTCCCAGCTCCCCTTAACTGGGGGGGTGTCCCGTCCCCGCCCCCCCGCGCTTCTCTGGCCCGTGGTTAATTTCTGGGGCGTCCCCGGGAGCCCGCTAACCGCGGTGGGACCCCAGCCGCACCCCCTTCCCCCAGGACAGAGCCCGCCGGGGATCAGAATCGGGACGGGATCGGGATCCCCCCGAGCGGGCTGTGGGTGGCGAGCAGAGCAAGCGGCGGGGATGGCGCTGCTGGCTGGCCGGCTTCATCCCCCAGCTCTTCCTCTCTCGCCTTCCGCCGGCGCTGGGCTGCGCCTTGCTCTGGGGAGGCTGAGCGACCTGGTCACGGGTGGCAGGTTTGCAGAAATTTTGGTGGTGCCCAGAACCTGCCCCCCCCCCAAACTCTGCCCCGCACCTGCCTAAGGCTCTGGGAGGGAGTTTGGGTGGGGGGAGGAGGTCTGGGGTGGAGGCCCTGGGCTGGGGCAGGGGATTGGGGTGCAGGCTCTGGGAGGGAGTTTGGGTGTAAAAGGGGTAAGAGGTTGGGCTCTGGGAGGAAGTTTGGGTGGGGGAGGGGGTCTGGAGTACAGGCTCTGGGAGGGAGTTTGGGTGTAGGCTCTGGGCGGGGGCAAGGGATGGGGATGCAGGAGGGGGTGAGGGGTGCAGGCTCTGGGCTGGGGGTGGTGTGTAGGTGGGGTGCAGGCTCTGGGAGGGAGTTTGGGGGCAGGAGGGTGTGTGTGGGAAGGGGGAGGGAGTGCCAGCTTTAGGAGGGAGTTTGGGGTTGGGAGGTCCTGAGGGTGGGTGCAGGGGTGGGGGCTGTGGGGTGGGGCTGGGGATGAGGGGTTTGGGAGGGGGCACAGGGCTAGGGCAGAGGGTTGGGGTGAGGGCTTTGGAATGGGGCTGGGGGGTTCATGATGCAGGAGGGGGCCCGGGGCTGGGGCAGAGAGTTAGGGTGCCAGGGGGTGAGGGCTCTGTCTGGGGGCTGGGGATTTGGGGTGTTGGAGAGGCTCAGGATTAGGGCAGAGGGTTGGGGTGCAGGCGGGGGTGAGGGGTGCAGGCCCTGGGATGGGGTAGGGCAGGGGATGAGGAGCTTGGGGTGCAGACAGGCTGCCCCAGGGCTAGGGTCAGAGGGGACTCACCCCCCCCACACCCTCTCCCCGCCGGCGGCAGCAGCGAGCTCCTGGTGAGGGACCCCCTTCTCTCCCCTGCTGCCCCTCACCGTAGCCTCGGTGGGGGTGGGGCTGCGCCTTGCCCAGCGTGGGGCAGGAGTGGTGGCGGCAGGGCGGGGGGAGCTGGGGCAGCGAGTTATATGGGCTCATGGTGCCCGGGCTCCAGCAATATTCACGGCCCGGGGGCCCGGCTCCACCGATGTTTGGGGCCAGGTCTATCCCCCGGCCCCCCACTGCCACTCCCCGCTGCACCTCCCCCGAGTGTCCTCCGGCCCCCAGTTCCTGCCCCCGCGCGCCGCCCCCCCGGGTCCGGAGCCTGAGCCTGCTGCCCTCGCTGACTCTGCTGTGCCGGCTCCTGGCATGAAGTGCTGCCGTGGGGTCCTAGTGCCCGCAGTCCCACCAATGCCTCAAACCCAGCCCCAGCCAGAGCCCTCATCCCCCCACACCCTAATCCTCTGCCCCAGCCCTGAGCCCCCTCCCACACTCCAAACCTCTCCTCTTCAGCCCCTACTTATACAGCCCAAAATGCCATTGGCCTTCTTGGCAACAAGGGCACACTGTTCACTCATATCCAGCTTCTCGTCCACTGTAACCCCTAGGTCCTTGTCTGCAGAACTGCTGCCGAGCCATTTCGTCCCTAGTCTGTAGTGGTGCATGGGATTCTTCCATCCTAAGTGCAGGACTCTGCACTTGTCCTTGGTGAACCTCACAGCCTCAGTCCATCAGAGGAAAGAGAAACTTTCACAAGAGCACTAACAGGCCGTTGTGATGTCCCTGCGTCTCGGCCCACCTGACTTCCCAGAGTCTCCCGTTATTCTGATGTTTAGCCTTAACTTTGCAACTCGGGGCTTGTCTACACTGAGTTGTTTTTTTAACAACTTTTAAAACAAAAACTGATGTAGTTAAATCAGCTCACTCCCCTTGTGCAGACATTGTCAAGGTGTGTGTACTGGTACAGCTCACTTCCTATAGCCATGCAGACACTTTTATACCAGCATAGCTGCATCCCTTTATCCTTTTGGCCCTGTTTTGTTTCCATCCTGCGTTTCGCTTTCCCCATCCTGCTTTCCCTCTTCCTTCATTCTGAGTTTCCTCTCTTCTCTTCTTCCCAGCAGCTGGTTATCAGCTCTGGGCTTCACTTCCAGCTCCTTCCTCATTCCACCAACTTAAATGGTCTAATATTGATGCTGAAGTGTCATCACTGGCTTTAGTGCTGACGGTCCAGCTGGATTAGTAGCAGGCAGGGGAGATTACAACTCTGGGTCTTTTTTTGGCAGGCTGTGTGCAGATCAAGGCTGATGTCATGACACTGGGTCACACTTGCCAGTTTGTCTCTGCAGCCAGGAGTGCTAGAAACTCTTAAAAAGAAAGTTGAGATTCTGCACAATCTCCGTGTGTGATGTGGGACACACAGGCCAGATCCAGCCCAGGGGCTGCATGTCCAACACCCCTGTTCAGTACCTTGTCTCTGGGATCTCATTAGCAAATAGGACTTGATCTGTCACCTCTGTGCACATAACTCAGATCTACTTCTCCACACCACACCTGCCTTCTTCTGTCCAAATTAAAATCTCAGCCAGTCTTTCTCACTTGTCATGGATGTCCAGCCATCGATTTAAGCGTAATACAGGCAAAAAAGAAGAGGAGGACTTGTGGCACCTTAGAGACTAACCAATTTATTTGAGCATAAGCTTTCGTGAGCTACAGCTCACTTCATGTAGCTCATGAAAGCTTATGCTCAAATAAATTGGTTAGTCTCTAATGTGACACAAGTCCTCCTCTTCTTTTTGCGAATACAGACTAACATGGCTGTTACTCTGTAACCAGGCCAAAAAGGAGTTCTACATCCTCCTTTTTGACACCACCCCCATCTCTCAGTCACTGTGGACACCACCACCATCCTCCCGATTACCTGTACCTGGGTGTCATCACTAACTCTGTCCTCTCTAGAGCCTCACATCCAGGCTGGGTCTGAATTGTGCTAATTCTTCCTGAAGAACATCTGTAAGATCTCGCCTTTCCTATCTCTGCACAGCTAACTGTCTTCTCTGTCACCTTGCGTCTTAACTTCTGCAACATCCTCCTCTCTGGCCTGGATCAATCCCATCTTGCCCAGTTTATCCATTTAAAAACACTGTTGCAAAGATCACTCTCCTGGTTTATCATTTCAGCCATGTCTTTGCATCCCTCCACTCCACTGACTCCCCCTTATCCACCACATAAGTACAAGCCACTTCTGTTCACTCTCGTGGCCCTTCAGAGCTTATCCCCGCCTGACCTGTCCTCTCTCTTCTCTATTGAGATGTCGACTTTGGCCTCTGATGGGCTGGTGATGCCAGCCACCGTTGCTCACTTGTTAAACTGTCAGCTAAGCGCCTTCGGGCTTTCTCCCATCCTGCCCATTGCTCATGGAAGGAGCAACTTGTAAACCTCTGTAAAGCCTACTCATTGTCCTTCATATCACTCCTTAAAAATCTCCTCTTCCCTGATGCATACAGAAAGCTAAACGTCTGCAAAGCTAGATTGATGTCTGAGACCAGCGCCTCTCATGCTGACCAATACAGTCTGGTCTGTTTCCTTGCGTTCCTCCTGGCTGGGTCCCACTGTTGTTGCAGTCTAAGACAAGAGACTCTAACTACGTCGACACAGCAGCTGGCAGGCAGCCTCCCGGCCTGGGTAGACAGAGTCATGCTAACAGGGCTCGAGCTAGCACGCTACCAGTAGCCATGTAGCTGTTGTGGCTCGGGCCATAATTTGGGTCCTCCAGCCCACCTGACCCCTGGGTCTGAGCCCAGGTGGCTCGCTGGAGTCTCTTCTGGAGCTGCGAGGCCCACACTGCTATTTTTAGCGTGCTGGCTTGAGCCTCGCTGGTGTAAGTCTGTCTGCCCGGGCTGGGGGGCGCACTGCCAGCTGCAGTGTGGCCGGTCCCTGGCCCCAACGGGCACGTCTTCCCATGTATGTGCACAGCACCCGCACAATGGGGCCCTGGTCCATGATGAGGTCCTGAGGCACTACCACAATATTACTGATTAAATTATCCTGTAAAATGATCCAAGCGCTGAGCTGGCCTCTCTTCCCAAGCGGATCAGCTTGCCAGGGTTACTAGGACGGTTTGGACTTTCTGTGCAGGAGTCCTGCAGATGCATGTGAAGGGATTACTTTTTTTCTTTGTTTGTTTTTTAACAGGGAGGTTGGAAGAGGGTCTGAGAACAACTAACAGAAATGGCAGCGCACAGCAGCGTTTGGGTATTGGCTGGATTTTTTCTCGTTGTCCTGGCAGGTAAGGTGACCGATCTACTCTCTTGCTACCGCTTTACCAAACTGGAGAAAGTCCCACTGTTTCCCCTAATGTCTCTGTAGCTCTTCAAACGCTCTTGTCTTCAGTGTCCCTGACTTGCCACCCCGGTGCCATGGGGGTAACCGGGTGGGCGGCTCTGTGCTAATAGGTCTCATTGCTGCAGGGCAGCTGCTCCCGGAGCTGGCTCCGTGCTCTTGCTCAACTTTCTATGGATACGTAAATGCACCCAGCCCTGCTTCCAGCCCCTCTGTGTACCCGGCCAGCGCTTGGTCTGTGGGTTCAAAACCCAGCCTGTGAGAGTTGTTTGGGGGGGCTGTTCTCACTCCCCATCAACCCCCCCGCCACACACACACACCCCAAACCTGGCTATAGGCCAAAGAATGAAAATGGGCCCATACAGAATGGGGGAGGAGGGACTGTGGAGTCAGTATACGGAGCAAAGCACACGGTGAGGTGTGGCCCTCACACAACGGAGGGGAAATAGAAGCCTCAGTACAAACATCTGGCCACTTCCCTTCCCCAGCATTTTGAAAACCCAACCCTTGGTCTGTCCAGACAGGTGAAATGTCTGCCCGTATCCCCACTGACACCTACACTGCCTCCATCCAGCACGTGCTAAAATGATCTGCCTTGCCGCAGTCTGGCTGTCCCTGCACCAGATCCCTACTAACTAGGGTTGTCAACTCTGACTGAAGCTATTCCAGGAGATTGTTTTCCCCCCGCAACATGACAATGTCATTTTCTTAAAATATCCCATTAAAATCTCCTGGGCTGGTTTCAGTGATCACCGGGAGATCGATGCCGATTCCAGGAGACTCCAGGCCAATCCGGGAGAGTTGACAACCCTAATCCTAACCCCCCCCACCCCACCCCACCCTACCCTCCGCCGTGTCCCCTTCCAACGTAAGCGCCTCTCTGTGCTGATTTAGTAACACCACCTCCCCGCGCGGCAGAGTCAAGGTTGATGGAGTTAGGTCGATGCTGTATCAGTGTAGACACGGCGTCGCTTGTGTCGATTGTTCCTGGCTCTCCGGAACCGTCACACAGTGGCCCACACTGACAATAGAATCGCTACAGCGCACCAGGTGAGAACACGCACAGCCGACACAAGGGGCCACGTGTGCGCACACACCAGCAACTTAACTGCGGTGGCTGTATGTTGATGTACGTTAGGTTGACGTAATCTGCCCTCGTTCTTAGGCCAGCCCTACACGACACTCACATGGGTATAACTGCATTGCTCAGAGCTGTGAAATATCCACACCCCGCAGCAACGTAATTCTGCAACTGAACCCCCGGCGTAGGCAGCGCTGTGTCGAAGGGAGAGCTGCTCCCGTCACAGAGCTACCACCTCTGGCGGAAGTGGATTAACTACGCTGGTGGGAGAAGCTCTCCCGTCGGCCTAGGAGCACAGCGTCACTGCCGCAGCCTTAAAAGTGTAACCTGCCCTTGGTCTTTCCTCTCTAGTACAGAGTCTGCACCCTACAAATCACTTTCTTTTCCCTCCAGCTGGGAAGCACTAGGTGTAAAATACGTGATGAAACATCATGCCAAGCTCATTTAGTTCCTTTCTCTGATGCCACAGCTTGGTGGGCAGTGGAAACGAGGTGGTAACACAGCAGTGCCAGTGATTAAAGTCTCCGTAATTCCACTAACTTCGGGGGGTTGCCCGGGCTGCGTTTAGCCAATGGAGCGACTTCTTCATGCTGTTCTAGGACTTTACAAGTTCTTCCCCTTCTCTCTTTGTACCCAGGAATTGTCCTCTCACATCAGACCAGTCGTCCATTTAGCACAGTAGCATGTGGTCCAGAGAACAGTAAAAGAACCAGCCTTGTGGGCTGATCCCATCACAGGGGTTCACTCCCTGCTAGTGGTGTCTCTTGCTGGCCGTCCTGGAGATTAGCTCCAGCCAGGCATTGCGCCCTCCGCTCGCGGTGCCTCTCCTGTCGTCCTCTAGCCCTGCGGACCCCTCTCCCTCTCCAGGAACTGCAGCCTCCTCTCCATGACTCGGTCCTCTGGGCATGTCGCCATACATGTCCCCCACTCCGCCTTCCAGGGTATCAAAGTCTCTCTTGACAAATAGGCTCTGGCAGTCTTCCTGCTCCTTGCCCTGCTGGTGCCACTTTGTCAGTGGCTGGTCGCGGGACCCGGCCCCGCTTCTACTCCAGATCCTGGCTCACAGGCCTTCTCATCGGGAGCCAAGGTTCGACTTACCCCATACCTTGCTGCTTTCCCCCTGAGCCTTGCCTGCCTCTCTAGCTCTCCCCCTTCTCTGGGCTCACCAAGCCACACTCCCAACTCCCCCCTCTCAGGGAGTAACCATGGACAACCCACTGTAGCCCCAAACACACCTCCCTTCTCCCAGGGAGTGAGTTCAGATTTCTGCCCTGCAGCCCCCTTCTGCTCTCAGCTCCTGGGCTTTCTACAGGCCCTGTCTGTTCCTGACCAGCTGAGCCTCATTTAATCAACCCCTGCTCCCTGGCTCCTCCTCCAGGTGCAGCTTGGGCAGTTAATTGGCCCACCTACCACCTTTGCCCCTTTAGGCCTTGTGTGGGGTGGACACCCTGTCACTCCCCCCATAGTCCTATTACTGCATGTCTTTTCCATATCCCTGAACCAGCCTCCCAGATGCCGGAGTTTTATCCCTTTTTAATCCTGTTTTATGCAACACTGCCTTCCAGACTTATTGGAATAATCGGAAAATCCTTTGTTTGAGTCCTGAAGGAAGCTGCTCCCCTAGGCAAGACACCTGTAGCTTCCGGGAACTTCCCTGACCTGAGAAAGAGGGTACCAGAGTTCAGGTCTCCTGTCTAGCTGCTGTTCTTAGTCCCATGCATGTATTGCCCAATGCCACGAATCCCAGCTGTTGCAGACAGCTGCTGAATGCCCCCACCACACCAACATTTCAAAACAATAATTTAGAAGTGAGTTCATAGCAGCTCACAGCTGACCCCTGACCCTGACCTTATCCCCGCACCCCACTGGTTTTCAGAGTGGAGAACCAAACCAGGTTTAGTCTTTCTAACTTCTCCCGGAGCCATGGAGAGAATCCAGGATTCCTGAACACCAGGATTGTACTGATGATTAGTAAATGGTTGTGTAGCCCATTGGGGTTGTCTGCCAAGGCCTCCGCTGGTGGCTGGCCTGCAGAGGAGCTAGCAATTACTCCAGGGCCTTGTAGCTCAAGTAGTGAGGTGCTAGCACAGGGCTCTGATGGTCAGGGTCTCAAGCCCTGCTGCTGGTCTCTGGGTTGGGAAGGAATGGGATGGCTGCATGTCATTCAGACGGTGCAAAGGCCTCTGTAAAGGAGATGATGTACTGAACTGTGATGAGCTGTACATCCTGGTGGGAATCTGCACGCATCAGGCGTGTGTTACATATTTGGCTTGTATAACTGAATGGGGGGAGGCGGGGTTGTGTGACGCATCCCTGTATGGTCACGCTCCACAGGTGGAGAGTCTGTGACAGCTCACTGTTGGAGGTCTGTCAAAGATGGGAGCTGAGCATTGGTGTGTGTTATCAACGGCATTGTGGACAAGATGAGGATGGACAGGAACGCAGGGGCTGTTCTCCTTAGCTACGTCCCTCTGTGCTTTTAAGGCTCTGGGTGGATGGGTTATGTCCTGAGGCAACTTAGCTGCCCCTGAACCTTTGGTTCTTGAATTCTCCTTAGAAGTAGCATTGTGATCCTAGCCAGCCATGGCCCTAGAGTTTGTATCACTTGACAAGGGTAATAGAAATTGTTTCAGCTGACTTTGAGTAATGCCGTGTTCTCCTTCTCTCTTTCAGCCTGTGACCCTGTCAGAATTGAAGCGGATGTCGGTGAAGATGTGCTCCTGCCCTGCATTGTCAAACATGGAGACGCTATCAGTCTTTCAAACCCGACAGTTAACTGGCATTGGTCAGGGAGTTGTGAAGTCGTGAACAGCTTCCACTATGGCCAGAACCATCCAGAGTATCAGTGTGGACAATATAAGGGGAGAACGGAGTTCTCTTCTCAGGGATTGTCCGATGGCAACGCTTCTCTGCTACTGAAGACTGTAACCCCCGCTGACTTTGGGAACTACACCTGTCATGCCAATTTATATGAGAACACTCCCCAAACTTTACAGATTGTCCTGCTTATGCAGAAAAAGACCCAAGGTAGGTCAGCAACGTTCCCTTATCAACGTTGCTGTGACGGTTGTCCTTTCAGTGAGAACCCCACGAGCCCTTTAGCATAATTTTGAAGCAGGAGCCTGCTGTGATAAGTGACATTAAGAGAAGCATCCCGGGGATCAGTTTTTTCTCTCCATTACTCTGTATCTACCACGATCTGTTATTAGAAGTAGAAATGGAGCTTTAACTGTCAGTGCCATGATGGGAGAAGGAAGTGTAGATCGAGTTGGGTTCTTCCTTCTCTCACTCCATCACCAGTAATAGGGACACTGCAGAGCGAATGATGCCCTCTCTTGATCCCCTGTAACCCCATTAGGCTTCAGTGGAAATGTTCCAGTGTAACTAGGGGCACAGTTTGGGACACAGAATCTCTATTTCTGGTGATGTTTGAGGCGGGAAGAGCCCAGCTTGACTCTCAGATCCCAGGATGGGTTTGCGGAGTCTGTTTCTGCCTCCTGTGGGTTTTCCCTACTGGCAGGCGCCGTAGTCCCTGTGCTTTGAGGAGTGCAGTGTCTGGGATTGTGGTTGGTTCTGTAGGGGGGCCTAAGGTGTTAGCGCATCTCCTAGCACCAGGCCAGACACACTGTGTGGCCCAAAATGTGCTTTTTCAAGCCATCTTTCGGATCATCTACTAAACACGCCAGAGATGCAATGAGGCCTTTGAACTCCTTCTGGTGAGACAGGAAGCTCAGTCAAAGGTTTTCAGGGTTTGATTCATGTAGAACTTAGGGAATTTTTATCTTTCAATTTACGGGGAAATAAAAAGCACCAATCCCAAGTTCTAAGTGTCCTGTTATCTCCCTCTTTGTGACCCTCCATTCCCACCATCAGGCTTCCCTGGTGCATTCAGGAAACTGAATTCTGGAATCTGTAACCCCAGGACTCCGGTTTAATAAGGGACATGGGGGGTGTTTCGGATCCTGTAACTTCAGCGCTCCAACTCTGCCAATAGCGTTGTGCCGGCACACGTGAGCGCTCTCCAGCTCACTGCTGCAGCTACCCATTCTGGCCAAACTTCTTCCCCACCCCATTTGCAATTTTGCTCTGGGTCACCTAATTGCTAGGCCATCAATCCATCTGCTACTGGCCACCTTGAGATGAGCCAGACCCTTGCTGTGTCTCAACCTGCTGCTCTTATTGCTACCTACCTGGATGTCTAGTGTCCCTTCCCCTTAGCATTTCTGCATTTCCTGCCGAGTGCCACCACCATGTTCCCCATCTTTCCTGTGCATTCACTCCTGATTGCCCACCTGTGGTTTTTAAGCCCATAACCCTGATAGCAGAAAGCCTGGCTGTATGGAGCAAGCACTAGTAACAGCTGATTGCAACTGGGAGGGAGGGTTTATATTGGAAATGGCTGGAGGCAGTTCCAGCTTACTTAATCATTTTACTGTTTTGCAGGTGCAACTGTTCAGACAGACGCCTACGTTCCAGGAGGACATGAAAAACGACTCCGCGTTCTAAGTGTTTGTGTGCCATTGAGCGCACTAGTGATTCTTGTAGTAGGGAGCTTTGCAGGGTGCTGTTGGTGTAAAAAGACTACGAAGGCTAAAGAAGGTATGTGCAATAGTGTGTGAGAGACGAGTCGTTTTAAAAATCAGTTTTCATTACAATGCCAAACCAGTAAAGAGGAACAAAGATCCTGTCAACCATGATATCCCCTAGGCAGCAAGACAAAAATATTTGCAAAATAAGGTTTTAACCTATTTCTTCCTGAGACAAACAAATCTTAATATTTGCCCCTCGGACAGCTGGACCGTGCGTTACTAACATAAAGGCACTGAAGCACTATGGCCTAGTGGAAAGAGCACTGGACTGGGACTCTCGAGACCCAGAGTCTATTCCTGGCTCTGCCACTGGCCTGCTGGTTGACCTCGGGTAGGTCACGCCCCCGCTCTGTGCCTCAGTTTCCCCAACTGTAAAATAGGAATGACACTCCCTTGTAAAGCGCTTGGAGCTCTCTAGGTGAAGAGCTAGGTATTATGGAACAGTTGTAAAGGTTTAGTAATGCACTTGAAGACCTAAATGAGGCCTTTACACAACAAAGGTATAGACAGCTGAAGAGCATTTCAATAATGGTGTCTTATAGAGCTAGATAAGCCAATATCCAAGGCAGCTTCCTTATCTTACCCATCAAATTCTCTGCCTCTTAGCCTGCGATTCCAGAAAAGCACAAGCTAAGAGGGCTCGGGGGTGGCTTTGCCGTGAGACCTGAGCAAGGGGCAGCTGGAGCAGCCCATAAGGCAGAGTGTGATTGTTACTCCGAGGGGAAGAATCCAGTGGCAGGTCTGCACCTGGTGCAGGTACTTCCCCGGCATGCTGGCAGAACAGCGCTAGGTGGGGCTATGGAGGGTGGATGCAAAGCCCACTCTGCCCGCTCCACATCCTGTCCCCTCTGCTTGCACGGTGGGCCACGTACCAGCTCCCCGGAGGCTGCTCTCCTCACCACGCTGCTACCTACGATCCAGGCAGCTGGACACGGGATTAAGGAGGTAACTTAAAGTTTAAAGAATCCGGTCACTAACCCTTCCCCAACCCCTCTGGCCAGCCCTGTGCAGAGACATGTGACTGAATTAGGAATCGGGTTATAGCTGGATGGGGGAGAGGAGTAAAAAATGTTTCCTGGAGTTACCCAAAGTTCCTAAGGCTTCGCTGATTATTAAAGCGTTCAGCCCTCGCTAAGGCTGGAAATGTGCTGGCTGCTGCTTCTCTGAGGAGCTGTCACTCCCTAAGCCGCGCTGGCTAGTGCTTGATGGCTCTCAGCAAATGTGCTTGTTCTCCCGTTTCCTTCCGTACCCTCCCCACGTTACTGGATGTCGGGATCTTCCTGGGGGCTGTGAGAACCCAAAAGGCTCCTGTGGGCGATGTGTGTGCAAAGCTGCATGCTCAGCACTTCTTTCAGCTCAGGTTCTACAGTCTAGTGTTTCCTGGTTTCTGTTTGGCGTGTATTTTTGCAGGTGATGAGGAAGCAGCTCAGGCAAGGGAGGAAGTCACATGCCTGAGGAACTCAGAAAATACTTCAAGGAACGTCCCTACATGGCACTGGGTAGCAAGGCTCGATCCTGGGAAGCAGTGACTGAAAACGGTTTTTGGGGGGGGTGGAGAGCAAGCAGCTGCACATGAGCTCCCTGTGCGATGCTGCTGTGGTCAAAAGGGCTAATGTGACCCTTGGGTGCATGAGCAGGGATGCACCTCGAGCAGAACTACAGAGGGTATTTTACCTTTATATTTGGCACTGATGCAAATGCTGTTGGAATCCTGTGTCCAGTTGTGGTGCCCACCATTCCAGAGGGATGTTGATGATAAAGTGGAGAGGGTTCAGAGAAGAGCCACAAGAATGATTAATGATACAAATAATATAATGTTTTGAATTTGTCAACATTTTATTGGACATTTCTATGAAGAGATATTGAAACAAGGATTTGCTTTTAATTAAAAGCAATCTTTCTTGCCTTTTTGGCTGCAAAATCAGTAATAATATCATCGTATGACAAAGACAAAGTGATGTCTTGTTCGATTGCAAGAATAGCAACACCAGTCAAGCGTTCCTGACTCATTGTAGAGTGGAGATAGTATTTTTAATAGTTTTCTCATTCGTTGGAGTGTAAGTATTTTAGATTTGCCTCATTCAGCTTTCTAGAACTTTGGCAACAGGCCTGAACAATGGGCTGCTGGTGCTAGAAAGATGGATGTTTTCTGTGCTAGGCGAGCAAGCTGTAACGGGGAGAAAATAGAGTCCTGAAGCAAACTGTAAGTGGGAGTTGAAACCTCCGTTGCCTACAAATAGTCATTTGTCAGTCAGAGCAGCGCAACTGATTCAGTTTCATGCCTTTGTAGATGAGGGTAGGCTGGTGGACCCCCATTGCCACTTTGGGACAAAATCGGCCACCCCTCAGTTCCGTTTGTAGCCCTTTGCTCAGGGATCGGTGTGTTCCTCAGCATCCATCCAAAAGGAAACATGGAATAACAAAAAGCAACTGCCCTGTTCTCAGCTGATGCTGTGAGGCCTGTGGGAGCTAAAGGCCCTGGACCACCTTCCCCAGTCTAAGGTGGGGGCGGAGGGGGGGGGGTGGTGTTGCACCAGCATGCTCAGCCCTCTCCTGGGCCCTCCATTTATATCCCTCAGCTGCAGCTGGGAATCAGACACAGTCTCTAAATGCTGTCAAGCCGGGTTGGCTGATTCCCAGCACCGGCCTGCTGGGCTGCTCTGTGGGACGGGCTTGGCTGCTTCCTGTCCCCCACGGTCCTTGCAGAGACAGGCTGTCCTGTTACACACCTCCCCAGCCCTCCCAAGAGTGAAGTCGGTGCACTCTTTGCCTCCCTCCTCATGAGAAATATAGTCCACATTCACCAGGGTGGCCCTCGACTGGGGGTGAACCATAAGCGCATAGGGCTGCAGAGCCAGGTCAACCTGGGGTTCATGTCTCTCAGAGCATGCAGCCACTGCAGAGGGGCCTGGTCAGCGATGAGGGTAAAAGACACACTGAGCGAGTAGTGCCTCAGGACCTTGATAGTCCACCTTAGCACCAGGCACTCCCCCATCACTACAGAGTTTTGCTGCCTCAGGAACAAATATTATTAAATATTATTTATTAAATATTTCTTCCCTATGTAGATACCTGGACTGTAATCAGGGCACTCCTTGACCTACTCTTTGTCAAGCTAAACAGATTGAGCTACTTTAGTCTATCACTGTCCGGCGGGTTCTCTCATCCTTTAATCATTCTTGTGGCTCTTCTCTGAACCCTCTCCACTTTATCATCAACATCCCTCTGGAATGGTGGGCACCACAACTGGACACAGGATTCCAACAGCATTTGCATCAGTGCCAAATATAAAGGTAAAATACCCTCTGTAGTTCTGCTCGAGGTGCATCCCTGCTCATGCACCCAAGGGTCACATTAGCCCTTTTGACCACAGCAGCATCGCACAGGGAGCTCATGTGCAGCTGCTTGCTCTCCACCCCCCCCAAAAACCGTTTTCAGTCACTGCTTCCCAGGATCGAGCCTTGCTACCCAGTGCCATGTAGGGACGTTCCTTGAAGTATTTTCTGAGTTCCTCAGGCATGTGACTTCCTCCCTTGCCTGAGCTGCTTCCTCATCACCTGCAAAAATACACGCCAAACAGAAACCAGGAAACACTAGACTGTAGAACCTGAGCTGAAAGAAGTGCTGAGCATGCAGCTTTGCACACACATCGCCCACAGGAGCCTTTTGGGTTCTCACAGCCCCCAGGAAGATCCCGACATCCAGTAACGTGGGGAGGGTACGGAAGGAAACGGGAGAACAAGCACATTTGCTGAGAGCCATCAAGCACTAGCCAGCGCGGCTTAGGGAGTGACAGCTCCTCAGAGAAGCAGCAGCCAGCACATTTCCAGCCTTAGCGAGGGCTGAACGCTTTAATAATCAGCGAAGCCTTAGGAACTTTGGGTAACTCCAGGAAACATTTTTTACTCCTCTCCCCCATCCAGCTATAACCTGATTCCTAATTCAGTCACATGTCTCTGCACAGGGCTGGCCAGAGGGGTTGGGGAAGGGTTAGTGACCGGATTCTTTAAACTTTAAGTTACCTCCTTAATCCCGTGTCCAGCTGCCTGGATCGTAGGTAGCAGCGTGGTGAGGAGAGCAGCCTCCGGGGAGCTGGTACGTGGCCCACCGTGCAAGCAGAGGGGACAGGATGTGGAGCGGGCAGAGTGGGCTTTGCATCCACCCTCCATAGCCCCACCTAGCGCTGTTCTGCCAGCATGCCGGGGAAGTACCTGCACCAGGTGCAGACCTGCCACTGGATTCTTCCCCTCGGAGCAACAATCACACTCTGCCTTATGGGCTGCTCCAGCTGCCCCTTGCTCAGGTCTCACGGCAAAGCCACCCCCGAGCCCTCTTAGCTTGTGCTTTTCTGGAATCGCAGGCTAAGAGGTAGAGAATTTGATGGGTAAGATAAGGAAGCTGCCTTGGATATTGGCTTATCTAGCTCTATAAGACACCATTATTGAAATGCTCTTCAGCTGTCTATACTTTTGTTGTGTAAAGGCCTTATTTAGGTCTTCAAGTGCATTACTAAACCTTTACAACTGTTCCATAATACTTAGCTCTTCACCTAGAGAGCTCCAAGCGCTTTACAAGGGAGTGTCATTCCTATTTTACAGTTGGAGAAACTGAGGCACAGAGCGGGGGCGTGACCTACCCGAGGTCAACCAGCAGGCCAGTGGCAGAGCCAGGAATAGACTCTGGGTCTCGAGAGTCCCAGTCCAGTGCTTTTTCCACTAGGCCATAGTGCTTCAGTGCCTTTATGTTAGTAACGCACGGTCCAGCTGTCCGAGGGGCAAATATTAAGATTTGTTTGTCTCAGGAAGAAATAGGTTAAAACCTTATTTTGCAAATATTTTTGTCTTGCTGCCTAGGGGATATCATGGTTGACAGGATCTTTGTTCCTCTTTACTGGTTTGGCATTTTAATGAAAACTGATTTTTAAAACGACTCGTCTCACACACACACTATTGCACATACCTTCTTTAGCCTTCGTAGTCTTTTTACACCAACAGCACCCTGCAAAGCTCCCTACTACAAGAATCACTAGTGCGCTCAATGGCACACAAACACTTAGAACGCGGAGTCGTTTTTCATGTCCTCCTGGAACGTAGGCGTCTGTCTGAACAGTTGCACCTGCAAAACAGTAAAATGATTAAGTAAGCTGGAACTGCCTCCAGCCACTTCCAATATAAACCCTCCCTCCCAGTTGCAATCAGCTGTTACTAGTGCTTGCTCCATACAGCCAGGCTTTCTGCTATCAGGGTTATGGGCTTAAAAACCACAGGTGCGCAATCAGGTGAACAGCCGCCCCCCGCTCCTCCTCCCTCCCTCCCAAAGCATACAAAGGGAATAGCCTCACATCAAACTCCAAGAGCTTTTCAAGCAGCGTTTGCCTTGCTTTGCCTGTCTGTACATTTGGGTTATCCTGGATGGAAATCGCGTTTCATTGGTTTGTGTGTGTGCAGTGAAATCCATGTTTATTGACATTTACCAAGACAAATCTAAAACTTACATGCCTAATTATCTTTAAAAAGAAAGGTTTAAAAAGCGGAAAGACGTGTACATAAAATAGTTGGACTCATTCTGAAACAACTTTCAACTCCTCTTAAACTCTGATGGACCTAAAGGATCTCAGTAAGTGAACTGAGTAAAGGTAAGTTGGGATTTTAACTTTAAGTTCATCCTGAGAATTTCTCCCCACAAAGATACAGAAAAGCAACAGCCAGGAGGCTGAAGAATTACAGCCCTGCTGCATATGCATTAGCAAGACTGCATATTCATGAGCCAAAGGTGCTACCACGACCATCCCCTGAAGGTGCTGAGCCACTGAAAGAGTGATGGCTAGATCCAAATATCAGCTACTTGAGCCCTGAACGAAAAAGGCATGTCTTCCCGCTTCAGTGAGGCTATGGAAAACATGTGTCTCTCTGAATTGACACTACGGTGCTAATAAGCGATGGTCACATAAACACCATCCTATACCGGAAACCTACTGACCGCTATTCCTACCTACATGCCTCCAGCTTTCACCCAGACCACACCACACGATCCATTGTCCACAGCCAAGCTCTACGATACAACCGCATTTGCTCCAACCCCTCAGACAGAGACAAACACCTACAAGATCTCTATCAAGCATTCTTACAACTACAATACCCACCTGCGGAAGTGAAGAAACAGATTGACAGAGCCAGAAGAGTTCCCAGAAGTCACCTACTACAGGACAGGCCTAACAAAGAAAATAACAGAACGCCACTAGCCATCACCTTCAGCCCCCAACTCAGACCTCTCCAACACATCATCAGGGATCTATAACCTATCCTGAAGGATGACCCATCACTCTCACAGATCTTGGGAGACAGGCCAGTCCTTGCTTACAGACAGCCCCCCAACCTGAAGCAAATACTCACCAGCAACCACACACCACACAACAGAACCACTAACCCAGGAACCTATCCTTGCAACAAAGCCCGTTGCCAACTGTGTCCACATATCTATTCAAGGGACACCATCATAGGGCCTAATCACATCAGCCACACTATCAGAGGCTCATTCACCTGCACATCTACCAATGTGATATATGCCATCATGTGCCAGCAATGCCCCTCTGCCATGTACGTCGGTCAAACTGGACAGTCTCTATGTAAAAGAATAAATGGACACAAATCGGACGTCAAGAATTGTAACATTCAAAAACCAGTCGGAGAACACTTCAATCTCCCTGGTCACTCGATTACAGACCTAAAAGTGGCAATTCTTCAACAAAAAAACTTCAAAAACAGACTCCAATGAGAGACTGCTGAATTGGAATTCATTTGCAAACTGGACACAATTAACTTAGGCTTGAATAGAGACTGGGAGTGTATGTGTCGTTACACAAAGTAAAACTCTTTCCCCATGTTTATTCCCCCCCCACACACACACACACGCACACTGTTCCTCACACGTTCTTGTCAACTGCTGGAAATGGCCCACCTTGATTATCACTACAAAAGGTTTCCTTTCTCTCCTGCTGGTAATAGCTCACCTCACCTGATCACTCTCATTACCGTGTGTATGGTAACACCCATTGTTTGTTTCAAGTTCTCTGTGTATATAAAATCTCCCCACTGTATTTTCCACTGCATGCATTCGATGAAGTGAGCTGTAGCTCACGAAAGCTTATGCTCAAATAAATTTGTTAGTCTCTAAGGTGCCACAAGTCCTCCTTTTCTTTTTGTGAATTGAGATGCTAACTCAACATTCTTTCTGCTCCACCCATTCATCTCTGTTTCTAAGCCTCCCCACAGTCCCTACCTGGGCTCTCTCTAGGACTCTCCCTTAGGCCCACTTCCTACCACCCATCTCAGCTCTGAGAAGCTACTTTGTTACACAAACCCCAAGCCTGCAGAAGCTTATGCATGTGCTTAACTTCACTACCACAACCAGGCTCATTAAAGTGAGGCCTATTCACAGTAGTAAAGTGTTTGCAAGATCAAGGCCATAGGCTGTGTTTATGCTTCACATAGGGCCCATTCTATCCCTGGTGTAACTGGAGATCACATCACAGTGAACTTGGCCCTACTCAAATGTATCAGGGTGAACAAGTCTCAGGCAGCCCCAGTCTGGGTCATGGCTCTCTCCTAGGAACTTTGTTATCTTAGGTAACCAGAGGTACTAAGAAATGCCAGTCTGTAAAACAGAGGTGTTAATAGCTATCAAACTCTGCACAGGGGAGGGGCTCAAGTGGCTGGTGTGAATAAAGGGTGGAAGTTTTTACATGACAGACTCATGTTCTTAAATCACTTTGGCTTTTTTTTCCAAAATCCCACCAAAGTGTTTTCAAATCTTTCAGTGGCAGGCACTAGAGAAGGCCGAAGGGTTGGTATTACCATTTCACCCATGTCTGCTGCCTGTTTCCAGCCACCTAGCAACAGATGGCCGAGGAGTGCTCCCCCTCTCCCTCAATTTCCACCACTGGGCATTGTGTGTGGAACTTTTCCTGGCATTAGTCCCTTCAGTCTCCTTCTGGCATATGGCTTTGGTGCGCGTCTCATGCTAGGGCTGCATGTGCACCAGGGTCTCTCCACGGTTGTGAGGGGCCCGAGAATACACTCAATTTGAGCATATTATTGTACACAAGACTCAGGATGCTGACATAGTTTCTCTCTCGCCCGTGAGGGTACAGAGACTAGCTGTGTAAATGGGCCTATATTTTCAAAAGTGATTAGTGATTTCGGGTGCCCAACGTGAGACACCCTGAAGGCAGATGATTTTCTTAAACGATTGAGCACCCGACCTCTGAAAATCAGGCCCCTTTAAGGCAAGTACCCAAAATCACTCGTCACTTTGGCAAATGTAATCCATCGTCTGCAAGTTTTAAGGTTCTTTTCCTATTCAAATAAACAAATACAATTCCAGTGAATCTCTAACAGGCCACCTGTCTACATCCCAGCTGGGCAGCACAAAACAGAGCCCTCTGAAGTGCCATTATTTATGTAATAAGGCTCAACCAAATCACCCACTGAGCTGTCCCTCCCACTCCCAGGCCGTTCTCTGAACTGGAAATCCAGCAGGCAGGTTCTGCAAAAGGGACCAGCACGGGAGAATGAGATTCTGCCCCCCATTCTAATACGTTGTTTTAAGAAAGTGTCAGCATATGGGGGCAGGGGTCCCGGGGGGCAGTCAGGAAGGAGAGGGGGAGTTGGATGGGGTGGCAGGGGGCCATCAGGGGCAAGGGTTCTGGGGGCAGTCAGGGAGAAGGGGTGGTTGGATGGGGCAAGGGTTCCAGGGGAGTAGTCAGGAATGAGAGGAGGGGTTGGATGTGGTGGCGGGGGGGCAGTTGGGGCAGAGGGTCCGGGGGTGGTCAGGGGACAGGGAGGGGTGGATGGGGCAGGAGTCCCAGGAGGGCCACCAGGGGACAGGGTGGTTGGATGGGGCAGGAATCCTAGGGGGGCTGTCAGAGGGTGAGAAGCGGGGGCCAGGCCAGGCCATGCCTGGCTGATTGGGGAGGGACAGCCTCCCCTAACCAGCCCTCCATACAATTTCAGAAACCTGATATGGCCCTCAGGCCCAAAAGTTTGCCTGCCCCTGATCTAAATGCAAACATCTAATGCAAAATCAGCCTTTTACCAGTGCTGTGTGAATAGTAAGATTTTTTTTTAATGTATCAACATATAATTAAATTATCTTGCTATAACTGGTTACTAGTATAAGAAGCCAT
The DNA here is from genome assembly GCF_965152275.1 of Natator depressus. Classification (NCBI taxonomy): domain Eukaryota; kingdom Metazoa; phylum Chordata; order Testudines; family Cheloniidae; genus Natator; species Natator depressus. Next base: position 343,349,699 of record NC_134234.1, read on the forward strand.
TTGAGTACAAAATATTTATTCTCATTGGGGAATTAATTCATTCTCTGAAAAGGTTTGTCAAATTTTTCCCCAGAAGCGACAATACCTTCTTGAGGGGCTGTGATGAGGTGCACCTGACCCTTCCAGGCTGCCCATTGGAGACCCCCCCGGTCCTTCCACACACTCTGCCCTGGGAAAAGAGTAGCAGAGATGGTCCTCCAGGTCTGCCTAGAGAGGCAGCATAGAAGCAGCCAATCAGCATCCATCAGGCTCAGATAAAAGGATCTGCAGGGTCTGCTCAGTTCAGTTCCTGGCTGATGCCTGAGGGGGCCCGCACCTGCACCGCTGGTTGTGTTCACTTGATCTGGGAAAGAGAGGGCCTGACAATTGTAGCCCTGAGGAAAAGATGCAAAGAATGGGGCTGTGTTGACTGTCTCTGATCACCTTCTTCTCCTCCTAGTGCTTCAAAATGGATTCCTTGAGGACCTGCTCCATGATCTTTTTCCAGGGACTGAAGTAAGGCTGACTGGTCTGTAGTTCCCTGGATTCTCTGTCTTCCCTTTTTTTGAAGATGGGCACTATATTTGCCTTTTTCCAATTGTCCAGGACCTCCCTGGATTGCCACAAATTTTCAAAAGATAATGGCCAATGACTCTGCAATCACATCAGCCAATTCCCTCTGATGCATTGCATCCGGCCCCATGGACTTGTGCACGTCCAGCTTTTCTAAATAGTCCTTAACCTGTTCTTTCACCACTGAAAGCTGCTCACCTCCTCCCCATGCTGTGCTGCCCAGTGCAGCAGTCTGGGAGCTGACCTTGTCTGTGAAGACCAAGGCAAAAAAAGCATTGAGTACTTCAGCTTTTTCCACATCCTCTGTCCCTAGGTTGCCTCCCTCATTCAGTAAGGGGCCCACACTTTCCCTGACCACCACCTTGTTGCTAACATACCTGTAGAAACCCTTCTTGTTACCCTTCTCGTCCCTTGCTAGCTGCTACTCCAGTTGTGTTTTGGCCTTCCTGATTCCACCCCTGCAAGCTCGAGCAATATTTTTATACTCCTCTCTAGTCATCTGTCCAAGTTTCCACTTCTTGTAAGCTTCCTTTTAGTGTTTAAGATCAGCAAGGATTTCATTGTTAAGCCAAGCTGGTCACTAGCCATATTTGCTATTCTTTCTGCACATCAAGATGGTTTGTTCCTGCACCCTCAATAAGGCTTTTTTAAAATACAGCCAGCTGTCCTGGACTCCTTTCCCCCTCATATTAGTCTCCAGGGGCTCTTGCCCAGTTCCCTGAGGGAGTCAAAGTCTGCTTTTCTGAAATCCAGGGTCTGTATTCTGCTGCTCTCCTTTTTTCCTTTTGTCAGGATCCTGAACTCAACCATCTCATGGTCATTGCCTCCCAGGTTCCCATCCACTTCTACTTCCCCTACCAATTCTTCCCTGTTTTGTGAGCAGCAGGTCAAGAGGAGCACAGCCCCTAGTTGGTTCCTCCAGCACTTGCACCAGGAAGTTGTCCCCAAAACTCTCCAAAAACTTCCTCGATTGTCTGTGCACTGCTGTATTGCTCTCCCAGCAGATGTCAGGGTGACCTGAAGTCCTGATGAGAACCAGGGCCTGTGATCTGGAAACTTCTGTTGTCCGAAGAAAGCCTTGTCTACCTCATCCTCCTGGTCTGGTGGTCTATAGCAGACGTCCACCACAACATCACCCTTGTTACTCCCGCCTCTAAACTTAACCCAAAGACTCTCAATGGGCTTTTCTCCAGTTTCACACTGGAGCTCTGAGCATACTGCTCTCTTACATACAGTGCAACTCCTCCACCTTTTCTACCCCGCTTGTCCTTCCTGAACAGTTTATACCCCTCCACGACAGTGCTCCAGTCATGTGAGTTACCCCACCAAGTCTCTGTTATTCCAATCACATCATAGTTCCTTGACTGTGCCAGGACTTCCAATTCTTCCTGCTTGTTGCCCATGCTTCTTGTGTTCGTGTACAGGCACCTAAGATAACTAGCCAATTGCCCTACTTTCTCAGTGTGAATCAGGAGGCCTCCTCCTTGTGTTTCCTTCCAGTATCCCACTTACCTCTAGGCTTAGGTGTCCATCCCCTGGCAAACCTAGTTTAAAGCCCTCCTCACTAGGTTAGCAAGCCTGCCTGCAAAGATGCTCTTCCCTCTCTTCGTTAGGTGGATTCCATCTTTTCCTAGCAATCCTTCTTCCTGGAACAACATCCCATGGTCAAAGAATCCAAAGCTCTCTCTCCGACACCACCTGCATAACCATGTATTTACCTCCACAATTCAATGGTCCCTACCTGGGCCTTTTCCTTCAACAGGGAGGATGGACAAGAACACGACTTGCATCTTAAACTACTTTCAGAGTAACAGCCTTGTTAGTCTGTATTCGCAAAAAGAAAAGGAGTACTTGTGGCACCTTAGAGACTAACCAATTTATTTGAGCATGAGCTTTCGGAGCTGTAGCTCACGAAAGCTCATGCTCAAATAAATTGGTTAGTCTCTAAGGTGCCACAAGTACTCCTTTTCTTTAAACTACTTTATCCATCTTCACACAGTCACGTAGTCTGCAGTGACCCACTGAAGGTCATTCTTGGTTAATTTTTAAATATGTCCTAACCACAAAGCCATTTTTCTGTGGTCTCATTTGAGATTTACAATAGACACGTCATTCCTCACAAAGATGTCTAACCTCGCGTCAAATGTCTTTCATTAATGCTAGCTGTCAAATGTGAGTGGAAGTGATCTGTGTGGTTAAAAATGTAATCCAGTTTTAGTGTACAATAAAAATATTAACTACACAAATGAGCTTATGAAAGCCAGTAAACCATACATATAATACTGTAATTAAAAGAGAGATCTCTGTTTTAGTAACTCAGGAAATGATTTGCAGGGGTGTGATTTCATTATACGGTAATCACTGATTTTCTTTTCATGGCAAATGATAGCTTGGCCAGGGCTAAGGGTTTAGACTGAGAGTGGGGGGCTAATGTATTGAGGATCTAAATTATTAGAATAAATCAAAATAGGAAACATGCACACTCTTAAATACAACGTACATCCCTGCATACAGAACAGAAGTTCAACTCTCAGGACTATTCCCCCTCCTCCCATTAACAGGACAAATGCACACAAATTAAAATCTGACAACCTCACAGAGCATGGGTGGAGGTGATGCTTGATTAAGGTAATACTATCCAACTTTCCAGAAGAAGAAACTGATATTAAGTCTGACAATGGCCTTTTCTGCACTAGGAAATTCACCCACTACTAAACTTGGCTAAGTTCCCCACCGGAACTACCACCATTGTATCTGGGAGTCCTGATGTAGACAAGGTGCTACCAGCCTCTGTCGTCATCACCAGGTTTAAAGATATGTCCACACAGCAGAAGCTGCGCATGTGCTCGTCTCTCCAAGCTAACTTGCATCCAGCTAGCACGGGGAGCAACAGACGCGAAGAGAGCACAGCCTTCAGAATGGGCTAGCAAGCCACGTGTGCACCCAAAGCCCCTCCCAGACTTGCACTGTGCTGTCTTCCCTGCTGTTGTTCCCTGGCTAGCTGGAGTCAAGCTGCCTCAGGTAGGCTGACCTGTGCACAGCTTTTGCTGTGTAGACACACCCTAAGTGACAGGGCTTAAAAAGACACACCAAGTATTTGTCTCTCCTTGTTGATGAAACTAAAGCTGCAGCTAAAAAAGAACAGCTGTGGATCCTTTTATGCTACCATGGGAAAGGACTCGCTCAGCAAGCAGTGCTGGGCTGGTGCCATGTGGAAAATCTAAGGGTTGAATCTGTTTCAAAAATGGTTATTGAAGAACGACAGCATTTGAAGCATGTTCTTAATTACACTGTTGCCCAGGGCAGTGATATATTGCACACACACAAAAGGGGAAATGACTGCCTGGGAAGCACGACTGCGGAAAGGGCTCTGGGGGTCATGGTGGATCACAAGCTAAATATGAGACAACAGTGTAACACAATTGCAAAAATGAAAGCAAACATCATTCTGGGCTGTATTAGCAGGAGTGTTGTAAGCAAGACACGAGAAGTAATTCTTCCACTCTACCCAGCGCTGATATGGCCTCAGCTGGAGTATTGTGTCCTGTTCTGGGTGCCACATTTCAGGAAGGATGTGGACAGGGTGAAAGTAACTTAAAGGATTTACCAGTACTCTGGAGTACTGAGCAGGGGGTGTGGCCTTTACAGGAAGAGGTGTGGCCTCAACTGGAAGACGTGGGGCCTTTAAATACCCAGGCCCTTTAAATCAAGATTTAAAGGCCCCAGGGCTCCGGCTGCGGCTGGGAGCCCTGGGGCCTTTAAATCACCCCCAGAGCTACAAGCTGCAGAGGCAGCTGGGAGCCCTGGGGCTCAGGGGCGATTTAAAGGGCCCCGGCTCTGGCCACCGCTACTGCAGCGGAGCTCCGGGCCCTTTAAATCATCGCTGGAGCCCTGCCGCCGCTACCCTGGGGCTCTGGCAGCAGGGCTTGGGTGGTGCTTTTAGGGGCCTGGGGTCTCTGGCTGCTGCGGGGAGCCCCGGGGGTTTGGGGCGGGGGGGGGTGCTTTAAAAGCCACGGTGCTCCCCACAGTGGCCGGAGCCCCTGGCTCTTTAAATCAGCGCTGGAGCCCTGCCGCCGCTACCCTGGGGCTCCGGCAGAAGGGCTCGGGGGGCACTTTAAAGGGCCCGGGGGCTCTGGCCGCTCTGGGGGGACCCGGGGTTGCTTTAAAGGGCCCGGGGCTCCCCACAGCGGCCGGAGCCCCGGGCTCTTTAAAGCGCAGCTGGAGCCCTGCCGCTGCTACCCCAGGGGCTCCAGCAGTGGGGCTCAGGTGGCTGCATGGAGCCTGGGGCCCTTTAAAGTGCCAGCTGGGGAAGCCGGTCCGGCACAGCGTACTGGCTCTTGCCGGCACAGCGTACTGGCTCTTGCCGGTACACCGGACTGGACCGGACTGGCTTACTTTCACCTCTGGACAGTGATGAGCTGCCAAAATCTTAACAACCGGTTCCCTATAAAAAGTTCTGATTTAAGGGATGTGCCCCAGTATGTATTTTTTGTACAAACAGGGTTACCATACGTCCGTATTTTCCCGGATTTAAAAATTTAAAATTTAAAAATTCCTCCTGGATGGCGATTTAAGAACCAAAAAGCCTGACCTGTCTGGGAAAATATGGGTATGTGTTAATCCTGCCTAAAGTTCTTTTTCAAAAAGATGGGCCTGAACTAGAAATGAGCTCCGGTTCATGTGTAGGTCCCCGCCACTCCCTGGGGGTGTGCTAGGGTGCCAGATGTCCTGATTTTATAGGGACAGTCCCGATTTTGGGGTCTTTTTCTTATATAGGCTCCTATTACCCCCGACCCCCTGTCCTGATTTTTCACACTTGCTGTCTGGTCACCCTGGGATGTGCACATGTGTGCGTCCCAGCTGCTCCCTGCCCCTCTCATTGAAGCAGGTGTGCAGGGTTACTGCCCTGGGAACTGCAGGGCACCAGTGGACATGGGGCCAGCTGCAGACAGGGGCGTGGGGCAGGGCTAGCTGGAGGCAGGGGGTGCGGGGCTGGCTGCAGGCAGGGCAGGGGGTGTGGAGCTGGCTGGAGACGGGGGTGTGGGGCTGGCTGGAGGCAGGGCAGGGGCTGACTGGAGGTAGGGGCTGGCTGCAGGCAGGGCAGGGGGGTGTGGGGCTGGCTGGAGACGGGGTGTGGGGCTGGCTGGCTTCAGGCAGGGCTGCAGGGGGGTGTGGCAGGGGTTGGCTGGAGATGGGGGGGTGGGGCTGGCTAGCTTCAGGCAGGGGGGGTGCGTGCGGCAGGGGTTGGCTGAAGACAGGGCAGGGGGTGCGGCAGGGCCTGGCTACGGGCAGGGCAGGGGGTGCAGCAGGGGCTGGCTGCGGGCAGGGCAGGGGGTGCGGCAGGGGCTGGCTGCAGGCAGGGCAGGGTGTGGGGCTGGCTGGAGACAGGGAAGGGGGTGCGTGCGGCAGGGGTTGGCTGGATACAGGGCAGGGGGTGCAGCAGGGGTTGGCTGTGGGCAGGGGGTGCGGGGGTGGCTGGAGACAGGGGCTTGCTGTGGGCAGGGTGGTGAGTGCGGGGCTGGCTGCAGGCAGGACAGGGGGTGCGGGGGTGGCTGGAGACGGGGGCTGGCTGCAGGCAGGGGGTGTAGGGGGTGGCTGGAGACGGGGGCTGGCTGCAGGCAGGGGGTGCAGGGCTGGCTGCAGGCAGGGGGTGCGGGGCTGGCTGGAGGCAGGGGCTGGCTGGAGGCAGGGAGTGCGGGGGTGTCTGGAGGCAGGGGTTGGCTGCGGGTGGGGGGTGCGGGGATGGACTGGAGACGGGAGCTGGCTGCGGGCACAGCAGGAGGTGCAGGGAGTGGCTGGGCAGGGGGCGCGGGGGTGTCTGGAGGCAGGGGCTGGCTGCGGGCGGTGCAGGGGGTGGCTGCGGGCAGGGTGTGCAGGGGTGGCTGGAGGCAGGGGCTGGCTGGACACAGGGGGGGTCAGGGGCTGGCTGCAGGCAGGGTGGTGGGTGCTCATGGGGAGAGCGGCTTGGAGCAGCCCGAGCAGCAGGACGCAGCCCCGGCCCAGCAGAGCAGCCGGGGACCCACCAGGCAGCAGCGGGAGCCCCAGGGCCAGGGGTCGGGGGACAGCAGCAGCACCAGGGCTCGTGCCTGGGGCCAGGCGGCAGCCCACATGGCTCCCATAGTGCAGCGCCCCTGGCGGCGGGAGGAGGAATTACATCACTTCCCTGCCGGAGCCCATCAAAGCCTCAGCGCCCCCTGCAGGGAAGTGGGTTAACAACCGGTTCTAAACTGCTTCAAAATTTAACAACCCGTTCGCGCGAACCGGCTCCAGCTCACCACTGCCTCTGGATGTGGACAAATTGGAGAAAGTCCAGAGAAGAGCAACAAAAATGATTAAAGGTCTAGAAAACATGACTAAAGGAACTGGGTTTGTTTAGTCTGGAAAAGAGAAATCTGAGAGGGGACATGACAGTTTTCAAGTACATAAAAGGTTGTTACAAAGAGGAGGGAGAAAAATTGTTCTTAATCTCTGAGGCTAGGACAAGAAGCAATGGGCTTAAATTGCAGCCAGGGAGGTTTAGGTTGGACATTAGAAAAACTTCCCAACTGTCAGGGTGGTTAAGCACCGGAATAAATTGCCTCGGGAGCTTGAGGAATCTCCATCATTGGAGATTTTTAAGAGCAGGTTGGACAACACCTGCCAGGGATGGTCTAGAAAATACTTACTCCTGCCATGAGTGCAGGGGACTGGACTAGATGACCTCTCGAGGTCCCTTCCAGTCCTTCACGTCTATCGTTCTATGGTGATTCTGTGCTGAGTGGGCATTTACCAGGAGTACGAGCTCGCATTCAGGAAAGGATTACACATGCCATTTATGTGCACGGCCATGCTCACAGGCTTAGTCATTGCGGACACATGTTCCAGCACCACCCAGTGCCAGGAAGTCTTTGCATGTGCTCAGGACCCGTACGTCTTCTTTAGCCGTAGTAACAAGCACCAGGAACTGTTTGTTATGGCACAGCAGAAGCTAGGTCAGAAGGTACTTGAGCTAGGTAGATAACGTGAAACTCGCTGGTTGTGCCGGCATGACTCCCTCCGCAAACGGCATGCAAGATATGGCATGGTAGTGGAAACATGGGAAGCCATTTCAGTTCAGAAGACTGACGGACCATCAACTAACAAAGGGCTTGATGGCCAGGCTAAAGAGCTATTCCTTCCTGTTGAGGCGCTCGGTTTTGGAAAGAACGTTCATGATTTTGAACAGTGCTTCAGAAGACCTGCAAAATGAAAACCTGAATTTATCAAGTGCCATGGAATTAGTAGCAAGCAGTGCTGCTGCTCTTCAAGAAATGAGACCATCTGAAAGCAAATGGAAGGAGCTATGTGAGGAAGTTGAAATAATTACCAAGGAAATTGCACAGCAATACAAAAAAGGCAAGAAAACCTCACAAAATCTCCACCAAGCTGGCCTTGTTTTTTGGTTCTAGTACACTGGGTCAGTCATCTACACATGATGTTCCCAAGAGCACTCAAGAATCTATAAAATCTGATTTCTACTATCCCGTTCCGGACAGAATTCTTGTAGAACTTGATAGACGATTCACCGCCAGCTCCAGTTGGCTTTCTGCACTAACTGCTTGTGACACAAAGAATGAACATGTTCTTGATGATAGACTGATCTGCAATTATTTTCACTATGGATCAACGAGCACCAATTTTGGCAATCTGGATACAGAAGTCAAAGTTGCCAAGAAGCACTTTGCACCAAAATATTGACTTACTTACTAAGGGGTTCCCAGTTTTCATTTTCTATTGTAGATATTGTGTTGAGCCTTCCAGTTTCTACAGCATCAAAGGAGAGGTACCTCTCTGTGCTCAAGAGAGTAAAGGACTATGTATGATCCACAGTGGGAGCAGGGCACTTAAATAACTTGGCAACTTTAGCCTGTGAATGTGAAACTTCAAAACACCTGGATATCAGGCCATTGGCAGCTTTGCCAAGATGAGACCAGGGCGTTATCTATTGTTTTAGCTTGTCTCTGGGGTGGTTTTTGTTTGTTTGCAATCATTTCTTTACCTTTAAGCATTCCTGGAACAAATTAACTGTCTCATTCTCCTCTTCGCAATTTGGAACACAAGACATTTAAAAAACAACAATTATTGCAGGGGTAAGCAGGTTTTATTTATCTCTACTAAAGAGAGTGTACAAAGTATCAAACGTGTATTTCTGAGATCTGTGTTAGAGCTCCAGAACTGATACCTCAAGACTTGGGACTGGGAATATTTTGCTGTATTATCTCCTGATTGTTCTAAACTTACATATAAACTTAAAATATGGCTTTAAATGTTTTGTGTGTGTGTGTGTGTGTATTTTTTCTTTCTTTAGATAGGAATTAGATACAATGCTCCTGTCAGCTAATTTCAAGGTTATTATCTGCAGAAAAACTAGAGTTTTCTGGTGCCAAAGTAGCCCCCAGAATCACAGTTAAAGTTGCCCCCCACAACCAAAATTTGAAATAGCACCCCTGTTTTTAGCCCCCACTGCTTTTCTTGGAAGGCTGTTCCAGAACTTCACTCCTCTGATGGTTAGAAACCCTGGGCCATCAACAAGTTTAGGCTTGAAATTAGACAGTTTATATCCATTTGTTTTTGTGCCAATATTGGCGCTTAACTTAAATAACTCCTCCCCCTCCCTGGTTTGTATCCCTCTGATGTATTTATAGGGAGCAATCACATCTCTCTTCAGCCTCCTTTTGGTTAGGCTAAACAAGCCAAGCTTGTTCTCTCATAAACTAGGTTTTCCATTCCTTGGATCATCCTAGTAGCCCTTCTCTGCACCTCTTCCAGTTTGAATTCATCCTTCTTAAACATGGGAGACCAGAACTGCACACAGTATTCCAGGTGAGGTCTCACCAGTGCCTTGTATAATGGTACTAACACTTCCCTGTCTCTACTGGAAATGTCTTGCCTGATGCATCCTAGGACTGCATTAGCCTTTTTCACAGCTGCATCACATTAGCAGCTCATAGTCCTCCTGTGATCAACCAATACACCCAGGTCTTTCTCCTCCTCTGTCGCTTCCAACTGGCAAATCCCCGCTGATAGCAAAAATTCTTGTTAGTCCCTAAATGCATGACCTTGCACTTTGCACTATTACATTTAATCCCATTTCTATTACTCCAGTTAACAAGGTCATCCAGATCTTCTTGTATGATATTCCGGTCCTCCTCCGTATTGGTAATGCCTCCCAATTTTGTATCATCCACACATTTTATTAGCACAATCCCACTTTTTGTGCCAAGGTCATTAATAAAAATGTTAAATAAGATTGGTCCCAAGACTGATCCACTAATAACCTCCCTCTAGCCTGACAGTTCACCTTTCAGTACGACACGTTGTAGTCTCCCCTTTAACCAGTTTCTTATCCACCTTTCAACTGCCATATTAATCTCAGTCTTCTCCAATTTAACTAATTTCCCCTGTGGAACTGTGTCAAATGCCTTACTGAAATCCAGGTAGATTAGATCTATTGCATTTCCTTTGTCTAAAAAATCAGTTATCTTCTCAACAAAGGAGATCAGGTTGGTCTGGCATGATCTATCTTTTGTAAAACCATGTTGCATTTTATTCCAGTGACTCTGAAAAAGATATGGAGGTCATGGTGGAAAATCAGTTGAACATGAGCTCCCAGTGTGATGGTGTGACCAAAAGAGCTAATGTGATCCTGGGATGCATAAACAGGGAATCTTGAGTAGGAGTGGAGATTATTTTACCTCTATATTTGGCACTAATGCAACTGCTGGTTGTCCAGTTCTGGTGCCCACAATTCAAGATAGATGTAGATAAATTGGAGAAGTGTCAGAGAAGAGCCACAAGAATGATTAAAGGATGAGAAAACCTGCATTATACTGAAAGACTCAAGGAGCATTTCAATCTATTTAGCTTAACAAAGAGAAGGGCAAGGGATGACTTGGTTACAGTCTATAATTACCTAAATGGGGAACAAATATTTAATAATGAGCTTTTCAATCTAGCAGAGAAAGGTCTAACACAATCCAATGGCTGGAAGTTGAAGCTAGACAAATTCAGACGGGAAGCAAGATGTAAATTTTTAACAGTGAGAGTAATTGAACGTTGGAACAATTTACCAATGATCATGGTGGATTCTCCATGACTGACAATTTTTCAATCAAGACTGGATGTTTTTCTAGAAGATCTGCTCTAGGAATTATTTGGGGGAAGTTCTCTGGCCTGTGTTATAGATGATCTCAATGGTCCCTTCTGGCCTTGGAATCTAGTAGGAGGAAAGGTTTTTCATAGATTCATAATTAGTCCCTTCTTCAGTTATTCTGTCTCAACATCGCTGAGGTTGGATTTAAGGTTTTATGCTACGATGGGACTTGGATAAGGTTGCGTTTAGGTCAGGGTGGCTTCTGAGACCTTCTCCACTCAGTTCCCAAGATCTGAGCTCATTCCTGAGGTTTCTTTATTGGTATACAATCAAACTATCCTTGAGTTGATCAGGTTCAAGCGTAGAGGGTGGGTACAGGGTATACCACACATCCAACGTACATAATCATGAATCAGCTTATATACACACTTATACATAATACTACTGGTTAACACATCACACACTTAATGATTGGTCTACTGGTTTTTGTAGTCAGCCCCCGTCTAGGTCATGAGCTGTTCATGTGTTGCACTACATGCTCTGCCACAGCTGCAAGCTATCACACTTACCATCCTCCTATCTCTTTTCCACGAGCTGCATCTCTTACATATTTACAAGGCTACTGGACAGTCAGGTTTGGGCCATTATTTCATGTCCTTGCTCAGAACAGACCTCCAGCTGAGTGTTCTATCTGCCACGTGCACCTACTGAAATGCAAACGATTGCCCTAAAGAGGCCTGGGATGTGGCACTGCCAGCTGTAAGAGCAACAGGTGTAAACCTAACTCGCTGTACGATGGAGCTGGATACGTTTATGAATGGGATCTCGTGACGGGGTTGCCTGCAGCAGCAGCAGACTGGCTCAGTGACGCAGGCGGGCCCTTCCAGTCCTACACAAGGGATGGAGGAGACTTCTCCTGAAACCGGCAATTTTTCCTTTGAACACTAACAGGACTGTTCCCCACTCTTGGGATGTTGCTGCACACCCCACAAATGCAGGAATACTTTGGCAAGCTCTGACCACTGGGGAGCCCTGGTACTATCCAGGAAAGGCTGTGTAAGGGGATGTGGCTTCCCGTGCACTCTCAGTTCCCTCCGTAATGAGTTGCTATCACCAGCCCCAAGATACAAACTGACATGCACATGATTCTCTCCAGTGCCACAACTCAGACAGTCATCAAGCCCTCGGATCGCTACCCCTTCCTGCTTCTCCACGTGGGCACCAATGATACTGCCAAGAATGATCTTGAGCGGATCACTGCAGACTATGTGGCTCTGGGAAGAAGGATAAAGGAGTTTGAGGCACAAGTGGTGTTCTCATCCATCCTCCCTGTGGAAGGAAAAGGCCGGGGTAGAGACCGTTGAATCGTGGAAGTCAACGAATGGCTACACAGGTGGTGTTGGAGAGAAGGCTTTGGATTCTTTGACCATGGGATGGTGTTCCAAGAAGGAGGAGTGCTAGGCAGAGACGGGCTCCACCTAATGAAGAGAGGAAAGAGCATTTTCGCAAGCAGGCTGGCTAACCTAGTGAGGAGGGCTTTAAACTAGGTTCACTGGGGGAAGGAGACCAAAGCCCTGAGGTAAGTGGGGAAGTGGGATACCAGGAGGAAGCATGAGCAGGAGAGCACAAAAGGGGAGGGCTTCTGGCTCATACTGAGAAAGCAGAACCATCAGTGAGTTATCTTAAGTGCCTATACACAAATGCAAGAAGCCTGGGAAACAAGCAGGGAGAACTGGAAGTCCTGGAACAGTCAAGGAACTATGATGTGATTGGAATAACAGAGAATTGGTGGGATAACTCACATGACTGGAGCACTGTCATGGATGGATATAAACTGTTCAGGAAGGACAGGCAGGGCAGAAAAGGTGGGGGAGTTGCATTGTATGTAAGAGAGCAGTATGACTGCTCAGAGCTCTGGTATGAAACTGCAGGAAAAACCTGACAGTCTCTGGATTAAGTGTAGAAGTGTGAGCAACAAGGGTGATGTCGTGGTGGGAGTCTGCTATAGACCACCGGACCAGGGGGATGAGGTGGACGAGGCTTTCTTCCGGCAACGAATGGAAGTTACTAGATTGCAGGCCCTGGTTCTCATGGGAGACTTCAATCACCCTGACATCCGCTGGGAGAGCAATACAGCGGTGCACAGGCAATCCAAGAAGATTTTGGAAGGTGTAGGGGACAATTTCCTGGTGCAAATACTGGAGGAACCAACTAGGGGCAGAGTTCTTCTTGACCTGCTGCTCACAAACCGGGAAGAATTAGTAGGGAAGCAAAAGTGGATGGGAACCTGGAAGGCAGTGACCATGAGATGGTCGAGTTCAGGATCCTGACACAGGGAAGAAAGGAGAGCAGCAAAATATGGACTCTGGACTTCAGAAAAGCAGACTTTGACTCTCTCAGGGAACTGATGGGCAGGATCCCTTGGGAGAATAACATGAGGGGGAAAGGAGTCCAGGAGAGCTGGCTGTATTTTAAAGAATTCTTATTGAGGTTACAGGAACAAACCATCCCCATGTGTAGAAAGAATAGTAAATATGACAGGCAACCAGCTTGGCTTAACAGTGAAATCCTTGCTGATCTTAAAAACTAAAAGGAAGCTTACAAGAAGTGGAAGATTTGGACAAATGACCAGGGAGGAGCAATAAAAATATTGCTCGAACATGCAGGGGTGTAATCAGGAAGGCCAAGGCACAATTGGAGTTGCAGCTAGCAAGAGATGTTAAGAGTAACAAGAAGGGTTTCTTCAGGTATATTAGCAACAAGAAGAAGGTCAAGGAAAGTGTGGGCCCCTTACTGAATGAGGGAGGCAACCTAGTGACAGAGGATGTGGAAAAAGCTAATGTACTCAATGCTATTTTTGCCTCTGTCTTCACGAACAAGGTCAGCTCCCAGACTACTGCACTGGGCAGCACAGGATGGGGAGGAGGTGACCAGCCCTCTGTGGAGAAAGAAGTGGTTCGGGACTATTTAGAAAAGCTGGACGAGCACAAGTCCATGGGGCCGGATGTACTGCATCTGAGGGTGCTAAAGGAGGTGGCGGATGTGATTGCAGAGCCATTGGCCATTATCTTTGAAAACTCGTGGCGATCGGGGGAGGTCCCGGACGACTGGAAAAGGCTAATGTAGGGCCCATCTTTTAAAAAAGGGAAGAAGGAGGATCCAGGGAACTACAGGCCAGTCAGCCTCACCTCAGTCCCTGGAAAAATCATGGAGCAGGTCCTCAAGGAATCAATTCTGAAGCACTAGGAGGAGAGGAAAGTGATCAGGAACAGTCAGCATGGATTCACCAAGGGCAAGTCATGCCTGACGAATATAATTGCCTTCTATGACGAGATAACTGGCTCTATGGATGAGGGGAACGCAGTGGATGTGTTGTTCCTTGACTTTAGCAAAGCTTTTGACATGGTCTCCCACAGTATTCTTACCAGCAAGTTAAAGAAGTATGGGCTGGATGAATGGACTATAAGGTGGATAGAAAGCTGGCTAGATAGTCAGGCTCAACGGGTAGTGATCAAGGGCTCCATGTCTAGTTGGCAGCCGGTATCAAGCCGAGTGCCCCAAGGGTCGGGTCCTGGGGCCGGTTTTGTTCACTATCTTTATTAATGCTCAAATAAACTGGTTAGTCTCTAAGGTGCCACAAGTACTCCTTTTCTTTTTATTAATGATCTGGAGGATGGTGTGGATTGCACCCTCAGCAAGTTTGCAGATGACACTAAACTGGGAGGAGTGGTAGATACGCTGGAGGGTAGGGATAGGATACAGAGGGCCCTAGACAAATTAGAGGATTGGGCCAAAAGAAATCTGATGAGGTTCAACAAGGACAAGTGCAGAGTCCTGCACTTAGGACGGAAGAACCCCATGCACCGCTACAGATTAGGGATCGAATGGCTCGGCAGCAGTTCTGCAGAAAAGGACCTAGGGGTTACAGTGGACGAGAAGATGGATATGAGTCAACAGTGTGCCCTTGTTGCCAAGAAGGCCAATGGCATTTTGGGATGTATACGTAGGGGCATTGCCAGCAGATGGAGGGACGTGATCGTTCCTCTCTATTCGACATTGGTGAGGCCTCATCTGGAGTACTGTGTCCAGTTTTGGGCCCCCCACTACAAGAAGGATGTGGAAAAATTGGAAAGAGTTCAGCGGAGGGCAACAAAAATGATTAGGGGACTGGAACACATGACTTATGAGGAGAGGCTGAGGGAACTGGGATTGTTTAGTCTGCGGAAGAGAAGAATAAGGGGGGATTTGATAGCTGCTTTCAACTACCTGAAAGGGGGTTCCAAAGAGGATGGATCTAGACTGTTCTCAGTTGTAGCAGATGACAGAACAAGGAGTAATGGTCTCAAGTTGCAGTGGGGGAGGTTTAGGTTGGATATTAGGAAAAACTTTTTCACTAGGAGGGTGGTGAAACACTGGAATGCGTTACCTAGGGAGGTGGTGGAATCTCCTTCCTTAGTTATTTTTAAGGTCAGGCTTGACAAAGCCCTGGCTGGGATGATTTAGTTGGGGATTGGTCCTGCTTTGAGCAGGGGGTTGGACTAGATGACCTCCTGAGGTCCCTTCCAACCCTGATATTCTATGATTCTATGAAGGTAGAATACGCATAACATTGAAGAATTAAAGTTAGCTAAAGTTAGCTTGGGTAAGGAAGTGTGTGTGTGTGTGTGTGTGTGTGTGTGTGTTAGTTAAAGAAAACCAGTGAGTAGCAAGCAGAAGGAAGGCCTTGAAAATAATGAGCTATAAGGCCAGAAGGAACAAAGTACGGAGGATGTCTGGTTCCAAGAATAACTAACGAAATGAGGAGAGGTTTCTAAAAAGGCCTCTGACCGACAGAGGTGACTGCAGATGGTTTTCAACAAGACAAGAAGAATCTCTCTTAAAAGGAGCCAACATGGACCTTCCCACCCCACCCATCAGAATTATTTCCAGTGCTTAATTTGTAATGAAAGAGATGCTGGGGCTGAAGCAATTTTTTTACATTCATAACTGATGCAGCAAGCCCAGATGTGCCGGGGCTCTGACCTGCCAAGCCAAGAGATGCCGGGGCTCTGAACTGCCAAGCCCAGAGGCGCCGGGGCTCTGAACTGCCAAGCCCAGAGGAGCCGGGGCTCTGAACTGCCAGGCCCAAAGGTGCCGGGGCTCTGACCTCCCAGGCCCAGAGGTGCCGGGGCTCTGACCTGCCAAGCCCAGAGGTGCCGGGGCTCTGAACTGCCGGGCCCAGAGGTGCCAGGGCTCTGAACTGCCGGGCCCAGAGGAGCCGGGGCTCTGAGCTGCCGGGCCCAGAGGTGCCGGGGCTCTGAACTGCCAAGCCCAGAGGTGCCGGGGCTCTGAACTGCCGGGCCCAGAGGTGCCGGGGCCCTGAACTGCCGGGCCCAGTGGCACCGGGGCTCTGACCTGCCAAGCCCAGAGGCGCCGGGGCTCTGACCTGCTGGGCCCAGAGGCACTGGGGCTCTGACCTGCCGGGGCTCTGAACTGCCGGGCCCAGAGGTGCCGGGGCTCTGACCTGCCAAGCCCAGAGGCGCCGGGGTTCTGACCTGCCAAGCCCAGAGGCGCCAGGGCTCTGAACTGCCAGGCCCAGAGGTGCCGGGGCTCTGAACTGCCAAGCCCAGAGGTGCCGGGGCTCAGCCCTGGCACAAATTAAGCAGTGTTTTTCTCCTATATGAACCCAGGTGCAACAAAAAAGCAGCTGGTCAGGAGGAAGGAGGGAAAGAGATGAGGAAAGGCCTTGGGGAGAAAGGAGGTTATGAATCTTATCTGGATTAAGACTGGAAATCAGGGTGAACTGTCGCCAATAGGTTTTTAGCTGAAGTCAGTAACTGGCAACATCGTTTGTTTGTTAAAGGGAAACTCTTAAAAGGTTCATTGCTAATACCTGATCACGTTGGGGGCCGATCAATACGGGTCTAAGCACCTCTGGGTTGAGCCCATTTGTAAGTATCTTGATTAAGAGCTTACCAATGTTTTGTTACTGTTTGGCTGTAATAAATTGCTTATTAATAGGGCCCTTCATTTTCAGTTTTTATTTTATTTAATTTTTTCTGGGAATTTACCAGTGTGTTTTACCACAACAACAAGAACAGATGAAAATAGTGCAAAAAATCTATAAAGAATTTTTCTGGGTAAATATTGGGGTTTATTTTGGTGGATGGAAAGACGGGGGGGGGGAAGTATTCAGTAGATTAATGCTTTGAATTCTGTTCATCAGGGTGGTTTGCTGCAGAACTAAAACAGAACGCCCTCTCAGAGCTTAAGAACACAATACATCTCTAATCCCCAAGCAAAACTTTTCATTTGAATAAACAGTTTACTGTTGTCGACTTAGAACTGTTAGCCTATAACTATTTACATTTAATAATTGGGCCCCACCATTTGCAGCACATACACTCAACTTCATCCTTTTCTCCTGTTTTTGTTTTTTTTTAAACTTTTGAATACTTCCTTGTGTTCTGAACCATATTCTGATACAGATTTTTGTTTTCTTCCCATTTTAGTGTGTGTCAAATCTTTAAACTGTTATCTGCTAACAGCTTGAAATGTTTACATGGTGGGCATGAGATTCATCAGTACATTCAGATGCGCAGTCACTTCAGCGCTTGCCTGTGTGCCTGTTTGTTTAGTGTGTGTATTTTCTAGACTAATACATAGCCTTATTTCCACAGGCAGCTTTGCACACACACAGACTAATGTATTCTCGTAATACAGATATCTCATGGAATGGATTGTATTTTCCTAATACAACAAGTTATTTTTTATATATTTAAATATTACAAAAATAGGGTGAAAATCAGAAAAAATGGAATAATGCTTTTGTAAAACCTGGGCAAGTTCCAGTAAAAATCAGTTTAAATGGAAAATGAAGGGGCTTACTTATTAGTTAGGCTTTCCAGGCATGGTTAGAGAAATTCTGTAAGTCCCATTTGGCCTTTGGATTTAATAAAGGAATTTCTGAGTAGATCAGGGTTTCCCTCGATGCCAGTGCAGAGGTGGAGTCTGGAGTGTCACCCAGAAGTATAGGACAAGTTTGAACTACAGACAGTAGAGAGCCAATACTTATAACTTTAAATACAATAATGATACATGCATACAGATAGTATCATCATAACCAGCAAATCATAACCTTCCCATAGACATCCCACTTGACCTCCTTTGTACCAGATTTGGTGCAACTACAGGACCTTGGTTGCAACAATGATCTCTATACGGTCACACTTCATGTCAATAACATCACAGGCGGTCAGGGCGTTTCCGGGATCTCCCGGAATCAAAGATGGGACTGGGAGGCATCTCCATCAGAATACAGAATGGAAAATAGAGATTCCAAGGCAAGAACCGCACTGAACTCTGGGACCAGAAAAGCAGGGAAGCACTGCATCCTGGGGGATCTCTGCTCCAGATATTAATGAACCTATGCCTGCACACACCCAGCTCAGCAGATATCAGACCAATTCTAGTAATGAATCCTTGACTGATATCCAAAATATTGAAGCAGCCTAGTTGCACTGTGAGCTCCCTGGAAGAAACACCACCCATAGCCATGAGTCATCAGCTCCTATTGTCTAGTGTAAAGAAAACCCTTGAGTCATCAGTTTACACATAAACAAATCTTGTGTTCTCCCTTGAACCACTGTATTTTCCCTACAAAAACCCCTACTCATGCTCCAGTAAGTGTTCTGATGCCTGGATCCAAACTCTGAATCAGTTCCACTGGGATTTCATCTTCTCCTGACTGATCGTGCTGGGGGCTCTGCCTGTCTCTAGCACTCAGGACCCTGAGCTACCACCATCCCCTGGGAACCCTGACCAGTTCAAGCCTCCTGGAGTGGGTGAGATTTCTCTCTCTCTCTCTCTTGCTCTCTGTTTTCTTTTCTACCTCAGGCAGGTATAGTTCTTTATATATGATTTTTGTAACCTTTAATAATGTAACTGTTATGTTGGTTTAGGCTCTCCTTGTGTAGTTATCACTATTATTCAATAAATAACTTTTACGGTTAAGCTGGTTGCTTCCCTCTCTCTCTCTGCACTTTACTCTTTTGTGTTTTTAGCTTCCCCCATTTACTCTGCAGCAACGCTTCTTTTACCTAAGCTAAAGATCCCTGCAGCGCCCCAAAATACTGTGGGGTTTGCTCATCAAGTGGGTTACGACCAGAACAATTGTGACGTGAAAGCGGGGAGAGGGACGTGCTGAAGCTGTGGCATATAAGGGTGGCAGCTTGAAAGTGCTGCTTGGCCCAGTCCGCCAACATGTCCGCTGAGTCCAGGGCTCACAGCCGTGCCAGCATGTCCACACTGCAGTGTGAACCTGTGGTAACAACGGCTGCACCCGGGGCTCACAGCTGTGCCAACATGTCCACACTGCAGTGTGAACCTGTGGTAACAACGGCTGCACCTGGGGCTCACAGCCGTGCCAACATGTCCACACTGCAGTGTGAACCTGCGGTAACAACGGCTGCACCTGGGCTCACAGCCGTGCCAACATGTCCGCTGAGCCCAGGGGCATATAAGGGGGGGCAGCTTGAAAGTGCTGATTGACCTGGTCCACTCAGATTTGCTCTGTTAATGTGTGTGTGTGTGTGTGCGCGCACGCCGGATAGCTCCATTGGGAGGGGACTTACAGAAGGGAGAAGTAGTGCAATAGCACGGGGGGAAAATAAAACTATTTCCCCATGCTTATTCCCCCCCCCCCCCCACCGGCTCCCACTGTCGCTCACACCTTCTTGTTGGCTGTTAGAGGTGGGCCATCCTGACTGTCACTACAGGGGGATTTTTTCTCCTGCTGATAATAGCTCACCTTAATTGATCACTCTTGTTATAGTGTGTATGGTAACACCCATTGTTTCACATTCTCTCAGTATATATATCTATATATATCTTCCTACTGTATTTTCCACTGCATACATCCGATGAAGTGGGTTTTAGCCCACGAAAGCTTATGCTCAAATAAATTTGTTAGTCTCTAAGGTGCCACAAGTACTCCTCGTTCTTTTTCCTAATAAATGAGCATACCCCAAAGTAACGGGCAAATTTGGTAACACCCTGCAAGCCAGAATAGAAGCTTCTTGTGCATAAAGTATCGCTCGGGCTTTTCCCCATTATTCTGCCTCTCTGTGTACGCTTGCCCAATAATATTCACATTAGGATGGAACATAGTATAAACACCACGCAATACCTCTCGCTGATCTTCAGCAGTATTCATTATAATATCACATGGTATATTGTGGAAATCCTCAGCAGACATACACTCCCTTAATAATGATATAAAATCATCGTGAGTTAAGCGGGGTGTAATAGACACACGGGTGAGCCATTCTAGTACTGACTCCTTGTTACATTTCCCAAGCTGTCTGCCTAACGCCCACGCTTGTTCTGGTGTCAGAACTTTATCCCCCTCTTTTACCATGGGAGGTTGGTCACTCTGACCATGATACCTGGTGACTGAAGTCACAATCGGGGCCATTGGAGAGGCTTCTTCCATCCATGGTGCAGTAGGTTTTACCGAGCATGCCCGCTCCTTGGCAGCACAAGGGGTATACTGAGGGGGATAAACATCCTCCCCTTCTTCCATTTCTTTAGTAAATTCCCAGCTCCCCTCCTTGTTTCAGGGGATCCTGGTGTCTGGCATTACGTAGACCTCTACAGGAGCTCAGCTCCAGCTGTAGCTCTTCTGTAGTTCTTTTGCATTCCCTATGATCTGCTTTTTGAGCAGCATTTTCTCTGACCTCTTGCATCAGCCTTCTAATGGCTGCTTGGGTTTCCTTAAATTCCAGGCTATGGATTTCTGCAGAGCTGTCTGCTGTAGTGACCTGTCTGTGAGCCTGTGCCACTTGTGATTCCAGCTGCAAGATCTGATTAGGTTTCAGAGTAGCAGCTGTGAATTAGTCTGTATCCACAAAAAGAAAAGGAGTACTTGTGGCACCTTAGAGACTAACCAATTTATTTGAGCATAAGCTTTCGTGAGCTACAGCTCACTTCATCGGATGCATACAGTGGAAAATACAAGAGGAAGATATATATATACACAGAGAACATGAAACGATGGGTGTTACCATACAGACTCTAACAAGAGTGATCAGGAAAGGTGAGCTATTACCAGCAGGAGGGGGGGGAAAGAAACCTTTTGTAGTGATAATCAAGGTGGGCCATTTCCAGCACTTTACAAGAACAGTAGGAGGGAAAATAAACAAGGGGAAATAGTTTTACTTTGTGTAATGACACATCCACTCCCAGTCTTTATTCAAGCCTAAGTTAATTGTATCCAGTTTGCAAATTAATTCCAATTCAGCGGTCTCTCATTGGAGTCTGTTTCTGAAGTTTTTTTGTTGAAGAATTGCCACTTTTAGGTCTGTAATCGAGTGACCAAAGAGATTGAAGTGTTCTCCGACTGGTTTTTGAATGTTACAATTCTTGACGTCTGATTTGTGTCCATTTATTCTTTTACGTAGAGACTGTCCAGTTTGGCCAATGTACATGGCAGAAGGGCATTGCTGGCACATGATGGCATAGATCACATTGGTAGATGCACAGGTGAACGAGCCTCTGACAGTGTGGCTGATGTGATTAGGCCCTATGATGGTGTCCCCTGAATAGATATGTGGACACAGTTGGCAACGGGCTTTGTTGCAAGGATAGGTGCTTGGGTTAGTGGTTCTGTTGTGTGGTGTGTGGTTGCTGGTGAGTATTTGCTTCAGGTTGGGGGGCTGTCTGTAAGCAAGGACTGGCCTGTCTCCCAAGATCTGTGAGAGTGATGGGTCGTCCTTCAGGATAGTTTGTAGATCCTTGATGATGCGTTGGAGAGGTTTGAGTTGGGGGCTGAAGGTGATGGCTAGTGGCGTTCTGTTATTTTCTTTGTTGGGCCTGTCCTGGAAATCCTGGATGCCCCATCATCTCAGGCATTGGCACCCTGACAGTAGGATTGTCTGGCTATATAGACTCCCTCCTCAGGCCCTACGATACCAGCACTCCCAGCTATCTTCGAGACACCACTGACTTCCTGAGGAAACTACAATCCATTGGTGATCTTCCTGAAAACACCATCCTGGCCACTATGGATGTAGAAGCCCTCTACACCAACATTCCACACAAAGATGGACTACAAGCCATCAGGAACAGTATCCCCGATAATGTCATGGCAAACCTGGTGGCTGAACTTTGTGACTTTGTCCTCAACCATAACTATTTCACATTTGGGGACAATGTATACCTTCAAATCAGCGGCACTGCTATGGGTACCCGCATGGCCCCACAGTATGCCAACATTTTTACGGCTGACTTAGAACAACGCTTCCTCAGCTCCCGTCCCCTAACACCCCTACTCTACTTGCACTACATTGATGACATCTTCATCATCTGGACCCATGGCAAAGAAGCCCTTGAGGAATTCCAACACAATTTCAACAATTTCCATCCCACCTTCAACCTCAGCCTGGACCAGTCCACACAAGAGATCCACTTCCTGGACACTACGGTGCTAATAAGCAATGGTCACATAAACACCATCCTATACCGGAAACCTACTGACCACTATACTTACCTACATGCCTCCAGCTTTCATCCAGACCACACCACATGATCCATCGTCTACGGCCAAGCTCTACGATACAGTCGCGTTTGCTCCAGCCCCTCAGACAGAGACAAACACCTACAAGATCTCTATCAAGCATTCTTACAACTACAATACCCACCTGCTGAAGTGAAGAAATAGATTGACAGAGCCAGAAGAGTACCCAGAAGTTACCTACTACAGGACAGGCCCAACAAAGAAAATAAAAGAACGCCACTAGCCATCACCTTAAGCCCCCAACTAAAACCTCTCCAGCACATCATCAAGGATCTACAACCTATCCTGAAGGATGACCCAACACTCTCACAGATCTTGGGAGACAGGCCAGTCCTTGCCTACAGACAGCCCCCCAACCTGAAGCAAATACTCACCAGCAACCACACACCACACAACAGAACCACTAACCCAAGCACCTATCCTTGCAACAAAGCCCGTTGCCAACTGTGTCCACATATCTATTCAGGGGACACCATCATAGGGCCTAATCACATCAGCCACACTATCAGAGGCTCGTTCACCTGCGCATCTACCAATGTGATCTATGCCATCATGTGCCAGCAATGCCCCTCTGCCATGTACATTGGTCAAACTGGACAGTCTCTACGTAAAAGAATAAATGGACACAAATCAGACGTCAAGAATTGTAACATTCAAAAACCAGTCGGAGAACACTTCAATCTCTTTGGTCACTCAATTACAGACCTAAAAGTGGCAATTCTTCAACAAAAAAACTTCAAAAACAGACTCCAATGAGAGACCGCTGAATTGGAATTAATTTGCAAACTGGATACAATTAACTTAGGCTTGAATAAAGACTGGGAGTGGATGTGTCATTACACAAAGTAAAACTATTTCTCCTTGTTTATTTTCACTCCTACTGTCCTTGTAAAGTGCTGGAAATGGCCCACCTTGATTATCACTACAAAAGGTTCCCCCCCACCCCGCTCTCCTGCTGGTAATAGCTCACCTTTCCTGATCACTCTTGTTACAGTCTGTATGGTAACACCCATTGTTTCATGTTCTCTGTGTATATATATATCTTCCTCTTGTATTTTCCACTATATGCATCCGATGAAGTGAGCTGTAGCTCACGAAAGCTTATGCTCAAATAAATTTGTTAGTCTCTAAGGTGCCACAAGTACTCCTTTTCTTTTTGAAGATCTGATTAGTTAATGCAGCAGTCCTTGTTTTTTCAGCGTTGTTATTTAAAACCACTTGGTCTAACTGCTGTTTAATTTCCTCCCTCCCGGTTTGGAGAGAGGTGATCTCAGCTTTCAGTTTAGCTACCGCCCTGTGCAATTCCTGGCTAGCCAACGCTAAGCCGTACAACAAAGCACTACGCCTTTCTGCCTTCTTCGGCTGTTTCTTACATAGGCTGTAGCGTTCCCATAGAGTGATAAAGGTAGCCAGGGCATCAGGGCCAGATAATACCCCTTCCTTCCACCTTTTCTACCCTTGCCACATAAATCAACTGCAAAGTCTTAGGAAGTTTTTTTGACTCCAACTCCCATCCTGTCAGTGAGAAGTCACGGTCCATCTCGAGGAAAAATCCTAAGGGCCTTACCTCCGCCCTCCATAAAACTTGTCCCTCAGAGACAAAAATAAAGGAAGGTTACAGCTCTGATCACCGAGATCAGAGGTTGGTCTCCGCCTTCGCTGGCCCGCCTGAGGGTTCTCCAGAATGCCCTCGGCAACAGCGACCGACACGGATGCCCCTGTGTCGCTGTGCCTTGCAGCAGCCATGCTCTGTAAACCTCTCCTGTTCAGTCAAGTGTTCATGGTTGCTGAACCAGCCCCTTACTAAAAGGCAGCCAAGCCATTTGACTCCTGGGGAGGCTGAGCCGTCCCCTAGTCACTCCGAGTGGAATGACTTCTCGAGTGCCTGGACCCGATCCGGCCATTCTCGAGACAAAAACTATCTCTCGGCAAAAATTAAACCAAGGGAGGAAAGAAACACGTGTTAGTGGGTTTCCCTATCCAAGCCGGCAAGCCGTAGGCTCTGAGCCTTCTTGCTCTTAGCGTCGGGACCAAACCCGCAGCGATCCCGCCCCGAGCCGTTGGGCCATGCTGGTCACTGTACCAACGAAAACCAAACAAAATGGACTTCCGGATGGCAACAACCAATCTCAGAAGTCCTGCTGCGGTCACCACTTGTTAGGTACAAGAAATAAAAAAATTGGAAAGGCAGCAGGGAGCCCCCTAACTATACCTGAGCTCACAATCTTCTACAGCATCTGTCATCGGGTTGGCAGCCACCCGCTATTGTGTAACCTCCCTTCCCTCCCTATGATGGAATAATGCCAATGGAAGCAGACGTCTATAAACCAAACAAGGTGTGTTGAGTTAGGGGAAACCGAGGCACACAAATGGGAATGGGAAGATGCATGAACATGAACTGACTCTTATTTGCTTTACAGGGACAGTAACTCAGTGAATGTGTGGCCTGAAGCCAAGGCCCAAGAGTATCAGGTAAGTATAACCTACCAGATCACCCTTCTGAGGGCTGCCCAGGACCTCGATCCTTTGGCTCGTACAGAGCCTCGGGAGAGGAACGCTGAGGTGATCCCGCGCTGGCTTGTCCTTCTCTCCGGCTCCTCGTGACGCAGAAGTGGCAGCTGGGCACTCACGGGCGGCTAACGAGGACGGATGGTGACCGTGGGAGATGGTAATGGCCGTGGGTGACAATTGGTCCGGAGTCTCGACGCCCTCTGGAAGCAGCACCCGTGCCCCTGCCTCTCGGATGAGCAGCCCCCAACTGAGGTAACTGTTGGCCTTAGATAGATTCTCTGGCGCCAAGCCCCTTTGGGAAGCCCCGTGGAATCCCCCAGTAAATCCTGTCCAAACTGGTCCTTGTTTACCGCTGGCGCCACCACTGACCGTTAAAAAGGGCGGGAAACACTCCAACTGCCCTTCCAGTCACATGACCAAATCCTCCATGTTGGGTCACAAAATGGATTCCATACCAGTACAATGAGTCATAATGATAGAAACAAAACAAACACAAACTTTAGGAATTTGCCCCAACAGGTGAGGGGCGTGGCTTCTACAGTGCGGCGTTAACTCTTCCCTGTTCAGTGCGGGGCGAGGTCACCCCGTCACAGAGGGTCGCTATTTGTTGGACGAGGCGTTGCTGCTGTTCTTATTGCTGCACTGACAACTCCTGACTGAGCTGCTGCTGTTGTTGTGTTGCATCTCCTGCTTGTCACATACAGTTACACTGTCTCATCGCACACAAAGAGGAGACCCTTTGATCTCGAAAACTAGAGAAGATGCTTCAGTCTGGGCTAAGTAGCTGCTCCTCTTAATGATTTAAATATAATAAAGTACAAATAGAATAGAATATTTCAGCTATTATACAGCAGAACCCTGTTTATCACATCTAATTGGGACCGGGGCCAGATCAAATAATCAAAAGTTCGGATAAGCTGGAGAATGGGAAAGTGCAAGGCTGCAGCACCATCCAGCCCTCACAGGAGAAATCGCCTGCTTCTGGACTGCGGTGTGCTGATTGTTCGGTTACTATGGAGAGCCGGATAATGGAGGGTCGGATAAACGGGGTTCTATTGCATTACATCACAATCTGCCGTGACTCAACATGATAGGACACCTCATATTATACACTGCTATTAGTGATACTCTCAAATGGATCGTCACACCTCCCCAACCTCCCCCTGGCTGTGAGCTAGGTATGAGAGGATTGTTGTCCTAATTGACAGAGCAGGGAAACTAAGGCTGAGAAAGGTACAGGGACTTGTCTTATGTCACACAGCCGGTCCGGGGCAGAGTTAGGAATAAGACCCAGGAGTCCCTGACTTTCAAACTAACCGTCAATCTTGAATTTCATACACTAAATGATCAGAATAAAGTGATCTCAAATGAGCTACAGACCAACCACTGTTCATAGTAATGGTTCAGCAAATGTTATAGAGGAACTAGAACATTAGAGAGAACCAGGAATGGCTCAGAGACAATTAATGGAGAGGAGCAGCACAATCCATCAAGCAGATGATTGGTTATGGCTTATTTGCTGGGTCTTAAAAGAGAACAAAGTCCTGAATCTCCTCTCTGTCACTAGACCTCCAGCTCAGCCAATCAGCGTTGAGACTCTGCGGGGCAGAAGGCTGAGGGTTCTCACCACCTGGCCCAAAGGATGGCCCGGATCCCCAGTGGGGATCACGGTCCGAGCACTCTTCCTGTCCCATCGCTTTGTGAGGGCCTCCCATAACGAGGGCGGGAGAGCAGCCCCCTCCTCGCCAGTGGAGGGAGGGAAGCAGGGAAAAGGGAAAACACAAGAGATACAAACCGCAATGTCCTCAGTGACTCTAAGGGACAAAGGCCTAGGTGGGGAAAAAATTCTCCCCCCTTAACCTAGAGTTTCCCGTGCCTAGAATTTGGCCGGCACCAGATGGCTCAGGCTGAACAGGTTCCAAACCGTTTTCTAGCTAAATTAGCAGTGGGAAAGGGGGAAACTCCGAAGAGGCTCCTCCTCGCGCTCACGTACCTGAACCTGAATTCTCCCTCAGTCCTCAAGGGGAGACCTCGGGAAGGAGACTCGTGGCAGCAAAGCCCCGGGGGTCTCTGAGGTCGCCCCTGCCCTGCAGCCTGTCCTGCCTGGCCATTGTCATGGACTCTCTGTGAGGTCGCCGCCTCCCAAACTCCTTTGACCAATCAGCTGAGGTGCTGCAAAAGGCCCTTGTGATGTCACTGCCACACCCACCCCTGCCCTGCAGGGCTAATGTCCTGCCCCTGGTCAGCCCCTTTGGATGTTTGAGCTGCTCGCCCTGTATCACCCCACTCACTCACTGCTCGCTCTGGGGATCAAGCAGGCCACTCATGAAAACATCAGAGGCTGCTCAATGTGCCACACTCAGGTTTTCAGAGATTTCTAGACTTTAAGGCCAGAAGAAACCATTAGCTCATCTAATCTGACCCCCACCGCCCCCACCCCGGATATCACAGGCCTCCTGTATAGCACAGTGGCTAGTTTTGGACCAAAGCACACCCTGGAAAGGCATCTAGTCTTCATTAGAAGACATCAAGAGATGGAGAAATCACCACTTCCCCTGGTAGTTTGGAGGAAACTGATGCAGAGAGGGGAAGGGAATTGACCCCAAGGCCACACAGGTGAGTCTGTGTCATAATACATACGCACACCGACACTCTGCTAAGGTTGTACAAGCAGCCTTCGTTCTGGTGTTTCCTAAAGTTTAAAGGCCTGGTCTGCACACAGTTCTTTGTACTTATATAACTATTTTGGGCAGGGATGCATTTATTTATATCTACCTTAATAGTTGTCCCAGCACAGCTTCTACTGTGCACACAGTTATATCCTCATAAAAGTGCATTATACCGATGTAGCTTATTCCCCTCACTACACTGGTATAAAGCCCCTTTATACGGATATGCCTGTGTCCATACTAGGGAGATTGTAGCGTTTTAATTATACGAGTAGTGATCAGGCAGTACAACATTTTAGTGTAAACAAGCCCCTGCTCACTATCGGTCATGCACCTTTATATTGAATTAGAACAAAACAGTCAGTCTCTCGTTAAGGAGGAACAGAGATTGCCTCTGCACAGGACAAATGACACTCGGATACTTGGCCCTCAGATACTATGGTGATGGGCACCAACTGAGAAACCTAGATAAATAGCTCCATGTAGACAAACGAATGTCAGTGCAGAGGTGTCAAGGGGTTGCTGGTCCCTTTAAGGGGAATCTGGGCCCAGGCTACGTATGGGAAGCTAATTTAAAAGCAAAGAGCCCATGTAGGGCAGATGATTGTCTATCAGGCACCTGGCCCTGATCAAAGGCCATCAGGACTCAGCGGCAAGGAAGGGCTCTTGGGAACAGGCCTGTTCTGTTGCTGCAGGAGGAGACCTACAGCATCTACAGTAACTGGCTCGTTGGTCTAGGGGTATGATTCTCGCTTAGGGTGTGAGAGGTCCCGGGTTCAAATCCTGGACGAGCCCATTTTTGGGGGGAGGGATAGCTCAGTGGTTTGAGCATTGGCCTGCTAAACCCAGGGTTGTGAGTTCAATCCTTGAGGGGGCCATTTAGGGATCTGGGGCAAAAATTGGGGACTGGCCCTGCTTTGAGCAGGGGGTTGGACTAGATGACCTCCTGAGGTCCCTTCCAACCCTGATATTCTATGATTCTATGTTTGACTCTCTAAGGTGTCAGGTAAACTGATGGAGTAGAGGGAGTCCAGCTTTAGCCCCCAGCTCAGCCAATCAGCGTTGAAACTCTGCGGGGCAGAAGGCTGAGGGTTCTCACCACCTGGCCCAAAGGATGACCCAGATCCCCAGTGGGGATCACGGTCCGAGCACTCTTCCTGTCCCATCGCTTTGTGAGGGCCTCCCACAACGAGGGCGGGAGAGCAGCCCCCTCCTCGCCAGTGGAGGGAGGGAAGCAGGGAAAAGGGAAAACACAAGAGATACAAACCGCAATGTCCTCAGTGACTCTATGGGACAAAGGCCTAGGTGGGGAAAAATTCTCCCCCCTTAACCTAGAGTTTCCCGTGCCCAGAATTTGGCCGGCACCAGATGGCTCAGGCTGAACAGGTTCCAAACTGTTTTCTAGCTAAATTAGCAGTGGGAAAGGGGGAAACTCCGAAGAGGCTCCTCCTTGCGCTCACGTACCTGAACCTGAATTCTCCCTCAGTCCTCAAGGGGAGACCTCGGGAAGGAGACTCGTGGCAGCAAAGCCCCGGGGGTCTCTGAGGTCGCCCCTGCCCTGCAGCCTGTCCTGCCTGGCCATTGTCATGGACTCTCTGTGAGGTCCCCGCCTCCCAAACTCCTTTGACCAATCAGCTGAGGTGCTGCAAAAGGCCCTTGTGATGTCACTGCCACACCCACCCCTGCCCTGCAGGGCTAATGTCCTGCCCCTGGTCAGCCCCTTTGGATGTTTGAGCTGCTCGCCCTGTATCACCCCACTCACTCACTGCTCGCTCTGGGGATCAAGCAGGCCACTCATGAAAACATCAGAGGCTGCTCAATGTGCCACACTCAGGTTTTCAGAGATTTCTAGACTTTAAGGCCAGAAGAAACCGTTAGCTCAACTAATCTGACCCCCACCACCACCACCCCGGATATCAGAGGCCTCCTGTATAGCACAGTGGCTAGTTTTGGACAAAAGCACACTCCAGCATGAAAGCTTGGTGGACTTTCTTCTTTCCTGCCTGGGACCTCCTTCCCCAGTTCAGTCTTTGTTCCTTTGATGTTTTTGGGTACTGTGTTGTAGGGGGAGTGAAGCCAAGTGATGGTGTCACTTCCCCTCTTTTATAGTTTCTTCCAGCTTTCTGGAAAGATCTTTGCTCATGATGGAGGGTCCCCCCCACCCCGGTCAAGCATCCTTCATTGCCTACGTGCTCCCTCTGGGAAGCCTCCATTGTAAACAATTCCTGAGATAGTCCTTGGGCATGTGGATTAATGGGGTCATTAGCACTGTCTAGCTTCTTCATTGTTGTACCTGAAAGGCTGGTCGTGGGTGTTTCCAACTTCAGAACATATTTCAGTAACACACACATAGCAAAACTTCATAACTTCCCATACAATGATAGCACATACAATCTAACAGGGTATTAATATTCAACAGATCCAGACTTTTAGAATGATACTTTACAAGGCATACTTTGTACAAAACATATCGTAATTACATGGCGGTGGTGAACATGGGGGTGCCAGGGTGTTGCTTTGAGGCACAGAGAGTCACAGTTATTATCAATGTTGCTGTCTTTAGTGTATGAGTAAAGGGCAGCAGAACTGGGCTTTGCCTGTCCTGATTGAGGACCCAGGAGGTGTGGGCTCTATCTCAGAGCCTCTGCCCCCAGCATGGTTTAACCTGTCCCTCCCCACTGTTCAAAGACACAGCTAAGTAGGCTCCAGTAGGAGTCGTTTGTTTGATTAAGTGCCCACTAGAACCGAAATCACCTGTTGTGGGACAGGGTTTCTGAAATTCCCCCATTAGGAGATGACAATCGCTGAGAGCTGACAGTTACTAAGAGCTGGGCACAAACCTCAAGAGACTGACTTGCAGAGGTCACAGTAGAGAAGCAGGTGACTGCCCCCCGCACGCTGTCCTGCTCACAGGTTTATGATTATGAATCCTGCTTGTGGCATTTTCCCTCATTAACGTCGGGTGACTTCCCTCCTTCCATGAAAAGTGTCTTTCCTACACGCAGGCTCTGCGAGACAGGAGTACTGCCTCTCAGAGGCGCCCAGGGGTGGTGTGTAATTGTCCCAGGTTACTGGTGGCGGCTCGAGCCAGCACCTCCTCTGATACTGCATGCAATATCATCTGTGGATCTGAGCACAGCACGGGACTCGAACTCACCACCTGCCCATGCAGAGGCACCAGGTGCTGACAATGGAGAGATGCCCCCCCCCGCCCCCCCCGGCTTGGTGCTTGCTTAGAGGTGACCAGCAAAGGGCTTGTTAAAAGCTGGGCTTTTACTTTTTGGCTGGTGTGTAATGAAGGGCTGAAAGGTTTTTGTGAGGAGTTTTTCCTCCTGGATTGGTCTCTTAGAAAATGTCAGGAATGTTAGGCCCAGTGTACACTGGCTTTGCGGGGAGGATCTCTGGGATGTTTATAAGGAGATTTAAGATCTTTTCGACATGGGAAGGTTTCTAGTGGCACTTTAGTTTTTCCAGCATAACCTGCTTTGCCCTCCCCACACAAGGGACATTTCCCCACTTTACCTTGCATCTTATCCTCGAATAATTAAACCACTTTGGAAGCAGCGTAACTCTTATGGAATGAGATATGCCACCAGCAGCCTCATGGGCATGCGTCCCCATTTGGAATTCACTATACGGCGTCAAGCAGTCCTCCCACTGCTATCCCACACTGCATTGCTTCATGTCTGGATTGGCCTATCTGGTTACTGGGCACTCACCGCTGCTCTGGGGGGCATATTGATCAAATGTCTGTTTCAATGCTGGCACAAGCCCAAGCGCAACGGTTTGCAACTCTAGCTTGTGGCAAGTTTACAGACCCCAAATCCACAATAGCCACCTGCTTCCAGGTGGTCCTGGATGTTCTGGGCAGAGAAGTGCCTTCCGTTCCATCTTTCCAGCGGTCGCTGGAACGTTAAGATCAGCAGAGAGCATGCAGAAGGCGGGGCACTTCTGGGATTTTCCTAGCGCCGTATCCAAGCTAAGGAACAGCAGCAGAATTACAAAAACAAGTCTCCCGGTAATGCTGACCGTACACGTGCAGCAGGGCCAGGACAAGAGAGTGAAGAGCCGGAAACATTCTGAGCAGTTTCCCAGGGAATGCCTGGACCAAACGGACAAAAAAAAGGGGACAAGCAAGGAAGGATGCCAGAGCTTATGACGAAGCAAACAGGTTCGCTGGAACCAGCCTCCCCCTGTCCTGCAGCCTCTTGAGAGCCCAGAAAACACAGACGCTTTTAACTTTCTCAACTGCAAAAGGACAGACATTGCACCCATGCTGTTCTGTCTCACCAGGTAGGGCTGGTTGGCCAAGCCCATAATGCGTGCTCCACCCAGAGACACTGGTTCAGGAAAGTATCACACAGCAGCAGCTGCCAGGTTTCATCCTCCTCCCCAGCGGTATCCATGTGGCATCGTTGGAAGCATGATGGCAGCAATCTCCCATCTACTCCAAAGCCGCCCATCCACCTGGAGCACCTTGATTATATTAACAACTGTCAGGATCATGCTGCCCAGACGGGCTTCCTCCGTGTGGCCCGACAGCCATTTTTGAACGTTTGTATTGAAACTGAAACAGGCTGAAAATGGGACCGGCTAGTGAAAACCAGACTGATTATGGGATCCCATGGAAGGAATGGGGAGAATTTGATGAAGCCCCAGAATGCCAGAAGGTTGCCCTTAACTCACTGTAATATGTGACCCATTGTGCAATGAGCCTAGTGGCCACAGATTCCACCTTGGATACCTGCCCAGAATGCTGTGCACTAATTTCAGGGCAGTGTGGACACTGAGTTTCACAAGGCAAGTGACGGAATCCGTCTTTGGGTTTGTGATAACTGTATAATTATAGCATAAAGAACACTGTCAAGAAGGCTTCCCTGTGCAGACACGAATTTAGGCTGAAGCTCCCACGGCACCTCCAGAATCCCAGTGAGCAAAACCATCTGAAACCCCTCCCGCTCTGTCCCAGATCTTCCACCACAGAGGCCAATCATCTGTTCTGGAGGCAAACGAGCTTACGCCCAAAGTACAATGAAAACTAGCTGTGAGGAACACTTGAAGGCAACCTAGCAGATGTCTACCACACCGGCTGGGAACGTGAAGACAGCTTGACGGTGGGGTGGGGCTGCTTGACATGCTGTGAGGGTGGTGCCTGGCTATTCTGGGGATTAGCTCTGTGAGGTCAACACCCCTTCCTGCGGTCACACGCCAACTCCCGCTCTCGGTCTGCAGGCCTCTCTTCCTCCAGGAGCTGCTGCTGCCTCTCCGTGACTCAGCCCTCCGGCCAGGTTGCTCAGCGCTCCCCCCTTTGAAGAGTCCTTCAAAGTCTCCTCTGTTCAAGGGGTGTCCAGCAGTCCTCATGTCTAGTGCCCTGACCCTGTCACTCCTGCAGACCCAGGAAGTCTTCCAACTCACTGCCCCGCCAGTGCCACTTCCCCAGGGGCAGGTAGGAGAACCCGGGCCTGCCCTGTACTCCAGCTCAGGGACCTTACAACACCCAGCCAAGGTCTGTTCAGTCCCCAACTTTGCTGCTTGCCCCCTGGGCTGCTTCCTGCTCTGTGTCCCACAGGCTCTCTTCTCCACCCTGCTCTCTTCTGGGTCCACCCTTCCCTCCTGGCCAGGCCCCCAGGGGCCTACTCTTCCCTAAGATTCCCTCCTTCCTTCTCTACTAAACAGAGGGTGACCACAAACTTCCTCCCAGCCGCCTTTGCTGCTGCCAGCCTCCTGTGTTTACATGAGCGTAGCCCACCTCTGCTCAGGTGAGCTCCCCTTTAATCAAGGCTCTTCGCCCAGCCTCTATCTCCCTCGTCTGCTGCTTCATTGGCTGATTGGACCTGCCCGGCCTACTCCAGCCCTCACAGAAGCAGCATGGGGAGTCCTCCCCGTCACACCTGGATGAAGAACTCCAGCCCCAGCCGCTCTCACGGGGGAGACTGTGACACTTCCTGGTGGTCTCCAGGGGTGTGAGGTGCCTCGCTTTGCCCTTGGCACAAGGCAACTTTGTCTGTGCTGCCGGAGGCCAGCTCCCTGAGTCCCCTGGCCACGGGCACCATAAGTCATAGAATCATAGAATCCTAGAATATCAGGGTTGGAAGAGACCTCAGGAGGTCATCTAGTCCAACCCCCTGCTCAAAGCAGGACCAAAACCAACTAAGTCCTTCTCTCCAGGCCTAAGGTTAGCGACGTGCACAATCCAGCTCCTTCTTGTGGGTATGGAGAATTTATTCCATGATCCATGCCAGGGGTTTTTCGAGTTTTGAGTATAGCAGCTGGGTCTCATTATCCAGTGCAGGTTCAGGCATTTATTAGAGACTGAGGCCACGTCTACACTGACAAGCTTCCAACACTGTAAGAGCCCTCACGTAGCCGCATTATGCCGACGGGAGAGAGTTCTCCTGTCGACATAATGAAACCAGCTCAATGAGTGGCTGCAGCTACGTCGGCAGGAGAGCATCTCCCACTGACTTAGCGCTGTTCACATGACCGCTTATGCCAGTGAAACTTATGGCGCTCAGGGCATTGGTTTTTCCACACCCCTGAGCGACAAAAGTTTTGCCGACATAAGTGCTAGTATAAACACGGCCAGAGTTCAGGGCACAAAGGGTACGGAAGCCACATGCTGTGTTCTGAGCGCTGCAGGGTTAAGTCTGGGGCACCGTAATGTGACGCGATATCCCGCGTCAGGACACGACACTCCCGAGCCTCTGCTCCGCTGGGCGCTCCCAGAATTCACTGCTCCCCGCTCCGCTGGACACACCACGTGTAGGTTGGGAGAGAGTGAAAACAAGGACGTTTATCTAACGAAGAACAGAGACTCGCAGAGGAGCGAGTAGATATATTGGAAACAAATGGTTCCAGATCAAAGAAAATCATAATATGCCCTCCAGCGCCGGGACTTGATGAACAAGATACTCCTGTGTCCACTTGTCGTGCCAATCCCTGCTGGCTGCGTCGCTCCCAAAGGGGCAACCGCTCTGCCAGGTGCTGAGCTCTGAGCCCCGAGGAGACACAGCGGGGCTGGAGCCTGGGGGCTCCCATCTCGCATCGCAGAGCCGTGGGGCTCACCCCGGCACGTCAGCAGGGGTGCTGATGCCAGAGAGACAGGGTAAAGGTGGGGCACCCATGGCAGCGGCAGGGGCACAGCCGGGGGCATCTTATCATTCCAGGGGAGCCTTTGCCAGGTCAGCGAAGCTGATGCAGGTGTTGAGGTGTAGCCTCAATCATCCCTCCCACGCTGGCCCACCTCCTCCCCAAAAGGGTACGCCCCCGGGGCCTGTGGAGAGCCCTCCATGGGCACAGGCACCCTCGCAACTCCACGTCCTCATCCTGCCCATCCCCCGCTCTCCCCCACTCTCCCAGGAAGCCCCCACCAGCAGCCCCTTCCCCAACTCACATGCACCTGAAGCTCCGCCCCTGCTCACCTCCGCCCCTGCCCACACATCCATGGGGTGAAGGTTTGGACTCCCATCTGGGTGCTTGTTGCTCTGGCCGTCATTTGCCCCAGTAGCATTGGAGTTTCCAGAGCAGCTGGGGAGCCAATCCCATTGACCAGCCAGGGAAACTGAGGCAGAGAGCCCCTATAACCGTGATGGAGAGGTACACACCCATTGTACTCTGACTGACCGCGCCCTGCAGCCCCTGCTGAATGCCCTTGGCAGTGCCTGGGACCTGCCTTATCCAGCCATTGGCGCCCGGCAAGGCGTTTGTTGGCATGCGGCTCTGGTGCTTTGCTTGCTGAGAAATGAGCTGAGGGGATGTCAGACCAGGCGGATGGGCAAAACACTCTGAACAGACTGGACCTGTCCATGGGCCCTCATCTGGCAGGTGTTTGGATTCCTCTAGGGCTGCCCTGTACACACAAGCCCTAGGTCTCCTGTTGCGGTTACTACCTTGTGGGTAATTAAGGTGACACTCCACACCCCATCACCTTAATTACCCACAAGGTAGTAACCGCAACTCACTGCTTAAAGGTGAAGATGCTTTGTCCAGCCAGGAACTTTCTTCAAAGTCTTCTTGGGCTAATGCTATAATAATACCCCTTGCCTGGGTGCCTTTCACAGCAGCACCTTAGAAAGGTGGGTTAACGTTTTTATCCCTGCTTTGTAACAGCTGGGGAAACCGAGGCACGGCAGGGCGCCAGGATGTGCCCAAGGTCACTCACCAAGTCCCCGGCAGAGGCAGGAGCAGAACTCTGGGCTCCTGCCAGTGCTGCATGATGTTAATTGTGCCACATGAGAAAAAAAAGCCAATTGTGTTTTTTCAAAACAGGTTTAATTTCAAAATATTAATAAACCAGAGGCAGACACTGCGTTTTATACACACCAGAGACGCAGGCCTGCTGAGGCTTCAGCTAGGGGAGGGGGGGCTCCGAGCAGGGCTGGGGCCGCCATGGCCCACCAGTGGGGTAGCTTAGATCTTAAATCTTTAGGGGTTGGGGCAGTGTCTTCAAACACCCCCAGCCCGGCTCCCCTTCACCATCCGCTGACCTGCTTCCGAGCCACCACTCTTGATTTGGTTCGGTTCGTTCTCCCCCCCACCAGTGTGACCCGGGCCCCTTGGAGCCTTGGGAAGGCAGGGGAAAGCCGGCCCTTTGTAGCCAGTCTAAACCAACCGGGGCCACTCTAAGAGGAGATGTGGCTATAGCCGAGTAAGCGAAGATGGGAGAGAACCAGCCGTCGACAGGGTGTAATGCAGGGTGTATTTACAGTGATACAGGGTAACAGCGGGCGTTCACGGCAGTTCTGGCCCCGGGCACTTCACCAGCATGCACCCTTTTAGCGGGCGCCGAGCTCGCAGTCTTTGTCTCTTTTGATTTCAGCCATTTGCTGCCAAAGGAATCGAAGTTCTGAAACTACGTGACCAAAGCGGGAGCTTCCTCTGGGGGTGAGAACTGCTGGATTTGCCCCCGAGCCTTCTCAGTTGAACAGCGTGAGTGTTGCTGACTCTGGTGGCAGAAGTGGGATGGGTTTGGGGGATTCTGGGTATATGGGATCAGTGCCATGGTGCTAGGTGCTCTACACACACGGCCCAGAGACAGGCCCAGCTCGTTGGCGGAAGGAGCCCGGAGTTTCGCTGTCACAAACAGCACCTCAGCTCCCAGGCAGATCCTGGGCGTGCGGGGCCGGCACCGTCCTTTCTGCTTGCGGAGCGGGCGGGCGGGCGGGTGGTTCGGACACAGAAGGGGCAAATCTAGGGTTGCCAGTTTTGGTTGGCTGTATTCGTGGAGGTTTCATCACACAACAGACTAATCTTTAATTCCCGGAGACTCCAGGACCATCTTGGAGAGCTGGCAGCCCTCAGCAAATCGCGAGCCTCACACAATCCACCCACGCA
Organism: Natator depressus; assembly: GCF_965152275.1. Classification (NCBI taxonomy): domain Eukaryota; kingdom Metazoa; phylum Chordata; order Testudines; family Cheloniidae; genus Natator; species Natator depressus. The sequence continues at coordinate 343,386,429 of NC_134234.1, forward strand.
GCCCTGCGTTAAAAAACGTCTCTTTACAAACCAGAAAGGCCAAAGGCTCCTTTGTAGCCACGCTGGGTGCGCCGTGGCCAGGGACTTTGGGGAAAGACACAGGAAGCTCCAACCTGTTCTGCACCGGGCCTCAGTACCGTGTGGGACGCTGGGCTTTACTCTAGAGCTGTGGAACGGGGAGGGCGGTGCCCCACCCTTCTCCAGGCATTACAGGAGGGCTGGCTCCGGTCGCCAGCCGCAGTCTCTGTGTTGGGCTCGGCTCCATGTGGCCAAGGCGCTCACCCTCTCGGATGGGTTAACACTCTATGGAATCCTCCAGGAGCTGCATCAACGTGACCGGCATCCGGACGTCGCTGATGGGCAAGGGCGCCAGGGGGTCTTGGGACGTGGGCGCTCCAGGATCGGGGTCATCCTCCTCCAGCGTCTCCTCGCTCACCTCCTCCAGCACCGGCAGCTTGGGCGGGGGCTCGTGCTGCCCGCGGGGGGCTGGAGGCTGGAGGCTGGCATCCGTGTTGCTGCCGTCGGTGTAGCTGGCACTGTGGGGAGCGGTGCGCTGGCTAGTTGCCGGGGCCCCCTTGGCCGGAGAGCCCCCTTCGCTGGCGGTGCAGTTAGGCAGAGGTTGGCTGGCGGGGAGCGGCTCCTGTTCACTCCAGCCTGCGTCCCCCTGGCCTGCAGCAGCTTGCGGCTTGTCTTGCAAAGGCTTGCTCGGCCCCACCTCTGTCTCCTGGCTTCCCACCCCAGCCTCTGTCTGCTTTTCCTGGCTGCCCGGCTGAGGGTCGTGTGGCAGGGGCTCTTCCTCCTTCTCCCCTGCTGGCTGGGTCTCCACGGTGCCCTCCTCGGCGCCGGGCTCTGCGCTGGTGCTGCACTTCCTGGGTGGCGCCTGGTCTTCCTGGCAGGCGTCTTTACACCCTGACGGGTCGAGCGTCTGCCCATTGGGGAGCGTCGCCGCAGCACTGTTTCCCTTCTCCGCGGGCGCTAACCCTGCCCCGCTCCGCACTCCCGGCAAGCCGTCGGCCTTCCCCACGGAGTTGGCCAGAGGGCTCGCTTTGCCGGTCTGTGCCGGCTCACTCCTCCCCGTCGGCGTGGCCTGGGCCACCCAGCCCCCGGAGCTCTCCGCCGTTGTGTCTCCCAGGTCGCTGTAGCCTTCGTTCTGAAAGTAGATGTTGCCAGGGTGGGGGGGCGACTTCCCGGCGTTGACCTGGGGGACGGAGGGAAAGGGTCAGGCTCTGACAGTGCGGGTGCGCCAAAGGAAAACCCTCCCCCACGCTGACGCTAGCTGGGAAGGCAGCGGGGGGGAACGGGGGGCGATCATCCCCCAAGCTGCCTTCGCCGTGGGGCGGTGGGGGGGACGCTGGCGCAGCTGGGAACAGAGTCAGACCCCAACATTCAATTCTGCAAAATTCAACGATTGACTTAAAAATGATAATAAATTAAGCAACAATAAAAATCTCGAGTCTGGCCTGTCGGGCCCTGGACACAGGCGAGCCGCTTATGCCAGCCCTGCCGAAAGCTGCCTCACCCAGGCTGGGGACCGAAGTGGGCCTAGCGTCTGCACAGGGCAGCTCCCCACATCCAGGCTGTCCCGCCGCACCCCACACGGGAGGGGGCCAATAGCAGATACAGTTCAAGAGGGCTCCTTCCCAGCCCTGGCATGGAGACACGATGCCATCCGGGCGCAGAGACAGCTGAAATTCACCAGCCCAGTCCGTCACGGCTAGCGAGACGTTTCTAGAGCCCAGCTGAAGGGCGCGTCTGGTTTGCCCAGCATGGCACGCCCTGCCCCGCAGGAGACGCCCCCGAACTCACACTAGGCTCGGGGGGAGCGCGACCTCGAAACCCCGGGATGGGATTTCTGCACCACACTCAGTTCCGGCCCCACTCTGCTCCGATGGGCGTCGCCGGCAGAACTCCCATCGGCTGCGGTGGGAGCAGAGCCGGGCCCCCAAGCCGAGGGGCAGGAATCATCGCGTCATTGAGCCGCCTCAGCCTGCCATCAGCCCCTTGGCTCTGATCTGCGGGCCCAGCAGGACGGAGCTGCCAGCCGGGCCCCGGGGGAACCTGCTCTGATTAACACGGTGCGACCCCGATTTACTTTGGGGGAGCAGGGTCAGAATGGGGCCCGGCACCTCACCGTTCACACACCATCTATACACGCCCGGCACCTGGTGGGGCCCAGCCTCCAGGCTGGAAATACTTCACCCCCCTGACCTTTCGCCGTGCCCGGGGCTTTCTAGCAGGCAGCTCCTTTGGGCTGGACCAGGATCTGTTCTGTCCCCGGGCAGCCCATGCCAGGGCAGAGGTGCTGGCAAGCACGCTGCTGGGGCCGGGTCCCCTCTGGCAGGGCGGGGGCAGGGCAGCTTCCCCCTCCCCAGGGGTAGAGACCCCAGCCCCCGTGCACCCCACAACTGTGCCTGCCTGGGTAGGGGGCTGCATAAGGTGTGAGCCGCACGGCCGCCTGCAGGGGTCAGCGTAGAGCCCGGGGCTTACCCAGTGTTTGCATACAACGTCCATCCATTGCCCCCCCCCCAGTCTACCCCCCCATCCATCAATCCAACTCTCCCTCCCTCCAGCCCCTCAAAATCCCCATCCCCCTGCCCCCTGCCCACCCCCCTCCTCTCCACAACACTTTCCCTTCCCCCACTGTGCACTAATGCGTCCCCTCCCCGGGGTACCCCCATCTGCCCTCAGGGCATCTTCCACACACCCCCAACCTCAGCAGCCCCCTCTCCCAGCAGGTGGGCCTGGGCAGGCCTCTGCTGCAACCCCCGCCCTGACCCCACCCTGGAGCCCCTCCACTATGTGATGGTTTGCGGGGGGGGGGCAGAGTGGGGCTGCAGGAGGTTGGGGTGGGGGTGACTCCAGGGCAGAGGTGGGGATGCTGGAGGGGGTAGCATGGGGGATGGGCATTCACACGGGAGCGAACAGCACATGTCCTCCTGCCCAGTAGCGGCCAGTCCCTCCAAGGGGCTCCGTAGCCACCAGGGCCCCCCCAGGAGTCACCGCCAAACACAGCAGCCCCCCGAGGGCAGCACCAGCCGGCAGCCACAGCCAGGCCCAGGGGCATTATGGGCACCCAGCCCCCAGGGAAACCTGGGGGCCTGTTACTCAAAGGTGCTGAGCACCTTGGCTGCATTTGGAGCCGGGGGTGCCGGATGCTCGGCTCCTGTGCCATCTGTCCTCATTCTCGGTGACCAGGCCCATGGCCTGGCTGTCTGAGGGACGATCTCCCCAGAGCTCGTTGTAGGCACCGAGTATTTAATTGGCTGCTCTAAGGGGACGTCTATACTGCACTGGGTCTGCGAGTCCAGGGCAACTGACTCCCCTAACCCAGGCCGTGGCCCCACCCTTGCTCCCCCTGTCCCCCTAAACTGGGGGCTCAGCTCAGGTTGCTGGCCTGGAGCTCAGGGCCCAGGCCAGTGGGCAGCCCGGGGTGGCACGGGCTGGCCAGTGGCTCGGGGTATTTGTGGTTGGCTGGCATCTCAGGCTGGCCTGGCGTTCAGGCCGGCAGCTCGGGCCAGCCAGCTGGCCCCAGGGCCAGGATGGTTTGGCCGGGGCTGCTCCGACAGCAGGTCAAGTGGGGCATAGGGGTGAGGTGGGGGCGGGGCTTTAGGAGGAAGGGGCGGGGCCAGGGAGCGAGGAGGGGTTCCCCCGCCGCCCATGCTCCCCGCTGTGCACTCACCGGCTGGAACCACTTTAAGCTCTGTCGGGCGGCAGGGCGAGCCGAGGGCGAGAGAAAGAGAGAAGCACAAGGCGTGAGAACGCAGTGAAACAGCAACACACACCGGCCGTCACACGCCAAGGCCTCTGCCTGGCGTGCTGGGTCCACGGGCGGGGGCCAGGGGAAGGGAACTGTCTCATTTTCTCTTGTGTGGAAGGCTGGTCAGCACAGCCGGGGGCAATTAGCCCCATTTCATAGGTGAAGAAGCTGAGGCCCGAAGCCATGCTGTGATTTGGCCAAGGGCCGTACAGCGAGTCAGTAGCAGGGTTCGAAGCAGTGTATCCCCTTCCATGCTGGGAGCTGGGATAGAACCCAGGAGTCCTGGCTTCCAACCCCCTGCTCTAACCATTCGACCCCACTCCCAGCGGTGGGGCTAGAACCCAGGAGTGCTGGCTCCCAGCCCCATCTGCTCTAACAAGCTGACCCAGTTCGGGTCATCGGACTGGCCTGCAGTGGGGCAGGAGCAGGCCTGCATGGTTTGGGGAGGAAGTGGCATTCCTCGGCGTCCCTGCTAGGCGGGGAGCAGATGAGAGGCAGGGGTGAGGGGTCCCCAGAGCTGGGCGAGGGGCCAGGCTGTGCCAAGGATGATTATGGGCGAGGCTGGACAGGGACCGAGTGGAATGAAACAGGAGAACAGGACAGAGGGACAGCGAAAAGCAGAGGTGCCGACTCTGTGGGTGCTCTAGGTCTGGAGCACCCATGGAAAAAAATAGTGGGTGCCCAGCACCCCCAGACACAGCTAATCTGGCAGCACCCCCCATCAGCTAATCCGGGGCACCGCCGTACAGCTGACTGGGGACGCCAGCAGCGAGGGGCAGGTGGGCGGGGTCCCAGAGCGGGGGCAGAGTGGGGGCAGGAAAAGGCAGAGCGAGGGCAGGGCCTTGGGGGCGGGGAGCAGGTGGGGCCTTGGGGGGGAGCGGGGGGGAGCGGGGGCAGGGCCTCGGGGGGGGGAGAGGGGGTGGAATGGGGGCAGGGCCTCGGGGGGGGGAGAGGGGGTGGAGTGGGGGGCAGGGCCTTGGGGGAGGGAGCGGGGCGGGAGCACACCCAGGGAAAAGTGAATTTGGCGCCTATGGAGAAAAGCCTAGCGAAAGGGCAGGCTGCTGCGGAGCACTGGGCTGAGCCCGACCCCTCGCCCCCCTCACCCCTCAGCTGTGGAGCGGCTGGCAGCCCCCCACCCCTCGTCTCACAGCCATTCCTTTCCAAGGCCCCTCGCACGTTTACACCAGGGCCGTGGCTCTCCTCTTCCTCCCACGGCTCCAACAGGCGCTTGGGGCGTCCCCTGGGCTTGCGGCCGGGAGCTTAAGCCATTGCCTGGGGGCTTGTCCACACAAACACTCAGCTGGTGGCGAGCCGGGGCGTGAGCCTAGCCTGCCGCGGGCTGAGTGCGCCCCTGGCGCCGTGCACTAACCGTTCCCTAGCGCACCCGGGTCGTTTCACAGTGGGGAGGCAGTGGAATGGGCAGTGCGTGGCACCCGGGTCAGATGCCAGCGCCCGACAGGCTAATGGGGGGTAGATTCATGCCTCTGCTTGCCGTGCACTAAGGATGTGTCTACACTGCACGCTCAGCCTGGGCTCTGACTCGGGTTTGAGCCCAAGCCCCGCTTCCGTCCACACACAAATCAGCCTGACTCAGATCAGCAAGCGCTCAGGCCCGGGGGCGTAGGGGTGAGACAGAACCTGATTCCCGTCCAAGTCCCGTCATGCTGCAGTGTGGACGCGGCTCAAGCCACAGCCACCAGGCAGGGCTGTGTAGCACAGCATGGATGTGCGTGCACGGCTGTGAGCCCCGGGTGCAGTCATTGTTACCGCAGGTTCACACTGCAGTGTGGACATGTTGGCACGGCTGTGAGCCCAGGTGCAGTCGCTGTAAGCCCAGGCAGGGCCCTCCTTAGGATTTATGGGGCCCTATGCAGTATTATTAAGCTGCTGCCCCTATGCCCGACTTGCTCTTAGCAACACAACCATAAGCTGACAGTATTGGAAAACTTGCCACGTGCACTTTATTAAAAACAGTTTCATTGTGCGGCCTTCACCCCTAACCCCTGCACTTCCCTCCCACCTGCACCCCCAAACCCAGCCCTGCACTGCCATCTTCCCCCACCACACTGCCCCCCTGCCCAGTACCCACCACCCCCTTATGCCCAGCAACCCCCATGCCCAGTGGCCCCTCACCCAGAGATCTCCACTACAGATCCCTATGCCCAGCTATCTCCCACCCACAGACACTCCCCCACTGCCCAGCGCCCCTCTCACAGCCACCCCCCAACTGCCCAGCGCCCCATATTCCCGAGAGAAGTCAGCACCAAAAAATTAAATTCTGTGCACAATATTTTACAATTCTGCAAAATTCTGCAAATGTCAATAAATCAGTGTGAAGGCTCCAGCATGGCAGTGACAAGCATAGGCCAGTGGCTGCCTGGAGGTGGGAGATCGCCTGCAGCCTTCCCCCTCCCCTGCTAAGCAGTGAGATGTCTCTGTGTGCATGTCCAAAGGCCACAGGGAAGCGTTGTACATGACCGCTGGGATGTCAGCCACGACCCCAGATCCATTTGAATGACAAAAAAGAAATAGCTGATACCAATGGCTGAGTCCAGCCCCCATCCAGGCCCTTTCCTGCCACTGCTCTGAGCCTTCAACTCCCAAATGGCCTTTCGCTCAACTCCGCACTGCTTAGAGCTCTGCCTTGTTCAAAGCCGCCAGCTTGAGAGGCAGCCCTGGAGGTACTTGGGTCCACAAGAAAAAAAACATGGCCCTTTCCCCCAAATACAAGTTTTCAGCTCCTCCAGCCTCGTCAAGTGCGAGTCCATCTTCCTCCCCAGCGAAGAGCTCGCTCCGTCCCCCGCACTCTGCAGCCCTGCTTGCTGCTTCTCTGCTCCAGGTACATCCCCCTCCTTCCACGGGTTTAGTGCAGGGGGGGTTCTCAAACTGGGGGTCGGGACCCCTCAGGGGGTCGCGAGGTTATTACATGGGGGGTCGCGAGCTGTCAGCCTCCATCCCAAACCCCGCTTTGCCTCCAGCGTTTATAATGGTGTGAAATATTTAAAAACGTGGTTTCAGTTTATAAGGGGGGGTCGCACTCAGAGGCGCGCTCCGTGAAAGGGGTCACCCGTACAAAAGTCTGAGAACCGCTGGCGTAGAGTCAGTTTCCTCCTGCTGCCACTGGACTGTTGTGAATGGGCAGGAAAAGCAAACGCCCCCGTCTTTTATTTCCCGTTAGCTTTCCCTCCTCCCCAGCCTGGGTGTGTGCACGCCTCTCCCTCCTCCCAGCCCAAGCCTGCTGCTGATCCCCCCCCACCCCGACTCTAAACTGGGAGGAGTGGTAGATACGTTGGAGGGCAGAGATAGGATACAGAGGGACCTGGACAAATTGGAGGATTGGGCCAAAAGAAACCTGATGAGGTTCAATAAGGATAAGTGCAGGGTCCTGCACTTAGGACGGAAGAACCCAATGCACAGCTACAGACTAGGGACCGAATGGCTAGGCAGCAGTTCTGCGGAAAAGGACCTAGGGGTTACAGTGGACGAGAAGCTGGATATGAGTCAACAGTGTGCCCTTGTTGCCAAGAAGGCCAATGGCATTTTGGGATGTATAAGTAGGGGCATAGCCAGCAGATCGAGGGACGTGATCGTTCCCCTCTATTCGACATTGGTGAGGCCTCATCTGGAGTATTGTGTCCAGTTTTGGGCCCCGCACTACAAGAAGGATGTGGATAAATTGGAGAGAGTCCAGCGAAGGGCAACAAAAATGATTAGGGGTCTGGAACACATGACTTATGAGGAGAGGCTGAGGGAACTGGGATTGTTTAGTCTGCGGAAGAGAAGAATGAGGGGGGATTTGATAGCTGCTTTCAACTACCTGAGAGGTGGTTCCAGAGAGGATGGTTCTAGACTATTCTCAGTGGTAGAAGAGGACAGGACAAGGAGTAATGGTCTCAAGTTGCAGTGGGGGAGGTTTAGGTTGGATATTAGGAAAAACTTTTTCACTAGGAGGATGGTGAAACACTGGAATGCGTTACCTAGGGAGGTGGTAGAATCTCCTTCCTTAGAAGTTTTTAAGGTCAGGCTTGACAAAGCCCTGGCTGGGATGATTTAATTGGGGATTGGTCCTGCTTTGAGCAGGGGGTTGGACTAGATGACCTCCTGAGGTCCCTTCCAACCCTGATATTCTATGATTCTATGACTCTGTTCCCGGCCTGGCCAGGCTCAGCTCGGCTCCCCCTGCTTACTCACATGCAAACTTTCGCTCCTGGCCCCGTGAGGCCCCGCCCGAGCCGGGACCCTCAGCCGGCCACGAGGAGTGAGGGGTGGCGGGGAGGGGCCAGGGGGTTGGGTGGGGGAGAAGCCTGCCAGCCCAGCACGGGGGAGGGGCCGGAGCGGCGGGGAGTCCGTGCCGCAGTCAGTGAGGGTGGTGCCCCAAACGTTTGGGTGCCCTACGCAGCCGCGTATGCGGCGTATGCCTAAGGACGGCCCTGAGCCCAGGTTCACACTGCAGTGTGGACGCATTGGCACGGCCGTGAGACCTGGCTGCGGCTGTTGTTACCCCAGGTTCACACTGCAGTGTGGACGCATTGGCACGGCCGTGAGACCCGGCTGCGGCTGTTGTTACCCCAGGTTCACACTGCAGTGTGGAAACTCAAGCGCAGGCTTGGACACAGGGCGTTCACAAGTCCGGGTGCCCCAGCCCGGGGTTCACAATGCCGTGGTGACGTACCCAAAGTATTCAAGTAGACAAGCTGTGAGTGCCCCCATCCCCGTCCCCCTCCTCACACTGCCCTGTGCTCAGCGGTACCGGGGAGGTCCCAGGGGCATGTCTGTCCAACACAGAGCCTAAACAAGGGATGGACACCCAGCACCTACTTCCCTCTCCTGCCCCTGCCTGGCCCTGGGCTCTGGACTCCTGCAGCAAGGGGTTAAAACTGCCCCCTAAGGGAGACCGGGGTTCAGCCTTAGGTGCCCGCCGTTAGTCCCCTGCCCAGAGCGTTGCTCAGTTAATCACCCCCAGGCCCCTCGAGGCAGAGGGTGAGACGCAGCACTGGACCTGGTGCCCCCCTGGGCTGGGCACACAGCACAACAAGCTGCTACTGGCCACGGGCGTGGCACCCCCAACACGGGGTACCTGCTCTCCATGGCATTCCTCCAGCCGGCTCCCGACTCCCAGCTGCCGGGGGTAGGAGACAGGAACCCAGCTAGGGGAGGGGCACATCCCTTTCTCCTTCCAGGACCAGGGTCTCCTGCTGCCCAGCCTGGGGAGGAGCTGTTTGGGAGAGCAACAGGCCTACCCCTGCACCCTCCTACCATGGCCTCAGGAGGAAACCTGGGTGGGGAAACCACAGCGGCTGGACCCCACCCATCCTGCTGGCCAGGGGTTCTCCAGCTGCCACGGACCATCCTCTGCTGAACCGATCGCCCCTCCTACACACCCCAGCCTGCCGGGGCAGGATATCCCAGAGGGTAGCTCTGGATCCGGGGGGCCCTGATGTAAGCAACAAAGTATGGGGCACTCTGGGCATCAGGCTGGCAGACATGTGCCCTGGACAGCCAAGAGGCTTCAGTAGACAGGGCCCATCACTGAAAGGCCCCCCACGGTCTCCCACTTGGGAACAGCTGGGCTATCTCCAGTCCCGCATGGAGGGGGCCCTCCATACGTCAGCCGGTGAACAGCCCTGGCACTGCCCCCCCTGCCCGGGGGGGACTTCCTCCTGCACAGAGCGCTCTCTATGGGGCAGGCTTCCGAAAGTCACCCTCAGCCGCACCAGGGAACACCCCTCGTCCACGCGGACAAGGCAGCCCGGGTGAGCCCGGGCACTCGCCGGCCTGGGATCCCGGGGAGAAGCCCAACCGAACTGAACCTACCCCCTGCCCTGGTGAGAGCGCCCAGCAGGGCTGGGCCAGGGTGCCTGGCAGCCCAGTGCCCCCCCCAGTGCCTGCAAAGCCAGCAGGGGTGGGGGCAGGGGACCATGCTCCGTGGGGCCTTACCACGTTGGGGTGCTTCTCGATGGCCAGGGAGGCCCTCTCCAGGGCCTGCTGATGGCGCTGCCTCTTCTTCATGGCATGCATGATGAGGACGAGGATGGCGGCGGTGAGCAGCAGCAGTGCCCCCAGGCTGCCAGCGAGGATCCCCACGTCCAGTGGGCCCTGGCTCTGCCCGGCTTCGGAAGGGTCCACGGGGGCTGCGGGGGGAAGGGCAGGGACCCGTTCAGGGAGCGTCTGGGTGACCGGCGGAGCTCAGCCTGTGGACGCGGCCCAAGCGCACTGTGCATGCCAAAGGAAGCTCCCCGGTGACCTCCTCTGGGGACGCATGGGTCAGTGCTGATGGGGCCACCCAGGTCCCCATGGACCAGACCATGGGAGGCGCGTGACTCCTCCATCTGGGGAGGCTGGGCGCATCCGGACCATGGCCCCGCCCCAAGGCCCGGCCCCGCTCAGACTCCTCCCCCCGAAGCTCCACCCATGCTCCACCCCCAGCCCCACTTGGCCCCCCAGCCTTGCCCTTTCTCCCAAGGCTCCCCCCACCCACTGCTAGCGCCTCTTCGCCCCCTCCCCCAGGCCCCACCCTCTCCCACGAGGCCCCCATGTGGGCAGAGCGGGGATGGGGAGAGGCAGAGGGAGGGCAGGGCCTTGGGGGGAAGAGGACTAGTGGGAGCGGGGCCTCAGGGTGGAGTGTGCTCCGAAGGCGTCCGGCCGGCTGTTTGGGGAGGCATCGCCTCCCCTGGCCTCTTCTACCCGCTGCCCCGGGACCAGACCACATCCCCAGAGCTTCGGCTGCCTGGCCTCAGCTGGCTGCATCCCCGGAGACAGACCCAGCCCACGGGGCATCCCGCCGGCTCCATACCTGCCTGGCCCGGCCGCAGCACCTCCACGTTGACCGTCGTGTTGGTGGTCTCCCCTGACTCCTCGTCTCGCGCGATGACCTAGGCAGGGAAGCAGCGCTCAGTATCCCCGGCGCTGAGAGAGCCTCGAGGAGCCAGGCACTTGGGAACAGGCCCTCACAGCCACACACCCACAGGGTGAGGCCTCCACAGGGCTCCTTGGAGACTTAAAGCCTCTGTTCCAGGGTAAATCATACCTTGGGTTTATACAGCAAAGGAGGCAGCATGGTCTAGTGGTTAGAGCAGGGGGGCTGGGAGCCAGGACTTCTTGTTTGTTCCCATTTCTGAGAAGGGAGTAGGATCTGGTGGGGTTAGAGCAGGTGGGGCAGAGAGTCAGGACTCCTGGGTTCTATTATCATCGATGTGAGGGAAGTGGGGTCTAGTGTTTAGAGTGGGCATGAACAGAGAGTCGGGACTCCTGGATTCTGTTCTCACCTCTGCTGCCGATTCACTGTATAACCCTGGGCAGTTTGTCCCTCCGTTTCCCCATCTATAAAATGAGGACAATTTATCACATCTACCACTTCTCCCTGTGTGGATGGGGGAAGCAGTAGGCATGATATATCTTGATTGTAGTAAGGCTTTTGGCACTGTCCTTTGAGACTTTCTCATCAGCACACTAGGGAAATGTGGTCTAGATGAAATTACTATAAGGTGGGTACACAACTGGTTGAAAAATTGTACTCAGAGAGCAGTTATCAATGGTTGACTGTCAGAATGAGCCGATGTAACTAGTGGGATTCTTCAGGGGTCTGTCCTGGGTCCAGTATTTTCATTAATGACTTGGATAATGGAGTGAAGAGGATGCTTATAAAATTTGCAGATGATACCCAGCTGGGAGGGGTTGCAAGCACTTTGGAGGACAGGATTAGAATTCAAAATGAGCTTGACAAATTGGAGAATTGGTCTGAAGTCAACAAGATGAAATTCAATAAAGACAAGTGCAAAGTACTTCACTTAGGATGGAAACGCAAAAGCACAACTACAAACGGGAATAACTGGCTAGGTGATAGCGCTGCTGAAAAGGAGCAGGGGGTGACAGTGGATCACACACTGAATATGAGCCAAACGTGCAGTTGCAAAAAAAAAAGGCTAATTCATTTTGGGGTGTGTTACAGGAGTGTTGTATGTAAGACACGGGAGGTGATTGTCTCTCTCTCCTCTGCATTGGTGAGATCTCAGCTAAGTACCCTGTCCAGGGCTGGGTGCCACACTTTAGGACAAATGTGGACAAATGGGAGAGAGTCCAGAGGAGGGCAACAAAAATGCTAAAAGGTTTAAAAAACCTGACCTGTGAGGAAAGGTGAAAAAAACTGGGCATGGTTAATCTTGAGAATGGCAGACTAAGAGAAGACCCAAGAACAGTCTTTCAGTATGATTGTTCCTGGGGGAATTCTGTGCCACTGCGCACGCACAGAATTTATGTCCCATGCAGATTTAGTTCCCCCACCCCCAGAAAATAGATTCCGCCAGAGAGGCACTGCAATTATACCTTTCATCCACCAGGGGCTGCTGTGGCACCAGAAGAGAAGGCAACTGGCTCACGGGCCGAGCAGCCAGCCAGAGAGGGAGAGAGGCTGCCTTCCCCACGGAGTGAGGTGAGGAGGCACAGGATATGGGGGAGGGATGGACAGCATGGGGCACACAGGGCTGCTGGAGGGATCACACAAATTGGGGTTCAGAAGGACTAGTGGGGGACAGAATGGGGCAGGGGCACAGAGCTAATAGGGTAATAGCATTGAGCCAGGGGCTGAATGGGAGTGGGGGTGCAGGGCCACATGGGATCAGGGGTACGGGAGTGGCGGTGCAGGGACACATGGGGACAGGGGTTGGCTGAGTGGGGGTGCAGGAACACATGGGAACAGGGGCAGATGTGCCTGACTGAATGGGAGAGGCTGGGGCCAACCAGGGTCTGCATGGGGAAGGCTTTCCCACTCCCTAACAATCCTTCCGCCCCCACCCTCCCAATAGTTCCATACTTCTCCCACCCACAGCCAACAACCCTTCAGCTTCACCTCCAGGCTCCCAGCAATTACTTCCCTTTCCCTCAGCTCCTCCCTTACCCCGACTCCCCCAAGCCTTTGCACTGCTTCTGACGGGGGCGGGAAATATGGTTACTCCAAGTTCTGTATTAATATGCCCAGTAAGGAATCTCTTTGTCAAAAAAACATTTCCTGAATCTTTTTTGTTGTCTGTATTGTTACAGACATACTTGCTGACAGATATTTTGAAATAAATTACCAAAATAATTGAAACTGGCATGATTATACTGTGGTATTTTGACAAATAAAATATGCAGAATTTTGCAGAATTTTAAACTTTTTGGCACACAATTTAAAACTTTTTGGTGCAGAATTCCCCCAGGAGTTGGACCATTATAAAGAGGATGGGGATCAGTTGTTCTCCATGTCCACTAAAGGCAGGACAAGCAGTAATTGGCTTAATCTGCAGCAAGGGAGATCTAGGTTCGATATTACGAAAACCTTCCTTACTGGAAGGGTAGGGAATCGGCTTCCAAGGGAGGTTGTGAAATCCCCGTCACTTGAGGTTTTCAAGAACAGGTTGGACAAACACCTCTCAGGGCTGGTCTAGGCTGACTTGATCCTGTCTCAGTGCAGGGGGCTGGACAGGGCTGCTCGAGGTCCCTTCCAACCCGCCATTCTCTGATTCCATCACAAAGCCATGCGCCAGCACAGGGCTTGGGGGGCGTCACGTGGGAACGGTCCCTGGGACGTGTCCTGCAGCCCATCCTCAGGCAGAGCTCCCAGGACCTGGTTTCGCTCTGGAGATCTCTGCCCGCAGGTACCACTTGTGCCGTCACGCCCACTTGCCGCGGCAAGGACAGCGATGTCACGAGCAGCTCAGGACCTCAGCAGCCGGGGCCTATAGCCTCACAGAGCAAGGAGCCAGTGGGCCCTGCAGGCCCCCAAGGAACCCACGAGGAGCCGTGCAGATGCAGCCCTGGCCGGAGCCAGTCAGTGTCCGGAGAAGGCAGAGAAGTCTCCAGGCCCCGCGCCCCAGGGCTCCCTGCTGCCGGGGCAGTAGGGGATCTGCTGGCAGGATGGCCCCCGTTCCCCAAGCAGAGACGTCTGAGACGGTCTGTTGGCTCCCGGGTGTCCAGGAAGGGCGGGCGCAGCCTGGGGCCACGGCGGCTCCCCTCTTACCTGCAGGAAGTACTGCTGGAGGGCACGGAGCCGGTCGGCTCGGGCCACGAGGAGCCCGCTCGGCGTGATCTGGAAGAGCTGGGTGTGGTTGGACTGGGGCGTCAGGCTGTACTGGACCTTCGGGTTGAAGCCCTGGAGCCGCACATGGGATGGCAGGGTGAACGCGGTGGGAGGGAGGACTGATGGACGGCCCCCAGGGCTGGGCGAGGGGTGCCCCCAGGGACCCTGCAGGAGCAGGTCCCAGCACCGGGATCTCACGGGGGTGGGGTGGCCAAGCAGGCCCAGATTCAGGAAGGGGGACGGGACTGTGAGACGGACTCTGCTCCCCATCCCCCAGTGGGAACCATGCGGCCAGTCTCATCTCTCCTCATTCCTTCTCTCGGGGGGGCCAAGTCTGCCCCCTTCCCACTCATGGAACAGCCCCCCAGCCCTGTGGAGCCCCGGGTTTAGCAGGCCAGATTCCTGCACCCGGAGGGTCGGGAGCTTCCTAGCCCCACGCTGGACAGAGACGCACCGGCACTGCCGCCCTCCCGGCACTGCACGATGCCCGGCGGAAAGGCTTCGCCAAGCGCTGCCCACGCCCAGCCAGCCAGCACCAGGCTGCAGCCTCCTGCCGGACGCCCAGGGGCACCGACTGGGTCAGCTCCTCGACTGTGAAATGTGGAGCAGCGCCACTGATTGCCACGGAGCAGACGGACGCCAGCCGGGGCCCTGGCCGAAGAGTCAGGCACAGGCAGCTGCAGGGGGACGCCTGGCCGGGTGTTCTCCATAGATAATAGTCCCTTAGAGCACATGCCCAAGTGGGCATCACCACCTGGCGGGGGGGGTGAGCAGAGGGCACAGACCTGGGCAGGGTGGGGAGTGGGCAGGGGGCATGGGCCCTGGGCAGGGCGGGGAGAGCCAGAGGGCACAGACCTGGGCAGGGTGGGGAGGGGGCAGGGGGCACGGGCCCTGGGCAGGGCGGGGAGAGCCAAAGGGCACGGGCCCTGGGCAGGGTGGGGAGGGGGCAGGGGGCACGGGCCCTGGGCAGTGTGGGGAGGGGGCAGGGGGCACGGGCCCTGGGCATCGTGGGGAAGGGGCAAAGGGCATGGGCCATGGGCAGGGCAGGGAAGGGTCAGGGGGCACGGGCCATGGGCAGGGTGGGGGGGGTCAGGGGCCATGGGCAGGGCGGGGAGGGGGCAGAGGGCACAGGCTTTGGCCATGGCAGGGAGGGGGCAGAGGACACGGTTCCTGGGCAGGACGGGGAGGGGCAGGGGGCACAGGCTGTGGGCAGGGCGGGGAGAGCCAGAGGGCATGGGCCCTGGGCATGGTGGGGAGGGGGCAGGGGGCATGAGCCATGGGCAGGGTGGGGAGGGGTCAGGGGACGTGGGCAGGGCGGAGAGGGGGCAGAGGGCACGGGCTTTGGCCAGGGCCGGGAGGGGGCAGGGGGCACAGGCCGTGGGCTGGGGAGAGGGGGCAGAGGACACGGGCCCTGGGCAGGGCGGGGAGGGGCAGGGGGCACAGGCGGTGGGCAGGGGAGGGGCAGGCGGCACGGGCCCTGGGCAGGAGAGAGAGGGCGGGTAGATGCGACTGCCTTGGTGTGACTCACGTCGGGGAAGTCGGCGTCGGCGGCCTGCAGCGTCAGCACCCGGCCGCTGTACGTCAGCACCAGCGCGGCCAGGCCGGGCTCCTCCCGCACAAAGGCCTGGTAGTGGGGCCGGCTGAAGCGAGGCGGGTGCACATTGGCGGCCAGGACCCTCACCTGCACCTCCGTCACCACGTACTTGTTGGCGTCGTTCACCTGCGCGGCCTGGGGAGGGCACAGAGTGGGTGGGGTGGGCAGGCTGAGGTCTCAGGACCAGACTGTCCCGTTCAGGCCCCCGTGGGCGCCCGAGCCCAGAGCCCGGCCCCAGCCCGACCTACCATGACGCTGAGGCTGAACGCGGGTGTGTGGCTCCGGCTCTCCGCGGGCCGCAGCATGGTGATGGCGCCCGTCACATTGTCTATGTGGAACCTGCCGTGGTCTGTCCCTGAGGGGGGAGAGGAGACGAGGTCAAGGAAGGGGGCAGCTCTGGATCCCGGCATGCTCCCGAGACGGGTGCTGTGCACCGGGCACCCTGGCTTCCTAGAGCCACTGGGGCTGCCCAGAGCCACAGGGTACGAATACCACCCATAGCCACAGGCTGCCACGCAGAGCCACAGGACACAGATGCCACGCAGAGCCACAGGCTGCCACACAGAGCTACAGGACACAGGTGCCACCCAGAGCCACAGGGTGCCACCCAGAGCCATGGGACACAGGTGCCACCCAGAACCACAGGGTGCCACGCAGAGCCACAGGCTGCCACAAGGAGCTACAGGACACAGGTGTCACCCAGACCCACAGGGTGCCACCCAGAGCCACGGGACACAGGTGCCACCCAGAGCCACAGGGTGACACACAGAGCCACAGGACACAGGTGCCACCCAGAGCCACAGGGTGCCACCCAGAGCCATGGGACACAGGTGCCACCCAGAACCACAGGGTGCCACGCAGAGCCACAGGCTGCCACAAGGAGCCACAGGACAGAGGTGCCACCCAGAGCCACAGGGTGCCACCCAGAGCCATGGGACACAGGTGCCACCCAGAGCCACCGTGTGTCACCCTCGGCAAGGCAGCTGAATGCGGGAGTGGAGAGTGGGCTGCAGTGCATGCTGGGAATCTCTATCCCATCCATCCCTCTCTAGTGCACCGATCGGCCAGCATCTTGGTCTCCCCGGCTTACCAAGACTCAGGGGCATTTTCAGCACCCACTGCCCACTGGTTGAAGCTGGCGCTCAGGTTTCTGTTGTGCTCGGGGATCCTGGCATGACACAGACACTAACTCAGCATCCAGCTCTGGGACGATGCCCTGACAGAGGAAGAACCCGGCGTGCTGCCCAGAGCCAGAGACCCGTTGGGGACACAGCCATGCAGGCTCCAGGGACCCCACGAGGGTGTCTTCTCAAAGCGACAGTGAGCACAACGCTTGGCTCCTCTCGCCCCTAAGAGCCCTGGACCCTACTGGTTATGTTAAAGGAGAATCCCGATTCACCATTAGCGCGATAGGACCAATGATGCATGGGGAGCAGTGCTGACTGTCCACACACAGCCCCGCTGCAATAAGAGGTGGCGTTTCCAGGCTACCCCAGAATCTGGGGCCCCCCACATGCAGCCAAGTGGAGCCAACCCCACTGAAGCCAGGAAGCCCAGGGGAACGGCTGCCCCTTAACATGCTACAGAGGGCTCCCAACAGCAGCCAATCATCCAGGTGGCATGTGCCACAGTGACCTAGGCAAATGGGCTGAATTAACCCTTAGGTCGCTGGCCAGCTGCCGACTGGAAAAGCCCCAGGAACAGGCTGAGGCTGTTTCCTGGGGATCTGCAGGGACAGGTGGGGGCACTAGTGTGGGAAGTTTCCTTCAGTGGGGTGACTGGGTTGGGCTGGGGCGTGTTCCTGCCCCACCTCCCCGCTATCCAGCTCTCCCACCCCCGATAGCGGGGCCTAGGCCCAGCAGAGCCAGGAAGCCCGTGGAGCAGAGTACGGGGGGATGGGGAGGGGGAGCTGGGGATTGTGGCAGGAGCTGCGGGAGGCAGGGAGTGGCCGGGGAAGGGGAGGGAGGAGAATCTAGCTGGCCTCCGTTCTGCAGGGTTTGGCTTCACTGGGGCTTCCATGCACTCAGCAATGGGGGCGGGTGGGAAGGAGCCAGCCAGGCTCAGCCCACTCCTTAGAGCCGTGCAGCCTGGCTGGGTGATCCAGGCCGGGGTTAACGGCCAAGAGTCCCTGCCATCCCCATGTTTCCATCTGCTGTCACCTGCGCTTAGCCCCTTCCTGCCCAGCTGTTTAATTTCCTGCCAGAGTCGCTGTGTGCGTGTTTGTGGGCATTTGTGCAGATCTGCACACGTGTGTGTGTGCATGCAGGCCTTTGCACATGGCATGTGAGTACATGTCTCTGTGTGTGCATGTCTGTTCACATTTGTGGGTGCATGTCTGTGACATACTGTGCGTCTGACTGTACCCCTGAACTCACCCCTTGCACAGAGCTGTGATAAGCTTGGTACAAAGTATGCCTTGTGCAGTATCGTTTGAAAACTCATAAGTTGCTAATCATTATTGTCCCGGTAAAATGTGTGTGGCAACATTGAAGTTATAAGGTTCCACTGTGTGGTGTTACTAACACATGTGCCATATCTGGGGAGTGGCCAAACCAGTTCTTTAGAGACAAAGGGCAAGCTCACACCTCAGCAGGTGTAAACAAGGCTGATGGGCCATTCCTTTCGCAGAAAATCTACATGTTAGCAAAGAAATAGCTTGGGGGTCTTGTCCACCCAGACAGCCTGTCGCCAGGCTCCCAGCTGGAGAAGCTTCTCAAATGGGGGAAGGACTATAAAAAAAGGGGGAGACACCCCAAGAACACCCCTCTCTTTCTCTGTGCCCACTACTTCCATGTCATCTGAAGGGCAGAGGGAGCAGTGTTAGACGGGGGGAGGGGTCCTGACCGAAGAGATCGGCTAGTAATCTGCTAATGCATGCGGTGTGAAAACCTTGCTGTGAATTTCACAGAGTTTGTTAAGTCCGGCTCCAGTTGTGTTTTATCTTTATTTTTCTTGGAACCATTTCTGGCTTTTATGCCTCATGCCTTATTTCTTATTTCTTATTTTATGCCTCATGTATCGTTTTTATGTTCTCCCTGAAAATCTCTCTTTGTAGCTAATAAACTTGTTTGATCTCATCCAGTGTGTTTGAATTAAAGAGTCTGGGGGAACAGGACACATGCATATAATTTTTATTAATTCAATGACAAACCTTATTTCAGCTTGGACTGCCCAGGAGGGGGCCAGGCAGGACAGGACGTACATTTCTGGGGGAAATCTGAGGACTGCGGGTGTGTTGGGTCACCCTGCAGGAGAACCCAGGCTGGTAAGAGCCGGGCTATGGCTGGCTGCTGATCACGCACAGACGTCCCTGGGAGTGACTTGCATGCGGGAGGCTGTTCATGAGCAGTGCAGGACTGGAGGCCACAGCAGCAAAGCAGTGTAAAGAGCACCCCAGGTTAGAGGGCAGGGGTGACGCAGCTACTCGTTGTCTGGATTGTGCCCTGGTGTGTCACAGAGAACATGCATGTGTGCATGTCTGTGCGTGTGTGTCTTCCTGTCCCTGTCCATGGGCACGGTGCTCTGGTGGTTCGCCCCACCCTGAAGCTCTACCTGCAGCTCAGGGATAGCTACAGCAAAGGGAGGCGCTCCGTTATCTCTCTGCACGGAGCAGCCTGGAGCCACAGGCCCCGGGTTCAAGCCCCGGCTCCCCATGAGGGGCGCTTCTGGTGCCGGCAGCACAGGCGTGCGTCCCAGTGTCCCCACAGCACCCCCGTACCTGCAAGGATGGCGTAGGTAATGGCTGCCTTCAGCTCCCTGTCCCCATCTTCTGCGTAGACTGAGCTGGGGACGAAGTGCAAAGGGCCCACCTGGAGGAGACCCAGAAAGGCAGGTGAGGCTGTGCCCTGAGCTGGGAGTGAAACAGCCCCCCCACCCCCCTCAGGCCATGTGTGGCTGTCCTCCCAGCATGCCCCACTCCCCCTGGAGATGGCCTGGACCGTCCACCTTGCTCCGATGCTGGCATGTCCTATTCCCGCTTTCAAGGGCACAGCTGGCCTCAGCAAACCTGGTGGCAGGGGCTGTAGGAAAGGTTCTGCCCAGCAGCACCGGAGGCTCCATCCCCCATCCCACCCCCCATGCTGGGCCAGTCCCCCGGTGCCTACCTTGACCTCCTGCTCGGTGACGTTTGCCGTGTAGACGGGGCTGACACACACGCTGGCACCATCGTGCGACAGGAAGTTGCATGGCAGGAACTGGGGGTACTGGTCATCCCCGTCCAGTACGTTGACACGGATCCTGGCGGAAGAGTTGTACCTCTCCTTGGTGTTCATCTCCTGGGAGGGGAGCAAACCACGACAGCCAATCAGCGCGGTCTAGCTGCCTCCCGGGGCTGTCTGACCTGCCTGGCTATCAATAGGGTCCCCGGCTGCCAGGAGGCCAAAACCTGGCCCAGTCCAGGGTGTTGCTTGCTCCATCGGCCCATCCTAGCCCAGAATCTCCCTCTACAGCTTCTCTCTACCCATCCCTCAGCCGGATCTAGCTTTGGTATTTGTCTGTCTGCCCATCCACAGCATCTCTCCATCTACCCAGTCAGCCTGTCTGTCCCTCGGGCCCACATCCACAACTGGCAGAATCGATAGCCGAACAGCTGATTCGCGGGAAGCCTGGGGGGCGGAGAAGCGGAGCCAGGCGGCGCGTTCAGGGGAGGAGCCGGAGGCAGAGCGGAACTGAGCTGGGGCTGGGGGTGGGGCGAGGAGGTGCCGGTGGGTGCTCTACACCCACCAAATTTTCCCCTTGGGTGCTCCAGGGCTGGAGCACCCGTGGGGTCGGCGCCTAAGGCACCACTCTTGGCCAGTTAAATTTAGAAGCCCTTTTAGAACCGGTTCTCCCTCACGGAACAACCAGTTCTAAAAGGGCTTCTAAATTTAACAACTGGTTCTAGCGAACCCGTGCGAACCGGCTCCAGCTCACCACTGCCCCTCATGCGGGGCATAAGGAAATCATCTGCATGGATCCAGAGGCAGGACTGGGCCAAGTGTGGATCAGGCAGGGGACACAGGTGGGAAAATACCCTGCGATCTCGGCACTGCCTATTGCCTTCCAGGACTGTCCCAAACCCACGATCCTTTTACCAGGTCTGCTGCCCTAACAGGCTGCTTGGTGGATTAGCCGGGCCATTGGGGGCTCCATGCTCGGAATAAGCCATTGGCCCTTCACACGAGCTGCCTGTCTTTTCTGATGCACTGGGGGGGCCACGTCCTGCCCCGGTGCACCCCGAGGCCTCCCTGCCCATGCCCTTTGTTTTGTTTCTTTCTGCTGGGGGGCATGCCGCTTGGGTTTTTACACTGCAGCATCCAGCCCCTGGGAGACTCTGTGGATGACTGGGGATCTGGCAGGTTAGGACAGAAGAGACACCTGATGAATGGAGGGAAAGGCCTTTTTTCATGAAGCCTATTTAACAACGTTTTTCTCTTGAGCACCTGTTTAACTCAAATGCCTGACAAACAGTCAGGCGAAAACTCTCTTTGTTAAAGAGCTGATCCCCTCCCCCAACACCGGGCAGACACGACTTCCTGCTCCTGGTGTAGCGAGGGTGAAATGCAAGCGGGAGGCCCACGCAGCCTACATCGTGAAGGAGCAAAAGAAACCACCAGCCCCATGGGGGTTTCCTTTTGCTGCTTGCCCTGAAGTCGATGGGGGCTGCATGGGTGGAAGCGAGGCCTGCTGATGAAAGTAACCAAGGGATGGGATGCAAGCTCTGGTAGCCTAATGCTTGTTCTGCTAAGCAGGCACTGCTGCGTTTCCTACCATCTGGAGAGCAGCTAGAAATCCCCAGCACGGAGCAGGGCGTGAGGTACCGGAGGCAGGGGGATGCTCTGGAGGGGGCACAGCCCCAGGGGCAGGGGCACACAGAGGGCATGGACCAGGAAAGGGAGCCGGCAGTCCCTAAAACCCCAGCCTGCTCCCCAACCCATCGTCAATGGAAGGGGCCGGCGGCGTGGAGCCGGGGTGGCGCTGGAAGGGGGCAGGCCAGCAGCAAGGTGCCGCTCAGCTTTAGCCCTATTAGGGAAATTAAAAACAGGATTTAGGACATTCACATTGAAAGGGGAGCTGACAAGATCATGTCGCTCCCAATTAGCCAGGGGAAGACTGGCTTAGTGAGGCACAGGATCTGCTACAGAGGCAGGAGAAACAGAGAGCTCGAGCCGGGCAGGGACAGATCCCGGCAGGGCAAGCGGGGAAACTGGCAACAATGGGGAATGGAAACCACACACCCACTGATCTGTGTGTCTCATACTCGCATACTGATCTCTGTCACACATTGATCTCGGTCACACACCCCACAGAGCTCTGTCACACGCTGATCTCTGTCACACCCACCCCAAATCTCCATCACATGCTCATCTCCGTCACACACCCCACAGATCTCTGTCACATGCTGATCTCGGTCACCCCCCCCAAATCTCTGTCACACATTGATCTGTCACACACCCCACAGCTCTCTATCACATGCTGATTTCAGTCACACCCACCCCAGATCTCTGTTACACGCTGATCTCTGTCATAAACCCCACAGATCTCTGTCACACGCTGATCTCTTTGTTTATCACACTCACACACTTGCCTCTTTCTCACACCCATACACATCACACACTGATCTCTGTGCATCTCTCACACTCACACTTCACACTGATTTCTCTATGCCTCTCTCACACACACACACACACACCGATTTGTATACGTGTGTCTCACTGATCTGTGAGTCTATCACACTCACATGTACCAATCTCTCTCTCTCTCTCTCACACACACACACACACACAAAGATCCTGATCTCTCTGTCTCACACCTTCCCACACACTGATCTCAGTGTCCCGTGTCAAGCAGCACTGTGTTAGCGCGGGCTAGGTAGCTTTTAGAGCACGCGGGGATAGCCGAGGGTTGGCTCACTGCTCTGCACTTCCGAAGCATGGGCCAAATTGGGAGATAATTAATTAGGACTGGGTGGTTAGCCAGCTAATGAGGAGATGGTTAAATGGCAGACCGAAAGGGGGGGCTGGAAGGAAGGTCAATAAAGAAGCTTTGGGTCTCCCCACGCTCTCTCCTCGGGGGGGCACTGAAGGTTGGGAAAAGCCGGACGGTGCTGGGACTCACAGCTGCATAAGACACTACAGAGCCCACAGGGTGGTGAACTTCGGGAAGTGCGCGTGAGGGCTGCTTGCACAAAGATGCCCGGGGTGGGGAGTGTGCTGGGACCCTGGGGGGCTTGGCTGGGATTTCCCACTCCGGTGTAGGCAAAGGCCCGGAGAGGGGAGCCAACAAGGAGGCCCAGTGACCCGAGCAGCGTAAAGGGACGGCCGAGCTGGGTGATGGAGCAGCAAAAGGAGTTACCGGAAAAAAGCCTCCAAGAGTTTCAACGCGTGGAGAGACAGGCCCTCTCCGCCAGGCCAGCAGCCCAACAAGGGAGCCTACAGCCATCCCTTGCAGACACAGGAACAGCGCTTGGCGAAGCCGGCAGGTCCCCCGCCTGGGAGCGATGACTGGGCGGTGAGCATGGGGCTGGGAAAGTGGGCCAAGCGGATGACCCCGGAGCTTTGGGATGAACGTTTGAGAGGGGGCTTCGGGAGCAGGCTGGGAAAAGAGGGGCTGGGCCCTCCACACGGCTCCCTGCCTCTCCGGAGAACTCAAGCCGCTATTCTGGCACTGAGCGACGAATAAGCCGTGGATGAGGATACTCTAACTGCAGCCGGTTTGGACGGGCTGGGTCTGGCGGCAGAACGATCCAGGCAGGAGTTTCCAGAAGCGAGGTGGTCGGAGGGGACGCGACCAAGGGCCCGGGCACAAAAGTTACAGGATTGGGCCGCTGGGTGGCTGAGGCCAGAGGACCCAGGACTTGGGGAGATCACAGATCAGCTGTTGCAGGGCCTCCCCGACTTCCCTAGGGCCCAGGTGCGGAGGTGCCTACCTGGAAGCAGCCGTTAAACTCCCGGAGGAGTTCCCGGAGGCTGGTGACCCTGGTACAACGACATGGCCATTTACAGGACACGGCCCGGGGAGGAAAGGCAGGGAAGCGCCAGTTATAAGGCGGCAGGAGAGAGAAGAGAGGAAGGAGACCCTGCCCACGGGCCACCCAATGGTTTGCGATCAGTGTGGGGCCGCAGGCCACCTGAGGGGGCTGCCCCGGATGGACTGGATTCTTGCCAAATTCAGCGCATGCGAGAAAACCTTTGGGAAGCAGTTCAAAGAAAGCCCCCGGTCCCCATGAGAGCTGGGGGGAGACAAAGGAGGGCTGCTGGCCCCAGCCGCGGGGCGCTCATCGCTTAGCAGAGACTGGGTGAAACCCTGATGGACGGTGCCGGGGCGGGGCAGTGAAGCTAACCTGTATCTGGAGGAAAGGGAAATCTGCCCAGTGGCTGAGGTGCCTCTAGAAATGTGGAGCCTGTTTAGGTGGAAGGGTTTGGGGTGGCCAGGACATCGCCCCGATCTTTGCCAGAGTTTGGCGCCTTTTCCTTTAAGGAAGGGGAGAAACGCCGGAGAACCAAACGGCTCGGGAGCAAAGGCCTGGAGAAGGAAGAAATGGGGCAGACTAGAGCCAAGCCAAGACCCCAAAGACCCCGAGATAGAGAGGAAGGAAATGGGGACAGAAGGAGACCCAGCGGGACGGAGAAAGCGGGCTGGCACCCCACAGAGATTTGCAGAGGCCCCATCCCCAGAGAGCTGCCCAGAGAGGGGTCGTAGGAGGAGGGCGCAAAGAGACTGGCACCGTTACCTTAGATGGGATGGAGGGGTTCACAAGGAATGGGGCAGACCAGGGAGATGGGGCGCTGCTACTGACCCACTCGTGATAATACAAGAGCAAGAGGACGGGCAATCCCACTGAAAGGGCCACGTTTTCTAGCAATAGAAGCAACGTGCACACGGACACACACCTCCAGGTCGGCCTGTGGAACTCACCACCACAAGAGGTCATGGAGGCCCATAGCTGAGCAGGATTAACAGGGACTAGACATTTCCAGGGGTAATTTGAACATCCAGAGTTGTAACCATGAGGAGTTAAAGGGCTGTGGATGGGCCTTAACCAGCCTCTCACTACTGGGGGATCGGAGGGGGCATCGGGTATCTTGCCCCTTCACTGTCACTGCAGGGTCCCTGCGCCTTCTTCTGGATCAGCTGCTACTGACCACTCCGAGACAGGAGACTGGATTCAATAGACCCCAGTCTGACCCTGTCTAGCAATTCCTATCTTCCTAAACCAACGGCTCATCTAGCCCGGTATCCCCCCCTCCCTGGCACCCCAGCTCAGACTGAAGGCCCATTGAGCCTGGTGTCGGGGCTTCAGCAGCAACCAATGCACGATGCTTTGAGGAGGGGGAAACTCCCCTAATACCGGCACAGACTGAGCAGCATTCTGCCCAGGGGGCAGGGGGCAGGGGGCAGGGGGCAGAAGCAGCTGGGAACTCCTTGTGAACCTCTTGCCAGTCCAGTGGTGCCCTGAAGCAGGAGAGCTGATTGCCCTGCTTTCAGGGGTACATCTAGAATGCTTTGGACATGGGCTTACCCCGTCCTTGGTACAACCCAACAATCCACTGCAGCAGGGAGTTCCACAGGTGAGTCCCACAGCACTGACTATGGAAAAGCCAACGTTGAGCCTGGGCCTTCGCATCTCTAGGCCAAACCCCACCTCTTTGGCCAGGGTCACCTGGGTATAGCCCCTTGGCAGGCTGCCCCCTGGGCTGGCCCCCTCTGGCTCTGAGAGAGGAGAGAACATGTGACGTGCCCCCAGATACCATGATGACAGGCCATGAAGCCAGCCCACATGGGCAGAGGGAGCGGGGCCTCTGCCTGGGGGAATGGGCAAGAGCGAAGCCTCAGGGATCCAGAGCCACCCACCCTTCCCCACGGCACCCCCTTACCACGGCGTGGACCACGAACTCCAGGTGGTGCTTGGTCTCGAAATCCAGCGCTTTGGCCAGCACGATCTTCCCACTGTTGGGCAGGTCGATCCGGAAGTATTTGCCATCGGCCTGGGTGGCAAAGCGAGGATGACACTGAGTGCCCGGCCGGAGGAACGGAGCCCCTGAGTCAGGCTGGCATGGTGCCGCCCGCCTCTTGGCCAGCAGACAAGGTCAGACAGCCACACGGGATCATGCAGGGATCCCTGCCCACCCCGAACGCCGCTTCCCCCAGCCCTGCACATCCTCCCCCTCCGCATGACACATGCAGCCCTGATCCCTGCCCGCCTACACCCCCAGTCTGGCGTCCTCGTGCCCCTGGATAATCCACGCCCACTCCAGGGGCCGCTCAGGCCGGCTCAGCCCAGCTCCCCTGGCCTGGCCACGGGGTGAGGGCAGAGCCACCGCGTGACCTTCAGGAAGGGAGCGTCCCGGTGCCCGTGCCCGCCGTGCGCAGAGCTGGCTCAGCCCAGAGGCTAGGGGCTGTGGGAGGCCAGTGCAGTCCCCCAAGGGGCCAGTGCTGGCCTGGGAGGGCACTGGCTTGGCTGATCCAGCCCCTGCTGGGGACGCGCCAGGAGGGCCAGGTGCCTACCCCTTCTTCGGGGGGCCAGAGGGGCTGCCTGGTGCATAGAGGTGCCCCATGCTGCCCCCTGTGAAGCCAGAGCCGCCCCACTGCCCGGCTCCCCCTAGTGCCGAACAATGGGTATTGCATCTCCGTGCACGCCGCTCATTGCCGGCTTGGCTGCCATGACACCCCTTTTCCCCGCGACGGGGTGAGGGGGCGGGACTTACCGAGGTGCTGTCAATCACATACATGAGGGTGTCTCCATCCTTGTCCTCCGCCCAGGTGGTGAACACCACCGAGTGCACCGCCGCCAGCTGCAGAGGGGGCAGCCCTGGGTTAGGGGCCCCAGAGCACCAGCTCAATGGGGCACCATGCTGAAGGGGCTGGGCTTGGCCAGCCTGCCTCCCGGCTGCACCCCACACCTTCCCCACCCCCCTGCAGGCAAGTCCATGCCACCCGGTCACCACTTTCGTGACCACTCCTCCCCTCCTGCCCAGCCCTCCTCCCCATGCCCCCACCAGCCCATCCCCCTTGGCTCTGGGCCCTTAGACTGAGCGGCTCCATCCCTCCCCTGCCCTGGCCCCAGTGCTCAGGGACTGGCCTGGGAACGCAGGACCCGAGGCCCAGCTCTCCCCCAGGCTGGGCCAGGCAGGAATCCCACCCGGGCCCCCCGCCCCGTACCTCACTGATGTTCTGGGCCAGGACGGAGTCCTCCAGGAACCGGGGTTTGTTGTCGTTCTCATTCAGCACCTGGACGATGATCCTGTACTCGACCTGGGGGGAGAGGGCCCAGGGCCCAGGAGATGGGTGCCAGGGCCCCCCAGGGGACAGATGGCTTCCAAGGGGCCGAGAGACGGACGCACCTCAGAGGGTAAAGCCCCATAGCCAGAACCCTGTATGTGCCATCGGGGAACCCCAGCCAGTGCTCCTGCCCTGCTCCGCACAGCACCCCCTGCTGGGAGAGACTGGGACTGGAGCAGCCGGGAGCTCCCCCCACAGCCAGAGCTCTTGCCCCACTCCGCACAGCGCCCCCTGCTGGGAGAGGCTGGGCTGGAGGAGCCGGGACCTCCCCCCACAGCCAGAGCTCCTGCCCCGCTCTGCACAGCGCCCCCTGCTGGGAGAGGCTGGGACTGGAGCAGCCGGGAGCTCCCCCCACAGCCAGAGCTCTGCCCCGCTCCGCACAGCACCCCCTGCTGGCAGAGGCTGGGCTGGAGGAGCCGGGAGCTCCCCCCACAGCCAGAGCTCCTGCCCCGCTCCGCACAGCGCCCCCTGCTGGCAGAGGCTGGGCTGGAGGAGCCCACTGGCAGCAGCGCTGGCCTGTCGATCTGACCCCGTTCCCATAACCCGTGGGCCTCACACACGCCTGGCAGGCAGGGCAGATGGGAACTGAGGCACAGCCAGGCTGAGTGACTTGCCCAGGGGCCACCCTATGGTGTCTGCTGTAGAGCGGGGACGTGAAGCCGGGTCTCCTGAGCCCCAGGCTAGTGCCCTGTCCCCTTGGCTGCCCCCCGCCCCCGCTGGGGGGAGTCCGTACCGGAGAGAAGCCGTCCTCTGAGCAGGTGAGCGCCACCATCAGGACAGGGGACTCCAGCGCCTGCAAGACACAGGAGGTGCAGGGACCTTGGAAACCATGCGCCAGCTGCCCCCGCCCGCCCCGCACACCCTGCCCACCCCACGGCCGGAGGCTGCTCACCGCCCTGCCGAGCCGGGGGCACCCACAAGGCCCCAGCACCAGCCACAGCTCCGCACAGGCCCAGAGGGCACGAGCCAGCCGTCTGGGGCAGCTGGGGCCGAGCCCCTCAGCACGTCAGCTGGTCTAGGCACAGGCGGAGGGACAGTCGGGTGGGGGCATCACCCCTCCAGGCCCAGGCGGTGGACGCCCCGGGCACAGGCAGCCTGGGGACAGGCAGCGGGACACCCTGGCGGGGATGGTGCCACCCCAGCTCTGCCCCATTCCTGAAGCGGAGCTGTTATGTTCCCATTCCCGGGCGCACTGCAGGGACACCCCCCCCCAATATGTTCCTGAGCTGGGGCATGAACCCGGAGTCCCTGGGGCGAGGCCGGTGCCCAGGGGGCCAGCCCAGCAGCTGGTTGTCTCTGTGCCCCCCAGGAGCCCTTTGAGCTCCTGGGCACTGCCCCGGCAGCCATCCTGCCTGGCAGGGCCCAGTCCAAACAGAGACATGCCTTGGAGGAGGATCAGCCTGAGGGCATCTTGCCAGGGCCATGGTGGCAGGAGCACTGGGGCTGGGGCTCCCCAGGCCAAGAGGGGTGACTACTTTGGTGTTGGGGGTGGGGGATTGGTGCTGTCACAAGCCAGCTCGGCACAGCTCTCGCCACCCCATGGGGCAGGCTGGGGGCGGTCGCACCATCGGAGGGGGAGCACTGGCGGAGAGCCATCTTCAGCGAGGGCAAGGGGCCCTGTGGCACCTGGGCTCAGGCAATCCCTGGGGTTCAGCAGCTGGCAGCCCAACGTGGTGCCCCCCTCTGGACGGGCACCCCCGGGGGCTGGTGGTACCAGCGGCTCCACCAGAGGAGCCGAAAGGGCACGTGGCCACGCTGAGCCCCGCTGGACTGGCAGTACCCTCCCCGGGGCTAGCCCTCCCAGGAGGAGCAGATGCCAGTGGGAGGATCCTGCAGGGGGTTGGGGGGGGTCTCCCCTGGAGGGGGCAGCTATGGGAGAAGAGTCACCAGCAGCAGCAGCGCCCCCCCACCTCTCTGTCCAGCGACGCCCCTGGCGAGACGCTCAGCCGCACGGTTTTCCCCTCCAGGTAGAACCACCCGGCGTCGGTGCCACTGAGTCCCAGCTGGAGGCTGCCGCTCTCGGGCTCCCCGAAGACCGTCAGGTTGGCCACAAAGGTGCCGTGGGGGCTGTTCTCCTGCAGCTCCGTGAAGACGTTGCTGCCCCCGCTGCACTGGTCGGCCACAGCTGGGCGTGGAGGAGAGCGGGTCAGAGCCTGCGGCGCCCAGCCCAGCCTGGCAAAGGGGCGGGAGGGGGGCCGGCCCAGCTCCTGGCCATGGGGAAGGGGCCGCAGCTCCCTGCCCTGCGGTGGGGCGGGCGTTAATGCAGGGAAGGGCGTGGGGGTCCACGGAGGATGGGGCAGCCTGCAGGGGAAGTGGGACCGATTCCTTGTGCCACGGGCCTTGCGGGCCCGAATCGCCCTCTGCAGGGACCGGCTGGTTCTGATGGCAAATTCCAGCCACTTGGGTCCCTAGGCCTGGGCGAGGGCAGAGTGGTCAGGCCCCAGGGAGGGGTCTGCAGCCCACCTGATATCTGTGGTGTGGAGCTGCTGGGGTCCCCAGCAAAGAGCGATCGGCCCTCGGTCGGTCCCCGAGCCCCCAGGACGTCCATATGGCGCCAATCCACATCGCGCCAGCCAGCGCGTGCAGCAGCCCGGCTCGGCTGGTGCGGGCCAGACTCACTGGAAGGCAGCAGGGAGCTCATTGCCTTCTCTGGCCAGGACTCAGCCCCATGCTGGTGTGCCACCCGTCTCTGGCCCAATGGTACCACCCTCCGCCCGAGTCCCCTTTCTGGGGGCCAGTGCCCCTCCCTCCCTAGGGAACAGGGACTTCTCTCCACGGACACCCGTTAGCTGCCTCCCTCGCCATGCCCTGGCAGGCACCCGAGAGGAGGCGAGGGACACGGGGAGGTGGCACGTGCCGGGTACGAGCGAGTTGCCCGTGTGTGGGAGAGCAAAAAGGAGGGCGTCGTAGAAAGCTGTGGAATCCTTGGCAGCAGATCGGGGGGCCGATTGTTGGCACGACCCCCTCGTGTCCCGGGGAGGAGCCTGGCCTGGTGGCTGTGCCCCCGCTGACAACACAGCATGGCTTATCCTGGAGAGGGTGGTTGGCGGGGGGACCCCTCTCCTGGCATCTCAGCCCTGCCCCGAAGGCCAGCCTACCTGTGGTGAGGTGGAAGGACATGCTGATGGCCAGGAGGAGAACTCCACAGGTGGGCGGAGGCATAGTTCACTGCCCCAGTGCCCAGGCGCTCTGTCCTGACACACAGAGCTGGGGCGGGGAGGCGGCTGGGGGCCAGTCCCCTGGAGGGGTAAAAGACAAGAGACCCCGTCAGTATGTGGACATCCCCAGCCCCACAGGCCCAGGCCTGGCTGATGCTCCAGTGATCCCCCCGACCCGAGCTGCCCCCCTCCCCTGGGCACCAGCTAACGCACTTCAAACTCTGTTCAGGAACCAGCTACTCTGCCCATGTACGCTGCTGTACCCTATGCCAGCTAACTGGTGCCCAGGCAGATTCAAACTCCCGGCCCCAGCACCCGGCTCACCCCCCGGACCGTTAGCCGGGGCACCTGCATGGCACAGACAGGCCGGGATGCTGCTGCAGGGAGATTCTGCGCTGAGGCTGCCGGACACAGACAGACGCTGTGGGTCCCCCAGCTGGGTCACAGGGTGAACACGTCCACACAAGCACATCACACACCCAGCTCCGCACAGGACTGGGAGTCCGAGCCCCCGGGCTCTATTCCTGTCTCTGCCACTGACTCACTTGAGCAAGCCCCTTCCCTCTCACTGTGCCTCAGTTTCCCCACCTGTATACATGGGGATAGCGCTACTGACCCACCTGGCAGGAGCTTTGCGAGTCTTATGTCTCAGCGTTTTGAGATCCTGCACGGGAAGGGGCTAGAGAAATGCAGAGACATATTCATTGTCACATTGAGATAAAGTCAGTTCCCCCACCACAGCCATGCAGCCACCTCTGGAGAGGGAGAAGCAGCTGCCTGGCAGTGGACAGCACCACTTCAATCTCTTTGTGCCAGGAACCAGCCCCAGTTTAAGCCACCAGGATTTTATTTAGGTGGAATTTAATTAGCTGGGTTGGCATCTGGACAGGACACTGGGGCTTCCCCCCAACTCTTGCTAAAAAAATGTCCCAGATCTTTATACCCAGGAATGCCCATGGCCTGGGGGTATGGTGCAGTGGAAAGAGGGCACCTCCCTTCAGCAGAGCGCCCCCTGAAGCCACGCTGGGGCGCTGGGGTCAGTGCGGACTCGGGAGTGGCGTGACCCCTAGTGCATCACCAGACACGGGGCTTGTTTCACTTAGTGGCCATCCAGTGAAGGACCAATCACACCCCAGCCTGCCGCGCTCAGGAGAACTGACACGATCCCAGCCTAGTGTGGTCCCACCTGCACCCCCCACCTCTCTACTCACCACCAAACAATGACTGGGGCTCACGGACCCCCCATGCCCAGAGCCAGCCCCACCTGCTCCTGGCTCCTGCAGATGGACAGGGATCAAGGGGCTCCACTCCCTTGCAAGCAGCACCTGGATCCACCCGTGGTGCTATTCTCAGGCAGCCGAGTGGCTGGCCCTGGTGGTCTTCCAGGAGCAGTGAAAGTCCTACTCGCTCTGCCAGCCCCTGGCACCCACAGCAGCCTCTGCGGGCACTGCTGGACCCAAAGGCCCTTCGTGTGCCAGGCTGGGGTGGGTGTATTTATTCCCCCCCTTCAGGGTTTTCCTGTCACCGTCTCAGACAGGGCCACGCCGGACTGTGCCAGGAACGCCGGGTCGCCCCTCCCAGTACCTGGCCCACCACCTGTCCCTTATGCGTGCGGCTTGTGCCCCTGCCAGCTACACACACGTGTGTGTCAGAGAAATGGCACCGGCCACACTCACCAGCCCTCACCCCCCCGCACCCTAGAGCCCTGGTCGCTCTTAGCCCCCCCTTCATCTGGGGAATGCCCATCTCCTAGCCCCTGATCACCTGCCCACACCTGCCCCTCCCTGCACCCGCCACCAGCCACACTCCCCTGCAGCGGGTCTGTTTGAACGCACAAGGCCACATGCAGAGCAGGGGGAAGGGGAGATCTGTGCCCACTTACCCCAGGCTGACCCTGACCCACTAAGTTCCCCTTGTCCATGCCGGGGGGCCATGCACCCCACAGGGGCCTGGCGGGTACAGGTGGGCGTGTCGGGTAATAGCCTGCTACTTTGTCTCGGCTAGTGACCTCGCTTCTGCAGCTCAAGGGAGAGGGGCTTGAATCTGGGTCCTGGGGTCCAGCCCCAGCAGCAGGAAAAGGACGGCGTGGGCACTTTGACGTGCCACGATCTTCCAAGTGACTGTTCAGACTGCAGCCACCTTGCACCTGTATCTTAGCCCCGGGGCTCACCCCAGCCACACCCATCCCAGAGGGCTGCAGGCCCTGCCCAGACCTGTGTGATTACCCCAGCTGGGGAAACTGAGGCAGAGTGAGGGGAAATGACTTGCCTGAGGTCACCCAGTGAGCCATCGGCAGAGCCAGGAACTGTTCAACACATTCATAAATGATCTGGAAAAAGGGGTAAACAGTGAGGTGGCAAAGTTTGCAGATGATACTAAACTGCTCAAGATAGTTAAGTCCAAAGCTGACTGCAAAGAGCTACAAAGAGATCTCACAAACCTGGGTGACCGGGCAACAAAATGGCAGAGGAAAGTCAATGTTGATGCAAAGAAATGCACATTGGAAAACATAATCCCAACTATACATGCAAAATGATGGGGTCTAAATTAGCTGTTACCACTCCAGAAAGATCTTGGAGTCACTGTGGCTAGTTCTCTGAAAACATCCACTCAATGGGCAGCGGCTGTCAAAAAAGCAAACACAGTGTTGGGAATCATTAAGAAAGGGGTAGGGAATAAGACAGAAAATATCATGTTGCCTCTCTATAAATCCATGGTTCGCCCACATCTTGAATCCTGCGTGCAGATGTGGTTGCCCCATCTCAGAAAAGATCAATTGGAATTGGAAAAGGTGCAGAGAAGGGCAACAAAAATGATTAGGGGTCTGAAACAGCTTCCGTATGAAGAGAGATTAATAAGACTGGGACTTTTCAGCTTGAAAAAGAGACGACTAAGGGGGGATATGAGTGAGGGCTATAAAATCATGACTGGTGTGGAGAAAGTAAATAAGGGAGTGTTATTTACTCCTTTTCATAACACAAGAACGAGGGGTCACCAAATGAAATTAATAGACAGCAGGTTTAAAACAAACAAAAGGAAGTATTTCCTCACACAACTCAGTCAACCTGTAGAACTCCTTGCCAGAAGATGTTGTGACGGCCAAGACTATAACAAGGTTAAAAAAAGAACTGGATAAATTCATGGAGGGTAGGTCCATCAATGGCTACTAGCCAGGATGAGCAGGGATGGTGTCCCTCGCCTCTGTTTGCCAGAAGCTGGGAATGAGCGATGGGAGATGAATCACTTGCTGATTCCCTGTTCTGTTCATTCCCTCTGGGGCACCTGGCACTGGCCACTGTCGGCAGACAGGACACTGGGCTGGATGGACCTTTGGTCTGGCCCAGTCTGGCCGTTCTTATGTTCGTATGAATGCAGGTCGGTGCTTCGGGCAGCTGCACGGCTCTCTCCCCGCTGTGGGCCCTCCAGCTTCAATGGCCACAGCGCCGTGCCTGGCACCTGGGTGCACTGGGGCAGCTCAGGAACAATCCTTTCCTCCTCTGCCAGAGCAGGGGCAGTGTAAGGCCCATGGGAGCTGCCCCTTGGGAACCTGCCCCCCTGGAAGTGCCCACGGGAACCTGCCCCCTGGGAACTTGCCCCCTGGAAAGGCCCACGCCTGACCCCGTGAATCTGCCCCCCATGAAGCGTCCAGGAGAACCTGCCTCTGGGAACCTGACCCCGTGGGAACCTGCCCCCATAGAAGAGCCTGCGGGAACATGCTCCATGCCCCCACAGGAACCTGCCCCCCTGGAACTTGCCCCCGTGAGAACCTGAAACCTGGAAGCGCCCGTGCGAACCTGCCCCTGTGGAAACCTGCACCTGCGGGAACCTACCCCCAAGGGTACCACCACCCCCAAGAACCTGCCCCCCGGGAACTAGCAGGAACATGCCCCCTAGGAACCTGCCTGTGAGAACCTGCCCCCATGGGAACCTACCCCTGTTGGAACCTACCCCCCGTGGAACCTACCCCCGGACGGATGGAAACCTACTCCCACGGGTACCTGCCCTTCCCCCGGACAGGAACTACCCTGTGGGAACCTACCCCCACAGGAACCCGCCCCCGTGCAAGCACCTGCGGGAACCTTCCCGTGCCCGGCAGACAATGTCTCTCCACTCTAAATCGAGGTGTGAGACCGTTCAGCCAATTGAATGATCCAATTGGCCCCGTGCCCTTGGCGCTTTCTAATTGGGATCATCCTGTGCTTTGCGAGGTGGCTGAAGCCGAGGTGCTGGCCGAGCGGAGCCGCGATTAGCGAGCCACGTGCGGGGACGGAGGGGGAGGGCAGGCCCGTGGCCCCCAGCCTGGCTGCTGCTGACACACTGCACGTCCCTGCCAGCTGCTTGGCCAGGCCTGCTGGGTCCCTAGCAGCCCGGGAATCTGCTCCATGCCGTTCCCTGCCCTCAGACCTGGCTACCACGCTGCAGGGAGCACCGCCACCAGGCAGTGGCCTTCGCCCCGCAGGGGAAGCCGCTCCCTGCAGGATGTGGGAGAGGGGGCAAAAGGGCAAGAACTGCTCAGGCTGATGCTGCTAGCTCCAGCGCCTCCTGCTGCTCCTGTCCGTTATTACGCCGGGGGCCCCTGCCGCACTGAGCTGTCTTCACGTGGAACCTGCAGTAGGCCCGGGTGCACCATCTCCTCCCCTAGCGGCTGGGCCATGGGAGGATAAGAGCTCACTGCCGCTGCCAGCTAACGGAGTTCCGCCCTCAGCTCAGTCCAGGGTTATCACACACACAGCCTCAGCAGCGGGAGGCTGGGGGTGACGGGGACGGCGCTGTGTTGTGAGGGGAAGGAGAGAGGCTTCTCAATCATCCCCCAGCTGCTGGCTCATACATGCCGTCCCTCATGCTCAGACCAGCAGTCTCTCTGCTCCCCCAGGCCTGGCCAACCTCTCGCCCCTGCCCCATGCCAGAAGAGACACCCATCCCAACGTCCCTGCCCAGCCTGGCTCAGCTGCCGCCAGCCTGGGCCCATCTCCTGCGCTGCGGACCATGTGCACAGGTAAGCAAACAGCCTCTCCCCGTTGGTTGGTGACTGGAAAGGCCCAGGCCAGGGATCTCCCCTGGGACCAGCGATTTCCCTGCACCCCCCCCCTGAACTCCGCCCTCACCTCTCCAACCAAGATGAAGAACATACCAAGAACCAAGACTATACCAACCCCTCACCTGAAGGTTCAAATGGTGTATTTACACCCAAACTGCCCAAAGCACAAATACAGTGACCTATGAAGAAACAGGGTCTCCACACCTAAAGGCAGTTCCCAGTGTTTGTCGGTCAAACTTTTCCCATTTATGGACATCACAAAAGATAGCTCCTGGTACATCTCTGGCCAAAAAGCTTAGGAAGAAGGAAAGCTTCCCGCTGGTAAAAGTGGAGGAGCTTGGTTTGCCAGACTGATCAGCAAAGCCAATGCGGACAAACTGTGTGAAAAGGCTGCAAAACACCAAGCCTCTGGACTGGATAGACATGCAGAATGCCCTGTAAGCCATTCACTGTCAAAGCCCATTTTAGATGTACTTAATGGGGCTGTTAAGAATGCTGAAGACACAACACAGTTCATGCAAACAAACATGGCTGTCACATCAGACTTTCTATTTAAGCAAGAGATATCACGCACTACGAGCTGGAGGTCAATGTTACATGCATTGTCACTTGTTAACCCTGAAGTTGGCACTGGTTCCAAACCAGACCGACAAATCCTCACTATCTTTCTGCAAGCAACTGACTGGTAGAAGCGTGCGGAGCAACAGTGAACGACTCAGCAGTTGAAAAAGTAAAGAACTCTCTCACAACATTCAAAAAATTGCATACATGGCTGACGAATGCACCCATGCAAAAGGGTGTCAAGTATTAAGTCACTGCGTACGTTATCTTGATGTCAGTGATAGGCCAGTAGATGCATTTCTAGATGTGCAGGTTATGGAAGACACGTTGGCTGCATCTGTGACAACCCACATCTTAGAAGAGTTAAATGCTTGTCCTTTGGACCCCAAACAGATGGCTGCTTGTGCATTTCATGGAGCTGCAAACGTCTCTGGAAGACATGGTGGAGCACAAGCTTTCTCAGAGAAAAGTTTCAGAGTAGCAGTCGTGTTAGTCTGTATCTGCAAAACGAACAGGAGGACTTGTGGCACCTTAGAGACTAACAAATTTATTTGAGCACAAGCTTTCGTGGGCTAAAACCCACTTCATCGGATAATACTCAGTCCTGCCCTGAGTGCAGGGGGCTGGAGGTCCCTTCCAGTCCCACACTTCCATGATTCTATGATCTATTCAACTAGCACTAGTAAGAACTGCAGGATCTTCAAAAGACATTAGAAACGCCATAAATTTAATGTCTTCGTTATACTCTTTTTTCAACAAGAGTCTAAAAAAAAGCCTGTATGTCTTGGAAAAAATAGAAGATATGCTGGGATTGAAGTTCAAATTAGTCCAAGCTAGGAAAACCCTCTGGCTTTCTATGAGCGATCCGTGGCACTTTGAAAATTCCTGCCACTGTTATTCCTGGCTTTGGAAAGTATCTACCAAGATGGGACGGATCTAAGTCGTGAGGCTGGTGGATTACTTTTGCAGAGAAGATTATCACCATTCTCTCCGTTGTAAGTCTACCGTGGAAACCACTTGGGTCATTAGACAACACCGTCCAGGCATCTGCTGCAACAGTAGTCGATCTCTGTCCAGCAACAGAAGCTACATTTGGATCAATCAGAGAGCTACCCATTGAAAACGCACTGGAAGAAGCAAAGACTTCAGTCCAGAAGTTGACTAATGAAGGCATTTATATCGACCCCTTAAGTGAAGAGGACCAGAAGTGCGTGTTAAGCTCACTGAAAGAGTACACGACTTGATTCTTACAAATCTACAACAGCAACTGCTGGAATCTACTCAATCTCTGCATAGCTTTTACAGAGGCCTGTCTTCCAAAACACCCGCAGCTGAGTGGAGCAAGGTGCTACCAGCGATGGGGCAGATTAGACAGAACAGAAAACTTGAACACAGAGTGGAATGTCATACGATGAAGGAAGAAGATTTGACTTAAACTTTTTTTTGCCATCACTAGAGGCTCGACACGATCTTTGTGCTCTGTTTCCTGGGATGAAAGAAGTAGGAATTCATCTCTTGCTACTCCCAACAGCTACAGCTGAGCGTTCTTTCGCCTCGTTGAATAGAATTTTGTGCTCTGAAAGAAGTCGCCTTCTGCCTGATCATGTGAACGTACTAATGAGCATATCAATGGAAGGGCTGGAAGTACCGGACACTCGAGAAGCCACCAACGATGAACGCACTGCATTCGAGAAGTTCATTAGCAGTTGTGCAAAATTACAACAAGGAACCAAGAAGGATGTAGATGTCGTGCTTCGAAGAAGGCCGGAGTAGCCAACTTTAATTTGTGTGGTGATTTTAAAACACAAGTTAAATGTAATCAAATGGCCGTGAAATATTTTTCAGTTTTTCCGATGGTGCCATACAGCCCCCCTTCACCCTTACGGTCTCACCCCTCAGCCTTCACCCCCCTGTACATTCAAACACCCCCCTAATTTCAATTCCCGGGGGAAATACTGCCTGGGGCACCCCAGCTCCTGGATCTGGCTGGCATGTGGGCGGCTCCAGCGAGTAACTCCAGCCCGAGTGTCAAAGGGGCTGGTCTCTGGTCCCGCAGGCTCAGTGGAACTCAACCCAGCCCATGTTATCCCAGTCCCAGCTTCTTGCATTTCCCCAGCCCCAAACCCCAGCTGCTTTAGACCCTCGGCACACTCGCTCTGGCCTCTGGCCAGTCCCCTTTCCCAGTGCATGCTCTTTCGGTCCCAGACTAAGACCAGAAGGGACCGGCTCATCCCATCTGAGCTCCTGTACATGGTAGACCACAGACCCTCACCCACCCACTGCCGCAGCCTGCCTGTAACCTCTAGCCGGGCGGCTGAAGCTCTCAAAGCTCGAGTCAGATGTCAAGTCACAGCAACTCCACCTTGTACTCTAGCTCGGGGGCAGAGAAAACGCTGCCTGGTTTAGTGATGCCTCAAATCTACAAACTGACTCCACCGATTTACAGCAGCTGAGGATCTGGCCCAGAGAGAGGGAACTCGGGCCCAAATCACTTTCGGTTCCCATGACTACATGAAACAAACACAGCATAACCCGCCAACCTCCCACCTTCTGCTCTGTGGCGCCACCTACTGAAATTCAGTTGTGCCAATTTTAGATCCTATTCAAGAGTCACTTCACCCACCACTGGAAAGCAGCCACCTCTGCAGTGGAACGTGGCAGCTGTTTAAAAGAGAGCAGCAACCATGGCTGCATACAAACATGCAGACCCCTGAGCCATCACAGAGGGGGAGCCCCCTTTGCGGTCAGCCAGTAGAAATCCATTTTACTGAAAGGAGGCGAGATAATCGCACGTGGACGAAAGCCAGTGCATGCCAACTACAGAGCAGTGGCAGATGGGGAGAGAAGACGACCGCAACATCCAGCATGAAGCCTCCGGGGGATTCGGGAAGGTGCAGTGGAATTGCCCAGGCTGGAATGTGGCCAGAGCAGGGAGACTAACAACCTAATTTGCAAATTAACATCATGAGATTAATCATCCCAGGACTGGGCCCGTCCTTGAGTTTATGCCTAATTAGGAAAAAAATCCCAACATCCTAGCACCACATTTGGGGCCAGCACTGGCTGCCAGGGGAGAGCGCCCCATTGAGCACCTCACCCTGCTCCCTGTGGCACAGCGCCCCCTAGTGCTTCACTAGGGCATTGGGGCCAGCACCGACTGCCAGGGGAGAACGCCCCCTGCTGAGCCCCCTGCCCTGCTCCCTGCAGCACAGCGCCCTCTACTGTGTTACCCTCGCTGGTCCCTACAGCATCTGAATTTCCCTTGTAGGTCTCTATGCCTGGTGCTGCCCCGGCGGCTCTGCTCGGTACTTTCTCTCCCTCCCCATTTATGACATGCTCATCACCCAGCGGCAATGCCATCCTTATCCCTGGTCCAAGGGCAGCTGCTGAGACCCGGGGGAGCTCGGCCTGAGCCCCGCCCCCAGGATTTGGCTGCGTTCCAGGCGTGGAGGAGTGGAGGAGTCACACCCCACACTGCCACCTCCCACACCGGCCACACTGAGAGCTCGTATTAGCCCCTTCTCTGCCCTGCTGCCGCTGGCTTTCGGTTAACTGCGCTTGCTTCCTGGCTCTAGGGCTGGGGAGGGGCAACCGGGGTGCACCGGATCAGAGGAGGACTGGGGGGGCACAGCTCCGGCTCCGGGGCTGGCAGATCCTCTCCCCTGGAGAAGGGCTGGGAACCCCATCACTTGGGAAGGTTACAGGGGACAGTACTTGGGGATGGGAATAGAGGGACACCCGGCACCATCCCTGAGCGAACCAGCCAGCTCCTCATTCAGGGAGGGAATTCGCCCTCCATCCTTCACGCATGCACTGGGGCGACCCGCGCTCGAGAAACCCACCCTGGGCACGTCAGGCCTGGCCAGCTCTCGCCCGGCGTCAGACCTCCCGTTCCTGGGCAAGCTCAGAGAGAAGCCAGCCAAAGGCCAGCTCCAGGCTCCTCTAACTGCAGCCAGCAGGAGAGACCCAGCACCACCTGGCTTCAGGCCCAGACACGGAACTGGAGCTGGTTTCGTCGCCCTGATGGCTGAGCTCCTCCTGTCAGTGGGGAGAGGGGCAGCCATCCGGTCTCAGCCCCCTGGACCTCTCTGCAGCGTTCCAGGAGCTTCCGCTGGTTTGCCCGAGAGGTGGCAGGGTCCAGGGGAAGGCGCTGAAATGGTTTGAGTCCTTCCAGGAGGGACGCCCCCAAGGAGCAGTGATGGGAAACTGCCCCTCCCCCCCAGACCCCTCGCTTGTGGGGCTCCACCAGGGTCAGTTCTCTCTCTCCGGCCCTTTTCAACATCTACATGCAACCACCGGGTGAACGGGCCAGACGACATGGACTCAGGTGCCTGCAGCATGCCGAAGACACGCAGCTCTGCCTATGCTTGACCGCATCCCACCGCACCCCCCTCCGCCAGGACGGCCCAGGGCTTGGATGAGATCAGCTCTGCGATGAAGAGCCACCAGCGGAAGCTGAATCCGAGCACAACAGAGGTGATGCTGGTGGACAGGGAAAGTCTTTGGAGGAATTTGCGGCCACGGTGAAGTCTCCTTCCACTGAAGGTTCACATCCACAATTGGTCAGTTCCATTCCTAGTCTAGAAGGACTCTTGGATTCCTCGCTGATGCTGAGCTCTCCCATCGCAATGGCCACAAAATAATGCTTTCTGCTCTCTCCGCTTGGCTGGGAGACTCTGCCCCCATTCTGGAAGATGAAGACCTGGCCTCAGTTATTCCTGCCTTCGCCACCTCTCCGCTGGACGACAGCAATGCGATTTACCTGGGCACGAACACGTCAGCACTTTGGAAGGTCCAACCAGTACAGAATTCTGCCATTCATCGCCTCAGGAACTCACGCCTAGGTGTGATGTGCTCACCTATCTTCCACTCCCCACCCTGGCTTCCCATAGAATATACACACTAAGTTCAAGGCCTCGATCTTTATCCTCAAAGCACTCCATGGGCTGGGCCTAGGGGCATCTAAAGGACCATTTAAAGATCTGGGTTGAAAACTGTGGTGGAAATCTTCACTCCTATGACCCAGTGAACTCTCAACAATAGGAGCAAAGCTAGTCTGTGCAGGAGACAGAATCTTCTCTGAAGGTGGTCTGAGACTGGCATGAACTCCCCCGGGAAACAGGGACAGCCACAAATGTCACTACTTTCTGCTCCAAGTCAAGGGTGCCAGAAGAGGGGGCGACCAAGGGGCTGTGGCCCCTCTGCTTTTTACCATCCATAAGGGCGAGCGACGGGGGGAGGGAGCAGAGAGGATTGAGTGCGGGGTGGGACTTGGGGGAAGAGGCGGTGGAAGGGTGGGGGTTTAGGGGGGCGGTGCAGCGGGGGGGGGGGCACGGTTCAGACACCTGTGCCCCCCCACACACTTTTTGGGTACTTCCCCACTCCTGCTTCAAGTGCCAGGTGCATTCCTTGGACCAGCCTTCTCTAATATAACAACCCAGCAACAGGTGTATTTACCAACAACAACCCTACCAAAACAAGCCCCTCCACGCCCGTCTCCCTCTGGTCCGCAGCGGAGAGACCCACCGACCTGGGATGGAGCCACGTTGCGAAACGCTCAGATACTGCGGTGATGAGCGCGGGATGAAACCCTCTCTTGGAGAGAAGGAGGCTAGGAATTACACAGGCCTTCGCTCCAATCCGTGCCCCCGGCGTCCCTCCCGACCCTGCCTCCTCCAGCCCTGCTTTCAGGGTGCGCTTCGTGCGCCTTGGGAAGCATCTGCCTTCAGGGGGCACCGGGTCTCTCGGACACGCTGGCCGTGGGGTCGCCCTGGCCGATTCCCTGATCGCTGCCCCCCGGAGCTGGCCCGGTGTGGGTGTTCGCCTGGCTGGATTCGCGGAGGGGCTGATGCATAGGTACGGCAGGAAGCTGTTAAACGCAGCGCACCGGCGCGCTTGGCCGGCCGCCACCCCACCCGGAGCTGTCGGCTTGTCAGAGCTCTCAGGGACAGGCGAAGCCAGGATGGGCCTGGCTAGTCCAGAGCCTGGAGACCTCCGAGCCAGAGCTGGGGGCTGCACGATGTAGTACGGCGACCCCTGCCATTCCCCGAGTCAGTACTGCCCTCAGTGTCCCAGACTGGCACTAGGGGGCGCTGGGCTGCAGGGCATGGGGTGATGGACTCAATGGGGGCCCTCTCCCCTCTCAGTCAGTGCTGACCCCAATGCCCTAGGGTGGCACTAGGGGGCGCTGTGCTGCAGGGAGCGGGGTGGGGGCTCAGTCAGGGGCGTTCTCCCCTCTAGGTTGGTGCTGACCCCAATGCCCTAGGGTGGCACTAGGGGGCGCTGTGCTGCTGGGAGCAGGGCAGGGGCTCAGTAGGGGGCGCTCTCCCCTCCATCAGCGCTGCCTGCAACAGCAGGATCATCAGCACAGGGCAGGTGAACACGGATCAACCAACCCCACTTCCAGCTCTGCAGCTTGGCAGAGACACATGAATTTGCCACCGTGGCAAAGACCAGGGGACCATCTAGACCAGCATCCCCTTGTTCCACACAGCTGCCTAGCGTAGGTCACACCCCCCTCTGGTGGCTGGTCCGCACAGAGGATAACAGCCTGCTGCTGCTGCCAGCTAAGGAAGTAGCGAGGCCTGCGTGGTGGAGCTAAACGACTCAAGGCCCATTGACGACCCCAGGGTTGGGGTTGTTACACCGTCCCCAGCGGTGGCCAGCACTGATTGCAGCAGATGAA
Organism: Natator depressus; assembly: GCF_965152275.1. Lineage (NCBI taxonomy): Eukaryota > Metazoa > Chordata > Testudines > Cheloniidae > Natator > Natator depressus. Next base: position 343,428,535 of record NC_134234.1, read on the forward strand.
GGCGTGACAGCTCCCCGAGTCCCTGTGATTCCTCAGGGGTGGGGAGTTCTTCCTGACCCCCCGCTGCGAAGCAGTCGTGCCCTGGAGCATGAGGATTGATGGCCCTTGTCACCTGTATTCCACAGGCTTTAATGGCGGGTGCTCTCCCAGTTCAGGTCTGTGTCTAAGTCTCTTTGTCACGTCTTGCCTCCATAAAATCACGTGGCAGTGAGTTCTGCGGGTTAACCGTGTCCCAGCAGACAGCAGACCCCACCCCCCACACTGCAGAAGGCCAGGCCGCTCTTGTGCTGAGCTCTCGTCTCAGGCTGGGAACCGAACGCATTCCAAACAGAAACCCGGCAGAATCAATCCACCAGCATCCCAAACGCCAGCACCGGGGGACGCTTTCCAAGGGCCCGGCCCCACTGGGTTGGCGCTGGGGAGGTGAAACCACATGGGGAATGTGGGGGGACGTTCTCACTGTGCTCTCGCTGAATGCATGCAGCAAGTCCATGGTGGGAGAGAGAGAGAGAGACGAGCTCCCGGCACCTAGGGACTGGGACGAGAACCCTGGGACTAGAGTCCTTCGTTCCCTCCCTTCAGGTCCCCACTGCCCCCCCCCCATGCTCCCATGCCCCCTCTCTATGGACAGCCTGGCACTTTATCAGTGCTGCCCCACCCTCAGAACTGGCCAGTACCGGGGGCGCTGGACCCGCTTCCGTCAAGGACCCCTCCCCATCAGTGCCCGTCTCTCGAATCGAGCTGCAGATGTCAGGGAAGCAGGAAATGGCCCAGATGGGACCTAGAGAGATTAGCGAGCAGGAGGGACCAGGGAGAGCGGCTGAATGAACAGAGCAACCGGCATCATCTACACCATGGATTTCCCAGGCTGCCTGCTCCGTCCGTTCAGCCGCTGTCCCAGACCCCCGGAGACCCCCTCTCCCAGGCTCCAAGCCTGGCCTGTGAGATCTGCAGGGAAGCACACGGAGTCTGCTGGGAAAGCCTGGAGCAGCGTCACACCCCTGCCCCAGCCCTGAGCCTCGGGGGGCGCTCCCTCCCTGCGGCTCGCTTCTAACTCCCCTGGGAACTGGCCGGAGATCCCCCCTGCCACGGAGCCCCAGGAGCCGGGCCATGCCCAGCTTGCCAGCCGCCTCTTGGGGTCTGCGGGCCAGCCCCCCAAGGATCCAGCTAGGCTGTGACCCATCACGGCATGCCCCCCCAGCCCCACTCCAGCACGCACTGCTTGGCCATCTTCCCCTAGGGCTCTGTCCTACACACCAGAGATGGGGCGGGTCCAAGCAGCGACGTGGCTGTGCCAGCCTGGAGAGCAGCTTTCGAACCCCAAACCCACCCCCTGCTCCCACATGGGTGTCCTAGGGTCAATGCCTGCCCTGGCTCACTGCCCAGGGGCTGGAATCCCCCTGCAGACCAGCCCACCGGCCTTGGGGTTATTGTCAGGCCAGACCCTTCCTGCCCTCCGGGGCTGGGCTGAGACCCCCGTGTCACTCAACAGCGCCCCCTCTGGCCTGGTGAGGCTCAAGGAGCCCCAGCTGCGAGGACAGGGGCTAGGATGGGAGGTGTGGGGGGGAGAACGGAGCCCCGACCCTGCCCTCCAGCCGCAGATCCCCCCAGCGAGGATCCCATCACCCGGGGGTCTGTGCCAGGCCCCTCCCCAAGCCCAGGGGAGTCCTGAGGCTCAGCTGAACCTGGGTCCGCTCGCCCTGGCTCCAGCCCCATCATTGCCCCCGCCACCAGGCTGCCAGGCTCAGCTGGGGGCAAAGGCAAGATGGAAGGTACTGATCAGGATCCCTCACGCAAACCGCCGGAGAGGCCAGTGGCTTGCAAGGGCGGCGTGGCATGGCCCCACCCCACTCACACCGACAGCGTCGCCCCATTGCATAGACTCCTAGAACCAGAGGGTTCGGAGGGATCGCACGGGGCATCTAGTTTGACCCCCCTGCCAGGACACAGGATTTGTTGGGTTTAAACCGTCCCAGACAGATGGCTGCTCAGCCTCCTCTCGAAAACCTCCCGTGAAGGAGCTTCCACACCCTCCCGAGGCGTCTGTCCCAGTGTCCTACTGTTCTCACCGTTAGGAAGGGTTTCCTGAGATGTCGGCTAAATCTGCCGGGCTGCAGTTGCACCCATCGCCCCTTGTCCTGCCCTCTGCGGCAAGAGGGAACAACTTTCCTCTGTCTTTTTTGTGGCAGCCTTTCAAGTACTTGAAGGCCACTGCCATGCCCGCCCTGAGTCTCCTCTTTTCCAGACAAACATACCCAGTTCCTTCTGCCTTTGCATTCCATCCCTTTCATCGTCTCTGCCGCCCGCCTGTCAGTCCTTTCCAGTTTCTCTACATCCTTTCTATCCATTGGTGACCAAAACCGGACCCAGTCCTCCAGCTGAGGAGCGGTACTATCACCTCCCGTGGCTGGCATGCTCTGCCTCTGTTTGTGCAACCTTAACATTGCATTTGCTTTTTTGGCAACAGCATCACATTGCTGACTTCCGTTGATCCACCACAACTCCCAGATCCTGCTCAGCAGCCCTGCTGCCAAGCCAGTTATCCCCCATTCTGTACTTCACACAATCACAGGACTGGCAGGGACCACGAGAGGTCATCTAGTCCAGCCCCTGCACTCAGGGCAGGACTAAGTATTATCTAGACCATCCCTGACAGGTGTTTGTCTAACCTGCTCTTAAAAATCTCCAATGCTGGAGAGCCCACAACTTCTCTAGGCAATTTATCCCAGAGCTTAACCCCCCTGACAGTCAGGAAGTTTTTCCCAATGTCCAACCTAAACCTCCCTGGCTGCAATTTAAGCCCATTGCTTCTTGTCCTGTCCTCAGAGATTAAGAACAATTCTTCTCCCTCCTCCTGGTAACAACCTTTTATGTACTTGAAAACTGTTCTCCTGTCCCCTCTCAGTCTGCTCTTCTCCAGACTAAACAAACCCAGTTTTTTCAATCTCTCCTCAGACATCATGTTTTCTAGGCCTTTAATCGTTTTGGTTGCTCTTCTCTGGACTTTCTCCAATCTGTCCACATCCTTCCTGAAATGTGGCATCCAGAACTGGACACAAGACTCCAGTTGAGGCCTAATCAGCTCAGAGTGGAGGGGAAGAATTACTGCTCGGGTCGTGCTTACAACACTCCTGCTAATACATCCCAGAATGATGTTCACTTTTTTTTGCAAGTGTTACACTGTTGACTCACATTTAGCTTGTGACCCACTAGGACCCCCAGATCCCTTTCCACAGTCGTCCTTCCTAGGCCGTCATTTCCTAGTTTGTATGTGTGCAACCGATTGTTCCTTCCTAAGTGGAGTACTTGGCATTTGCTCTTATTGAATTTCATCCTCTTTACTTTGTGCATTTGGTTTTTCTTCTCCAAGTGGAGCACTTTACATTTCTCTTTGATGAATGTCATTTTGTTGTCTCCAATTTATCAAGATCCCTCTGAATTTTAGCTCCATCCTCCAAAGTGTGGGCAACCTCGCCCACCCCAGCTGTGTGTCATCCGTAAATCTGATCAGTCTGCTTTCTAGTCCTCCATCCAGGACATTAATAAAGATGTTAAACAGCACAGGACCCTGGGGAACCCCACTTGAGACCTCCCTCCAATCCTGCCTCAGTCCATGAATAGTTACTCTTAGTTTGCAGTTGTTTAATCTGTTCTGGATCCACTTAATGGTAGTTCCCCCGAGCCTGCACCTCTCTAGCTACTGATCAGAATGGCATGTGGGACCGTGTCAAAAGCCCTGCTAAAGTCCAGGTGTATTATGTCCACCGCACTCCCCCGTCCACCAAACCTGTCACCCTCTCAAAGAAGGAAATCACGCGGGTTTGGCATGGACCGTTCCCCACCCGTGGACTCTCCGCCGTGACCCACGTGGGCAGGGGAGGCACTGGGTATGGCCACGCTGGCCTGTCAGCTCCTGTCCTCCGCCTGGTGCGCCGACCCCTCGCGCAGGGCATGGCGGGGCTCTGTGGGTGCAGCAGGCCCGCTGTTAGGTGCACGCCTCCTCTACCAGGGCACCCTTGGGTGCCCTCCACCCCTCTTCTCCTGCCCCCATCTGGCCCAGGGCCCTCCTTGGGCCACATTAGTCTCTCCCAAGTGGTTTGCTTGGATCAGGGGCCTCTCCTAGGTCTCCTTTCTCCACCCATGTATGTAGCTGGCTGCTCCGTGTGTCAGCCTGGGCACCAGGGCTGGGCTCACAAGCCAGGCAAGGGCTGTGGCTGGCCAGGGGAGACCAGCTCTGTGTGCTGATGCAGCCTGTAACCCCGGCCTGATGGCTCAGCCCCTCCGCTGCTCCCCAAGGGCCCCAGAAGCTTGGTGCCGGGGCTTTCAATCCTGTCCCCCCAGCTCCCACTTCCCGGGGACCGAAAGCGGCAGGTGGGGAAGTAGGAGTGCTGGATGCTCTGCTCGAGAGCTGTCTGCTGGGGAACCCGCTGGGCCCAGCCAGGGGGGCCAGGCCTGGGGTCGCACCCCACACGCCCTGCCAGGAGCGACCCAGGGCATCACTCGGGCTGAGGGCACCGGGTGAGGCGCTTGAGTGTATTCAGTTACCCTTGTACGGGCTTTGATACCCTGCGAGGGGGGGAGGCTGCACCTGGGGAATGGCCACTGACGCAGCAGCAGGGCCAAAAGTCAATCAGGAGGGAGAAGGGAGGGACTCAGCTGGCTGGGCTGGCAGAGAGGGGTCCTTCCCATTCACCGCGGCTCCACTCCGCCCTCCCCACCCCATGCGGAGCCAGCCTGGTGAAGAGGGGAACCAAATGGCAGGAGTTGTCAACAGGCTTTGAGCTGGGGCCCTTCCGCACTGGCTGCTACCACAGTAGGAGCTCCAGAAAGTGGCCGCAGTAGTAGACCATTATCCTCCATGTGCACGAGCTACGAGCAGGGGACTCAGCACCCACTCCAGCAGCCTGTCTCAGGGCTGGCTGAGGGGAATGCGCCCCCCTTCCCTCCCCCCACTGGACACATTCAGCACTGGTGCTGGGCTGGGCAAGCAGATGGGGCCTAGGGGCAGCTGTCCCACGCAGCAGCTTCCCCTCTACCCAGACAAGCACCTGACACCTGGTGTCACGGAGTCCCTGGGCGATACTCTGGAACTGCTCCCCATGAAGCCAGTCAGGACTCTGGGGCAGTCGCCTTTCTGTGAGCAGCCTGTCTTCAGGACACACAGCTCACACAGCTTCCACCTTCCTGGGTCTGACCTCGGAGCATTCAGTATCCTCTGCCCCTCCGTGCGCTTCCCCCAGCGAGTCCGCTCAGGCGGGCTCCTGGGGAAGCCAGAGGGTCCTGCACCCCAACGTCGCAGTCAGACGTGACTCTCAGCCAGCCAGTAAAACAGAGGTTTATTAGACGACAGGAACATGGTCTGAAACAGAGCTTGCAGGTGCAGAGAACAGGACCCCTCAGCTGGGTCCATTTTGGGGGGGGGCAGTGAGCCAGACAACCACGTCTGCCCTTCACTCCATGTCCCAGCCAGCCCCAAACTGAAACTCCCTCCAGTCCCTCCTCCTCTGGGCTTTGTTCCTTTCCCCGGGCCAGGAGGTCACCGGATTCCTTTGTTCTCCAACCCTTTAGCTCTCACCTTGCAGGGGGGAAGAGCCCAGGCCATCAGTTGCCAGGAAACAGGGTGTCGGCCATCCTCTGTGTCCAGACTCCTGCACACACATGCCCTCTAGGGCTCTGCAGTGATTATACACCCTTACCCCTCCACCTAGATACTTAAGAACTGCCTAGGGGAAACTGAGGCACCCCCACAATATTCAGAGGAAACATTAAGAACAGTCCCACTTCGTCACATCTCTCCCCCCTTCGAGACCGAACTGAGTGGGGTCACTTTAGCTGGTGACCTGGGGAAGTTCAAAGCCACCAATGTTCCCATGGATGCCCCAGCATCTCTCCCGTTCCTTGGTAGGAGTTACACCAGGCCCTTCCAGTTTCACGCCCTCCCTTAGGTCGGGGGTGGTCGATAGCACTCGCAGGCCGCATGTGGGAAGGTTTATGCGGCCCGTGCCCTTTGGCCACCCCAAAACCCCAGGGGGTCAAACTGTGATTGGGTCTTCTCCCCAACAAGCTGGCCAAACACAGCCACTTGGTTATCGGACTGTTTAACTTTCTTAACAGCTTTCACTTCATCTGAGACCTTCTCAAAGCTCTCCACACTGGATCTTTCAACAGGAAAGTCAGTGGATCCATTCACAGCAGAAAATTTCTGGCTGCTAGGAACTGAAACTTTCTTGATTAAATCACTTTCACACCCTTCAGTTGCAGTAAACTGCTTGCAAAGACTCCATGAGGATTCCTTTCCCTAGGGCTTTTCTATGCAACAATTCACCCCTCACAGAAATTCTGCTCTTACCCTCTTTACCTAGGGCTTGCTCTAGAGGAACACTTTCCTGAGCAACAACAGACTCTTTCTGGGTCTCCCCATTGACCATCACCTTCTGCTCCCACTGGAGGTCCGAGGGGCCTGACCCCAGGAAACTCCACACAGACATACAGGTTGGGACCAGGAGTGGGAGCCTGTCCACCTCCCCACCCATCGGGCTGACGGAGTCTATGGCCTTGGGACCCAGCAAGGGAGCTAGACACCGGGGCTTTTCTGCAGGGTCCCCCTGGTTCAAATCGCCAGCCTGCTCAAAGGCAGTGAGGTGGGCATCCACATCCCCCCCCTTAACCAGGGGCAGCAATTTAGTCTCAAGGTTCCCTGCGGAACTGGCCCTCCGGGGTCTATCCCCACTCACCTCTGGGAGGTCCCCGAGGCCTCTCCGCTCCCCCACCGCCAGTTCATGCTGCTGCTGCTTCTGCAGCTCTTTCTCGGGCTCTCGCTGTCTCTCACAGTCCTCTTGCTCTGTCGGACTCAGCTCCAATCCCGTCCATCTCCGATCCCCGGATGGGGAACCCGATCGTGAAGACCCTCGTCTGGTCGGGGACAGGAGTCTTGGGGATGCCTGGCTACCACTTCAGCTGCTCCCAGATCCTGCTATAGCCCCATTTGGGGTCAGGAATCTGTTCCTTAGAGCGGTCATCCTCCTCCAGCTGCACGATGAACTGTGCCTTGGTGAACTTACCAATGCGCGACCCTCTCTTTCTGCACAGGGTTACAATGTCCTTCTTAAGGAGACGGTGACAGGCCATCACTCCGCTCTTCCCAAGTTGTTATGGACTCACAGGCCTGTGTGCTCTCAGCTCCCCATGGTTTCCAGGGAGAACCCCTAGTGTGCCAGCCCTTCTCGAGGTCACCACCTCTTTGCCAGAGTCGAGCTGCAGACTCCTCCGCCCCGGGACCGCTCGCTGCAATCCCCAGGGGAACCCCATTATTGCACAGTCCTTCTTGCTGGTCACACACTCCCAGGGGTTAACCGCCCCCTGAAACCGTCTCTCTCTGAATCTTCAGCACGCCTGGTCCCCGTCAATCCCCCTTCGTTTTACTGCTCCCCAGTCACTTACTGCAGGAAGCGCCAGTTACTTACTGCAGGAAGCGCCGTCCAAGGGGTGCAGTAGATCCCACCCCTGCCACCAGTTGTCACGGAGTCCCTGGGCGATACTCTGGAACTGCTCCCCATGAAGCCAGTCAGGACTCTGGGGCAGTCGCCTTTCTGTGAGCAGCCTGTCTTCAGGACACACAGCTCACACAGCTTCCACCTTCCTGGGTCTGACCTCGGAGCATTCAGTATCCTCTGCCCCTCCGTGCGCTTCCCCCAGCGAGTCCGCTCAGGCGGGCTCCTGGGGAAGCCAGAGGGTCCTGCACCCCAACGTCGCAGTCAGACGTGACTCTCAGCCAGCCAGTAAAACAGAGGTTTATTAGACGACAGGAACATGGTCTGAAACAGAGCTTGCAGGTGCAGAGAACAGGACCCCTCAGCTGGGTCCATTTTGGGGGGGGGCAGTGAGCCAGACAACCACGTCTGCCCTTCACTCCATGTCCCAGCCAGCCCCAAACTGAAACTCCCTCCAGCCCCTCCTCCTCTGGGCTTTGTTCCTTTCCCCGGGCCAGGAGGTCACCGGATTCCTTTGTTCTCCAACCCTTTAGCTCTCACCTTGCAGGGGGGAAGAGCCCAGGCCATCAGTTGCCAGGAAACAGGGTGTCGGCCATCCTCTGTGTCCAGACTCCTGCACACACATGCCCTCTAGGGCTCTGCAGTGATTATACACCCTTACCCCTCCACCTAGATACTTAAGAACTGCCTAGGGGAAACTGAGGCACCCCCACAATATTCAGAGGAAACATTAAGAACAGTCCCACTTCGTCACACCTGGCAGGGGGCACAGGAGCTGATGGCAGCCTGCCCCACGGTGGCTGTGGGTAGCGGGTGGAATGGGGCACCGGGGTCTGCAGTGAAGGGTTCGCTTGGATCCCCGGCCGATGCCCCTGAGCCGCACCCCATCCACGGACCAACACACAATGCCCCCGGGTCCTTGTGCAAGAGGGGATGGGCCACGGGCCTGACAGCCCAGGAGCCGCCCTCCGGCCCCAGGACAGAGCACCCTGCCAGCTCTGCCGCGGTCACTCACTTAGCATTGGCTCATACAGTGCCCAGCGGGCACTAGGGCTTCCCGACCAGCTAGCCAAGCCCAGGCCCTGCAAGGCCAGTCCCTAGGGAACCCCCTGCTTTAGCATGGCAGCTGCCGGTGCCAGAGCCGGGCACTGTGCCCAGGGGAGGGACTGGCCCGATTTGGTGCCTGGGGATCTGAGGCCCCCAGCGCAGAACCATTGGGTGCACGAGACCACCACCGACCTCTACCTGGGGTCACCCTCTCCTGGGCACCTTTCCCAGCATGCTCCGTGTCTTCTCTGCCCCGCTCCCGCCGGGCTCCTGACACAGAGGCCAGCTCCCAGAGGCTGGTCTGCCCCAGGCCCCCCTCACCCACCTGGCCCACGTCCAAAGCAGCAGCCATATAACGCCCGCCCGGCTGCCCTGCTGGCCACCTCTAACGCCCATGACCCTGTTTCCTGCCGTGGAGCCAAGAAGCAGGAAGATTCTTCTCTGCTCATCACAGGCCTGTGACGAGAGCCGCCTTGACCCAAACCCAGGCCAGTGGCTCGACAAGAAACCAGCTCAAAGGTCTTATGATCCCCTGAACTGTAAACTCTCCAGAGCCTCACATTTGAATAGTGCCCAGCTCGATTATTATTCTTTGCATCGCGAAGTCGTGTTAGTTTCCTTCCCCCCACCCCATACAAAAACCTGGGCTCATCCCAGGAAATTCACAGGCCGCAGGTTGAACACGAACTAGAGGAAATACTTGTTCGCACTACGCAGAGCTAACCTGTGGAACTCATTGCCAGGGGATGTTGTGATGGGTTCAGAACAGAATTAGATAACAGGACAGGTCCATCAACGGCCATTAGCCAAGATGGTCAGATGCAGCCCCATGCTCGGGGCGAGACAAAACCTCTGACGGCCAGAAGAAAGGAGGGGACCATAGGGGTGGATCTCTCAAAATTGCCCTGCCCTGCTCACCCCCCAGAAACTGGACCAGGCCCTTGCGGTGCCAGGAGCTGTACAAACCCAGAACAAAATGCCAGTCCCCACTCCAAAGAGTTCACAATCCAACCCTAACTCCACTGGCCCATTTTCCGAGGAGCCAGCTGATCTGGGAAGGAACCAAACCCTCCTGTACCCTTTGCGACGCAGCATCACGGCGCAGGAGAGCCGGGCTCCAGCGTCAGCAAGGTGGCCAAATGCAGTCATTTGCACCAGCACGGTGCCGCCCTGGTGATCTGGGGGCGTTTCAAGCTCCCATTGCACAGATGCAAACGCCAGTGCGAGGGGTGAGGCACGGAGGAGGCCGGCCTGGGAAGGGACAGGAACAAAAGAACTGGTCCATCTCCTGTTTGATGTTTGTGCAACACCCAACGCACTGAGGTCCCAATTCTGGGCACCACTGCAGCCCGGCTAGTTGGGGATCGACGGGGAAACTGAGGCACAGAGACGTTAAGCGCCTCCGGAAATCAGCCCCCTAATTTAGCTGCCTAGCCCCCAAGTTGGAAAATGCCGGCCTAAGTGACATGCTGAAGATCACCTGGCATAGTGCAGGCAGAGAGCTAGGAGAAGAACCCAGGAGTCCTGTTGCCCAGCTCCACCCGCATCACCCCGGACCACAACTGCCCCGTGACCAGGAAAAGCGGCTGGCAGGTGGGACGCTCTCTCCTGCCAGTGGCTGGCATTGTCCCCACTACAGGGAGGTAGCAGATGGCTCGGCCACCTCAGCGAGCTCACTGGCAGGCCAGCCTCCCTGGGCCCTGCGTCACTGGGACCGGGTTGACAGCCCTGGGCTATGGCAGTGGGGGATGGCCCCAGGCAGGGGGAGATCATGCCGCTTGGGCAAGACGGCCCCCGGATGCCAGCTGGAACGGCAGGACTGTCACCCAGCTGTGCTCACACCCTGACATTCCCCACCCCGGCTGAGCTCGGAAATCCCCATGGCCCTTTTGGATGTCAGCAGCTTCCTCGGCTGGCCTAGGAGAGGCCATATGGCCACAGGGCCCCCCGAGCCTGGAGGCCTGGCTCTGACAGCGGCCAATACCAGCTGCCTTCCCCTCCCCCCCTACAAGTGGGGTTTAGCCATGTTAATCGTGGGGAGGGGGATTTCTCCCCCACTCCATCTGGCCCTCAGCTTAGTGCTCATGGAGCCAGAGCCCTTGTCACTTTCCTCCCAGTCGGTCTCAGTGGAGCTGATATTCGGAGTCATATGAATGGCTGTCCCCATATGCTGAATCCACTTGCCTCTGTACCATCCTGCAGCACTGAGTTCCTCGAGTTAACGGGAGGAAATACTGTCTTTCCCATGGGGAAATACGACCCTTACAACAGATGGCGTGGAACAACGGCCGTGCTGGGCAGATCCTGAGGCAAAACCCCCTTGGACTACAATAGCGCCAGGATTTGGCTCTGACATAGGATCCATAAGAGAATAAGAGGCTACTACTGGTACCAGCAAAGGGAGTTGCTTCTTTTGCCCCAGGGGCAACAGTCTGTGCTCTGGTGCTGAAGGTCCCCGGTTTGATCTCTGTGTGGTGGGAGGAAGACAGGCAGGCCAGTTGCCTCTGTGCCCAGCCCCCCAGAGTGGCAAACTGCAGCTGCTCACTGCCCCTAGAGGTTCTGACCTCTGACCCCACTGCCCAGGAGACCCCATGCTTCAGAGAGGGTGGGGGGCCCAGTGGGGTTAGCGAGATGCCCCCTCTGCACAATCCCCTCTAGCATGCTGGGCACCATGGGTGCTACAGGGTCCCTGGGTCCCCTGATTACGCCCAGGCTACCCCTGCCCTCCGCAGCCTGGGGAGCGGGCAGGGCTGGACGTGGGCCAGAGGGGGAAACACCAGAAGGCACAGGCCTCAGCTCACACAGGGAGCCCCAAACAGAGCTGGGGAGAGAACCCAGGAGTCCTGACTGCTAGTCCTCCTCATTCTAACCACTAGACTCCACTCCCAAAGCTGGGATTAGAACCCAGGAGTCCTGGCCCCCAGCCCCACTCCACTGGACCACACAACCCCCTGCTCTGACCACTGAAGCCCGCCAGACTCTCTCTAAGTGAGAGGTGGGGCTGGGCCCTTCTCCTGTCACTTTCCCAGCATGCCTCAGCGGGTGGGGAGACCCCCCTAAACGCCTGCCGGGGGGGCTCTGTATTCAGGCCGCTTCCCCGAAGGGAGCAGGATGGCGGGACTTGGGCCGTAGACACATCCCTGGCCTCTCGTGCCTGACCCCATGCGCCAGCTGCAGAGCAGGGCTCCCCCTTCACCAGCGCCCCACACGCTGCCCGTCACGTACTTTGTCCTCCCCGTAGTGTCAGGCTGCACCCCAGAGCCGCCAGCCTGGGCCCCTCCCCGCTGAAGGGCTCCGAGCCAGCAGGTGCCCTTGGGGCTCGGGGATGGGTCCGCCCCTGGAGAAGCAGCGGGTAGTTTTCCACGCCAGCCAGGGCAGATCCACTAGAGACCAGGATCCACGATCCACTGGAGACCAGCTTCTTCTGTTCCCCCAGCCCCCTAGAGCAACGGCTGAGGGGGGGCACCCAGCCATCCATGGGGAGCGGCTCCATCTGCCCCCCCCACTCCATTTCCCAGGGCAGGGCTGCCTTCACAGCAGGCTCCGCCCAGGCCGGGGGTAATGCCCCTCAGCCCCCTGGGGAGGGACTGGGGCAAAGGGACACCCACAGAACAGGGGAGAGCAGCGTCCCAGTGAGGGGAATAGAACCCAGGCATCCTGGCCCTTGGTCCCCCCACACATCCCCTGATCTAGCAGCCGGACACACACACCCCCCGCTCCCAGAGAAGGGTGGGGAATGGGCAAGGAGCTGCGTGTCCCCCCCGGATGCCCATGCTGGGGTCACGGTGCCAGGGATCCAGAGCTGGGAAGGGTTGCCAGGTGCAGGAGCCCCGGCTGGTGGTGTGGGGCAGTGGAGGGAGCCAGGGGGAGAGGGGCCAGGCTGCCACCCGGCCCCAAGCGCCTTACCTGCGGGTGAGGGTCCCACGTGTCACCTGCTGCCTAGCACGCTGCTCCGCGCCGAGGAGCCAGCCGCCCCCGCCAGCCACTGGGCCTCATGGCCCCGTCGCTCGCCCCACCATAGCTCCGGGGTGCCGCTGCCCCACACTGCCCCACGGCACGCCGGGCGCTCCACACCGGCGGGCGCTGGGCAGAGACAGGCTCACGCCGGGCACCAGCTGCTGCGGCTGCTCAGAGGCTCAGCGTTAACCCTGTGAGGCCTGGGCGGGTGGGCGGCCGGCTAATGCCCTTCCTGCAGGCCCATAATTGGATTCGGCTTCGCCCGACACTAATGGATTGATCCCTTTTCCGTCATGTGCCGGCCTTCAGCTCCACTGGGGCCACGGCACGACACCCAGCTGCCTTGCTGCAGGGCCAGGAGCTTGGCAGGACCAGGAGGCAGTGGGGTCTAGTGATGAGAGCAGGGGGCTGGGAGTCAGGACTCCTGGGTTCTATCCCCAGCTCTGGGAGGGAAGGGGGGTCTAGTAATTAGAGATGGGGGGCTGGGAGCCAGGACTCCTGGGTTCTATTCCAGGTTCCACCACCGACATCCACAGGCAAATCTCTCCCTGCCCCGCATGCCTCAGGCGCCCTCTGTAAACTGGGGGTGATGAAATGTCCCGCCCCCAGAGAGGGGCTTCGGGCTTCATTCAGGATGGTGACGCGCTTTGGGATCTTCCCCTGGAAGATGGTACAAGTCGGGCCGAGGGTTACTGGGGCGGCCCCAGATTTGACTTTGCTCCTGCTTCTTAAAGCCTGAAACTTCCACTCCACCACTGAGAGAGACACAGAAGGAAAGAACTAGCAATGGTTTGTGTAGGTCCTACCAAAACCCCACCCAGGAGCTCCCCCTCCTGGCTTCACAAGGGTGCTGGTGTGGCAGATGCTGCTCCATGGGTGCCGCTGAAGAGCCAGGGCCGCCCCGCGAGCCATGAGCCCAGCGGAGTCCCGACGGGTTTACTCCTCCTTGCCCGCTGCGGGGGCACCTGTGCAGAGCCTGCCCCTTCAAGGAGCCATTCCCGGGGCGCAGGGTGCCCTGAGACCCACAGGTCTGGGGGACAATAACTTCTGCAAAAGGTGGCCTAGCCCTGCCCCCACAAAGGATCTCAGGAAACCTCAGTGGGAACCGTGTGGTGTTTCTCTCCCCACCCCCACTGGTAGTTCTGGGGGCGGGGGATGGGGCCCGGGGCCCGCGCTGTGTTTGCAAATGCCCGGTTTTACTCAAATCTTCTTCCACGTTTCCTGCTGCTGCTCGAAATGCCGGCAACAGCCCCAGTCCCATGGGGCTGCCCTGCCTGGCGTCTCCTGGGCCGCTCCCACCCTGGGCACAGCTCAGCGTTCACCCCCGCTGGGCCCCCTGGGGCAAACGGTGACAGGTGGTCCCCGGGGGGACTCCAGGCTGGGATGGCAACCCCAACACCCCAAATCTACCACTTGCCTTCACCTGCCTTGTCCTTAGCTGGCCCACCAACACCTTTCATGGCCACCTGCTGCGGGCCCCCAAAAGCCAGTGAGTCCCGGTGGCCAAGGAGCCTCCTGCAGTAGCCACGGGCCATTCTGGAGCCCCAGCAAATTCTGCTAGGGTCAGGGCAAGTTTTGAAGCAAAGCCCCATCAATCGGGCTCCCCGAGTGGCCATGCTCAGAGGGTGCCCCTGCTGTCTGGGCATCCACAGGCACAAGGAAACCTGCCCCCAGGAGCGGGTGCACTCCCCCAGGGTTGCCCCCTCTGTACCCACTGGACCCGGGCCCTGGATCACCGGAGCTGCGGCTGGGGGGAGAGCGGCGCAGGCCCATAATAAGACACTTGGCGCAGGCACTGGGAGACCCCACCTGGGGCCACGGGGCAGCCCGGGCTGGGTGAGCCTAGAGAGAACCCCAGGGTGGGTCCGTGTCCAGCCGCCTCAGGAGATATTCCTGGGGGAGCAGGGGAGGGGGGTGCATGCCCCGGCAGTGGGACTAGACCCACACGGGGGCTACATGTGCCAAGCTGGGAGCGATTCTACACAGCAGCTGCTTCGGGCGGGCTCCTCCCACAGCCAGAGACGTAGTCGGCAGGAGACAGACAAACCGGCTTCAACTTCCCTTGGCCTCCCCAGGGGTGAGGTTCAGCTCTTCCGTCCCCCTGCAGCCTGCGGGGGCCGGGCCTGCTCCCTCCTCCCCCGCCTGGACCTAGCCCATGGGGTTGGAGAAGCCAGAGTCAAGTGAGAAAAACAAGAGCCGTGCACGACAAGCTCCACCTGCACAGGCCTGCAGGAGCAAGGGCAGCTCGGCCTGGTCTAGGATCCCTGCCCCAAGCTCCCCGGCAGGACAGAGCCATGCTGCGGCCGCCAGACGCCAGGGCACGCCATGCTCAGGGGCACCAGGCCCTTCTCAGACGCTCGTGCAGGATGATGGCCCCCTGACGGGACCGTTCCTGCAGCCCCCCGGGCAGTACCCTCGCCCGGCCGCGGGGCCCTCTGCGTCGCCCTCAGCGCCCGCTCCTGCAGCCCCCCGGGCAGTACCCTCGCCCGGCCGCGGGGCCCTCTGCGTCGCCCTCAGCGCCCGCTCCTGCAGCCCCCCCGGGCAGTACCCTCGCCCGGCCGCGGGGCCCTCTGCGTCGCCCTCAGCGCCCGCTCCTGCAGCCCCCCCGGGCAGTACCCTCGCCCGGCCGCGGGGCCCTCTGCG
Source organism: Natator depressus (assembly GCF_965152275.1). Taxonomy (NCBI): domain Eukaryota; kingdom Metazoa; phylum Chordata; order Testudines; family Cheloniidae; genus Natator; species Natator depressus. The sequence goes on from NC_134234.1 coordinate 343,443,672, forward strand.
TCGCCCTCAGCGCCCGCTCCTGCAGCCCCCCGGGCAGTACCCTCGCCCAGCCGCGGGGCCCTCTGCGTCGCCCTCAGCGCCCGCTCCTGCAGCCCCCCGGGCAGTACCCTCGCCCGGCCACGGGGCCCTCTGCGTCGCCCTCAGCGCCCTCTCCTGCAGCCCCCCGGGCAGTACCCTCGCCCGGCCACGGGGCCCTCTGCGTCGCCCTCAGCTCCACGCTGCGATGCGGGGAGCACCCACAAACCAACCCCCACAGCTCCACACCACGGCAGCTTAACGAGGCCGAGGAGGGGGGAGGAGAAACGCGGGTGGAGTTACAGCAGGGATGAGTTTGGCCCGATGAGCCCAGAGCTTTGGGAAGTTGGCCCGGGGGGGCCCTGGCACTGCAGCTGATCTGTGTCTGGGCCGGTTTGACTATATAGGCGGTGGGTCCCATTCAGCACCTGCCCCCGATGCCAAGGGGGGGTCCCCTGGGGAGGGTCAGCACGGGAGGTGCTGGACTGGTGCCAGTTACAGTGCCCAGTGGGGCTGGCACAGGGGACGAGCCCAACGCTGAATAATCCCCAAGCTCCCGCCGGGGCACCGCCAGCCGTGGGTACCTCCTGGCACTCCGGGGGAGCGGCACCCGTCAGGCCCAGACAGTTTTGGGGCATCTCAGGTCTGAATCTCCTGCCAGGCGCCCAGAGCTGTTACCCTGTAGCAAAGCAGAGCTGTCTCCAGGGTCCCGGGTGCGAGTGCCCCCCAGCCCGGCTGATCCGGGGGGCCGGGCTCCGCTGACGGCACAAACAGAGGTGTGTCCCGTTCCCAGAGTCTTTGACTTTTCCCACCCCCTGGGATGCTCAGTCTGCCCGTTGGGCTGGCTGTCTCGCCCTGCTGCTACTGGACCCCTCACCGTGGTACCTGGCCTCTTATCCCACCTCCTGCCAGACGGGCTCGAACCCTCTGTTCACTTAGGGGCAGGGGAGCTCAGCTCCCAATGGGGCGGGGGGTGACGGGGACACTTTGGAACTCCTGCCCCCTCGGCTGGGCCCCACCATCCAGCCCCTCCCCCTGACTCCAGGCCCCTTGACCCTGGGCGGGGGGGGGAGGTGGAGGCGGGGGGGTCCTGCAGCGGGTGAAGAGTGATATTAGTAACTGTGTCCATTCTGACCAGCCCTGATCTCTCGCTAATGAGCTTTGAGGACAAAGAGGATTAGGGCTCCAGCAGCTGGAGGGCCGGCGGGGTGGGACACGTCCCCGGGATAAAGGGGGCCAGCGGGGGGTTAGTGGGCGAGCCCGGCAGGGAGGTGAGCAGGTGAACGCTCGCCTGGCTCCTGCATGGCCGGTGGAGGGGGGACGGAGCCAGGTCTCGAACCGGCCCCGGGGGAAGGAGCCTGGCAGGGGTCCACAGGGCGCGGGGGGCTCGTGGCGGGAGCTGCAGCATCTGGACACAGAGGGGTGACCCCGTACAGACCGAAGGGGGCTCTGCTACTGGCCGCACTGGGGTGCACCCCGCAGGGAGAGCAGATCCCAGCAGACACCCCTCCACTGGGGCCCTCAGCCCTTCCCCCACTCCATCCTCCCTGCCCTTGGACCAGCCGCCCCCCCGTCTCCTCCGGACCCCTCCTTCCAGCCTGCTTCGCCCACAGCGGTGCCCGGCACCCGCCTTCCCCTGTCCCTGCTGTGTCGGCCCTGCAACCTGGGGTGAGTGGGAGCTGGAGGTGGGCGTGAGTTCGCTGGCCCCGTCCTTGCCCGACAGCGACCGATCCGTGGGCAAACTGAGCTCACAACAGCCAGTCAGCAACACCCCTGAGCCCCTGGCCATGCCGGTGCGGGTAGGACCCCTGAGCCCCCTCTCCCTTGAGCTGCAGGAGAATCTCCGCTAGCAGGATGGGGCCTATGACACGCAGCCACTGGGTTCTGTATCTGACCAGCACAGGGCTGCCAGCTGCCCCAGATGTTCCCCCGAATGGATCCCTTCGGGATCCCAGCCTGCCCCTGATTCCCAGGACGTTCCCTGGTCCCACAGAGATGGGGACACGCTCTGTGTAACTGCTGGGCGCAGAGGGTGCACCAAGCAGGGGTGTCGGGCTCTTCTGCTGCTAAGCTTCCCCCTGCCCCTGCCCCCTGAAGGGGGAGAGAAATGTCCCCAGTGGGTAGCGAGAGGTCCTGATTGTCATATCCCAGCTTCCGCCACGCCCCATGCACTGAGATCCCAGCCCCCACAATGGCCCCAGCCCCACACAGGGCGATCCCAGCCCCCCCCCCCCCCACGCATGGTGATCCCAGCCCCCACGACGGCCCCAGCCCCACGCAGGGTGATCCCAGCCCCCACCACGCACGGCGATCCTAGCCTTCACGACGGCCCCAGCCCCACGGAGGGCGATCCCAGCCCCCACGATGGCCCCAGCCCAATGCAGGGTGATCCCAGTCCCCGCCACGCCCCTGGCCCCATGCACATTGACCCCAGCCCCCACCATGTCCCAGCCCCATGCATGGCGATCCCAGCCGCCAGCAAGGCCATCCTAGCCCCCACCATGTCCTCAGCCCCACGCACGGCTATCCCAGCCCCTGCCACACCCCCGGCCCCAAGAACAGTGAACGCAGCACTTCCACACCCCCAACCCCACGCATGGCAATCCCAGCCCCCTCCATGTCCTGAGCCCTAAACATGGCGATCCCAGCCCTGCCACGCCCCCAGCCCCATGCACGGCGATCCCAGCCCCCGCCACACCCCACCACAGCATTCCTAGGCCCCAAAGGAAGAGCAGCATGATCCCAACTCCGATACTCCTCCCCCGTGTGATGAAGTGGGGGAGTTTCTTGTTTTTCCTTCTTTCCTATGGGGGATTTTCTTGGTTTTCCTATGGTTTGTATGCAGAGGGGGTGGGACTCAGTTTCCCTAGGTGCTACGGGTTTAACGAGGTGATGGGAGAGGGAGTTTGTTGTTACAGAGGACCGGCGAGGGAACTTGGGACCCCAGCCACTGGCTGGAGAATGGAGACCCCAGAACTGGTGACCTGGTGACCCAGAGCCCAGCTCAGGAGTCCCAGCCGGGTCTGGCCAGTGGGAGGACAATGGGCTGCGAAGAGAGGAGGGGGGCCCAGGCGACCCTGTTTACCTGGCAGAAGACAATGGACAGAGGTGGGGCTTGGGGCCGTGAGCTCAGGTGCCCAGCTGGGAAGCAGGGGGGCTCTGGGCTGGAGGGAGGGAGCAGGCAGAGCCCACCTGGATGCAGGGGAGACTTGGATGTGCTGTGCTGGGGGAGGCCAGGCCTGAGGCCCTGAGAGTTTCCCGTGCTGTGTTCAACGCTCAATAAACCCTCCTGTTTTACGCTGGCTGAGGGTCACTCCGGGCTAGAGAACAGGGGGGTGGAGGCCCCGGGGGTCCAGAGCAAGTGGACTCTCTGAGGGGGCCCACAGCGGGAAACAGGTGTGCTAAGGCTCAGGGATGTGCGGCTCCAGGAGTTGGAGGGGCTTAACCCCCGAGAGAGAGTGGACCCCCGGGAGAAGGGCTGCCTCACTGAAAGGGGCACCCCCTGTGACGGTGCTTCCTGTGGGAGCCAGCGGAGGTCGCTCAATCAGGGTGAACTGGAAACAGAACGGGGCAGACAAACCCCAAAGCTGGGGGATATTCCAATACTTAGAGTTACCAAACCAGCTTCTTTCACACCTCACTGGTTACTCAGAAGTCCAAACAAGGCAGTTCCCTTCAAGTGCCCAGCCTCCGGCTTCCCTCCAGACACACACGTCAGATATGATGGCAGTTACTGGAAATCTGATTTCATCATATAAAAGAAAAGGTCCTTCCCAACCCAAAGGAGCAAGCCCCAGACCCAGGTCAAATAATAACTTAGATCTTACCCCAAATTCACGCTTACAGCCAATTCTTACTAACTCAACTAACATTTATTAAAAAAGAAAAGAGAGCGTGTTGGTTAAAAGCTTAAGATACATAAATACTTGAGTTCAATTCTTGAGGTCCAGATACAGAGCAGAGATGAGCTCGTAGTTGCCAAAAGTCCTTTTAGAAATAGTCCAGAGGTTATAGCCCAATGTCCATATTCAGGGTGACTCTGGTCAGTGACTAGGGATCTCCATCCTTATGGCTCAGGGTTTCCCCCTCTTGAACCCAAAGCAGATCTGAGATGAAGAAGGATCCTGTCCCAGGGTTTTTATACATTTCCTGCAACCATTTGGCCTGAGAAAACAATACGCTTAACTTTCCTTCTCCCAAACATCCTGGCAATTAGCACAGGGTCATTTATCCATTAAACACTTCAGACACAGTCTATCCCAACCTTCAAAGAGACATACAGACAACAATCCTCTTTCACTCAAGTGTCTTCCTAAATGTTAATATTCCTTTTTTGATCTTTGAATCAAAGCCATAGCAATAGACAAGACTCGTTTGCTGACATCACAAGACCTGAGCCAACATCTCCCCTTCTACCGCTAACAATGTCGGCTGCATTTCACCGCTCGGTTCATGTCCAGATCTCCCTAACCAGTCTTTAAAGTTCGGCCTTGGGTCCAGTCAGTCTGTGAGTTAATTAATTCTTTCTGGCCCTGTCACCTTTCAATGAGATATAATAATTTTATTAAGATGATGTTGAAGTAAAAAGAAAACGGTACAGAGTTTAAGCATAGAAGTTTCTGGTTATCAGGGAATAAGGTACAGATTATCAAGGGGTGCGAAATTCGGTTTAGGAGCGGGTGGCGTTCTTACACTCATAACGTCACACCCCCCAGAGACCGCATGGGGCCAAGAGTGGGCACAGTCTGTGAGTCCATGACACCCCTCACCACACGCAGCCATTCAGGCCTGGGCAGAGTGGGGGGACCCTGAGTCCTGTCTGTGCCCATGTGCCAAGCTCATGGCACGACTCCGTGCGAGGCCGTCAGCTCAGAAGGCTTCTATGACACCACGCCGGGTGCTTTCCGGGGCTCCCACCAAGGCCTGTCATTGAAGGGGTCCCAACGGGTTACCCTGGCCTCAGTGCAACATGGACTCCTTGCCAGGCTGCCTGCGGGGCACTGCGTGGATACAGCACGCAGGGCCAGAGCTGAGCGGGCCAGCAGTGGGCTGGGCTGGGCAAACAGCTAAACAGAGAGCTGAGAATTGAGGGATATGGGCTTGCACGAGAGCCAAGCCGCCAGCTCCGTCTCAGCTCTCCGCTCCACCGGCCAAGCCAGGGCCGGCAGTCAGGGCACCTCGACAGCCCATCGTCCGAGGTCTGATGGTTTCTCAGGAGTCACTGAAGTTGCCAGGTGGCTCGACACCATGCTGAGCACAGCTGCAGAGGGGAGACCACCCTCCAGAGCAAATTGGTTCCCACAACGGGCCTCAGTTTCCCCCGAGACCTTTCAGAGGTTTGTGGATACCGGCGGCATCACTCACGTCACAGCCAGCACCCTGTTCCCCCCAGTAAGAGGGAAGCAGAACATGAGGAAAAGTCAATCAAACCCCTTCAGATTCTCCTCTGGCCCCCCTGGCCCGGAGCCGTCCCACCTGCCAGGAGACATTGGATCCAGGTCTGTTGGTGGGAGGGGAGTCCAGGCCCACTACCCAGCTAGACCCTGGGGGACCTGACTGCCCGAGATTACAGCAGAAGGAAGATCAACATAAAACCCATCAGAAGAGGTGCCATAGGGAGGGGGATCCCGAATCACGTCTGGGGGCAAGATTCTCAAGAAAGGGGGACAAAGCAGGGATGTGCCGGGACCCCTCGATCCTGCTGTTAGGGGGCCAGTGGGATCCACCCATCAGAACAGGTCCTATCTTGTAGCAAATACACCCTGATCGCTACCCCAGACTGACTCTGTGAGCAAGCCCCGGCCTGTTTCCTTCAGACGCCACCAGGAGATACCCAGCCAGAGCCAGGTGCCGCCTGCATTCCCGGAGGGCTATGTCAGAGGCGAGAGGTTCAGGCAAGCCCCCCGCCCTCCGTAGGGCAGCTTGGCCTTGCGCTGCTGTTTCACACCTGCTGAAGGCTGTGGCTTCGTGTAGAGTTCGGGTCGAGGTCTCAGTCCTGGGGCCTTCGGTGGGAAGGGTTAGTGCGGCCGCTCGGGGGCGTACTCGAGCCAGGCGGGAAGGGTTAGAGTGGCATGCACGCCTGGGTTCAGGCTCAGGGAGGGGCGTAGAGTGGGTTGGGGATGTGAGGCATTTATATCCAGCTCTGGGCGGGAATTGGGATCTAGTGGCTAGAGCAGAGGTGCTGACCCTGATACATTCTCCCAATGTCCTGCCACCGTTAATAATTTACACCTTATTTCCTGTCTGAATTTGCCTAGCTTCAGCGTCCAGCCATGGGATCGCCTTAGATCTTCCTCTGTTAGGCTGCAGAGCCCAGTCATAGATACTCACAGACTGGGGTCAAGCCACCCTGGCCCTTCTCTTGGTTCAGCTAACAAGATATGGAGCTGCCTGTCCTGTAGCGAGGCCCTGAGAGCTCCAACCGCTTTGCAAAGATTCATTCGTCGTCCCAGCCCCGCTGGGCAGCAGCCAAGGATTGCTGCCAACTGGCTAGTGTGCATGTGCCCTACTGCCCTCGAGTGGCTGCAATCAGAACAGCTCAGCTGTGTCCCAAGCCCTATACTGCTCATGGAGATTCTCCTTTAGCTCAGTAGCAGGGGCTCTGGAATGGGAGAACACCAAGCTCTACCCCCCACTGTCCTCATGCAGCTCTGCGAGGCCCGGCTGGGCAGCACAGTGACCACCATCGCTTTGTTACAGCATTGCTAGCCCCATTGTATAGGTGGGGAAACTGAGTCACAGACCAGCTTGGCACCTGCCCTCCAGCCCCCTGTTCTCACCATGGGACCAGAGTGTCTTTTGCACTGCTGGAGTGACTTTTGAGGGCTGGGGTGGGGTGCAGGGGGAGGGGTATTAGCCACAGAGAACTCAACAGTGGGGTGCAGTGACTACTGACCACCCCTCAATCTGTATCTCTATGCCGTGGCTATTTCACTCAAGTGTCTTCCCACACTACCAGAGGCTCGTTCACCTGCACATCTACCAATGTGATCTATGCCATCATGTGCCAGCAATGCCCCTCTGCCATGTACATTGGTCAAACCGGACAGTCTCTACGTAAAAGAATAAATGGACACAAATCAGACGTCAAGAACTGTAACATTCAAAAACCAGTCGGAGAACACTTCAATCTCCCTGGTCACTCGATTACAGACCTCAAAGTGGCAATTCTTCAACAAAAAAACTTCAAAAACAGACTCCAAGGAGAGACTGCTGAATTGGAATTAATTTGCAAACTGGATACAATTAACTTAGGCTTGAATAGAGACTGGGAGTGGATGGGTCATTACACAAAGTAAAACTATTTCCCCATGTTTATTCCCCCTCCACCCCCCACGTTCTTGTCAACTGCTGGAAATGGCCCACCTTGATTATCGCTACAAAAGGTTTTCTTCCCCCCCGCCCCTGCTCTCCTGCTGGTAATAGCTCACCTGACCTGATCCCTCTCGTTACAGTCTGTATGGTAACACCCATTTTTTCATGTTCTCTGTGTATATATATATCTTCCTACTGCATTTTCCACTGCATGTATCCAATGAAGTGGGTTTTAGCCCACGAAAGCTTATGCTCAAATAAATGTGTTAGTCTCTAAGGTGCCACAAGTCCTCCTTTTCTTTTTGCGGATACAGACGAACACGGCTGCTACCCTGAAACCTATTCCTAAATGTTAATACTCCTGTTTTGATCTTTGACTCAAAGCCATAGTATAGACAAGACTCGTTTGCTGACATCCCAAGCCCTGAGCACACAGCTCCCCTTCTCTCTCTCACAATGCCCGGCATGTCACAGAGCTGTTCGTTTCCAGATCTGCCAAGCCCGTCAGGTCAGGCTGGAGGTAATTAACTCTTTCGGGCCCTGTCACCTTTCAATGGGATATTAATAATTTTATTAAGATGATGTTGAAGTAAAAAGAAAACGGTACAGAGTTTAAGCATAGAAGTTTCTGGTTATCAGGGAATAAGGTACAGACTATCAAGGGGTGCGAAATTCGGTGTAGGAGTGGGTGGCGTAAGGGACACATAATCTGCAATCTGCCCGATTGGGGGTAAAAGTTTAGCGGGTCAAAGTACAGACATTGAGCTATGGGGGTGTGTTGTCCATATCATGGCTATGTTCAGGTGTGGAGTATAATGAGTGGATACGATGAGGAGGATGGATCTACCCTCATTTGGTGGGATTTAATGTTCCGTGAGTTTATGGTTCCAGTTCATACGGTCCAATGGGAAAAGTCTCTCGGTCCCTTTCCCGTAGTGGATGCAGGATGTCGTACCGGCGCATAGTACGCTCAGGACCTCACACGGGCACGGTGGGCAAAGGTTGTTGACTCTCTGCAGAGACCCAGGAGTGACTGACACCACCTGCCTGGGCCCTGGGCCCCGGGCCTCGTGGAGAGTCCGAGAAGACAATGGCCACTCCCAGGGAACATTTGGCCCCTGGCAACTAACGCCCGTGGAGCCCTCCCCCCCCCAACAGGAAGCCAGGAAGGTGCGACCAGCTGGGGACCAAGGGGCTGGAAGGAGGAGACGCTCCTGGCCTGGGACTAAGGCGGGCTCAGGGGGCTCGGGGCCGAGCCAGGGGGCAACTGCCCGTTCTCTGGGCTAACCAAGGGCTTTCCAGGCGGTGTCCAGGCATCTAATAACCCGACTGCCTGTCCCCGCTGGCTGAGTCCCGGCAGGCGCCGGGGGGGGGGTCCCCGGGTGTCCAAGCCAGGAGGACTCGCTGCAGGGAGCTCCCGGTGGACGCAGGGGGGCTGGGGGCGCCGAGGATGGGACCCAGGAGGCGGTGAAGCCAGGGGAGCGTGTGCCCCTGCGGGGACTGGCGACTGAAGGGGTCCGGGGCCTGTCCCAGAGCACCGGGCTGGGGATCCCTGACACCCCATCTCACACCCAGAACCGAAGCAGGGAAGCCAGGGGTCAGATTTTCAAAAGAGCCGGCGCTTGGCCCGCAGGGTTCTGGACCCTGCCCGGGCAGGCTCGGGCCCTCAGCCCGGGGCTCGGCTGAGTCGGAGCCCGGTGCGGTGCCGCGTTCCGGGCCCAGCCGTCCCCGGCCCCCTCTGGGGGCGAGACACCCCCTTTGCCCAGCTCTGAGCGGGTCCCTTCCGCGCTGCCTCTCGCCCGGCTCCGCTCCGGGTTTTCGCTCCGGCCCCCAGAGGGTCCCGGCGCCGGCCCCCTTCCCCGCAAGGGGGTCCCGCCGCTGCATTGCACCGAGGGGCGCACGGAGTCCGGAGCGCGCCCGGCTGCTGCTCCCCCCGCCGCCGTCCCACCAGCTCCGCTCCCCCGCGGGCCGCCCCGGCTGTGCCCCCAGAGGGGACGGGCGCGGTCCCCGGCACCTCCGGCTCCGGCCCAAGGCAGAGCCCGGCTGCGCTGCGGGGTGTGGCGCGGGGCCCCCCATCCCCGTGCGCCCTGCGCCTCGGCCGGTGCTGCTGCCTGGCTCTGCCCCGGGGGCTCCCCGAGCTAAACTGTACAGGGCGGGACCCCCGGCCCCGATCCGGCCCGGCCCCCGGCCCCGATCCGGCCGCCCTTCTCCCCGCGCTCCGTGCGCCTGGCCCCGGGCGCTCGGCCCATGGCGCGGCTGCCCCTGGCCCTTTGGCTCGGGCTGGCGGCGCTCTCCCTGCAGGCCCCGCCGGGCGGCCAGCCGGGCCCCGAGCTGCCCCCGCTCCACTACGGCGACAACGGTGAGTGAGCCCCGCTCCGACGGCCCGGCCGAGGGGACCCACGTGCCCCGCCCGGCTCCGCGCAGATTCCTTCCCGGCGTCGGGAATCCCCTGCCCCGCGGCGGCCCCAGCCCTGGCCCCGCTGGCGAGGCGCGGAGCCCCCCTGCTCCATGGGGGCCCCCTGGGCTCGGGCTTCCGCTGCTGGAGCGGCCCGGGGCCAGGCACAGCCTGGGTTGCTGGACTTGCCCGGAGGGTTCTCGGTTTGGGAGGCCCAGGGCTGGCCTTGGGGGCACCTAGGGGGGTTCCCTGTTGGAGGGCCTGGGGCTGGCACTGGAATGGAGTTGGCACTGGCCCAGGAGGGGATGAGCCACCCCGGGCTCTGCGTGTTTCCTTGGGGCGCCCGGCAGCACTTTGGGCCTAGTCACGTTTCTTCTTCCCCTTGGGGTCAGGCTGGCCCCCTTCATTCCCCCCTGCTCCACGTCTGGTTTGGCGTGGGGACGGGGCAGGGAGAGCGTGACATGAACCAGGGCCGAGAGCCCCAGGGCCTGCGGCCTGGCCTGGGCTGGATTCCCAGGTGATGATTCTCCTGGGGCCTGTTCACTCCAGAGGGCCTGCATGCTGGGACCCCGGCGTCCGGGTACCCCCGGCGATATGTGGCTGAGAATGCGGGCACTCTCTGCAGCTGGGCCTCCCACGCCTTCCCGGGGCCATCTCCAGCTGTTCCTAACTCTGGGATCTCACCAGATGTGGGGTCACTAAAGATACAAGGGGCAAACCCAGCTGTGGTGGAAGTGATAGCGTCGGTGTCTCTGACACCGGGATCCAGCTGGCCCGTTCCCTTTATCGTACTAAAGGAGGCCTGTCTCTCTGGCCCCCTTGTTGATCTGGGTCTGTTTCAGCCAGTTTCTTAATGACTCTTCATTCCAGCCCAATAGGGAGGTGACCCCCACCCAATCCTGCCCTGCAACCAAACATAGCCCGTTTCCCACACTGGGGAACCACGCAACGTATAGGGGGAAACCGAGGCACACTCAGGCATCGTAAAAATATTCCAGAAAATTCCCACTTTATCACGTCTCTTCTCACTGGAGCAGGGTCACTTTAACCAGTGGCCTGGGGAAGTTCGGCCCCACCGGTGCCCCAGCGTCTCTCCCGACCCCAGGGGTCTCACAGCACCTGGCTCACCAGGTCCGGCCTCTTCCGTGGCACATGAGGAGCTGCCGTGTGGCCCTGCCCTCCCAGACCCTTTGGCTGGGGGCCTGCTACTGCCTCGTCCCCCTCGTCTGCAGGGAGCGAGGAGGGCCATGAATCCACCTTCCTCCGAGTCTCCACCCCACCAATGTCTCCCCATTAACCTTCTGCTCCCTCTGGGGGTCAGATGGATCTGAACCCAGGCGAGTCCAAGAGGACATGGGTACTGATACCGGGAGTGGGAGCCCGTCTGTCCCCACCCTCTGTGCCCCCGAGGCTGGGTGGATGCTTCCCTCCAAAGGATCAGCCCTAGCTGGACACCCCTCTGGACCACCCTAGCTGGACACCTGCCCGCTGATGGCCTGATTCCCTACAAGTGTTGCACTCCCAGTCCTGGCGATCCCGCGGTGGGGGTCTGCCGGGCCGGCTGCTCACCCCACTTTGGGTTTACCCGAGTCCCACTCCTGGGGCCCCTCCGCTGGTTCCTGGGCCCAGCACCCAGCTTGGTGTGCCTGGTACTGCCTAGGCAAGGCAGAGAGAGATGGGGGCAGAAACTGGGGGGTTCTCCAAGAGTCTGTATGAAGTTGGGGCGCGGCCCCCACCCTGTGGCGCCGGGACATGCCCTTTTTGGGGGAACGCCCCCAAACCAGTAGACGCGCCCCCTGCTGGCTCATATGCTCTGGCAGAACCAGGAGTGTTGCATGCAGGAGGAAACACTCCCTGCAGGCATCGCAGCGCCCCCTACAGACAGGCTGCACCGCGGTGCCCATCCATGCCGCCCTGCTCTGCCTGCTCGTTGGCACTGGTTGGTAACCGCCCCGGGTGGGGTGCGGGCGTCGTGTGTGTCACAGCCCCTCCCCTCTGGGGTTTGGTATCAGCCCGCTTGGGAGCCAGGAGGGTGCCATGGGGAGCCCCACAGGAAACCGAAATGAGGGGGGCTGTCAGGAGGGGAATTCCCCCCCCCCCAGCTCCATCCAGGCTGGAGTGGGGCAGAGCCCCCGCCCGGCATATCAGGGAACGCTGCCGGCCTGCCATGGGCCGCACTGCCCATAGGCCTGTGGCAGCAGCCCGGGCAGAGCCGAGGGCACCAAAGGCGATGAAGCCGTGCCAGCTGCCCCATCAGCCAGGGCTTGGGGTGCAGCCCGCGGGGCTGCAGCTTCCCGCTCGCAAAGCCTGGGCGGGCTCGGCCTGGTCTCCCCGCGCTGCCAGAGCACGACGGAGCTGGTGACCGCTCCCTGCCCCGTGGGGCCATGTGGCGGAGGGGAGCTGGTGGCAGCCGTCTGGGGCGTGTGAGCAGTGAGGCCTCGGCGCTGGGCACCTCGTGTGGCTGACGCTGTCGCTGGCTCGGCACCGGGGGGAAGGCGACTGGGACCGAGCTGGGGAGGGGGCCGTGGGGCTAACGCGGCTGGGCAGCAGGGGGCTGCAGGCCGGAGGCCAGGCTGAGAGAGGTTGGGGTGCGGGGACCCCCTGTTCGAGGAGCAGGAGACCAGGCCTGGCGCCTGGGGGCTGCACTCGAGAGGGGCTGAACGGCTGCGTGGCTCAGGCTGCCCATAGCCACTACCCGGTCTCTAGAGCCGCAGGGCTGGCAGGAGGAGATGGACGTGCTGCGGGGGATCCTGCTGCTGGCGCCCTGGGGCAGGGACCCCACTGGGCTGGGGGGGCTGAGTGAATCCCAGTGAGATCCAAGGTCTCTCTCTCTCTGCCTCTCCTCCCCTTGCCCCCTAGGCAGCCCCCCCCGATTCCCTCAGCCCCCCTCCACCTTCTTCAGCAGGGCTCCCACGCACCAGGCTCCTGCCGGCCGCATGTGAACACAGCCCCTGGCTGGGCCGTGGGCCAGTGCCTGGCACGCCATCCCCAGCACAGCTGCACAGAGCTGTCAGGGACAGCCGGGGAGAATCCTCAGGCGACCCCCCGGCTATCCACCCCCCAGCCCATGACAGTCTGTGCTCAGGGGCACCAGCGCCAGGATCCACCCCCCAGCCCAGGGGGATCTGTGCCCGAGCGCATCAGTGACAGGATCCAGCCCCCCAGCCCAGGGGGTTCTGAGCTCAGGGGCACCAGCACCAGGATCCAGATCCCCAGGCTTTTAGAGCTGCAGGTTCCAGACCCCCCCAAGTCCCGCACTGGGGTGAGGGGATGGGGCAGGGGGGTGGCTCTTCCTTCCCATTTCTTCCACTTCTCGGCTCCCACTGGGTCTCTGTGCACAGGGCCAGTGGTCCATGGCTGGCTGGGGGCAAGTTTCGTGAGGGTCCCAGGCTCCCCTTTGCTCAGGGTCAGGATCGGGCCCCTTGGGGTTCGGCATCGGTCCAGCCAGCATGAAAGTGCGGGGTGCCCCTGGGGTGCCCACCATCGGACTCAGCATGAAAGTGGGGACCGGGGGCTCCCAGCAGAGATCCCCGTATCCCGCCTGGGATGACGGCTCTGCAGACGGAGACGGAGCGGGGGAGAACCCGGGGAGCGGGAGAGATGCGCGTTGCTAAGTCCCCCCCACCCCCCGCTTGCTTCGCAGTCATTGACCTGCTGGAGGCGCTGAACGTCACCCGCTCCGTCCAGGGCGTCAGCAGGGCCCCGGGCCCCGAGCCGGGCGCGCCGGCCTGGAAGTTCCGCCGGCGGGTGCCCCACCTGACGCTGCCCTGGGACTACGCCGTCTACCTGCTGGCCAGCTCGCAGGGCGCCCTGGGCTTCCACTTCGTGGCCAGGCAGAGCCAGGGCTCGGCGGGCACGCTCATCTCCCTGGTGTCGCCGGCTGCCGCCGCGCGGGACGGGCGCCCGCTGCTGCAGCTGGCGTCCAGCACCCGCGCCAACCAGCTGCGCCTGGACTGCCGCGCCGGGCCCAGCATGGAGCCCGCCTCGCTGCTCTTCCCCGGAGGCAGCCCCTTCGCCCGGGGCCGCTGGGCCCGGCTGGCCCTCGACCTGCAGCCCCACCGCCTGGCGCTCTTCGTGGACTGCCGCCCGGCCGTGCTCCTGGAGAGGGGCGGCCTGCGGGACGCGCTCAGCCTGCTGCTGCCCCTCGACCTGCAGATCACCTTCGCCAGCCTGCCCGGGGACCCCGCCAGCAAGTTCCTGGTGAGCCCTGCGCCCACAGGCAGCTGCCCCTGCCCGCCCCGGCTCCGGAACCCGGGCAGCCCTCCGTGGGGCTCTGCCAGTGTCCTCCCTGAGCTGGGGCCTAGCAGCAGTGGGAGGGTCCCGTCCCCCCCACTGCCTTCTCCCCCCTAAGCTCAGGACTGTCTCCCTTCCCAGCTCTGCCAGTGCCCCTCACTCCCGACCCGCAGCCCCCTTCCATCCCGGCCCTGGGTGTCCCCCATACACAGCTCTGCCAGGGCCTCTCACTCCTGACCCGCAGCCCCCTTCCATCCCGGCCCTGGGTGCCTCCCATACACAGCTCTGCTGGTGCCCCTCACTCCCGAACCGCAGCCCCCTTCCATCCCGGCCCTGGGTGTCCCCCATACACAGCCCTGGCGGTGCCCCTCCCTTCCGACCCGCAGCCCCCTGCTCCCCCAGCTCTGGGCACCCCACACAGCAGTCCAGAGACACACGTGCACACCACAGTTTCGTGGGTGCAGTGACGTTTGGCAGGGGGCAGCGCCTGCTCTCGCCCCTGGTGCTGGCGGGCGACCCGGAGCCTGACGGGCTTCGCTCTTGCTGCAGGGTTATTGGCAGACGGCTGAGATCTCCCCCAGCGGATTCCCGCGCCGGCCGTGGCACTGCGAGAACCTGGCAGGTAGGAGCCGGCCAAGGCCGTGGGGCTGGGATGGGGGTGCAACTCCAGACCACCCCGCACATCCAGCTCCACCTCGGGCTGGGTGGGGTCCCACAAGGGAGAGATCTGCATAAATCAGCATTGCCCCTGCTTAGCAGAGTGCCAGGCATCACAGAATCCTGCTTCCCCCTCCTCCCCCCGTGGGGCGCTTGGCAGATCTTGGGGGGGACACGTGGGGAAGCTGAGAATGGGGGGCGATTAGGGTGAGGGAGGGGACTTGCCCCTGGGTTGGGACAGAGCTGGGCAGACCAGGCCCTCCCCTCTGGGGATCTGGGATCGGCCGGTCACCGGGGCTGGGGCCTGGCCATATGATGGCCCCCCAAGCCCTTCCCTGGGGGCCTGGCTGCTCCGGGCCCGTGGACCCCTCCCCCCCACTCTAACCACTAGAGCCCACTCCCCTCTCAGAGCTGGGGATAGAACCCAGAAATCCTGGCTCCCAGCCCCCCTGCTCTAACCACTAGACCCCACTCCGCTCCCAGAGCTGGGATAGATCCAGGTCTCTGTTCTCAGCATTGCAGCTGCAGTCAGTCCTGGCCCTGTCCCCCGGCCTGTCCTCCCCCCACCAACCCCCTCCCTGGGCTCCTCTTCTCTCCCACCCCCTGTCTCTCCCCACTGGCCTCAATTCCGGCCCTGGCAGCCATAACAACAGCTGCCCCGCGGCTGCCCCCGGCCTCATCCGCTAACGAGCAGGGCCTCGGGCAGCCTCCGGCGCTAATTGCTGGGGCTGGCTCCGCTCCACCTCCCCCATTGAGGCCGGGGGGATGGGCCCTCAGCTGCGCCGGGTGCAGGCTCCCGGCCACCGCGTGTGGGCTAACCCCCCTCCCGAGCGCTCCCCCCACCAGCGCCCCCCTCCCTGGACAGTCAGTCTGGGATGGAATCGGGCCCCCAGCTGTAGATGCAGGCTTGAAGCCAGCCCCCAGGAGCCGGAGGACAAGGAGGATCTGGGGAGATACAGCGGGTGGGGAGCGGAGAGTTCGGGGCCTGGCTGGATGTGGGACAGACGGGCAGGGCCCAGCTCTGAACGCTGCCCGTCAGGCACTGCCCACGTGCTCAAGTCCCCGGGCCAGGCAGCTGCGTAGTGCTCCAGGCGCCGGGGGACCCTGGGCAGCCCCCCATCCTCCCCTGCCCCCTCTGATCTGCAGCACATCCCCCCTCCCCCATATGAGCCCAGCAAGGTGCAGAGACCAGCCTGGAACCAGCTGCCGGCCGGGCACATGGGGCCAAGCTGTGCTCACCGCGGCCGGTACCAGTTCGGGGCTGGCCAACCGGCTGCCCTTGGCACTGGCTGCTGGGCCAGGGGGAATCAGCTGTTTCCTCTGGCTACGCTCTGGGTGCTGGGCCCACCCTCGGCTCGGCTGGCTGGCGCTGGGTGCAGGGTGGGATTCGGTGCCCCAGGTTGATGGGCTTGAGTGTGCATAACATGTGTGAGCTGAGCATGGATGGGGTGTATCGGGGGGAGGGGCCCCCATGTATCAAACCCCCCCCTCAGCTTGGAGGTGAGGTGGGCTTGGCCGGCTGAGGTCTCTGGGGAAGGTCTCTGTACCATCTCCCGGCCTGTCCCCGCTGCAGTCACCAAAGGCCCCGTGGATGTTGCCCGCCCTGGCCAGGGCTTTGCCCAGCTTCCTGGCAGGTGCAGGTTCAGGTCCTGGCTCCCAGACAGCAGGCCTCCTTTGGAAGGGGAATCCCCACTATTAGCAGTCTTGAGCCCATGACACACATCAAGGCAGCTCTGCATCCGTCCAGCAGAGGGCGGTGCTGTGCACCAGCCATCTAACTGGCACCCTGGCGGCTGCTGGGAACTGGCTTTGAGATGTCTGGGTGGGGGCGAGTAGGGGAGGGGTTCCCCAGGGGAGCAGCGAGGGCTGGGGTACATGGGGTTCCCATTTATCCCTTCCCCCCTCCCCACTGCTCCAGGTACCCCCAGGATCCCAGGGGCTGGAGTCATTGGGCCCCAGAGCGGGTGCCGGGGGTGCACAGGCCATCAGCGGAGCCGGGGGAGAAGTGGCGCCAGATGGGGGTGGTTCGCAGAGTTCCCTGGGACTCAGGCTTCCCCCCAGCAAACCCCTCGTATCCAGCCCCCAGGCATCCATGGGTAGCACAGGATCCCCGTTCCCACGGGGATGGGCGCGTGCCAGCCCTGGCAGGATTGGAACCAGCGCTGCGGCACCATCTCCCCCGTTCACGCCCTGCCTGCGGTGTGTTGCAGACCCCTTCCCCGTGCCGTACACCCTGGCGGAGGAGGGGTACCTGGCCGAGCCCCCCTTTGATCACGGATCCCCCCTAGCCCCGGAGCCGCCGGCCCTCACTGACATCCGCAACTACCAGCAGCAGCCCGGCGAGCCTGAGTTCCCCCCGGGGCTGGCGCGGCCCCACCCGGATGCCCTGGAGGACAGAGTGCAGCAGCTGGAGGAGCTGGTGGATGGATTCGGGGCCATGCTGGACATGGTCAAAGCGCAGGTAGGACCCGGGGACGCGGCCCAGCGGGAGGCAAGGCTCCGGGGAAAAGGCGCTCCGGAGAGCGGGCAGTTCCTCTGAGACAATAGGAAAGGGGCCACTGCAGACTGCCCCCGTGGGAAGGAGCCGGGCCGGGGAGCTGCTAACGGCCAGCACCAGGAAGGCTGACGGGTTTCACCCACAGTTTGTTTCACTAAGGCAGTAAATGGTGAGTGGATACTTCACACGGGTCATATGAACCACCGGGGCAAGGAACGCCGGCCCCGACAGGCCAGGCCCAGGGGAAAGCTCGTCTAGAGAGGTGAGATGTGTTCAAGTCGGCAGGGCCTGATGAAATTCACCCTCCGATGCTTAACGAACTAGCTGAAGCCATCCCAGACCCGGTAGCGATTATCTTGGAGACCTGGCCGCCGGGTGAGGGCCCAGAGGGCGAGAGAGGGGCAGACGCGGCACCTGTCTTGAGAAAGGGGATCAAACAGGACTTGGGGGATTAGAGACCCCTCAGCCCCGAAGCTAGGAAAGGATCAGCTTGTGAGCACGTAGGGGAGAGCAGGGACAGCCAGCATGGATTGCCTCGACCAAAGCATGCCAAAGCAACCTAATTGCCTTCTGGGACGGGGTTACTGGCCGAGTGGGTGCGATTGGGGGGTGGGGGAGAAGCTGTAGGTCTGATGTAGCTTGATTTTTAATAAGGCTTTGGACACGGTCCCGTGTGACATTCCCTCGAGAGATGTGGTCGCGATGAAATTACTATAAGATGGGCGTGAAACTCATTGAAAGGCGGTTCTCCGAGAGTCGTTGCCCGGGTTCACTGGCCAGCGGGGCGGCCGTATCTGGTGGGGTCCCGCAGTGGTCAGGGCTGGGTCCGGGACGAGTCAATACATGGATTACTGACTTGGTTCCTGGAGTGGAGAATACGCTGCTAAAGGTTGCAGGTGACACCCGGCTGGGGGGGTTGCCAGCCCTTGGCGGGGCAGGGTTAGAATTCAGCGTGAGCTGGGCAAATGGGGGAATTGGTCTGAATTCAACACGCTGAGATTCAATACAGACGGAGGCAGGAGAATTCAAAGGCAAAGCTGCAAACCGGGGAGCGGCCGGCGAGGGGGTGGCGCTGGTGAAAAGGAGCTGGGGGCTACAGCAGATTGGACGTTGAGTGTGGGTCAGCAGTGTCTGGCAGGTGTGAACAAGGCTACACTCCTTCTGGGGCACGTTTAGAAAACCTGACCTCGGAGGAGAGGTTAAAAAATGGGACCTGCTTAGTTTTGAGAGAAGGCGACTGAGGGGGGACCTGAGAACAGTCTTCACATCTCACGGGTTGTTCTCCAGAGGGCGGGGATCCGGTTTTCTCCACAGAAGGCAGGACAGGCAGGAATGGGCATAATCCGCAGCAGGGCCCGTTTTGGTTGGATAGGAGGGGAAACGTTATTGCTCTCAGGGTCGTTCAGCTCTGGACCAGGCTTCCGGGGGATCATGGGATCCCTGACACTGAGGGGTCTGGCAGGGCTGGTCCAGGTCCATATGGTCCTGCCTCAGCGCAGGGGTCTGTATGTGACGTCTCAAGGTCCCTTCCAGCCCTGATTCTATGAGACTCAGCCCCCTTCCAGCTCCCAGTCAGGAATAGTCCTGGCTCCCAGCCCCCTGCTCTGACCACTGGACCCCACTCCCCTCCCAGAGCCAGGGATAGAACCCAGGAGTCCTGCCTCCCTGCCCCCCTGCTCTAACCCCTGGACCCCACTGCCCACCCAGAGATGGGATAGAACCCAGGAGTCCTGCCTCCCTGCCCCCCTACTCTAACAGCTGGACCCCACTGCCCGCCCAGAGATGGGATAGAACCCAGGAGTCCTGGCTCCCAGGACCCCCCCGCCCACTAGACCCCCAGCCCATGCTCATGGCTCGCCCGCTGTCTCCTGCAGAACTCGGAGCTGCTGGCCCGCGTGAAGTCCCTGGAGCGCTGCGAGTGCCGGAGGCCGGCGTGCGTGTGGGAGGGGACGCGGCACGAGGACGGAGCCACCTGGGACAAGGACGCCTGCACCACCTGCATCTGCCTGCAGGGGGAGGTGCGGTGCTCGGCGCGCCAGGACCGGCCCCAGTGCCTCGGTGAGCAGGGGCCCGGGGCCCTGGCTCCTGTAGGGGGCGCTGTGCCATTCAGCCATTACGGCCATGCCTAGGGCTGGCCTGGCTGCCGGTGCTCCGGGGGCATCATGCCCAGCCTGCCCTGTGCTGCACGGGGCAGGGCTGGGTGCAGCTGTGCCATGCGCTGAGCTCTCACCCCAGCGCCTGGCTGGCACCGATCTTTGCCCCTCTGCCGCCGTCGGGGCAGCTCAGCCGTCTGCGGCTCTCATCCCTCTGCCTGAGCGACTGCCGCGAGGGTAACAGCTCTAGTACTGCTGGTGGGGGGAGTCCCCTTCAGCGCCAGCAGGCATGGGGCTGCCCGGGGCAGGTCATACAGGGAGGAGGGCGCGGGGCTGCCCGGGGTGGGTCACACGGGGAGATGGGTGCGGGGCTGCCTGGGGCGGGGCACATGGGGAGGAGGGCGCGGGGCTGCCCGGGGCGGGTCACACGGGGAGATGGGCGCGGGGCTGCCCGGGGCGGGGCACATGGGGAGGAGGGCGCGGGGCTGCCCGGGGCGGGGCACATGGGGAGGAGGGCGCGGGGCTGCCCGGGGTGGGGCACACGGGGAGATGGGCGCGGGGCTGCCCGGGGCGGGGCACATGGGGAGGTGGCCAGGCCCAGAGCTCTGACCCAATGCCGCAGGGAGGGGCACTGGGCTGGCCCGTGGGTGCTGCCATGTCCCTGTGGGTGGTGTGAACGGTCTGGTTGTGTTTTAGAGCCCTGTGCCCCCAGCCTGTGTTCAAACGGGGGCTGTGCCAGGCCTTGAGCACTGAGCCCTCTGGATTCCTCTGCCAGTGCCTGGACCAAGGGCACTTCATCCGCACGTACCCCCCAGCGGGCCCACAGCCTGTGGGCGTGTCCTGAGAGCTCCCAGGCGTCGCCCTGCTCTGGGCTCCCAGCAGCTTGCCCCGTGCCTCACCCCTCCCGGCCCGCGCTGCCCTCTGCCAGCCTGGAACCAGATGGCGTTTGGGGAGGGTGAGCTCGCCTCGGCCGTGCCGCTGGATGGGAATGAGGGTTGTGTGCGTGCCTACGTGTCTTCTCTCGGCGTCCTGCGGGCCAGTTCCCTGCCCCCGGGCGCAGGGCTGGGGGCTGCATTCCTACCGCCCCAGGCAGGGGGTCCTGACGTGGGGGTGGGGAGATTTGGGGCAGTGGGTTTCAGCCGGGGCAGCGCGGTGCAGTCGGCAGAGGGAGCAGCCGTGGCTGGGGCCTGCGCATCTCCCGTCTCTGGCTCCGTGCCCCCCCTGCCCCGGCTGCCCAGTTCACCCACCACCTCCAGCTGCCCCAGGGCGTCTCCAACACCAGCAGGCGCCCGGCGGGTCAGAAGAGCTGTGGGGCGGTGTCCCGGCGTCCCCGGGCGATGCTCTGGGACTGCTCCCGACGAAGCCAGGCAGGACTCCGGGGGAGCCTCCTCTCCGGGAGCAGCCTGTCTGCAGGACACACAGCTCACCCGGCTCCACCTTCCTGGGTCTGACCTCGGAGCATTCAGCATCCTCTCCCCTCCGTGCGCTTCCCCCAGCGAGCCTGCCCAGGCGGGGTCCTGGGGAAGCCAGAGGGTCCTGCCCCCCGACTCCACAGTCAGACGGGACTCTCAGCCAGCCAGTAACACAGAAGGTTTATTTGATGACAGGAACATGGTCTAACACAGAGCTTGTAGGTGCAGAGAACAGGACCCCTCAGCTGGGTCCATTTTGGGGGACAGTGAGCCAGAGAACCACGTCTGTACTTCACTCCTCGTCCCCAGCCAGCCCCAAACTGAAACTCTCTCCAGCCCCTCCTCCTCTGGGCTTTGTCCCTTTCCCGGGCCAGGAGGTCACCTGATTCCTTTGTTCTCCAAACTTTTAGCTCTCACCTTGCAGGGGGGAAGGCCCAGGCCATCAGTTGCCAGGAAACAGGGTGTCGGCCATTCTCTGTGTCCAGACCAGACCCCTGCACACACCTGCCCTCTAGGGCTCTGCAAAGATCCTACACCCTTATCCCACCACCTAGATACTTAAGACTGCATAGGGAAACTGAGGCATCCCCACAATATTCAGAGGAAACATTAAGAACAGTCCCGCTTCATCACAGGGGGTTGCCGAGGGCTGCTGTGCCCACAGGCTGGAGGTCACGGTTTGAACCCTGCCCCGGTGAGCCCAGCTGGGGCTAGGGAGCTCCTGGGGACTACAGGTCCCAGCATGCATTGGTGCCCCATGCCCTGAGCATGGATGGCTAGCACACCGGTGCATGCAGGGAGCTGGAGTCTCCCTTGGCTGCAGCTCGGCACCTGCCCCGCTCATTCCCCTGGCTGGCTGTGGGATGGGGCCCTTGCAGGGCTCTGGGCAGGGGCGGGGGATCTCCCACCTACCATGCTAATGCTCTGCCCGTGTCCCTCCCAGGCTGCAGCTACGCGGGCAGCTCTACAGCAACGGGGACACCTTCGCCAGGGATGTCTGCACCACCTGCCGCTGCCAGGTGAGCGCCCGCAGCCCTGCCAGGCCCCAGACATGGGCACTGGAGGGGCTGGGCAAATGGACATTAGGGGGGCGGGCACATGGGCACTAGGGGGGCAGGCACATGGGCATGGGCACCGGGGGGGGCCTGGACACAGACACGGGCACTGGGGGGCTGGGCACACGGGCACCAGGGGGGACTGGGACACACAGACATGGGCACCGGAGGGGCTGGGCACATGGACACAGGCACTGGGGGGCTGGACACATGGACACAGGCACTGGGAGGTGGGTTGGACACATGGACCCAGGCACTTTGGGGGCTGACACACAGACGTGGGCTTTGAAGGGAGTTTGGGTGCAGGAGGGGGCTCAGGGCTGGGGCAGGGGGTTGGGGGGCAGGGGGAAAAGCGGGGGGCGCTGTGCTGGGGGGAGCAGGACAGGGGCTTAGTAGGGGACACTCTCCCTGGCAGTCGGGAAGTGTCTCTCAGGGGCCTGGCCCCCGTGTGTTCCCAGCACTGTTTTGCAGAGCTGGGGATGGACCCCGGAGTCTGGGCCGGCGCTACGTCCAGGAGAGTGACCCTGCCTCCTTCGCTGCCCCTCTTCAGCTCCTGTGGGGCCCGATTTTTCGTCCCATCCTGCCCTTGGCACCAGCTGGTCGGGGGCTGCTGCCCTTTGCCCCAGAGGCGGCTGCATTTCAGTGCTGGGGTGGGACCCCTGTGGGGACACAAAGTGCCCTGGGGAAATGCTAGAGAGGAAGGAGGCTAATGTGGGTGAAGGGGATCCCAGGCTGAGCCTGCGTGCTTTGGGGTTCAGGGTGCCAGGTGGTCAGCTCTAACCCGCCAGAGCCCACTCCCCTCCCAGGGCTGGGATAGAACCCAGGAGTCCTGGCTCCCAGCCCCGCCTGCTCTAACCCGCCAGATCCCACTCCCCTCCCAGGGCTGGGATAGAACCCAGGAGTCCTGGCTCCCAGCCCCGCCTGCTCTAACCCGCCTGCCAGCACCCGCTCCCCTCGCAGGGAAGTGCTGTCCTGAGTGCGCGGGCTGTCTGTACAGCGGGCACCGGCTGAGGGACGGGCAGAGCTACCAGGAGGGGCCCTGCAGCACCTGCACCTGCAGGGTGAGTCCTGGGCACCAGGAGGGGAAGGGGGGCAAGCGGTCCCACTGCCTGAGGTTCAAACCCAGGACCACTGCCCCCGGCTCAGGGCTGGGCTAGCAGGGGCTGCAGGTCAGGATTGAGGGGCACCGGCAGAGCTCAGGGGGTGGGGGGATCCCAGGGCTGGGCCGGCAGGGGGCTGCAGGTCAGGGCTGAATAGCAGGGCACAGTAGATTTGGGGAGTTGGGGGTGCCAGTCGCTGGGGCATGGGCGCCTTGTACCCGGGGAGAGGGACTCACAGGGCGCAGCGCCCCCCACTGGCCATACGGGGCTGATCCTGCAGTCTGGCTGCCCCTGCCAGCTGTATTTGCTCCCTGCCAGGCTGGGACCATGCGGTGCCAGGAGACCGTGTGCCCGGAGCTCTCCTGCCTGGAGCGCGAGACCCCGCCTGGGCAGTGCTGCCCCACCTGTCGGCCAGGTGAGGCGCTGCTGGGGCGGGCACACGGGTCAGGCTGGCTCTGGGGTGCCCCTGCTCCCACGCCTTGGCAGAGGCCCAGTGGTGCGTCCCAAGACCTGCTGTGTCTGCAGGGGAGGGGAGGCAGTGGGCATGGACCCTGGGGTATGCTGTCCTGCCAGGCTGCGTGGGGCGGTGCTGGAGGAGTGCAGCCAGCTCTGGGGGGGACCGTGACGGTGGGAACGGTCTTTGTTAAAACTAACAATGGGCATTTGTCACGTGGCTGCCAGAGCCGGGCACAGGGCAGCACAACCGGGGCACCCGAGCCCAGGGCATCCAAATCCGGGGCAGCCCCTCAGATGCTAAAGGAGTTGGCGGATGTGATTGCAGAGCCATTGGCCATTATCTTTGAAAACTAATGGCGATCAGGGGAGGTCCTGGACGACTGGAAAAAGGCTAATGTAGGGCCCATCTTTAAAAAAGTGAAGGAGGAGGATCCAGGGAACTACAGGCCAGTCAGCCTCACCTCGGTCCCTGGAAAAATCATGGAGCAGGTCCTCAAGGAATCAATCCTGAAGGACTTAGAGGAGAGGAAAGTGATCAGGAACAGTTAGCATGGATTCACCAAGGGCAAGTCATGCCTGACTAATCTAATTGCCTTCTATGACGAGATAACTGGCTCTGTGGATGAAGGGAAAGCGGTGGACGTGTTGTTCCTTGACTTTCGCAAAGCTTTTGACACGGTCTCCCACAGTATTCTTGCCAGCAAGTTAAAGAAGTATGGGTTGGATGAATGGACTATAAGGTGGATAGAAAGTTGGCTAGATTGTCGGGCTCAACGGGTGGTGATCAATGGCTCCATGTCTAGTTGGCAGCCGGTATCAAGTGGAGTGCCCCAAGGGTCAGTCCTGGGGCCGGTTTTGTTCAATATCTTCATAAATGATCTGGAGGATGGTGTGGATTGCACCCTCAGCAAGTTTGCAGATGACACTAAACTGGGAGGAGAGGTAGATACGCTGGAGGGTAGGGATAGGATACAGAGGGACCTAGACAAATTGGAGGATTGGGCCAAAAGAAATCTGATGAGGTTCAACAAGGACAAGTGCAGAGTCCTGCACTTAGGACGGAAGAATCCCATGTACCGCTACAGACTAGGGACCGAATGGCTAGGCAGCAGCTCTGCAGAAAAGGACCTAGGGGTTACAGTGGACGAGAAGCTGGATATGAGTCAGCAGTGTGCCCTTGTTGCCAAGAAGGCCAATGGCATTTTGGGATGTATAAGTAGGGGCATTGCCAGCAGATTGAGGGACGTGATCGTTCCCCTCTATTCGACACTGGTGAGGCCTCATCTGGAGTACTGTGTCCAGTTTTGGGCCCCACACTACAGGAAGGATGTGAAAAAATTGGAAAGCGTCCAGCGGGAGGGCAACAAAAATGATTAGGGGACTGGAACACATGACTTATGAGGGGAGGCTGAGGGAACTGGGATTGTTTAGTCTGCAGAAGAGAAGAATGAGGGGGGATTTGATAGCTGCTTTCAACTACCTGAAAGGGGGTTCCAAAGAGGATGGCTCTAGACTGTTCTCAGTGGTAGAAGAGGACAGGACAAGGAGTAATGGTCTCAAGTTGCAGTGGGGGAGGTTTAGGTTGGATATTAGGAAAAACTTTTTCACTAGGAGGGTGGTGAAGCACTGGAATGTGTTACCTAGGGAGGTGGTGGAATCTGCCTCCCTAGAAGTTTTTAAGGTCAGGCTTGACAAAGCCTTGGCTGGGATGATTTAGTTGGGGATGGGTCCTGCTTTGAGCAGGGGGTTGGACTAGATGACCTCCTGAGGTCCCTTCCAATCCTGAGATTCTTTGATTCTATGGATTCGGGCCAGGAACTTGGATCCAGGACCCCAGGAGCTACGTCTCAGGGACTGCAGAGGAGCTGACATTAAAAGGGGAGAGCCCCCTGCTGAGACCCCACCCTGCTCCGCCCAGCACAACAACCCCCGTTGAGCTCCTGCCCCACTCCCCCCAGCGCAGCGCCCCCTGCCCCACTCACCCCCCAGCGCAGCGCCCGCTGCTGAGCCCCTGGCTCCCTGCAGCCCGGGGGGAAGGGGGGATGTCCGTGTGACCCGACCGCTCTCCTGTGCCCAGGCTGTGAGTACGACGGGCAAAGGTACCAGGACGGAGACGTCTTCCTGGCCACATCCAACCCCTGCATGAACTGCTCTTGCCTGGTGAGACCTGAACTCCAGGGGCAGGGGTTTGTCCAGGGCCCCCACAGAGCAAACCGGGGGGGGCCAGGGCGGGGGTCACAAGGGCTGTGGG
Organism: Natator depressus; assembly: GCF_965152275.1. Classification (NCBI taxonomy): domain Eukaryota; kingdom Metazoa; phylum Chordata; order Testudines; family Cheloniidae; genus Natator; species Natator depressus. Next base: position 343,469,150 of record NC_134234.1, read on the forward strand.
TCAGGACTGAGGGGCACCAGCAGAGCTGGGCGAGGGGAGCCTGGGGCAGGGCTAATGGGGCTGCGGGTTGGGAGTGAGAGGCACTGGCAGAGCTGGGGTCCCCAGGATTTGGGCTCCCCCAGCTCCAGAACAGCCCCTTGGAGGGGCCCCTCTGTGGGCCAGACCCCCAGGGGGTCCCACTCTCCCATCAGGGCGGCCATGTGGCCTTGCCACCCCATATCCTGATCCTCTGGGGCTGCAGCGCCAGGCACCGTCCGGGCCACAGCGACCCCCGGGGTCGGGCTCTGCGTCTCTGGCATTCTTAGCCCCCAAGAGAGTCCCCCTCCCCCGCTCCACGTCCCTGGGGTGCTGGGTCTGTAGGGCCAGGATCCCCCCAGGGGACGGGATGGGGACGGGATCCCCCCAGGGGATGGGACGGGATCGGGATCTCCCCCAGGGGACAGGGTGGGGTCAGGACCCCCCCAGGGGACGGGATCAGGACGGGACCCCCCCAGGGGATGGGTTGGGGCAGGAACCCCTGGGAACCCCCAGGGGCTGGGACCCCCCCAGGGGACGGGGTGGGGTCGGACACCGGCTGCGTCTCTCCTGCCCAGGATGGGAATGTCCAGTGCCTCCGACTCGTCTGCCCGCAGCTCCACTGCGCCACCCAGGAGGAGCTGCCCGGGGCCTGCTGCCCCCACTGCCAGGGTGAGCCTGGGGGGGCACTGCTGGGTGAGTGGAGGGAGGGGAGGAAGGGGACAATGTGGGGGAAGAGGGGTGCTGGGGGGGGGCAGGATCAGGCCCTTTTAACAGGAGACAAGTACCTTCCACTGCAGGAGACGTCCCAGCCCTGCCGGTGCCCCTCACTCCCGACCCGCAGACCCCTGGTATCCCCATCCTGGGCTCCCCCCGCCCCCCGCAGCCCTGCCAGTGCCCCTCATTCCCAACCCGCAGACCCCTGGTATCCCCACCCTGGGCTCCCCCCGCAGCCCTGCCGGTGCCCCTCACTCCCGACCCGCAACCCCCTGCTATCCCCATCCTGGGCTCCCCCCCACCCTCACAGCCCTGCCGGTGCCCCTCACTCCCGACCCCCAGCCCCCTGCTATCCCCATCCTGGGCTCCTCCTCCCCCCCCCCCCCGCAGCCCTGCCGGTGCCCCTCACTCCCGACCCGCAACCCCCTGCTATCCCCATCCTGGGCTCCCCCCCACCCTCACAGCCCTGCCGGTGCCCCTCACTCCCGACCCCCAGCCCCCTGCTATCCCCATCCTGGGCTCCTCCTCCCCCCCCCGCCCCCCGCAGCCCTGCTGGTGCTCCTCACTCCCGACCCGCAACCCCCTGGTGTCCCCATCCTGGGCTCCCCCCCACCCTCACAGCCCTGCCGGTGCCCCTCACTCCCGACCCCCAGCCCCCTGCTATCCCCATCCTGGGCTCCTCCTCCCCCCCCCCGCCCCCCGCAGCCCTGCTGGTGCTCCTCACTCCCGACCCGCAGCCCCCTGGTGTCCCCATCCTGGGCTCCCCCACCCACCGCAGCCCTGCCGGTGCCCCTCACTCCTAACCCACAGCACCCTGCTATCCCCATCCTGGGCACCCCCCCCACAGCCCTGCTGGTGCCCTCACTCCTGACCCACAGCCCCCTGGTATCCCCATCCTGGGCTCCTCCCGCCCCCGCAGCCCTGCCAGTGCCCCTCACTCCCGACCCACAGCCCCCTGCAATCCCCATCCTGGGCTCCCCCCCGCGCCCCGCAGCCCTGCCGGTGCCCCTCACTCCCGACCTGCAGCCCCCGATATCCCCATCCTGGGCTCTCCCCTCCCCCCCCCAGCCCTGCCGGTGCCCCTCACTCCCGACCTGCAGCCCCGCTCTCCCTGCCCCCGCTAGCCATGGCCTGGGCTCAGTGATGGCCGGGGGCCCGGTTGATGCCGGTTCTCTCCCACCCAGGCTGTGTGGACGGAGCCGCCCAGCGGGCGCACGGTGAGGAGTGGGCGCCGCGCGCAGACCCCTGCCAGAGCTGCCGCTGCTTGGTAAGGCCACCCCCCCCCCGTGTCGCTGGGCAGGGCCTGGGGGCCCCCATCCCCACTGGCCCCAGGCCTGAGGGCGCCCCCTGCTGGCGCTCCCCGCTGCCCAGGGCAGAGCTCTATTCCCAGGCTCCGCCCCAGCCCAGCCCAGGCTCCGCCCCTCCCGTTATTTGGCTGGACCCTTTCCAGGGGGGCCCTGGGTCTGTCTGGGGGTCTGGGTGGGGCGGGAACGCCCTGGGCTGGGAGCTGCTGGCCTGTGAGTGGCCCCCGGAAGCCCTGACATCTCTGGCTTCAAGACTAAGCTCGATAAGTTTGTGGAGGGGGTACGATGGGCAAGTCACTGATCTTCGAGTACTCGCGGTAGAAGTGCCCAGTGGCCTGTGGTGGGGTGTCAGATGGGGTGGGATCTGGGTTACCACGGCGAATCCTTTCCTGGGGGTCTGGCTGGGGAGTCTTGCCCACGTGCTCAGGGATCAGCTGATGGGGTCGGGAAGGCATTTTCCTCCAGGGCAGACTGGCAGCGGCCCTGGGGGTTTTCGCCTCCCCCTGCAGCGTGGGGCGCGGGATTCTCTGCACCCCGAAGTCTTTAAACCACGAGTTGAGGACCAGGACAGCTCAGACGTGGGTCCGGGGTTTGTGACAGGAGGGGTCGGGTGAGGTTCTGTGGCCTGCGATGTGCAGGAGGTCGGACGAGACGATCCTAATGGTCCCTTAAAATCTGTGAGTCTATGACCCCCCCCGCCCCCCCACCCCACAGGAGGGCCGCGCCGTGTGCAGGAAGAGGCAGTGTGCCAGGCTGTGCCGCCACCCTGCCAGCCCCCGGCCGGGCACCTGCTGCCCCGTCTGCGACGGTGAGCGAGGGGCTTCTTGCAGGGGGCGGGGGCTGTGCTCCCTGGGGCTGTGGGGGGCGGGGTCGATGGGGAAGTGGGTCTGTCCCACGGGGCCGCTGGGGGGCTGGGCCCCCCCCTCATTGCTGGATGGCTGGTCTTATTGGGCCCAGGCCAGGTAATGCCAGGGTCAGTGCCCCCCTCCCAGCCCTGGGGCGTGGGCTCCGTGGTCCCTGCATGGGGGCCTGCCGGTGAGGGGCCCAGCTGGTGCCAGGTGGGGCGGGGGGTGAGGTGGGCACTGGGCTGAGGCCCAGAAAACTTGTTGCATACCCTGGCTGTGGGGCCGGCCCAGTGCCCTCGGGAGGAGGCCCCCTGGGTGCCCGTCCCACCCTGCCAGGCGGGTGGTGCTGGGCTGGGGGCTGCGGCTGTGTCCGGGGGGTGGGAAACTGGGGGGGGGCACGCCCTCAGGATGCATCGCCCTCTCTCCCTGCAGGCTGCTCGTGGGATGGCCGGGAGTTTGCCAGTGTGGAGCCGGTGCCCAGCGGGGAGCCCTGCACCCAGTGTGCCTGCTCGGTGCGTGATCCGGACGGGGGCAGCCTGGCACTGCCCATCTGCACACCAGAGGGGCTGGGCCTGCCTCCCCCGGGCATCCCTGGGGAGGGGCTGGCCGGTGTCCCGGCGTCCCCGGGCGATGCTCTGGAGCTCCTCCCTACGACCCAGCCAGGACTCTGGGGGAGCCTCCTCTCAGGGAGCAGCCTGTCTGCAGGGCAAGAAGCTTCCCCAGCTTCCCCCTTCCTGGGTCTGACCCCGGGGCATTCAGCCTCCTCTGCCCCTCCGTGCGCTTCCCGCAGCGAGTCCGGGCCCCGGGGGCAGCCAGAGGGCCATGCCCCCAACCCCTCAGTCAGCCGGGTTATTAGTCGACGGGAACACGGCGCAGGGCAAAGCCAGGGCTCTGGTCCTCCCCCTGTGCCCCAAGCCAGCCGAGACTCACTCGCTTCCAGCTGCCCGGCCCCTGCCCTGCTCGTTGCTCCTCCTCCGGCCTTTGTCTCGCTTCCCGGGCCAAGAGTCCCCTGGTCCCAGCCCCCTCCCGGGTCTCCGGTTAGGAAGGGGCGGCCAGAGCATCCCTGCAGGCAGCTGGAGCAACCCCGCAAAGGTCACACACCCTTATTCCCACCACCTAGACATTGGTGCGACACACGGGGAAACTGAGGCACACACAACATTCATGCAAAACAGTAAGACTCACATACAACATAACAATGGAAAATCCCCACTTCGTACATCGGGGGCCCCAGAGGGCTGGGGGCCCCCGCTGCTCTGTTGGGTGGGGGGCTGGGCCGGGGCTGGCAGGGGCTCCTGGGTGGCAGGGCTGGGCGGGTCTCAAGGCAGCATATGGGGCTGGGCCCTGGGGCTCCCCCAGACCAGGGCGGGTGCGGGGGCAGGCTGGGGCAGCGACTGCTAAAGTGGGGGGCACCTGTGTCGTGCAGAGAGGGAATGTGTTGTGCAAACCCACCGCCTGCCCGCCTGCCCCTGCCTGGAGCCCGTCCTGAGACCTGGCGAGTGCTGCCCGCGGTGAGTGGGGCTGGGGGAGGGGCGCTGCCCATGGTGAGGGGGGGCTGGGGGGGGCGCTGCCCGCAGTGAGTGAGGCTGGGGGAGGGGCGCTGCCCATGGTGAGGGGGGGCTGGGGGGGGCGCTGCCCGCAGTGAGTGGGGCTGGGGGGAGGCGCTGCCCACGGTGAGGGGGGCTGGGGGGGGCGCTGCCCGCGGTGAGTGGGGCTGGGGGAGGGGCGCTGCCCACGGTGAATGGGGCTGGGGGAGGGGCGCTGCCCGCGGTGAGTGGGGCTGGGGGGGGGCACTGCTCACGGTGACTGGGGCCGGGGCTGGTAAGGGGGGACACTGCTTGGAGCGAATGGGGGGCCGGGGCAGGTAGCCAGGGGGAGGGGAGGGCTCGGGGAGTTCAGGGGGCCTGTTTGCAGTGGGGGGTTGGGGGCGCCTGTGGCGTCGCTGCCCCACGGCCGCGATGCCAGGGGCCGGGTGCCCTGGCTGCACCGCCACCGCCCGCCTCGCCCTAGGTGCCAGGACTGCCTCTACGATGCCCAGCCCTTGCCGGACGGCGCCACCTTCACCCCCCGCAGGAGCCCTGCTTGAGCTGCCGCTGCCAGGTGAGCCGGGCACAGGGGCAGGTGCCCGTGGGGTTAGCACCTCCAGGAGCCCTCTCCATGGGCCATCGCAGATGGCACAGCCCCTGCCCAAGGGATGCCAGTGCCCCGGGTGGGCCGCGTGGCAGCCTCACCGCGGGCGCCCCCGTGCTCCTGCCCCGCTCTCCCCATGCATGCTGCAGAGCACCCAGAGGCCTGGCAGTGCCAGGCCTGCCCTGGGCAGGGCCGGAAGCTGGCGGGGCACCAAGGCACTGGCTGTGGGGGGGCCGGGGCACGGGCTGCGGGGGGGCCGGGCGGCTGGGCATGGGGCTGTGCCATGCTGTTGGAGGCTCTGTGCCAGCGGATGGGAGTAGGGGCCCCTCTCCAATGCCCGGCTGTGCTCTGGCTCGTGCCCGCAGGCCGGGGAGGTGTCGTGTGAGCGCCTGGAGAAGAGCTGCCCACCCGTGCCCTGCAGCCACCCTGGCACTGCCCAGGGCCAGTGCTGCCCAGCCTGCCATGGTGAGTAGCTGGCGGGGCGAGGGGAGGACGGCGGGGGGGGAGGGACCAGCAAGGGGCCTCCGGAGCTGCTGGCCCCACAGAGAGCCCCTAGCCCTGGCAGCAGGGCATGGGGGCGGGAGGGTGCCCCCAGGGCCTCCAGCAGAGCCAGCTCCTCCCCCGCATCCCCCGGCAGAGGGCCTGGCCCCAGGGGGCACAAGAACCCCCCAGGTTAAAGGGCTGGGCCGGCCTCCAGCGTTGCCCAAGCAGGTCTGGGCGTCCCTCCTGCTGGGTTCTGGGCAGGGCTGGCGCTTCCCTGTGCCCGTCCCGCTCGGCTGCGCTGGGAGGGGGCCCACGGGGCCCGACCCATCCAGACCCCCGCCAGACCCACCCGGGCCACTGGGCGGTCAGAGCCAGGACTCTGAGCAGGTGGGGGGAGTCTGAGGAGCTGGGGTCTCTGAAAGGGGGGGCTGTCTTTGGGGTCTCTGAGCAGGGTGGGGGGCGGTAGAGGCTCTCTGGGGGCGCTGGGCTCTCTGAGCTGGCCTGGGGTTTCCGGGGGGTTCAGCTGGCGGCTGGGGCTGGCAGGCTGCCCCCCGTGGGGGGCTGTTCACCCGTCTCTCTCCGCGGGCAGCGTGTGAGTACGAGGGGCGCCCCTACCGGGACGGAGAGACCTTCACACCCCGGGCCGCGGGCCCTGCGTGCAGTGCACCTGCTCGGTGAGTGACCCGGGGGACTCCTGGGACAGTCACACGTGGTTTGGGGGGGTTGGGGGGCTCACCTCCACGTAACCAGCCCTTCCCTGTGCCCAGGGGTGCCCAGCCACGCGGGCACAGGGAGCAGGGGACGTGGGTCCCTGGCACCGAGCTAGGGCAGAGCAACGGAGGCCTGGGGGGTTGCTGGGCTGGGGCGGGCAGCACGGGGGCAGGGGCAGCCCCGCCGAGGGGGTGCCATGGCTGGGCTGTGTGGGGACACCGGCGCGCCCAGGTCTGTGCCCGCCCACCACTGACACCGGCTCTCTCGCGCAGGCTGGGCACGTGCAGTGCCAGGAAGAGACGTGCCCCCCCATGTCCTGCGCCCAGCCCGTCCGGGACCCCCAGCGCTGCTGCCCCCTCTGCAAAGGTTGAGTAACGCCCGGTTCTGGGCCAGCCCCGGCCCGACGGCGCCCGCGTGCAGCACCGCTGCCCCCTGCGCGGGCCGGGGACATCGCCGGGGCGGGGCGCTGGGTGCTGCTGGCCCGTGGGCATTGACTGGGCTCGCCAGCCCTGGGGCAGCCCCTGGCCTGGCGGGGAAGGCTCCTCGCTCCCTGAGAACAGACCCGCCCCACACCTGAGAGCAGGGCCCGGAGCTGGGGGCTGGGAGGGCAGGGCCCCGGGGGGGGGGGAGGAGCCTGGGGGGGCCAAAAAGATAGGGTCCTGGTGGGGGGCTGGGAGGGCTGCGAGGAGCTGGGGGGCTGGGAGGGCCCAGGGGAAGGAGGAGTGAGCCGTCTGGGGGTCCCCGGGGGCTGTGGCAGGGAGGCCCCCCCCCTCACGGCCTGCATCCCCCAGTGTGTGTGCTGGCCGACGAGGAGTTCGAGGAGGGGGCGCAGTGGAAGCCGGACGGGGACCCCTGCACCACCTGCACCTGCCTCGCCGGAGAGCCCGTCTGCGGGGCCCTGCCGTGCCCGCCCCTCGCCTGCCAGCACCCCGCCCGGCTGAGCGGTGAGTGCCCCTCCCCCCCTGACCCCCCCCACCACACTGCCCCCTGCTCCCGCCCCTCGCCTGCCAGCACCCCGCCCGGCTGAGTGGTGAGTGCCCCTCCCCCCCTGACCCCCCCCACCACACTGCCCCCTGCTCCCGCCCCTCGCCTGCCAGCACCCCGCCCGGCCGAGCGGTGAGTGCCCCTCCCCCCCTGACCCCCCCCACCACACTGCCCCCTGCTCCCGCCCCTCGCCTGCCAGCACCCCGCCCGGCTGAGCGGTGAGTGCCCCTCCCCCCCGACCCCCCCCCACCACACTGCCCCCTGCTCCCGCCCCTCGCCTGCCAGCACCCCGCCCTGCTGAGTGGTGAGTGCCCTTTGCCCTTCCCCCCACTGACCCCCCCCACCACACTGCCCCCTGCTCCTGCCCCTCGCCTGCCAGCACCCCGCCCGGCTGAGCGGTGAGTGCCCCTCCCCCCACTGACCCCCCCCCACCACACTGCCCCCTGCTCCCGCCCCTCGCCTGCCAGCACCCCGCCCTGCTGAGTGGTGAGTGCCCTTTGCCCTTCCCCCCACTGACCCCCCCCCACTGCCCCCATCCCTCACTTCCCCCCACTCCACCCAGCTCAATTGTGGGTGCCCACCTGGCCCCACCCCTTCCGTTTTGTGGTCCCCCCAATGCGGTGGTGGCTGCTCAGTGCCCAGTACAGTCCATGCCCCCCCCCCGGCCCTGGCTCCGCACCCCTGAGCTCCTGGGGTCTGCGTGGCACCGGGCCCATGGCAGACACCGGGCGCTGTGGGTCCATCCAGCGGGGGCAGCCCGTAGAGCCGGCCGGGCACCGGGAGTGACCCCTCAGTGCCTCCTGCTGGTCCAGGCCCCGCCTGCCCTGGGGCTGGGCCGTGGGGCGGGTGGCCACGGGCCGATCGGGGCGCCCCGCTGTGCTAACCCGCCCGCTCTCTCCTCGGCCAGGGGACTGCTGCCCGACCTGTGCCCAGTGCACCTACAACCAGCACCTCTACGCCAATGGGCAGGCCTTCGCCGACCCACACAGCCCCTGCCAGCGCTGCCAGTGCACGGTGAGGGGGCCGGCCCACGGGGCAGCGCGGCGGGCAGCCCACCGGGGCCTCTGTGCCCCCGGAGCAGCCCCTCCCCGCTGGGGGGCAGTGGGGACGCCCTCCCCAGTTGCCAGGGTTGTGGTGCCGGACCTCCCAGTCCTCTCTAGGGTGTGGGCACGGAGCCGGCCCTGGGTCCCGCCTGGGGCGCGGGCACAGACCCCCCCCAGTGCCGGGCTGATCCGCATGCCCCCATGGTGGGTTGCCCTGGGGCTCCCCCCAAGGGTACCTGTGCCTAGGGTACAGAGCCCAGCCGGGGGCTGGAACTAATGGGGCAGGGTCTGAGCCATGCTCAGCTTGGTGGTCCCATGGGGTGGGTCAGGAGAGGCTGGGAGCTCAAGCCCTGGGGGGATCCGGGGTCAGGGGCACAGCAGGCTGGGGGGCCCTACAGGGTGGGTTGGGGGGGGCTGGGAGCGCAGGCCCTGGGGGGATCCAGGGTCTGGGGCAGAACAGGGTGGGGGTGGGCCCGGAGGCCCCACGGGGTGGGTCGGGGGAGGCTCTCGGGAGCCGCTGGTGACCTGGCCCCCTGCCCGCAGGACGGGACCGTGCAGTGCTCGCCCGTCGCCTGCCCCCCGCCCAGCTGCCCCCACCCGGAGAGCCAGCCTGGCCAGTGCTGCCCCACGTGTCGGGGTGAGTGTGCCGCTGAGGGGCTGGGCACTCCTGGGTTCCCCACCCAGCTCTGCCGGTGAGGCCCTGCCCCAAACGGGGGTGATGGCGCTGAGCCCCCCGCCCCGCCTCCCCATACCCCCCCCAGGGGACTCGGCTGCCCCTTGCAGAGGCAGTGAGTGGCCCCCAGAGGGCACTGTGACCCCAGGGCACTGCCCTGGGGCAGACGTGCGATGCCCCCGATGCCCCCGTCCATCGCCGGACCGGCCAAGCGGACCTGGGGGGAGGGGCCTGGGGCTGGCGGCCCCCTCGGGGCTCCCTGGGGGCACGGGAGGCAGGGGCACCTCCGCAGGGGCTGCAAATGGGGTGGGCTGGGGTGAGGGAGCCAACCCTGGGGGGCTGGGCCTGAAGCCCCATCACACTGAGCAGCTGGCTGATCCCAGCCGGGGGGAGAGGGGGCACAGGGCAGGGCTAGGGGGCAGGACAGGTTGGGCTGGGGGGCAGGATGGGTGGGGCTGGGTGGGGCAGGGCAGGGGTGGCGGCAGGATGGGAGGGGGCACAGGGCAGGACTGGGGGGCAGGATGGGAGGGAGGGCGGGCATAGGGCGGGAGGCAGGACAGGGGGCAGGGCAGGGCTGAGGGGAGGATGGGAGGGGGCACTGGACGTGGTGGGGCAGGACGGGGGGGCAGGGCTGGGCTGGGAGCACAGGGGGCACAGGGCCGGGCTGGGGGCAGGACAGGAGGAGGGCATAGGGCTGGGGGGCAGGGCAGGGGCAGGGGGGCAAGATGGGAGGGGGGCACAGGGCGGGGCAGGGCAGGGTGGGCGCAGGGCCGGGCTGGGGGGCAGGACAGGGTGGGGGTTGGTGGTCACTGACATCTGCCCCCCCCCAGGCTGCAGCGTGGAGGGGGGCGCGGTGGAGGCGGGCGAGCGGTTCCCCAGCCCGCAGGACCCCTGCCAGCTGTGCGTCTGCACCAACGGGATCGTCAGCTGCTCGGCGCGGGACTGCCCTGGTGCCCTGTGCGCCCGCCCGCTGCCCGGCTCCTGCTGCCCGAATAACTGCAACGGTGACCCCCCGACCCCTGCCGGCGGGGGCCACGAGCCGGTCCCCCTCCCCCCTGCCCGTGCCCGGTCTCCCACTACCCCGACCCCTGCCCGCGGGGGCCACGAGCCGGTCCCCCTCCCCCCTGCCCGTGCCCGGTCTCCCACTACCCTGACCCCTGCCCGCGGGGGCCACGAGCTGGTCCCCCTCCCCCCTGCCCGTGCCCGGTCTCCCACTACCCCGACCCCTGCCCCCGGGGGCCACGAGCCGGTCCCCCTCCCCCCTGCCCGTGCCCGGTCTCCCACTACCCTGACCCCTGCCCGCGGGGGCCACGAGCCGGTCCCCCTCCCCCCTGCCCGTGCCCGGTCTCCCACTACCCCGACCCCTGCCCCCGGGGGCCACGAGCCGGTCCCCCTCCCCCCTGCCCGTGCCCGGTCTCCCACTACCCTGACCCCTGCCCGCGGGGGCCACAAGCCGGTCCCCCTCCCCCCTGCCCGTGCCCGGTCTCCCACTACCCCGACCCCTGCCCGCGGGGGCCACGAGCCGGTCCCCCTCCCCCCTGCCCGTGCCCGGTCTCCCACTACCCTGACCCCTGCTCGCAGGGGCCACGAGCCGGTCCCCCTCCCCCCTGCCCGTGCCCGGTCTCCCACTACCCCGACCCCTGCCCCCGGGGGCCACGAGCCGGTCCCCCTCCCCCCTGCCCGTGCCCGGTCTCCCACTACACCAACCCCTGCCCGCGGGGGCCCATGAGCTGGTCCCCCTCCCCCCTGCCCATGCCCGGTCTCCCACTACCCTGACCCCTGTCCGCGGGGGCCACAAGCCGGTCCCCCTCCCCCCTACCCGTGCCTGGTCTCCCACTACCCCGACCCCTGCCCGCGGGGACCACGAGCTGGTCCCCCTCCCCCCTGCCCATGCCCAGTCCCCCCGACCCCGACCCCCTGCCCGCGGGGGCCACGGGCCAGTCCCCCCGACCCCGATCCCCCGACCACGGGGGACCCCACCGGGCCAGTTTCCCCAGCCCCAGTGGACACGGCTCTGTCGGGGCTGGGGGCGGATCGGGCGCTGCTGCACTGGGCACAGACCCACTGGACGGGGCCTGGGCAGCTCCTCAGGGGCCCTCGCTGGGAGGATGGGGCAGACAGCATGCATTTTAGAGGCGGGGTTCCCTCCGTTAGCCCCCCCGTGTCCCCTCTTCGTCTGCCCTAGGCTGCAGCTACGGGGGGAAGGAGTACCCCAACGGCGCCGAGTTCCCGCACCCCACGGACCGCTGCAAGCAATGCCACTGCCTCGTAAGTGCCGGGGGGCGAGCGGGGCCCCTGGCCCGAGGGTGGTTCAGCGTGGCCCACCGGACGCCTGGGTCCCAGCCCGGGCTCTGCTGCTGCCTTGCGGGGGGAAGCTGGGCCGGTTGCGTCTCGTTAGCCCGTGGCAGGGGGACCGATCGTGCAGCCAGCGCCCCCGCCGGCCCCGCTCTGCCTGCTCCCCGCGTTACAAGTGAGGAAACTGAGGCACAGAGCAGGCAAGCACGGCAGAGCTGAGACTAGAGCCCAGGGCTCCAGTCCAATGGCTGAGCCACTGCCCCCAAGGGAGGGGCCCATTTAACCCCGTCCCGGCCACAGCGAGGGGCCGGGGCGTCGCAGTGGACGGTGGTTTTCACACTGTGCTGAGTGGGGGCTGGGTGGGGTTGAGGGCGGGGCTGGAGGGCAGAGGCCCGATGCTGGGGGCACAGTCTGGGGCGGGGGTCACGGGATGGGTGGGATGCTGTGCTGGGGCACAGGGTGGGGTGGGGGCTGGGAGGCAGGACTCCTGGGTTCTTTCCCCGGCAGTGCCTGGCTGGCTCTGACCTGCCTCTCCCCCCTGCAGAATGGCCACGTGCAGTGTCTGTCGCGGCGCTGCCCGCCCCTGCCCTGCGCGGAGCCCTTCCTGGTGCCCGGCGGGTGCTGCCCCCAGTGCCCAGGTAGGCCGGATCCGGGGGAGTGGTCTGGGGGGGTCACGGCCCCTTCGCAGCTGCCCCCCATCTGTCTGCGGGCGGGGGGCTGGGAGGCACCATGGGGCTGTTTGCTGGCAGGGCCGAGCTGAGCCCGGCCCATCTGGGCTCCCGGGAGGTGCCCCCCAGCACTGACCCCACGAGCAAAACCCTCTGCCGCCTTGAAACCCGCCCCTGCCATGGCCAAGGGCAGGGAGCGCCTGGGGGAGTCGGGCGCTCTGTCCCCGGCGCCCCCCCCAACCGCCCCTGTCTCCTCCCAGAGCCCCCGGCGGGCTGCCTCCTCGCGGGCGTCTCCTACCAGCCCACGCAGCAATTCTACGACCCCTCGGACGCCTGCCGCCTCTGCCTCTGTGCCAACGGGACCGTCACCTGCCAGCGCCAGCCTTGCGCCCCCGCCCTCTGCGCCCACCCCCTGCGGCGGGACTGCTGCCGCTCCTGTGACGGTACCCCCCGACCCCCTGAGCCCACACTGGGCTCTCCGGTCCCGCTGAGCCCCCCACTGGGCACCCCATGGGCCACACTGGGCCTCCCGGTCCCGCTGAGCCCCCCACTGGGCACCCCATGGGCCACACTGGGCCTCCCGGTCCCGCTGAGCCCGCCACTGGGCACCCCACGGGCCACACTGGGCCTCCCGGTCCCGCTGAGCCTGCCACTGGGCACCCCACGGGCCACACTGGGCCTCCCGGTCCCGCTGAGCCCGCCACTGGGCACCCCACGGGCCACACTGGGCCTCCCGGTCCCGCTGAGCCCCCCACTGGGCACCCCATGGGCCACACTGGGCCTCCCGGTCCCACTGAGCCCCCCACTGGGCACCCCACAGGCCACACTGGGCTCCCTGGTCCCACTGAGCCCGCCACTGGGCACCCCACGGGCCACACTGGGCCTCCCGGTCCCACTGAGCCCCCCATTGGGCACCCCACAGGCCACACTAGGCTCCCCGGTCCCACTGAGCCCCCCACTGGGCACCCCATGGGCCACACTGGGCTCCCCGATCCCGCTGAGCCCCCCACTGGGCACCCCACGGGCCACACTGGGCTCCCTGGTCCCACTGAGCCCCCCACTGGGCATCCCACGGGCCACACTGGGCCTCCCGGTCCTGCTGAGCCCCCCGCGGGTGCCTCCTTGGGCTTCCCTGGGCCCCCTGAGGCCCCTGCTGGGCCCCCCAGCCTCTGTGTTCTGCGCCCACCCCCTGCGGCGGGACTGCTGCCGCTCCTGTGACGGTACCCCCTGTTGGGTCCCCAGAACCCCCTCCCTGGGCCTCCCCAGCCCCCCTGGGCCCCTCGAATCCCACCTGGGTCCACTAAGCATTCCCCCACAGTACTCCTGGGCTTTGCACGTACCCTCACAGCAAGGCTGCTGCCGCTTCTGTGACGATACCCCTTGGGCCCCCCAGCCCCCCACTGGGTCCCCTGAAACCACCCAGTGACCTGGGCCCCCAAACCCCCCACTGCACCCCCAGCCCCCGTGCTCTGCTCCCCCCTGCAGCAGGAACACTTCCCCCCGGACCCCGGCTCTGTTCCTGCCCCACTCTTGTGCCCGGTGCCATCCCCCGCTCTGCCCCCAGGCTGCCTGTACCAGGGGAAGGAGCTGCCCAACGGGGAGCAGTTCCCGGACCCCGCGGAGCCGTGCCGCGTCTGCACCTGCTGGGAGGGCAGCGTCTCCTGCCAGCCCAGGGCCTGCCCGCTGCTCCAATGCCCCTTCCCTGCCCGGGGGCCGTGCTGCCAGGTCTGCGAAGGTGGGTTGGGCATGGGGTGCGGGCGGAGGCCGGGCTGGGCTAGCCCAGGGGGCTGCTGGGCTCCACCAGTTGGGGCGCTAGGGCTGGGGGGTGGGTCAGCCCCTGGGGGGTGTCTTGGGCCCTGGCCCCCTCTGCAGTGCCTGGCACCGGGCTCACTCTGTCCGGCCCCCACAGGCTGCGAGTACTTGGGCGAGGGTTACCTCGACGGCCAGGAGTTCCCGGACCCCCAGGACGCCTGCAGCCGCTGTGCCTGCCTCCACGGCTTCGTCACCTGCACCAAGACGCCCTGCGACCCACCGGGCTGCCGCCACCCCGCCAGCCCCCCAGGCCGGTGCTGCCCCGTGTGCCAGGGTAAGTGGGGCTCGGGGGAGGGTGGGCACCGCGTGGCATGGCCACTCTCCGCCACCACCAGGCATGGCTGGGGAACCTCAGGCCTTGTTAAAATGAAGGGGTACGGCCAGTGCCCCCCAGCCCCACTGGTGCCCCTCATCCCTGACCCACAGCCCCCTGCTAGCCCAGCCCTGGGCTCCCCCTGGTGCCCCTCAATCTCAATCTGAAGCCCCCTGCTGTCCTAGCTCTGCCCCTCCCAGCCCCACTGGTGCCCCTGACCCACAGCCCCCTGCTAGCCCAACCCAGCTCTGCCCCTCCCCAACCCCACTGGTGCCCCTCACGCCTGACCTGCAGCCCCCTTCTAGCCCAGCTCTGGGCAGAACCAGGGGGCAGGGTGGAGCCAATCGATGGCTCCAGCGTTTCTGTTCCTCACGGGCACCGCAGCCAGGCCTGGGCAGGGTACCGATGGGCTGAGCTGGTTCGGCCATTCCCAGTGCCCACGGCAGGCCCAGGTGCCAGGGGAGGGGAGGGTGGTCCAGTGGTCAGGGCGCTCGCGTGGGGAGGAGGAAGCAGGTTTTGCTGCCAACGCCCTGCTTGACCCTGGGCAGGTTCTGGGCCTCAACCTCCCTCCGGCCTGGCCAGCGTGACGCCAGCCCTGCCTGCCCCACCCGGAGCGGAGCCTGAGGCCATGCCAGCCTGGCCTGGCCCCCGGAGCAGTGCCTATGGCGAGAGCAGGCCCAGGCCGGGTCTGGGGGCGTTGCTGTCTCCACGGCGGGACGGTGCTGGGCATGGGGCTGGGCGCAGGATCGGGGCCAGATCTCCCAAGTGCTGGAGGGGGGACACCTGGGATGTGGGGGGCTGATTCTCCCCCGCTCTCAATGTCTTTCCTCCCCTCCGGTGCCAGGCTGCCACTTCCAGGGCCAGGACCTCGCGGACGGAGAGACCTTCCCGGCCCCCGGCGGGCGCTGCGAGCACTGTCGCTGCCTGGTACGTGCCCAGGGGGGCATGGCCGGCCCTGTGGGGAGAGGGCTGGGCACAGCCCCAGGGGGCACAGGGAGCCGAGCTGGCACAGTGGGGGCGCTGGGGGGGCTCAGCATGGCTGGGGGCCTGCCCTGCTCACCCCCGTTCCCTGCCCTCTTGCAGCGGGGAGAGGTGTCCTGCGGGCCCCTGCCCTGCCCTGGGGTGACGTGTCCCCACCCGGCCGTGGGCCCCTGCGACTGCCCCGTGTGCGACGGCTGCAGCTTCCACGGGCGAGCGTGCAGCAACGGGGAGCGCTTCCCCGACCCTCAGGACGCCTGCCAGCTCTGCTCCTGCCTGGTGAGTGTCCACCCCCGAAAAGCAGCCAGCTCTGGGGAGGGGCCCCGCTGCAAACAGCACCCCACAGTGCTGGGAACGGGGGTCGCAGTCCTGGCGTCAGCCGCCTCTGCAGGGGACACCCCGGGGCCTGGCCCGGGACAGCGGGCAGGGCCTGGGCCAGGAGCCAGCAGGCCGGTAATAGCTACAGATGGGCGGGACCGTGGGCTTAGCTAAAGCAGTTTCTCCCACAGGACCGCGCCCACGCGTGCCGCCCTGGGGCCAGCGCTGAGTGCCAGGGGAGGTGCCCCTGCAGATCTAGCCCCTCCCCGCAGATTTCCCAGTGATGGCCTGGCCCTGCCTCCGGGCACCGCGGGGGCTGGAGGCCCCAGGGACGGGGTTCTGGCTCTGGGGGGGGCTTTCGGTCCCTTGCCTGCCCAGGGCAGGAGCCCGGCCAGGTGTGATGCCAGCGGCTCTTGCCCCGCAGGATGGCAGCGTGACGTGTGTGCCCGCGCCGTGCTCCCCCGCCCCTTGCCGGAACCCGGTCGCCCTGCCCGGCCAGTGCTGCCCGCAGTGCTCCGGTGCCTGCCCCTACCAGGGCCACCTCTACGAGAGCGGGGCCACCTTCCGCCCCCCGGGGGGGGACCCCTGCTCCACCTGCACCTGCCTGGTGAGTGAGCCGGCCCGCAGTGCCCCCCTGCTCCGCCCGAGCCCCCCGACCTCCACCCCGTTCCCCCTCTGACCCCCACCGTGCTCCGCCCAGGTCCCCCCGACCTCCACCCCGTTCCCCCTCTGACCCCCACCGTGCTCCGCCCAGGTCCCCCCGACCTCCACCCCCGTTCCCGCTCTGACCCCCACCCCGCTCCGCCCAGGTCCCCCCGACCTCCACCCCGTTCCCGCTCTGACCCCCACCCCGCTCCGCCCAGGTCCCCCCGACCTCCACCCCGTTCCCCCTCCAACCCCCACCCCGCTCCACCCAGTTCCCCTCTCTGACCCCCACCCTGCTCCGCCCAGATCCCCCCAACCTCCACCCCGTTCCCCCTCTGACCCCCACCCCGCTCCACCCAGATCCCCTCCGAAACCCACCCAGTTCCCCCTCCGACCTCCACCCCGCTCTGCCCAGATCACCCTGACCTCCACCCCATTCCCCCTCTGACCCCCACCGTGCTCCGCCCAGGTTCCCCCCGACCTCCACCCCGTTCCCCCTCTGACCCCCACCGTGCTCCGCCCAGATCCCATCCAAAACCCGCCCAGTTCCCCCTCCGACCTCCACCCCGCTCTGCCCAGATCACCCCGACCTCCACCCCATTCCCCCTCTGACCCCCACCCTGCTCTGCCCAGGTCCCCCCGACCTCCACCCCGTTCCCGCTCTGACCCCCACCGTGCTCCGCCCAGATCCCCCCGACCTCCACCCCGTTCCCCCTCTGACCCCCACCCCGCTCTGCCCAGGTCCCCCCGACCTCCACCCCGTTCCCCCTCTGACCCCCACCCCGCTCCGCCCAGGTCCCCCCGACCTCCACCCCGTTCCCCCTCCAACCCCCACCCCGCTCCACCCAGATCCCCTCTGAAACCCACCCAGTTCCCCTCTCTGACCCCCACCCTGCTCTGCCCAGATCCCCCCGACCTCCACTCCGTTCCCCCTCCGACCCCCACCCCGCTCCACCCAGATCCTCTCCGAAACCCACCCAGTTCCCCTCTCTGACCCCCACCGTGCTCCGCCCAGGTCCCCTCGACCTCCACCCCGTTCCCCCTCTGACCCCCACCGTGCGCCGCCCAGGTCCCCCCGACCTCCACCCCGTTCCCCCTCTGACCCCCACCCCGCTCCCCTCCGACCTCCACCCCACTCTGCCCAGATCACCCCGACCTCCACCCCATTCCCCCTCTGACCCGCGCCCCACTCCACCCAGATCCCCCCGACCTCCACCCCGTTCCCCAGGGAGCCGGGCACTAACACTGCGTGGGCTGGGGCCGCCAGGTTCCTGGGGGGCTGGGGCGGGGACGGTGTGTGCAATGGGCCTGGGGCAATGCCTGTGAGCACCAGCTAGTTCTTTGCTCTGGGAAGAGCCCCCCATGGACCCTTCGCTGTGCCCCAGATGTACTGGCCCCACCTGGGCATGTGTGGGTCCCTCAGCGTGGGTCTCAGGATTTTATTGGTTTGCCACATTTTGCAGGTGTTTGTCAGAGCCCCCAAAGCGGCGCTCTCCCGGGGCCCAGCGACAGGCCCCCCGGCTGGGGTGGGTTTGCTGGATATTTTTCACTCGGTGGCAGCTACCAGGGATTTGGTGTAAATTCTCCACCCAAACGCCGCTGGTCAGCGAAGACACGGGCCGGACGAAGAGTGTCCGACCTTCGACCCTGGGGGCCGGCACCCGCCGCTGGGGCAAGAGCCCCATCTACCCATTCCACAGCCCCGATCTCCAGCTCCTGCTCGTGCTCCGGATGGCTTCCCTCCGGGTGGAGGGGGCGTATCCCAAGCCGGGGGTCCCCCCACACTGACGGCTTTGCCTTTCCCCTCTCAGGGCGGGGACGTGCTCTGCGTGATGGCCCCGTGCCCCCCGCTGACCTGCACCCACCAGGTGATAGAGCCCGGGGACTGCTGCCCCCGCTGCAAAGGTACGACCCACCCTGGCCGCTGCCCGCCCAATATCCCCCAGGGGGCAGAGGGCCTATCCCTTTAAGAGAGGCGGGCCATCTACATAACTCCGCCCCAACCAAGTGGTCCATGTCAATCGATAGTGACTCATTAGCATGTGGGGTCTGTGACCTCTGTTGGTCTATATTGGGCCGATATTGCCCCCCCGAGTCAGGCAGCTGCAGGCTGTGGCCTAGCGTAGTGGGCACCCATGGGTCCGTATCGACCTGTATGATGGACCGTGCAGAGAGCACAGGCGTGACATTGGTGTGCGTCTGACCCGCTGCTCTCCCGGTGCCCGCAGGCTGCATGTACGATGGGCAGGAGCACGCCGATGGCACCAGCTGGTTCTCCTCCCCCTGCGTGTCCTGCCTGTGCACCCACGGCATCGCCACCTGTGCCCAGATCCGCTGCCTCGGCTCCTGCCTCCAGCCCGTCCAGGTGCCCGGGGAATGCTGCCCACTGTGCGCAGGTGCGAGGGCGGGTGCGGCTCTGCCAGGCCCACACTGGGGCGGGGAGGGGAGTGGGCACAGGGGGCTCAGAGGTGGGCAGCTGCTGCAGAAGAGGGCACGGGGCTGGAGCCGTAGGGTTGTAGGGTCAAAGGCTGGACGGGACTGTCTGACCCCCCCAGCCTGGCACAGGCCAGAGAACTGCCCCTCTCACCCCCGTATCGAGCCCAGAGACCTGTGACCAAAGCGCCCCCCAGACAGGCCCCGGGGGCCGGAGCTCCGATGGGAGTGTCCGGCCTTGCACCCGTTAGTGTCTGAGGGACGTCCTCACGCCCAGTGGCCCTGTGTGTGCCCAAGGATCACAGCCTGGCACTGGACGTGTGGAGTCGCTGATCGACTGCAAGCCCTGGATCCCGCCCAGCGTCTCTGCTCTGCGGGGGACAGGCCCCTGCTCTGTGCACCTGCGTCCCTCGGTCCTGCATGGGGGACTTTGCATTCGGCTGCACTGACCCCTTTTGGTTGAACGGGCCCAGCATGCCAGGCAGGGCAGATGGCACCATGGGACGGCCCCTCCTCAGCATTATTTACCTCCCCGCCCCCAGGCTTTGCGTCGGCCGCAGGTGTTATCAACAGTGATTCTACATTTACTGTTTCTATGACTAGTGGCTGATCTGGGAGCCAGGACTCCTGGGTTCTGTCCCCGGCTCTGGGAGGGGAGTGGGGTTTCGTGGTTAGAGTGGGCAGGGCTGGGAGCCAGGACTCCTGGGTTTGTCCCCGGCTCTGGGAGAGGAATGGGGACTCCCCCCACTGCCCTGACAGGTTTCTCCCCAGATTGCATGTTCGAGGGCCGGCCGTACAGCCCCGGGGAGAGCTTCCAGCCATCGCTGGACCCCTGCGAGATCTGCACCTGTGAGGTAAGGGGACAGGGAGCAAACACTGCTCCCTCTCCTCCCAGGCGGCGGGCTGGGGGCTCCCCCAGGCCTCCCACACTGTGCACTCGCCCTGGGGGTGCCGCGGCTTTGGGGGTCTGCTCTCCCATCTGGAGTCTTGTGGGAGACTCATCAGGGAGGGGGGCTATTCTGACCCCCGTCCCTGGACTGGCAGGGTGTAACAATGCTGGATCTGGCGGGACCCAACGGAGAGTGTCAATTCAGGACAAATTGCTGAAAACAGGGCAGTTACAGCCCCAGGCTGGGGTTTTTCCACCTCTAAGGCACCAAACCAGCCAGACAGAGAGGACTTCGGTCTCACCCCACTGGCTGACCACAAGTCACACAAGCAATTCCCTCAGACACTCCAGTTCCCCAGTATCACCACCAGGCCACTCGTTATGGGACAAATGGTTATGAAAACCAATATCCCAGTGAAAGAAAAAGGAAAACGGTTCTCCTGATCCCAAAGGACCAAGCCCCAGACCCAGGTCAATATACAAGTCAGATCTTACCCACAAATCCCGCTGTTGCCAACCCTTTAGAATCTAAAATCTAAAGGTTTATTCATAAAAGGAAAAAGTTACAGACGAGAGCTAGAATCGGTGAGATGGAATCAATGACATCCAGTGATGGCCAGATTCTTGGTTCGGGCTTGTCGCAGTGATGGAATAAACGGCAGGTTCAAACCCAGTCTCTGGAGAACGTCCCCAGCTGGGAGGGGTCGTTCAGTCCTTGGTTCAGAGCTTCAGTCTGTAGCAAGGTCCCTCCAGAGGTGGGAAGCAGGACTGAAGACCACGTGGAGATGAGGCATCAGCCTTTTATAGTCTCCTCCAGGTGGCAGGTCCCCTCTTTGTTCGTACTGTGGAAAATTACAGCAAAATGGAGTTTGGAGTCACATGGGCAAGTCCCTGCGTGCTTGGCTGGGTCCCAAGGCGCGTCTGCCTTCTCGCAATGGGTCAGGTGTGTCGCTGATGGTCCGTCATGGGCCATCCAGCCGGCTAGGCAGAGCTGACCCCAACGTGTCCGGGGTGTCCCCCAGAAGCAGAGCACAAGTTTGCACTGCAGATAGTAGAGAGCCAATGTTCACAACTTCAATTACAGAAACGATACACACATGCGGACAGCAGAATCCTACCCAGCCAATCACAGCCTTTTCTGGGACACCCCACTTGACCTCCTTTGTACCAGATTTGGTGCCACTATAGGACCTGGGTTGCACCAATGATCTACACGGTCCCAGATTCTGTCAATAACGTGACACAGGGTCTGTGCTGTGAGGGGTCGGGGGGACGGGGCAGTAACCAGCCTGGCCTCTGCCTTTCGTTCCAGCGGCTGGCGGTCGGGGGGCCTCATGTGCGCTGCTACCATAGGCAGTGCCCCCGCCTGGTCGGCTGCCCCAGGAGCCAGATCCAGCCGCCCGGGCCACAGCACTGCTGCCCCACCTGTGCCCGTGAGTACCCTGCGGGCACACGCCGGAGCGGCTCAGCCAGGGCCTGGCACGGGGCGGGCATTGCTCTACCCCACACACCCCACAGTGCCCCCTGCTGGGCAAGGCCGGGCTGGAGTCTCCAGGAACTCCCCCCACGGCCAGTGCCCGCACCTCACTCCCCACAGCACCCCCTGCTGAGCAAGGCCGGGGCTGAAGTCGCTGGGAGTGCCCCCACGGCCGGTTCTCCCACTGCGCTGCCCACAGCACCCTCTGCTGGGCCAGACCGGGGCTAGAGCAGCTGGGAGCTCCCCCATGGCCAGCGCCCGCTCCCCATAGTGCCCCCTTCCGGGCAAGGCCGGAGCTGGGCTGTTTCACTGGTCAGTCTGTTCCCGTCACACGGGCGTCTGGCCCTGGCTCCCTCCGGCAGGGCAGGGCGGGGCGGGGCAGGGCTGTCCCTTGTGCCTGGGCCCCTCACCCCGCCCCTCACCCCACTGCCTTTGTGGCTTGCAGAGGCCTTGAGTAACTGCACAGCTGAGCTGGCCGGGAACGAGCTCCAGGCGGCTGACGACCCGTGTTACACCTGCCAGTGCAAGGTACGAGCCCCGGGGCCGGCTCTGTCCCTCCACCGGGCAGCGGCTGCCGGGCTGAGCTGAGCCTGATCCCGCTGTGTGATCAGACCCCCATGCCGGCGCCTGCTCCGGGGGGGTGCGGACGCCTCCTGCCCTCAGCCCTTCGCATCCCAAGATTGCACCCCCGGGCTGTGCCATGCAGCCCCCTCTGGGGTGGGGCGGGGCAGCCGTGGAACAGCGCAGTCATTCCGGGAACGAAGAGTCTTGTCTCTGACGCACACGGTGCCTTAGGGTGTGCCCACGCCCTGCCCCCCACGGCCCATGTTTAATGTCACCCCCACCACCAACCTGGGGCATGGGGTCAGCGCGGAGTGCAGGGGAGAGCGCCCCCTGCTGCGCCCCTGCCCCATTCCTTGCAGCACAGCGCCCCCTAGCGCCGCACTGGGCAAGCACTGATGCCCGGCGCTGACTGCCAGGGGAGAGCGCCCCCTGCTGAGCCCCCACCCCGCTCCCTGCAGCACCCTGGGCCTCCCTTGGAGGTCTCCCATCCAAAGAGTGACCAGGGCCAGCCCCGCGTGGCATGAAATGGGGCCAGAGCCCAGCAGGGGGAAGTGGGGTGTCCGTGGCCCTTGATTTTCAGGGTGCCCCCCATAGTGGGAAGGCTCCAGCTCTCCCTCCAGTGACCCTCTAGGGGTTGGGGCCATGGAGAGCACGCTGGGTGTGGCCCGTCCGCCCCATGGCTCCCCTGCTGGACCCCTCCCCGGGCCCCCCAGGTTCCTCTCATCCCATTAGCAGCAGGCCTGGCCGAGAGAGAATCGTGGGGGGGGACCAGCTCCGGGCGCTGGCCTCCATACCCACAGCTGACCCCGGTGTGTGTGTGTGTGGGGGGGGGGGGTGCCACCGCCCTGTCCCATGTGTCTGTCTGTCTGTCTGTGTGTGTCTGTGCCCAAGTCGCGGCCCCATCCCACGGGTCTCTGTGCGCCCATGTTGCCGTCCCGGGTTGCCCCCTGTGCCCTGGCTGCATCCCGGCCCCCGCTCTTCTCATTGCAGGATCTCACCTGGGTGTGCGTGCACCAGGGCTGCCCGCAGCTCAGCTGCCCTCCCGCCGAGCAGTTCACCCCCCAGGGCGCCTGCTGCCCCGTCTGCGACGGTGACGTATAGCCAGCGCCCGCTCGCACCCGGAGGCCTCGCCGAGGGGCCCCTCGGAGCACGCTTCGTCGTGGGGGGGAGGGGGAGCGGCATGGCACCAAGAAGCGGGGGGCTGGGATCTGGGGATCCCTGCGTTCCAGGCAGCAAGTCCCCCCCCCTTCCCAGCTGGGCACGGAGCCCTGTGGCTGGGGTGCTCGGAGCTGGCCACGCACAGAGGCCACAGGGCAGTTGCCCCTTCAGCAGCAGCAGAGGGACCCCGAGGCAGTGACGCTGGGTTAGCTTCCCCCAGGTCTGTCTGTCTGTCAAGCACCCGTCCCTGCAGACAGACAGCACAGCTCTAGCTCTGAGCCCCGCCCATCCCAGGACTGATAACTCTGAAGCCTAGTGATGGCAAAGTGCCGGTCAGCACAGGGCTGACTGTGTGAGAATCCCCCCGTCCCATCATGTGGCCCCCCCAGGAACTGTCTTGTGCCATCATTGGCATTGCTGGTCACAGGGCGGCTGTCTGCCCACGCAGTTCCCAGCGCCCATCCCCATGGGTCTGCGGGCAGCGGCTGACCCCCACCCTCCCTTGCAGAGTGCGTGATAGAGGCTGGAGAGCGCCGGGTGTCGGATGGTGAGAGCTGGATGGACAGTGAGGACGACTGTGTCAGCTGCACCTGTCATGTAAGCCCCAGCGGGGGCAGCCCCCACCCCAGCCTGGTGCTGTGCCCTGGGGCATCCCCTCCCCCACACCTGGTGTGTCTGTGCCCTGGAGGCTCCGTTCCCGCCCCCAGCCTGGCGTGACTGTGTCCCTACCCCTCTCCCTCCAGCCAGCGCTTCCCAAACAACCAGCTATTCCCCAGGCGCCGGGCAGGGAGGGGCTTCGCCTGGGGCCCCACAGCAGGGCCTGGAGGGGAACCCAGGAGTCCTGGCTCTGTGGCAGGGATCCCCGGACAGGCCATATGGCACCTTGCTTGGGCTGCCCCCTCCCAGGCCAGCGGGCGTAGGGTACGAAACGGGTGGGGGGGCAGGCCCACCTGTGTGCCTGCGAGGCCAAGGGCTGCATTTGGGGGGCAGAGGGCAGGGCTCTCCCTGTGGAAAGGATGGAGCAGTCCCCCCACGCCAGGCGTGCCCTGTGCAGACTGGCTACTGGTGCCCTCTGCTCCTGGGGCTGCCCGGCTCGGGGGAGAGGGGCAGAGGGCTGCTGGGTGGAGCCGGGCTCCCACTCCTCTCCGGTGTCTCTGCCACGCAGCGCGGCCACGTGGAGTGCCACATCGCAGCGTGCGAGCCCGTCGAGTGCCAGGGCGGCCTGCGGAGGGTGCGGATGCCCGGCTCCTGCTGCTATGAGTGCCAAGGTAGGAGCTGCTCCTGGCGGGCTGGCTGGGTGCAGGGCCCACGCCACAGGAGGGGAGGGGTGGCAGGCCAGTTACTCCGCAATGCCAGGCTCCCTAGGGGCGTGCTGCTCCCCCAGGGGGTGCCCAGTACAGTGCCAGCCCCCCGCTGGCAGATCCCGGAAGGTGGCACGGAAGAGGTTAAAGGGGCTACGCACAGATGGTGCCAGTCTGCGCGGGATAAACTTCACAGCCTGTGCGGTGAGGCTATTCAGTGTCAGCCCTCTGTCCCAGGTGGGGAAACTGAGGCACCGAGCAGGGGAAGGGGGCCCTCTGCACGCTGCACAGAGATGAATGCTGGGAGTAAGACCCAGGAGTCCTGGCTCCCATGATTCTCCCTGCTCGAATCACCAGCCACACTGCCTTCCGCGTTCCCGCACTGTCTGGCAGGCGGCACACCGGCCCCGCGCTGGGTGGGCCAGACCTGGCGCCCCTGCCTGCGCCGTGCCAGTCCTGCCACCTTGCCAGGACCCGGCGCCTGCCCCCAGCCACGCTGCCTTCCACGTTCCCGCACTGTCTGGCGGGCGGCACACCGGCCTGTGCCATGCCAGTCCTGCCACCTTGCCAGGACCCGGCGCCTGCCCCCAGGCCGCTGTCTTCTGGACCTGGGGGATCCCCACAACGCTGGCTCCATCCTCTGCCCTCAGACCCAGAGGGCTCCTGCTCCTACCAGGGCCAGCGGTACCCGGCCAGCGAGCGCTGGCAGGTGGACACCTGTACGACCTGCACCTGCGTCTCTGGGGAGGTTCACTGCCAGAGCCAGCGCTGCCCCCCGGCCGCCTGCGCCTCGGTGAGTGGGGGGCCCAGCTAGGCCCCTGCCCTCCCTCTCCCCGCGGGTCGAGCTCCTTGGCTGAGCCATGGCGGGGGGCAGGTCAGGGGCCCCCCTGAGGACTTGCCTTGGCCACTGGGGGGTGAGTAGTGTCCCATTGCCAGGATCCATTGCGCCCACCCCGTTACCCTGGGAGGTGTCCCGTAGCCATGCTGGGGGGGATGGCAGCCAGCGCCGGGCGTTACAGGGTGGGAAGGGTGGAAGCCAGGAGGGGGATGGGAGAGGGGCAGCCAGCCATGGGCATTACGGGGGCAGAGGCTGGCACCCGCATCCCCGTAACGGCCCCTGTGTGCCCAGGATGAGACGCCTGCCCTGATGCCAGGCACGTGCTGCCCTCGCTGCCTGCCCCGCCCCGCCACCTGCCTGGCCTTCGGCGACCCCCACTACCGCACCTTCGACGGGCGCGCCCTGCACTTCCAGGGCACCTGCACCTACGTCCTGGCCCAGGACTGCCAGCGGGAGGACTTCAGGTGAGAGGGGGCGCAGCAGACATGGGCAGCAGCCCCAGGGAGGGGAGCCTGGGGGGAAGGGAAAGGCTGCCTAGTAGTGAGAGCAGGGGGCTGGGGGCCAGGACTCCTGGGTTCTATCCCAGCTCTGGGAGGGGAGTGGGGGCTAGTGGGTTAGTGCTGGGGGCCAGGACTCCTGGGTTCTATCCCAGCTCTGGGAGGGGAGTGGGATCTAGTGGTTAGAGCAGGGGGCTGGGGGCCAGGACTCCTGGGTTCTATCCCAGCTCTAGGAGGGAAGTGGGGGCTAGTGGGTTAGAGCAGGGGGCTGGGGGCCAGGACTCCTGGGTTCTATCTCCAGCTCTGGGAGGGGAATGGGGTCTAGTGGTTGGAGATTTGGAGCCCGGACTCCTGGGTTCTGTTCCCAGCTCTGTCCCTAGCCCGCCGAGGAAAGCCCTCCCCCCCCACACAAATCCTGTGCCCGTCTCCTGCCCGCAGCATCCACGTGACCAACGACGACAGGGGGCGCCCGGGCGTGGCCTGGACCAAGGAGGTGACGGTGCGAGTCGGGGACACCGTGGTGCAGCTGCTGCAGGACTGGCTGGTCAGGGTGAGACGGGCGACAGGGCCAGGCCGGACGCCCACTGCACCCCGAGCCTCTGCCCATGGCGGAGCCGGGTCTGGAGCCTGCACTGGGCAGGGCCCTGGTGCGGTTATGGGAGGTCACCTGGAGGCAGGAGGGAACCAGGCCGCACAGGTGGGACCCCGGTGTCCTGCGGTGCCCGCTGAGCCCCTGCCCTTTCCTCCCAGGTGGACGGCCAGGTGGTGACGCTGCCCTTCCTCAAGGAGCCCCACCTCTACATCGAGCGCCAAACCAACACCGTCCTGCTCAACACCAACATCGGGGTGAAGGTAACCGCCGGGCATGGGGGTCCTCTGCCCCCCCGACCCAGGCTGCGCCAGCGGGAGGGCATTGTCACGCAGGCACTTCGGACCCCTCCTGGCTGCTGATCCAGCCCGGGGCCTGGCAGGCAGAGCGGCACCTGTGACCGGCGGCTGGCTGGGCCCTGTGCCCCACGTTGGGGGGGTGCTGCCCATCTCCCCTCTCCCCCCAGGTCCTGTGGAGTGGGCGCTCGCAGCTGGAGGTCAGCGTGCCCGGCACCTACAAGGGGCACACGTGCGGCCTGTGTGGCAACTTCAACGGCCACCCGCAGGACGACGCCCGCCTGCGCTCGGGGCAGCTGGCCCGCTCCGAGGCCGCCTTCGGCAACAGCTGGAGGGTGAGTGGGGGCACCCCAGGGACAGCAAGCCAGGTCCTCCGGCTGCCCACAGCCCAGCCCCCTTCCCCCCCATAACTCCCTCCCCGCCCGGCTCCCTTCCCCACCATCACGCCCCCCAGCCGGCTCCCTTCCCCCTCGGTATCCCTCTGGGGTGCCCGTCACGACCCCCGAGTGCCCTGGAGTGAGGGCTGCGACCCCCAACTAGGGGGAATTGTATGCAGAAGGGAGACAGCCATGGGGAGGAGGTAGCCAGGACACGGGCAGCCCCCCTTGCCCTACTCCCTGCAGCGCCCCCCAGTGCCACACCAGGGCATTGGGGCCAGCACTGACTGCCAGGGGAGAGCGACCCCTGCTGAGCCCCCCGCTCCTTGCAGGACAGCGCCCCCTGGTGCCACATAGGGGCATGGGGGCCAGCACTGACTGCCAGGGGAGAGTGACCCCTGCTGAGCCCCCTGCTCCCTGCAGGACAGCGCCCCCTGGTGCCACATAGGGGCATTGGGGCCAGCACTGACTGCCAGGGGAGAACGCCCCCTGTTGAACCCCCCCCTTACTGCAGGACAGCGCGCCCTAGCACCGCCATAGGGCACTGGCCCCCCAGCCCCTGCTCTCCCTCCCTGCAGCTCCCGGGCTCTGCTGGGTCTCCAGGCTGGGTGGGTGCTGGGGGCGATCCCCCCTCCCCGGGCTGACGGCGTCTCTGGGGCAGGTGCTGAGCGGTAACGGCACGGGCGGGCCGTGTGCCGACGGGCGGGATGTGGATCCCTGCAAGGAGGCCGGCTACCGCGCCCGCAAGGAGGCCAACGCCCGCTGTAAGGTGCTGAAGTCGGGGGCGTTCGAGCCCTGCCACCCCCTGGTGCCCCCGGAGCCCTTCTTCGCCGCCTGCGTCTACGACCTGTGTGCCTGCGGGGCTGGCGCCGAGCCCTGCCTGTGCGACGCGCTGGAGGCCTACGCCGCCCTGTGCCGCCAGGCCGGGCTGGCACTGCGCTGGCGCTCGCCCACGCTCTGCGGTGAGGGGGGGCGGGGGCCAGGGCTTCCCAGTCCTCCCACCCGAACCCTCGCAGCCCCGGGCCCGGCCGTGACCCCCACAGGTCGGGGGGCGGGCCCTGGGCTGGCTCAGATCGGGGTGGGGGGGAGCCCCGGGGAGGGGGAAGGCCCTGGGCTGGCTCAGATCAGTGGGGGGAGTCCCTGGGGGGCAGATTATGGGCTGGCTCAGATTGGGGGGGAGCCCTGCAGGGGGGCAGGCCCTGTGCTAGCTCAGATGCAGGGGTGCAGAAAGGGGCAGGTGGTGGGCACAGCCCCACCCCCATGGGGGAAATTCAGGCCGGCCCCATGGCCACGGGGGCAGTTCTGGCTTCTCACCCTCAGGGCTGAGCCTGAGCTGAGGGGGGAGGCAGATCCCAGGACTGCCTCTTCCCCCCCCCCCCCGAGCCCTGGCACTGACCCCTCCATCTCCCTCCAGCCGTCGGCTGCCCCAAGGACCGGGGCTACGTGTTCGACGAGTGCGGCCCGCCCTGCCCCAAGACCTGTTACAACAAGGATGCGCCACTGGGGGCCATCGAGTCTCGCTGCTTCACGCCCTGCGTGCCCGGGTGCCAGTGCCCCGCCGGGCGGGTCGAGCACGAGGCCCACTGCATCCTGCCCGAGGCCTGTCCCCGGGTCATCTACGACAGCCTCTGAGCCCTGGGATGCCCGCACCTACCGCCATGGCTCCGGGGCCAGCCACGCTCCCTCCCACAGCCCCTGGGATGCCCGCGTCCTCCGCCATGGCCCCGGGGCCGGCCACACTCCCTCCCAAAGCCCCTGGGACGCCCGCTTCCTCCGCCACGGCCCCGGGGCCAGCCACGGTCCCTCCCACAGCCCCTGGGACGCCCACTGTAACGATGCTGGTTCTGGCAGGATCCAACTGACAGTGCCAGTTCAGGACAAATTGCTGAAAACTGGGCAGTTACAGCCCAAGGCTGGGGTTTCTGTGCACCCCACTGGCTGACCACAAGTCACACAAGCAATTCCCTCAGACACTCCAGTTTCCCAGTATCACCACCAGGGCCACTCGTTATGGGGACAACTGGTTATGAAAACCAATATCCCAGTAGCAGAAAAACAGTTCTCTCGATCCCAAAGGACCAAGCCCCAGACCCAGGTCAATATACAAGTCAGATCTTACCCACAAATCACACTGTTGCCAACCCTTTAGAATCTAAAATCTAAAGGTTTATTCATAAAAGGAAAAGATACAGACGAGAGCTAGAATCGGTGAAATGGAATCAATGACATCCAGTGATGGCCAAGTTCTTGGTTCAGGCTTGTCGCAGTGATGGAATAAACGGCAGGTTCAAATCCAGGCTCTGGAGAACGTCCCCAGCTGGGAGGGGTCGTTCAGTCCTTGGTTCAGAGCTTCCGTGTAGCCAAGTCCCTTCAGAGGGCAGAAGCAGGATTGAAGACCAGGTGGAGGAGCTGCCGCAGCTTTTCTCAGTCTCTTGCCATGTGGTCTCTGCTTTCCTTGTCCCAGAGACAAGCTGCCCCTCACACGGCCTGGAAAACCCTCAGAGGTCTGGCCATAGGCAGGTGCCTGCGTACCTGGCTGAGTCGCAAGGTGTAT
This sequence comes from Natator depressus, assembly GCF_965152275.1. NCBI lineage: Eukaryota > Metazoa > Chordata > Testudines > Cheloniidae > Natator > Natator depressus. The sequence continues at coordinate 343,498,057 of NC_134234.1, forward strand.
CTGCCTTCTCTCAATGGGTCAGGTGTGTAGCAGATGGTCCTTCGTGGGCCATCCAACCGGCTAGGCAGAGCTGACCCCAACGTGTCCGGGGTGTCCCCCAGAAGCATAGGACAAGTTTGAACTACAGACAGTAGAGAGCCTATATTCATAATTTCTGCTACAAAAACAATACACACAAGCAGACAGCAGAATCATAACCAGCAAACCCCAACCTTGTCTTAGACACCTCATTTGACCCCCTTTATACAAGATTTGGTGCCACTTCAGGACAGTTGCAACGATGATCTATACGGGCCCAGTTCATGTCAATAACATCACATTTGCACTCTCCGCCATGGCATCAGGGCCAGCCACACTCCCAGTTGGTGCCCCAGATATGACCCCTGCAGCACCCGTGGGGGACCCACAGGGAGCCTGGCAGCTCCAATACTCCTCCCCCACCCACAGGGAGGAGGCAAGGGTCCCCCCCCCCAGGTTGCCCCGGCCAGGCTCAGAGTGGCCTTGAGGGGCAGGAAATGCCAGGCGCTGCCACCTCCCCACCAGTGCCTCTGTGTGGGGCAGGCCTGGAGCCCCCTCCCCATTGTCCCCAGGCCGAGCTCCATGCCCATGGGGGTCGCAGTAGTACAGCCTGGGCAGGGTGCCAGGCTGGGCATGGCTCCCACAAGCCCAGCTGCAATGGCTTCAGGACCATTTCCTGAACACCGGCCCCGGCGGCACAGAGTGGGGAGCCCAGACTCCTGGGTTCTATCCCCAATACCCCCTAGGTCTCGGTGTCCCATCCATGCCCTTAGCATCAAGTCCTGCAGGCCCCCTGGGGGTAACGGTGCCCTGGCACTAGTATTGCTGGGCACACAGGCTGGCATGGAGCCCCCCCCAGTCTGGATCCACCCCGTCCGTACCCTGCGCTGCCCAACACCCAGTGGCCGAGCTCTGTGCCGGGGGGCACTGCAGGTGCCATCAGCCAGTCACACGGGGTGCTGTGTCCTGGCACAGATGGGCTGGCCATTCCCCCTGGCCTTGGGGCAAGGTGCCAGGTGCAGACTGTGCCACCCCTGTGCCCCCTTTGGCTGGGCAGGGGCAGGTGTATTTATTAGTGCGGTGGGGGCTGGGCCAGGCCTCACCCCCTGTGCCCATAGCAATAAACGTGGTAACCATGGGCAAGCGTCTGGTCCTTGGGCAGCAGCTTCTGGCCAGTGGGGGCCTGTGGCCCATCACCTGGGCATCTGCTGCGCAGGCAGCCCTGCGACGTGGCCCACGACCCAGTGTGGCCCGTAGAGTCGGGGTCGCGACCAGCCCAGCCCCTCCTGTGCCTGGCTCGCCCCATGGGGCGCAGTCGCACCAGGTGCGGGGGCAGCTAAGTGGCAGGGCTCAGCTGGCTCAGAGTCCCTGCGTGGCCCTGCCCAGGAGTCTGCCAGGGGTGCATTGGCAGCAGTGGCTCCCCGCTGCCCACCTGGCCCCCAAGGCTTGGGGTGCAGCTCCCTGGCCAGGTGCCAGCGATGCCCATCTGTATCGCAGCAGGGGCTCTCTGTGGGCAGAAATCCCCCGCACCCCCGCAGTGCTCTGGGCACCTGGGGCCATGTCTTCCCAGGTGCCCTCCAGATCCTCACCAGGAGCCAGCGGGTCGTCTCCCAGGGCACTCGGCCCTGCCCCGCCCCGCCCACGCCCCCAGGCCCTGCTGCTGTGAAATCACTAGTGGTGCCCGCGAGCTGCATGTCTCCGGATGCCGCCTGGCACCCTGCGGAGCTCCCTCTCCCTGGGATGGGGGCTTGTCACTGGCTCTGTAACCTCCCCCCATTTCTCTCCATCCCCCCCCCACCCCGGGTTCCATTGATGCTTTGGGGGGAGGCTGCCTGCAGCTGGCACAGACGGAGCCCAGCCCCTCGGAGCAACGCTGCCGTCAGCCCAGCGCCCCGTGATGGCAAAGGAGAGCCCAGCTTGGTGGGAGATCTGCAGAGGGGGGGAACTGATCTCTCCTGAGCCTCAGTGTGGGCCACCAGGAGCCGAGCTGGAGCCAGGACTCCTGGGTTCTCTGCCCAGCTCTGGGAGGGCAGTGGGGCTGGCTGCTGCTATAGACCTGCTCAGGATTGTTGTTCCTACCCAGCCCCCCACCTCACCGGAGGGTCCTTGACGAAATGCCCTGAGGGTTGGGTTGTGGGGGGGGGGTGATTCCCTTCATCCCCCTGGCCCTATGGGCCATTCTGCCCCAGGGACAGGCACCAGCCAGAAGCTCAGCCAGGGACCCAATGCCCTGGAGCCAGGGGGCAGTGGCTGTGTGCCAGGAGGCGGGGGGAGAGCCATGCCAGGCTCAGAGCCCAGTGCCAAGACTCCCTGGCAGGTGCCCAGCTGTGCCCATCGCACTGGGTCAGACAGGCCATCACAGCACCCAGCCCGAGACACTCACCGGGTGGCCACGTCCCACCCCAGGGCCTGGCACCCCCCAGCAACACAGGCTGCACACTGGGGTGGGGCACCCTCTGTGCCAGGATGGGGGCAGGAGGGCACCTGCCCCAAAGAGCCAGGCGCCTGGCACAGCCACAGGCAGGGAAGGGAGATGGGCCCCCCCCGCCCAACCCCCATACTGCAGCTCAGATGTCCCGAACCTGACACCTGGTGCCCCTGCATAATTGAGGAGCTGCCAGCAGCCAGGGAGCCGGGCGCCTGACACAGCCACCGCCACCACCAGGTATGATTCCCCCCACACACACACACGGGGCACCAGCTGCCCCCCGGCATGGTGCAGAGGCTGGGGTGATGGGCGCAGGGCAGCGTGGCAGGGCCCTGCATCTGCTCAGGGCTGATTCCTCGGCTGCCCCTTGTGAGCATCTGCAGGGCATCGCTGCAGGCTGGGGACATGGGCACTGCCCGCTCGGGGGGCATCCTTAGCCCCCTGAGCCTTAGCGGCCAGCCCGGGCCAGCTCCCAGCCCCGGCACACTGCAGCCCCTCCCTGGGTCGGTCTGGCCTCTCCCAACCTATCCGTCTGTGGGATGCCCAGCCACCCCCTCCAGGCTTCAAGCCCCCGGGGGCCATGGTGCCGGCGGGACCCCATCACCGGGATCAAACCAGGGCCAGTAGTGCCAGACATGGGGGGGGAGTCCTTGGGCCTGGCACAGGGGAGCTGTGGGGGATGCCCTGGGGTAGGTGCTGTGGGGGGGGCAGGTCCTGGCTCCAAGCCCCGGGGGAGCTGATCACCACCTCCTCCACAGGCCGGCTGACCACCAGCTGCCTGAGATGGACCCATTGCCCCAGGGGGCCCCGAGCCTGTGGGAGCTGTGTGGGCTCCACCCGCAGGGGGCCCAGAGGCCAGGGGCCACGCACCAGGTGAGACTGGCCCCACACAGCCTCTCTGGCTCTCAGCGCCCATCACTGCCACATCTGGGCAGCTGCCACGTTGGGGGGGGGTGGTGACCCCCTCGCCCCCAGGGGCCAGACCACAGCCCCATTGCCAGCCTGGTGTGCTGCATGCCTGGGGACACCCCTGGGGTGCTGCGCTGGCAGGAAGCCAGGCAGGGGCTGGACCCAGTTGGGTCCAGAGGGTCCAGTGTGGGGCAGCTTGGCCCAGGCTCCTGTGGGGGGTGGGCAGGTGGTGGGGGCAGCTGGCATGAGCTGGGCACATGGGCTATGAATGCCAGAGAGATGGTGTGAGCTGGGCAGCACCCTGCAACCTTCTCCCCTGCCCTCCAGCTCTGCCAGTGCTCCTCAGTCCTGACCCGCAGCCCCCTGTTACCCCAGCCTTGGGCTCCCCACTCAGTCCCCCTGGGGCTGACCCTGCCTTCCAGTGCCCAGTTTGCACATTGCTGTGATGCCCCCCTCCCGGTGCCCCCCTGTGCTCTCCTGCAGCAGCTGTTGGGGAGCAGGCTGGGGCTGCTGGCACCGTCCCCACCCCTCTGAGCCCTTCTCCCCCCAGGGCTGTGGGGCTGGGCCCCAGGGAAGCTTCTGCGCCGAGATGCTGCTGGAGACGCTGCTGGCAGCCGGATGGCGGCACCACCTACTGGCACAGGTGCGCTGGGCTGGGTCAGACCCTGCGGAGTGGGGCAGGGATCTAGGCAGGGCTGTGACCCATGGGGCAGCCAGACCCCGGGGAAGGGGCAGCCCCTGGCTCTCTAGTGCCCCCCTGTGGCAGGTTGAGGAGCTGCGGCGGCGGCTGTGCCCCGCCATGGCCAGAGGGGGGCAGCGCCCGTCACTGCGTGGCCTGTCCAGGTCCTAGCCAGCGCCTGCCCCACCACTGGCTGGGGGGAAGTGGCCCCAGCACAGGGCCCACCCTGTGTGGCAGAGGGGCCAAGGCCTGGGGTCCCTTAGCCCTGAGGGTCCATGCCAGGGCCCAGCCGCGTTCGCCCCCTGGCTCCGGCCCTGCGCTCGCTCGGTGGCTCCCAGAGCTGAGCTGTAGCATCTCTTCCCCCTACCCTCCACCCCCCTCTGCCTCCTGCCCCCCTGCGCTCCTCCTGGCTCCGCTCCCCAGCGACTCCCCAGCCGTCTGCCTCCTGCCCCCCTGCGCTCCTCCCCCGCCCGCTCGGCTCCCCAGCTCCGCAGCATCTCCCCACCTATCTGCTCCTGCCCCCCTGCGCTCCTCCCCCGCTCTGGTCCCCAGATCGGCTTCATCTCCCCACCTGTCTGCCCCCTGGTGCAGACACCCCCCGGGCCCATCTGCAGCTGATGTGGCCCTTGGATCCAGGCTGGCATGACCCCTTGGCCTCATCTACTCCTGGGCCCCACATTCCCCCCCCCCCAAGATTGCCCAGCTTGGCACAGGGGTGAGGGGGAGCTAGTGTTGATGTGACCTGGGGCAGAGCCCATCCCCCCCCCAGGCTGGGATAACAGCTCACTACTGCTGCTGGCTGGCACTGAGCCAGCAAGCCGTGGGGAGGGGGAGGGGGCCTTTGACTTCAGCCTTGTCCCTTGTTCCCCACCCGCACCCCCTGCCCTGCAGCTTTACTGGGACTTCCAGCTGCTGGACTCCGACGGCGACGGCCGCCTGCCCCCCCGCGACGCGGAGCTGCTGCTCCGGGAGGTGCCGGGAATGGGCGCCAGCGGGCCAGCCTGGCACAGCTTCCTGCAGGAGCACAGGCATGGCCTGGCCTGGCGAGACATAGAGGTACCCAAGCAACTGCCCAAAGACCAAGGCTGTGGGGAAGGGGAGTCTGGTGGGCAGAGCACAGAGGTGGTGGTGGGGGGGGGTTGGGAGCCAGGACTCCTGGGTTCTATCCCCGGTTCTGGGAAGGGGGTGTAACGACGCTGCCTCTGGTGGGACCCAACCTAGAGTATCAATTCAGGACAAATTGCTTAGAGCAGGGTGTGACGAAGTGGGAATGTTCTTAATGTTGTCTCTGAATACTCTGTGGGTGCCTCGGTTTCCCCTAGGCTTTTCTTAAGTATCTAGGTGGTGGGATAAGAGGGTGTGATTGTTGCAGAGCCCTAGAGGGCCAGTGTGATGGTGTCTGCACAGAGAATGGCCGACACCCTGTCTCCTGGCCACTGAGGGCCTGGGCCTCTCCTCTGCAAAGCTGCCAACTGAAGGTGTTGGAGAACAAAGAGACCAGGTGGCCTCCTGGCCTGGGAAAGAGACAAACAGAGGCCAGAGGAGGGGCGGGAGAGTTTCAGTTGGGAGCTGGCTGGGGAAATGGAGGGAGGCCCAGATGGTGCTCTGGCCTCCCTGCCCCCCAAGATGGACCTGACTGAGGGGTCCTGTTCTCTGTACCTACAAGCTCTGTGTTAGACAGTGTTCCTGTCGTCCAATAAACCTTCTGTTTTACTGGCTGGCTGAGAGTCACGTCTGACTGTGGAGTTGGGGGGCAGGACCCTCTGTTTTCCCCAGGACCCCGCCTGTGCAGACTCTTTCCCGGCGTCCCCGGGCGATGCTCTGGGACTGCTCCCTACGAAGCCAGACAGGACTCTGGGGGAGCCTCCTCTCGGGGAGCAGCCTGTCTGCAGGACACACAGCTCACCCGGCTCCACCTTCCTGGGTCTGACCTCGGAGCATTCAGCCTCCTCTGCCCCTCCGTGCGCTTCCCACAGCGAGTCCCCCAGGCGGGGTCCTGGGGAAGCCAGAGGGTCCTGCCCCCCAACTCCGCAGTCAGATGGGACTCTCAGCCAGCCAGTAACACAGAGGTTTATTAGACGACAGAAACATGGTCTAACACAGAGCTTGTAGGTACAGAGAACAGGACCCCTCAGGTGGGTCCATTTTGGGGGGCAGTGAGCCAGACAACCACGTCTGCCCTTCACTCCATGTCCCAGCCAGCCCCAAACTGAAAACTCCCTCCAGCCCCTCCTCCTCTGGGCTTTGTCCCTTTCCCGGGCCAGGAGGTCACCTGATTCCTTTGTTCTCCAACCCTTTAGCTCTCACCTTGCAGGGGGGAAGGGCCCAGGCCATCAGCTGCCAGGAAACAGGGTGTCGGCCATTCTCTGTGTCCAGACCCCTGCACACACCTGCCTGCTAGGGCTCTGCAATGATCATACACCCTTACTCCACCACCTAGATACTTAAGAACTGCATAGGGGAAACTGAGGCACCCCCACACTATTCAGAGGAAACATTAAGAACAGTCCCACTTAGTCACATCTCCGCCCCCTTCGAGATCAACTGAGCGTGGTCACTTTAGCCGGTGACCTGGGAAGTTCGAACCCACCAGCGTTCCCATGGATGCCCCAGCATCTCTCCCATTCCTTGGTGGGAGTTTCACCAGGCCCTTCCAGTTTCATGCCCTCCCTTAGGTCAGGGGTGGTCGATAGCACTCGCATGCCGCAAGTGGGAAGGTTTATGCGGCCCGTGCCCTTTGGCCACCCCAAAACCCCTGGCGGTCAAACTGGGATCGGATCTTCTCCCAGCGCTCCAGTCTGGAGGGCTGCAATTCGGGCTCTCTTGGTTAAGTGCCCCCATCTTGACCTGGGCCACATACTGTTCACTTACAGAATCAGCATGGAGACATCCCTTTCTCCACAACCTTGTCTCCCCAACAAGCTGGCCAAACCCAGCCACTTGGTTAGAGGACTGTTCAACTTTCTTAACAGCTTTCACTCCATCTGAGACCTTCTCAGAGCTAACCACACTGAATCTTTCAACCGGAAAGTCAGTGGATCCATTCACAACAGAACATTTCTGGCTGTTAGGAACTGAAACTTTCTTGATTAAATCACTTTCACACCCTTCAGTTGCAGTAACCTGCTTGCAAAGACTCCATGAGGATTCATTTCCCGAGGGGCTTTTCTATGCAACAATTCATCCTTCACAGAAATTCTGCCTTTACCCTCTTTACCTAGGGCTTGGTCTCGAGGAACACTTTCCTGAGCAACAACAGACTCTTTCTGGGTCTCCCTTACATCCAGAATCACTTCTGGCCCCTCAGGCGGATTCCTGCACAATCCCCTTTCAGGCAAATTTACAGACTTCCTAGATAAAAGGTCAGAAGCATTCTCCTTCCCTTTGCCACACACAAGTTCAGGAATCTTTTCCTTCTTGCTACAGGTTTCCACACCCTCAGTAGGTAACACAATCAAATCCCCTTCATGCTCTCCTTGTGCCCTGGCTAGGATCTCACCCTGATCAGACAGAGTTGCGACACCCTTTCCCAGCCACACACTAGCAACGGGCAAAATACAAGCACCAGAATTGTCTGGGCTCTGGGATTTCGCCATGACACTGACTGGATGCAACCTAGTTAGAGGGCCATTCTCCCAAGCAGACACAAACTTAGGACCTTTCCCTTCCTGGGCTTTAGTTGAATCCAGAACCAGCTCTGAGACAAGTGCACGACCCTCAACCATCACAGGCTGAAAGGCCCCTTCTGTCTGCTTCACAGACAAAGAAGAGCCGGAGACACATTCTCCTTTACCTGACACCCAGCTTGGGATCTCATTCCCCTGGCCCCAGCACACAAGGCTGGTCACAGACAACAGCTTGGAGACCAGGGTAGCTCCCTCCGTAGGCAAGTCAATACCCCTGACAGACACAGGCACGTTTCCTTCCCTGTCACACTTCTCCACCCAGCTAACAGGTAAGGTCCAGGGACACTCATCGTCCACTCTCCTCGCCTGCCCACCCTGCTGACTAGACACAGCCATCAGCTCACAAGGCTGCCTAGGCTCATCCAGACTTTCCTTCCCAGGCACCTTGCCACTCCCAACAGATCCCTGCCCTGCCTGTGTCTCCCCCCCCTCAGCTGGGGTCTCAGCTCCCCCTGTGCTCAGCACGGACCTTGCTGTCCCAGTGGGGTAGGCAGCAAGCTCGCTGCTTTCCTCACTGCATCAGAGCCAGCCTGAGCCCCCTCTCTGGTGTGCAAAGGGGCGGGGAGCATCTCTCTGTCCCACCCAGCCCCAGAGGTCTGGTCACAGGCAGGCAGGTAGCCTGAGCCTAGCAGCTCCTCCCCCCTGCCAGCCAGGTCATCTGCATTTTCACTGACCATTTCCCTCTCCGCCGATTGGTTCCTTGGATTCAAAGGACTAATTGAGCAGCTGGAGAGGCATAGGGGACCTCCCAGGGGTGAGTGGGGATTGATCCCTGAGGTGCCAGTTCTGCAGGGAGCCTCATTACTAAATTGTTCACCCTGGTTAACGGGGGGTGGGGGGTGGGGATGTGGATGCCCACCTCACTGCCTTTGAGCAGGCTGGCAATTTAAACCAGGGGAACTCTGCAGAAAAGCCCCAGTATCTAGCTGGGTCCCAAGACCATAGACGGGTCAGCCAGATGGGTGGGGAGGTGGACAGGCTCCCACTCCTGACCCCAACCTATATGTCTGCGTGGAGTCTCCTGGGCTCAGGCTCCTCAGACCTCCAGTGGGAGCGGAAGGTGATGGTCAAGGGGGAGACATTCCTGGGGTGGTGAGACCCTTGGACACAGAGAACTGTTGTCAGGCCCTGGGTGGTGCAGCCTCAGATAGTGAGGGGCTGGGTGAGCTGGGTGAAGGTCCCAGGGATGAAGCCCCTTGCCCTCCCTATGGCCCAGATCCCTGTGCAGACCCAGGAGGGTCAGGCTGGCTGGTGGTTGGGGTTCTCCAACCCCAGGATATCAGGATATCAGCTGTGAGAACCTGTTGTGGGGTGACTGTGTCTCTTTGGGACAGGATCCAGACCCGGCTCCTGTAACAGCCAAGGGTTTGAATTTGAATCCAGGAAACCAATTGGCAGAGAGGGAAATGGTCAGTGAAAATGCAGATGACCTGGCTGGCAGCAGGGAGGAGCTGCTAGGCTTGGGCTACCTGCCTGCCTGTAACCAGAGCCCTGGGGCCGAGTGGGACAGAGAGATGATCCCCACCCCCTGCACACCGGAGCGGGGGCTCACACTGGCTCTGATGCTGTGACCAAAGTTGCGAGCTTGCTGCCTGCCCCCACTGGGACAGCAAGGGCAGCGCTGAGCAAGTGGGGAGCTGAGACCCCAGCTGAGCAGGGGGACCCACAGGCAGGGCAGGATGGCTGCCAACCAGGTTTGTCTAGTCCAGAGGTGCTGCTGGGAAGTGATCCCACGGCAGGGAGGGGGTGACCCAGGACAGGGCTCAGTGGGGCTGTGACCCCAGGCCCAGCCTGCGAGAGGGAGCAGGTCCCACTCCCTCCCCCACCAGCTGAATCCCAGACCAAGCTGCAGAAGGATCCCTCCTTGGAGGAGCTGAGGGAACGTGCTGGCCACAGTGCGGCAAACCCCCATGGGGAAGGCTGCAGGGACAGATTCCCGTGGGAGAAGGGATTCCGGTACCGGGAATGGGCTCCCCCAGGGAATGTAGAACTGTGGGGGATCAGGAGGCAGCTGGGGGTGCCCCAGAAGTATCGCCGCAGGCTATTGTACCTGGCCCACCATGTCCCTCTCTCGGGACACCAGGGGATCCAGCGCCCCAGGAATGTCTCCCCATTGACCACCACCTTCCGCTCCCACTGGGGGTTCGAGGGACCCGACCCAGGACACTCCACACAGACATATAGGCCGGGGCCAGGAGTGGGAGCCTGTCCACCACCCCACCCATCTGGCTGACGGAGTCTACAACCTTGGGACCCAGCAAGGGAGCTAGACACCAGGGCTTTTCCGCAGGGTCCCCCTGGTTCAAATCTCCAGCCTGCTCAAAGGCAGTGAGGTGGACATCCACATCCCCCCCTCCTTAACCAGGGTGAGCAGTTTAGTAATGAGGCTCCCTGCAGAACTGGCACCCCGGGGTCTATTCCCACTCACCCCTGGGAGGACCCCTAGGCCTCTCCGCTCCACCACCGCCAGTTCATGCAGCTGCTGCGTCTCCTGCAGCTCTTTCTCGGGCTCTCGCTGTCTCTCACGGTCCTCTCCAACCCCTTCAGTTGGCACCTTTGCAGGGGAGGGCCCCTGGCCATCAGTTGCCAGGAGACAGGGTGTCAGCCATTCTCTGTGCAGACACCATCACACTGGCCCTCTTGTGCCCTGCAACAATCACACCCCCTTATACCACCACCTGGATACTTAAGAAATACATAGGGGAAACTGAGGCACACACACAGTATTCAGAGAAAACATTAAGAACATTCCCACTTTGTCACAAAGGGCAGTCACAGCCCCAAGCTGGTGGTTCTCCATCTCTAAGGCACCAAACCAGCCAGACAGAGAGGACTTTGGTCTCACCCCACTGGCTAACCACAAGTCACACAAGCAATTCCCTTCGACACTCCAGTTTCCCAGTATCACCACCAGGGTCACTCGTATGGGGATGAATAATTATGAAAACCAAGACTCCAGTGAAAGAAAGACGGTTCTCTCCGTCCCAAAGGATGAAGCCCCAGACCCAGGTTAATATACAAGTCAGATCTTACCCAGAAATCTCGCTGTTGCCAGTCCTTTAGAATCTAAAATCTAAAGGTTTATTCATAAAAGGAAAAGATACAGACGAGAGCTAGGATGGGTGAGGTGGAATCAATGACATCCAGTGATGGCCAAGTTCTTGGTTCAGGCTTGTGGCAGTGATGGAATAAATGGCAGGTTCAAATCCAGGCTCTGGAGAACGTCCCCAGCTGGGAGGGGTCGTTCAGTCCTTGGTTCAGAGCTTCCGTGTAGCCAAGTCCCTCCAGAGGGCAGAAGCAGGATTGAAGACCAGGTGGAGGAGCTGCCGCAGCTTTTCTCAGTCTCTTGCCATGTGGTCTCTGCTTTCCTTGTCCCAGGGACAAGCTGCCCCTCACACGGCCTGGAAAACCCTCAGAGGTCTGGCCATAGGCAGGTGCCTGCGTACCTGGCTGAGTCGCAAGGTGTATCTGCCTTCTCTCAATGGGTCAGGTGTGTAGCTGATGGTCCTTCATGGGCCATCCAGCCAGCTAGGCAGAGCTGACACCAGCATGTCTGGGGTGTCACCCAGAAGCATAGGACAAGTTTGAACTACAGACAGTAGAGAGCCAATGCTTATAACTTTAAATACAACAATGATACACGCAAGCAGACAGCATAATCCTAAGGAGCAAACCCTAACCTTGTCTTAGACACCTTATTTGACCCCCTTTATAGAAGATTTGGTGCCACCACAGGACCTTGGTTGCAACGATGATCTATAGGGTCCCAGTTCATGTCAATAATGTCACAGGGGTTTACTCGGTAGAGCAGGGGCCGGGGAGCTGGGACTCCTAGGACTCCTGGGTTCTATTCTCTGCTCTGCTGGTCGCTGTGAGTCTGCCAGTGTCCCGGCCTGACTCACTGTCCCTTGTGCCAGGCGTTCAGCTGCTCTCTGGGGAGGGGTGGCAGAGGGCAGCAACGGAGCTAGGGCGGGGGGGCACTGCACACTGGGGCCCTGCCAGCTGGACTGATTGCAGGAGCAGGCTGGGAGGGGGGGAGTGGACGCAGGGCTGGGGGGGGCTGGCACTGCCTGCATGGGAGCAGGCGGGTCCAGGGCTGCCCTGGCACTGACCCACCCGTGTGTCTCCTGTCCCCAAGGCCTGGATCTCTGCAGACCCCCAGCCACACCCAGGGCCGGCCTGGGCCCCTGGGCAGGGACGCCGAGTGGAGCCGGGGACAGGCTGCCCCAGCGGGACGGTAAGGAGCGGGCACTCCCAGGGGGCCGAGGGACAGTGCATTGCCAGCGTGTGCCAGGCCTGCCCCCAGGGCAATCACGACCCCCCCCTCCCCTGAACTGGCATTCAGCCTCACTGGCTGGGCCACGGGGTCATGGGTCCTTGTCCCACAGCTGCCAGCCCCCCATAACTCCCCTCCTTGGGCCATGGACTGCCCTGGCAGGTGCTCTAAGGCAGGGTAGCTTGGGCTCCGGGGCCCGTTTACCCTGACTGTGATGCCCAGGGGGCACCGGGGACGCCTGGCCTCCAGACTGAGACTCCCACAAACTCACTGCATGCCTGGTCTGCTGAGAGCCGGGATCCAAGCCAGCTGGGTGCTGATGGGATGCTCTGTGTCTTGTCGGGGCTCATCCCTGGAGAATGCCCCCCGCAGGCTCTGCCCTATCTGTGCCCCCTGCCAGACACTCACCGGTCGCCCTCCCTCTCTGCAGGGTGCAGGCACCGAGGACAGTAGCCTCCTGGGCCCCTGGGCAATGCACCGGCCCTGGCAGCTCCTGGATGGGTAAGTCTGACCCCCTGCCCTGGCACTGCTGCCCTCCCCTCACCCATGTCTAACAGTGCAGCGCCCCCCAGGACCTGAGCCATGTACAGCAAGGGGGCGCAGCCAGTGCTAAGCCAGGAGACAACAGGGTGGGGGGGACGGGCATCGCCGACCTGCTCCTGCCCCATTGTAACCCAAGCAGTGCCATGGTGGGACACAGTTGGGGGGTCCGGGGTGAAGCCCCACCACCCCCTTCCCCTCCCCCAGCACACGGAAGGGCCCAGCACCGCCTGTGGGAAGCCGGGCCCCGGACACTGGCACCTTCTTGGCCCCGGAGCCCCTGGCACCAAGCCAGGGCCCAGGGGAACCCACAATGGGGCAGGAGCCAGGCCAGACGGGCCCCATCCAGGGCAGAGGGTGGGACATGGGGCCAGACGGGCCCAATCCATCTGGGGAAGCAGTCATGCAGGGGGGCGCGGTCATGGAGCCCCAGAGCTGGGGGAGACTCCTGGCCTTGCTGTAACGTTGCCTCTTCTCTGACTGACGCTCTGGGGCTGGCGCTCTCTCACTACCCCCCAGGCTCGGGCCCCATGGCACTGCTGCAACCCCACTAAGGGCAAGTGGTGGGCACCTGGCTGGGACACCCTCAGCAGCACCAGGCAGGCCCGAGAGCCTGGAGACGTGCCCGTCCCTGCCGTTCCTCAGTTTCCCCCCTGTGTGGCTGTGCTGTGAGGTGTCCCAGCCCCCGGGGGGAGGCCGCGAGGGCATGGGGCTGGGTGTGAGTGCTCCCTGCGGGCGCAGGCCAGGCAGGACGGAGGACCTAACCCTGACCCCTCCGTGGGAAGGTTCTGGGACTCGGCGCCCTTCCAGGTGGTGTCGCGGCGTGGGGCGCTGGCTGGGCCCAGGCTGGTGGCGGGGCGGCGAGCGGTGCCTAGCTGGACGAGCGGGGCAGAGGCTCTGTGGAGCAGAGCTGCCCAGGTAGGAGCCGGGCGGGGGGCCAGCCACAGCCCGAAGATCCACACCCCCCTCCTACCGCCCACCCCGCCACCGTGCCTGCCCTGGGCCCTGTCTCACTGTCAGAAGCTCTCCTGGGTACGGGTAGGTCCCCCCTTACTGCTCTGCCTGGCACCGTGCCCTGGGCAGGGCAGCCCCACTGGGCCCACTCAGCCCCCGCTTGTCTTCCCATGGTGGGCACTCCTGGGTGGGTGTGGGTGAGCGGGTGCGGGGCACAGCCTGGGGAGGGGCTGGGGGGCACGGTGAGCAGGCGCAGTAGGGTGGGGCACGGCCAAGGGAGGTGGTGGCTCCAGGGAGCTCGCAATATCTGGTGCCAGGGTGGCTGCCAGGCCTGGGACCTGGGTTGCTCCAGTGCCTCCTGGTTCTTGCTCCATCCTCAGGTGTGAGCTCGGCACAGCTCCCCGGGCTGGCCTGGCGCTGAGGAATCGCCTTGGTGCCAGGCTCTGCCGCTGGGCCATTGGCCTGGCTGAGCAGCTGGATGTGACGTGGCCCGGGTGGGGCAGGACTGGCAGCTTGCACGGCCACGGGGCTCTGGGCAGCCTGTGCCGGGCAGCTCACAGCCACGTGCTGTGCGGGGCGGGTCCTGGGCACAGTGCGGTGCCATGGGGGGGGGAGGGACTGGGCACAGCATGGAGGGCGGGGGGGGAAGTAGTCGCGGAGCCCGTGGCTGATCCCGCTGCCCCTGTGCCATGGCCCCGCGTGCCCAGAGAAGGGGGGTCAGATCTGGTGGCACCAGGCGCCGGCTGATCGCGACAGAGGGGTCCCAGTGGGGCTGGCGCACTCTGGGACTTCCTTCCCCGGAGCCAGGGCCGGGACACGGGCTGGCTCACTGCCCCCACCCGCCCCCCCTGCCCTCCCCACGCTTGGTCGTCTCCTGCCCCGACGGGTACAGCCCCTCAGCAGCTACTGGGGGCAGTCAGGCCATGGGGGGCGGGGGGTGAGTGCCCAGACAAACCTGCGCAGTTATACCCGCGGGGGGCACCGTGCCCTCTCTGGTCAGCAGCCCAGCTGTGGCCCCTGCCTCGTTTCCTGGGGAGGGGGTTCGAGCCTCCAGAGATGCCCACCCAGGTGGACCCAGCTGGCTTCGGGCAGGTGACTCGGGACAGCACCAGGGAGCAGAACCCAGGTGCCCGTCAGCCCCGACCACCGGCCCTGCTGTGGGACGCAGGTCCCAGCGCCTGTCTGGCTCACACCCAGCTCGCACGGGCGCCCCTGCTCCAGGCCACAACCGTGCTAGGTACCATCAGGGCAGCCATGAGGGGGTGCTGTGTCCAGCCTAGCCCCCACCCACGGGCTGCCCCCTGCTGGTCCCGAACCCCTCCCCCATGCTGCTCTGGGGCAGGGAGGAGGGGGGTCGTGGGGCCCCAGCAGCCCCAGGCAGGGCAATGGGTTTATCATCGGGCCGCCACAGGGTTCGGGGTCCATAGAGGGTCTATAATGTCTGGCTGTGTCTCATCTAAGCCCCAGGAGATGCTGTGCAGCGAGCCGGGGGCCCTTCCTGCCTGGGAGCTGCTGCAGAGAGAAACAGGGGCCCGGCAGCCCCACGAGCAGAGGTCACCGGAGGCCCCGGGACCCCCCCAGAGGGGACAGCGGCTT
Organism: Natator depressus; assembly: GCF_965152275.1. Classification (NCBI taxonomy): domain Eukaryota; kingdom Metazoa; phylum Chordata; order Testudines; family Cheloniidae; genus Natator; species Natator depressus. The sequence continues at coordinate 343,513,143 of NC_134234.1, forward strand.
CTCCTGGCCCCAAACGCGCTTCAGCGGCAGGGAACTCCACAGCCGGAGCCAGAGGCCCAGGAACGGGGGGAGCTGGAAACTCGGCAGCCGCGGGGGTCTCCACCAACGGCCCAGCGGGGGCTACAGAAAGCGCCGGGGGCCCAGCCGCTCCAGGGAGCTCCGCAGACAGAGCAGGCTGCTCTTGAGCCCCAAGATCCACAGGCCCTCGAGGCCCAGGACCAGGGGGAGCCCAGGGCCCAGAAGCCCCAGGGGCACCCACACGGGGAGCAGGTGCCCCTTCCGCTGCAGTGGACCCCACAAGGGGACCCAGTGGCTCTTGAGCCCCCCGAACAGAGGGAGCCACTGGTCCTTCAGCCCCAGCAGCTGGACCCCCCTGAGCCCCCACAAAGGGAGCTGGGGCCCCGTCAGGCTCAGGGGGTGCTGCAAAGGAACAAGACTCCACTGGGGCTGTTGGGGGCCCTGAAGCCCCAGGGGTCCCTGGGGAGGGACCTCGCGGCCCTTCAGGCCCAGGAGCCATGGCAAAGGGAGCCGGAGGCCGGCCAGTCCCAGGACCTTCGCGCTGGCCTGGGACCGATGGGGCTGCGAACCCCTGAGCCTGCCCAGAGGCAGCTGGAGACCCGGCAGGCCCCAGGGAGTCCGCAAAGGGAGCCAGGAGCTCCTGAGTCCCTGGGGGTCCCTCAGCTCCAGGAGGTTCTGCGGAGGGAACCCCAAGGACAGCAGGCACCGCAGGCCTGTCGGCTCTGGGGGGCTCCACAGTCAGAACTTAGGGCTCCACAGCTCCAGCGGGAGCCCCAGGCCCCTGCACCCCAGGAAGTGAGGGGCCCCCCAGAACCCCTTCAGCCTCAGGGATCTCTGCAGAGTGACCTGGAGCTTCTGCAGGGGGAGCAAGGAAGGCCCCAGGAAGGGAGGGAGCCAGTGGGCCCCGTGCACCAGGACCCAAAGGGGGCAGAGCCCCTTCTGCCCTGGGACACTCCCCAGAGCGAGCCAGAGCCTTGGGGGACCCAGGGGGCTCAGCTGCCGGAGCCATGGGGGGCTCAGCTGATGGAGCCCTCAGGAGCCCCTCAGCCCCAGGGAGCTGTGCTGAGGGACCCCCCCTGGGTTCATCCCCAGGGACTGAGGGAGCTGAGACCAGCCCCAGTTCTGGGGCCAGGGAGCATCCAGGCCCAAGGGATGCTGCATGGGGAGGAGCTTCCAGCCCCTCAGCTCCAGCCAGCGCTGCCAGGGGAGGCCACCCCGCTGGAGCTGGGGCCGCTCTGGGCCCAGGGGCACCTGCAGGGGGACCCCAAAGTGAACCAGCCTCGGGAGCTGGCGGGGCCACGGATCCCACAGCTCCACAAAACTCCACTGGGGCCACTCCAGCCCCGGGAAAGTCCAGAGCTCCAGGAGCTGAAGGGAGAAGAGGCTCCCCAGGTCCCTCAGCTCAAGGGATGGGGGCCAGGGGCCTCTCAGCCCCAGGGAGCGCTGCTGAGGGAGGCTCTTGGGCCCCGGGAACTTGGGGGTCCCCAGGTTCTTCTGCCCCAGGCACTGATAGGACCAGAGGTGGCCCAGCCTTGGAGAGCTCTGCTGCTGGAGGTGGAGCCTGCTCAGCACCGGGAGCAAGAGGCTCTGGAGCCCCTGGAGCCCCAGGAGCCAGAGACTGAGGAGCCCCAGGTGTCCCTGCAGAGGGAGCTGGAGACTGAGGAGCCCCAGGTGTCCCTGCAGCGGGAGCTGGAGACTGAGGAGCCCCAGGTGCCCCTGCAGCGGGAGACAGAGACTGAGGAGCCTCGGGTATCCCTGCAGCGGGAGCCAGAGACTGAGGAGCCCCAGGAGTCCCTGCAGTGGGAGCTGGAGACTGAGAAGCCTCGGGAGTCCCTGCAGCGGGAGACAGAGACTGAGGAGCCTCGGGTATCCCTGCAGCGGGAGCTGGAGACTGAGGAGCCCCAGGAGTCCCTGCAGTGGGAGCCAGAGGCCCTGGAGCCCCAGGTGTCCCTGCAGCCGGAGTCGGAGGCCCTGGAGCCCCGGGTGTCCCTGCAGCGGGAGCCGGAGACTGAGGAGCCCTGGGTGTCCCTGCAGCTGGCTGGGGAGGCGCTGCCGGCCCAGGGTGCTGTCCAGTGGGGGCGGCAGGCCCATCAGCTCCTAGAGCCAGCGGAAGCCACTGGGCCTTCCTCACCCAGCCCCAGGCATCCAGGCCAGAGCCCTGGGGAGGCCCTGGAGTGGGATCAGGCAGTCCTCGGTACTGGAGGCTGTGGGGCGAGCCCTGGCTGGGCGGACCAGCACAGCGAGCGTGGAGGGGAAGCCATGGGGCCATGCTGGGTAAGGAGGGGCAGTGGGGAGGGAAGCCCTGAGGCAGGGGATGGAGGTGGGGCCCATGGTGCAGAGGAGGTGTGGCCTGTGCCATGGGCTGGGGGCTCCATGCCTGGTGGGGGAGGGGGCGTGGCCCATGGTGCAGAGGAGGTGGGGCCAGTGCCATGGGCAGGGGGCTCCATGCCTGGTGGGGGAGGGGGTGTGACCAGTGCCATGGGATGGGGGGGGGCCCATGCCAGGGGGCAGGGGTTGGTGGCTGGGTTGGGAAAGCCGCTCAGGGATCTGGTGTTCCCCAAAGCACCACAGCCCTGCAGCCCCCTGCCTGGAGCCCCCCAACCCGAAGGGAGGAGACCAGGGCTCCGCACGGCCCCAAGCAGCTCACGCAAGGAGCGCCGAGTGCGGGAAGCTGCCACCGGAGCCTGCCCTGGAGATAAGAGGGGTACACAGGTGCCCCCCACCAGAGCGGGCACTGCCAGCTGGGAGGGGTTTGGCCCAGCCCCCAGGGAGCCAGTTGTGCTGCTTCTCACCCCTAGCAGCGGGGGGGCCCCAGCCCAGCTGCGCTGAGCTCAGAGCGGGCCGGGTCCAGGTGCCCCCCCAAGCCGACCCTGGCATGGGCCCATCCTATGCCCGCCAGCCGTGTCCCAGCCCTGTAGAGTCACAGCTGGACCATGGCTTGGTGCCGGCCCGAATGCCCATCTTCCCTGGCCCAGGCACTGCGGGGTTAGCGTGGTGCCCGTCACGGTGCCCTCTGCACAGACCCATGGGCCAGGGAAGATGGGCATTCGGGCCGGCATTCGGGTCGCATCCCTTGAGCGGTGGGGGTGCTGCGGCCTGGGAAACCCAGGGGCTTGGTGGGTGGGCCGCGCTCAGGGGTCACCCGCTGTGGGGAGAGGCACATGTAGGGGGAGGGGTGTCTCGCTCAGCTGCCCAGGCCCCCTGGCACCCCGGTCCCTAACGCTTCTGGTGCCATTGCAGCCCGGCATACCCGCCCCGTGCGGCCAGCTGGGGGGCAGCCCCCTGCGCCGGGAGAAGGCCTTTGTCCGCCCCTCCCGGAGGGAGCAGCAGGAGGCCGTGCGCAGGCTGGCAGAGCTGCAGCTGGAGGGGGGGCACAAGCGCCGGCGCGACAAGGAGCGGCAGCTGCTGCGGGTGAGGCGGGGGGCGGGGGCTGCCCGGACTCGCCCCACACGTGGGCCCTGCTGTGGGGGCAGGGGGCGTCCTGCCCAGGGCGCCCCCAAGGGTGAGGCTGGGGGGTGTCGCTGTTCTGGGCCTGGCCCCTGCGGCGTGGGGATCAGAGTGCCCGCCTCAGTGCCCCACGGCCTGGCTGCCCCCTGGCGCTGCCCGGGAGGTGGGACTTGGGACAAAGATCGGGCCAGGCAGGGGGTGCAACTCTGGGGCAGGCTGGCACGCCACGGGGCGCTGCACCCTCTGCCCTGGCCTGTCCGGAGCTGGGGGGTGGCTGGGTCCCACTCTGGGCACTCTCTCCAGCCCCGTGGAGGCTCCGTTCCCCTGCCCTGGCAGGGCCAGGCCCCAGGAGCTCCCCGGGCAGGGCTGGCACAGCGGCTCTGTGCACCTGGAGAAGGGGCCACTCCTTGCCCAGCTGCCCCCTCCCCGGGCTGTCTCAGGTTCAGGTTCAAGCCCCCCCTTCTCCCCCCAGTTCCAGGAGCGACTGTCCATCGCCAGGCACAGGTCGGTGGAGAATCTTCTGGGGAGACCCCAGCCCCCTGCGGAGCCCCAGCTGCAGGCAAGGGCCCGTCTGCTGCCCAAGGGGGGGGCCAGCCTGGTGTGGGGCGGCGATCACCCCAGAGGGTGGGGGGTGGGATCCAGCCCAGTGTGGGGCCGGGGGGAGACGATCACCCCGGGGGGGTGGGAGCCAGCCCAGCATGGGGGCAGTAGGAAGCAGTTGCCCCAAGGGATGATGGGGGGGGTGGGATCCAGCCCAGCGTGGGGGCATTAGGAGGGCCGGGGGGGGCAGTAACCCCGGGGGTCAGGGCACAGATGCACCAGCAGCAGCAGATGGCAAGACCCTGTTGGCATCTCCCTAGACGGGGCAGGGGGCTGCCTGGGGCTCACGGAGGTGGCCTGCCCCCCTGCCCCGCTCTCTCTGGGGCGCTGCTCCCCCACGCTCGAGGCTCTTGGCTGGCCAGGGCAGAAGTCCCCAGGCGGCTGGCTGTGCCCGGGGGGCAGGCTGGGTGGGGCAGCGTTGGCTCAGCCTGCCCCGTCCCCCTGGCAGGAGGCCCGGGCGCAGCAGAGGGAGGCGCTGAAGCAGCACCTGGAGCAGGTGAAGCGGGTGCGGACGCACGGCATGCAGGCCAGGGGCCACAGGCAGGTGTCCGTGGGGAGTGGCATGGCTGGGGGGCTGGAGGGGGCAGGGGGGCAGAGGAGCAGTCCTGCAGCATGGGGCCAGGGAGCCACGGGGGTGCCCTGGCGTCTCGTCTCTCGCTCCAGCCCACTGGCTGCTCCGAAGCAGGGCTGGGGTCCCTGCCATTCCCTCCCCCGCCCCCCGCATCTCTGCCTGGGGGCAGGGGTGGCCTGGGCAGGAGGGGGTCGGAGGGGAGTGTGGCTTGCGGGAGGGGATCGAGTAGAGCAGCAGGGCGTGTGGGGCCAAGACCCCCAGCTCTGGCCTGGGCCATCCCACCCCTGTGCTGGCTGTCCTGCCCGCCTCCCCCCAGGCTCATTCTGGCCCCAGGGTGCCCCCCCTCGCTTGCCCCAACTCTGGCCCAGACTGTCCAATCACAACCCCCCCATTTCCCTGCTCCCCCAGGGCTGACCGCCCCTCCCCCGTGCTGGCCCAGGGCTGGCTGCCCCTCCCCCATGCTGGCCCAAGTCGGGCCAGGCTCTCCGGCCCCACGCTGACCCATGCTGGTCTCTCCACAGGAACACGCTGAGTTTCCAGGAGCTCTTGGAGCCGCTGGTGCCACCGGGTGAGGAAGGCAGCGACCTGAGCCGGGCTGGGAAGGCCTGAACGTGGGTGGGCACACAGGGATGGGCAGCCCCCTCCCCTCGCTCCCTGCCCGGCATTGCCCAGCTGCCAGGGGGCCGCCAGCACACAGCCTGTGATGAAGTGGGGGATTCACGTAATGTGTTGTATGAAGTGTGTGTGCCTCAGTTTCTCCATGCGTGCAGCACAATTAGCTAGGTGGGGGGACTCAGGTGTGAGTGTCTCGGGCTGCCTGGCCAGACGTTGTGACCGATTTTGCCGGAAAGACAAACAAAGGACGGAGGAGGGGCACCTGGGCATGACTGGGGGTGGGGGGTGGGCAGTTGGCCGCAGGACACTCTCCAGGTCTGGGACTCGGGGGAGAGCCCAGGGCTCTGGCCCCCCCGATGGACTTTGCTGAAGGTTCCTGCTTTCTGGGCTAACAAGCTCTGTTCTCCGCTGTGTTCCTGACCACTAATAAACCTCCTGTGTCCCACGCTGGCTGAGTCCCTGCTGGCTGCGGAGTGGGGGTGCCTGGCCCCATTGGGGGTGTGTGAGGCTGCCCCAGGTGTCCCAGCCAGGTGGACTCACTGTGGGGAGCATGGATGGGGGGGGCTGAACGCTCCGAGGTCAGACCCAGGAGATGCTGTACCCAAGGGGGATTGCCCTGGTGAGAGCACGCCCTGAGGGGTGTCACACTGCCCCCAGGGTCCTGTCGGGCCCCCCCTGAGAGTGGGGCCAGAGCCCCGAGCGCCTGGGGAGTCCAGGGAGCCAGAGCCACCCCACAGCCTGCTGCCTAGCCACCCCGAGCTTTGACTGAGGTGGGGCAGACACCACGGCCGGGTGTGTGCAGGGCTGGCCCCATCCTTCTCGGCTCCCCCCATGCTCACCACGGCTCGGAGCTGTGGGGCTGGAGATCCCGGAGCGTGGGGGGTGCTGTGGGGCTGGAGATCCCGGAGCGTGGGGGGTGCTGTGGGGCTGGGGCACAGGGAAGGACAGGAGCCGCAGCGCAGGGGCCATTCCCAGGGGCTGGAGAGGAGGCTCAGGGGTGCTGTGGGGCTCAGGCCCCGCTTCCCCCCATGGTTGCTCTCTGGGGGGTCCCCACCAAGAGGGCGAGGGACTGCCGGTGAGGACAGTGGGCAGCCACCAGAGAGCCCCAATGGATGGAGACACTGGCTAGGCAGGGGAGCCCCCCTGGCACTGCCGGGGGCCTTGGAGAGGAGCCCGCAGGGCTGTGCAATGGCTCTGCCCACATGCGGCCCAGCCTGGCACAGCCTACAATAAAGTCACTCACCCTTCACCTTGGCACGGCCCCAGGGCTGTTACCATGAAGGATGTGCCTGGCCCTGCTGGCTGCCTGTGCCCACCCTGGACTCGCCGCAGGGCCTGGTGCCCAGCCTGCCCCTCACCGGCTGCCACTCCCAGAGCCTTGACCCTGCTTGGAGGGGCCCTGGCAGCCACAGGCTGGGCACTGGCCAGGCGGGGTCAGGCTCTGCCAGAGCTGGGTGCCAGGCCCAGCTGCCTTGGCATGCTGCTTTGCACAGAGGCGGTTAAAGGGGAGGCCCCCGGGCCCTACATTTGGTTAGTGCCCGGCCGGGTGGGTGAAGGATGCACAGAGCCAGCGGGGCAGCACCAGGCGGTCGTGTTAGGAGAGCCCAGCGTCCCAAGCAGCCAGCGTGGTCCAGGGGTGGGAGGACTGGCCCGGTCCCAGACCCAGAGCCCCATGGCGGGGGAGGGAGGTCGGGCTCTCACAAGGCCACATCGCGTGGGTCCAGCAGCGAGAAGACCCCATTCTTGCGGAAGAAGCTCTCGATGCGGCACTTGGGCGACGGGGGCACGTAGACGTTGGTGACTTTCCCTGGGCAGAGACACAAGTGAGCTCGGGGTGAGCTGGGGGGTCAATGAGCTGGGGGGGTCAGACCAGAACCCCAGACCCGCCCCCCCGAGCTGACTCATTGCCAACCTTCCCCCCCGGCAGCACTGGGCTCCCACGATCTTGCTCCGTGGTGAGTGTCCCCTGGCACAGGGGTGACCCCAGTGAGCCAAGAGGGGACCCCGGCTTTAACCCCAAGCCCTGGCGCCCCCCCCGGGCAGAGCCGCTCGCTGGGCTATTAGCCGGCAGCTGGTGCTCCGGCTGGCAGGGGTGAAGGGCTGGGGCATGAGGCCACCGTGGGCAGAGGAGTTGGCTTGGGGGGCAGCTGGGGAAGCTGTTGGGCCAGTCTGGCTGGGAACCCTCCCACCCCCGGGAGGCAGGCCCAGAGCATGTGAAGGCTGAGGGGACATGGTGACTATCATCGCAGTTCCAGAGCCCAGGTGGGACCTGGCTGCAGCTGCAAAATGCTGAGAGCCTGGTGGGCTTTGCTTGGGGGGTTGTCACAGCTGGTGCTGGGCTGCAGGCCAGGCCCGCTCAGCACTAGAGCCTCCTGGCCAAGAACCACGGCCCTGTCTCTTGAGCCAGAGGGGAATCTCCATCACACCCCAGCACTATAGGGCCTATGACACACAGCAGATGAGATCTCATCCCATCCAGCAGAGGGCAGGGCTGCCCCCACCCCCAGGTCATTGCACTATTAGCACAAACCCAACCTGTGCCAGCCAGGTGCCCCGACACCATGGGGGAAGGGGCTGGGGAACCCCCGGCGCACAGCGCCAGCCACAAGAGATTTGCTGTATGCAAATGAGCTCAGGCCGGCTGTGCTGATTGGCCCAGCCCGCTGCGAGGTCACAGCCGGCGCCATGGAGCCGTTCTGGGGGCACTGCCCCAAGGGGAGAGCACCACCTAGTGGAACCCCCCCACCTCTGCGCCCCCCCACGCCAGCGCAGCCCTGGGCTATGGGGCGAGACGGCCCTGCGGGCACAGGCGTGAGGCGGGGGCAGGGCTCTGCCCCCCCAGCGCCCGCTGCCCCGGCTCACCCATCTGCCAGCCGTAGACGAAGTTGGTGGTGACGGGGGTGTAGTACTTCTCCTCGGGCCCGCGGGTCGTGCGGAGGCGCAGGTACCGCCGCCGGCCCTCGCCGTCCTGGGAGATGCCCTGGTACAGCAGCTCCCGCACCTCCGGCGCCACGGGCTTCATCTCCCCCGCCGGGATGCCCGGGGCGGCCCCGGCGGGGGCCTCGGGCGGCTGCTGGGCCTGGGCCAGGGGCGCCGGAGACCGGAGGGCGGGCAGCTTGAGCGGCTCCCTGGCAGCCCGGCGCCGCTGCTCCTGCTTGGCCTTGACGGAGGCCCCGAAACGCTGGTGCCAGCGGAAGCGGAGTCTCAGCTCCTTGAGGTACTCCTCCTTCCAGAAGGCCTGCTGCTGCGTGTCCATGCTCAGCTGGCGTGCCATGCTGGCACCCGCCGGCCACCCCCGGGCGCCCTGCGCTCAGACGCCCCCCCCGAGAGCTGTGGCAAGGCTCCTGCACCGGGTACCCTGTGGGCACAAGTCCGGGGCTCGGGTCCCGTCCCTGCTGTCACCCCCCCCAGGCCAGGGGCAGCTGGTACCATTGTCAGCTGTGTTGCCATGGCAGCTGCATCACACCCCGGAGCTCACAGAGGCCAGGGGGCAAGGGGCTGCCTGGCACTGACCCGGCTGCTGCCCTGCTCTGGGCCCCCAGCAATGGCTCCAGGGCAGGGACGTCTGAATCTCACCCGGGGCAGCCCCCCAGCGGTGCCCTTCATCAGCAGCGGCTGCCCGCGGCCCCTGCTGGCCAGCCCACGGGGCACTGAGCCTGGGCATCGCTGCTCACATGCTGGCTGCCCCGTGGCACCTCGGTGAGTGTGGGGGCGGGGGGAAGACCAGCTGCCCCAAGGATCAGATGGGCCAAGGCTGTACTGGTGCTGATGGGAAAGGGGGGGATGCTCTGGGAGTCACCCCCCCCCCCGGTGACATTATGAGTGTAATATAACGTCTCATTGAAAGGTGACAGGGCCAGAAAGAGTTAATTACCTCCCAGCCTGACCCAGGGCCAGACCCCACCCCAAACCGCCCCCCCCGGGATCCCACCCCCTATCCAACCCCCCTGCTCTCAGTCCCCTGACTGCCCCGACCCTTATCCACCCCTCCCCGACAGCCCCCCAGGGACTCCCATGTCTTATCCAACCCCCCCCCCCGTGCCCCGACCGCCCCAGAACCTCCACCCCATCCAACCGCTCCCTGTCCCCTGACTGCCCCCCAGGGCCCCCTACCCAACCCCCCCACCGCCGCCCCCTTACCATGCCGTTCAGAGCGGCAGGAGCTCGCAAAATGGGGGACAGCGGTGGAGGGGCTGGAGCTCAAGGGCCGGGCAGGATGGTCCCGTGGGCCGGATGAGGCCCACGGGCCATAGTTTGCCCACCGCTAGGTTAATGGATAAATGACCCTGTGCTAATTGCCAGGATGTTTGGGAGAAGGAAAGTTAAGCGTATTGTTTTCTCAGGCCAAGAGGCTGCAGGAAATGTATAAAAACCCTGGGACAGGATCCTTCTTCATCTCAGATCTGCTTTGGGTTCAGGAGGGGGAAACCCTGAGCCATAAGGATGGAGATCCCCAGTCACTGACCAGAGTCACCCTGAATATGGACATTGGGGTATAACCTCTGGACCATTTCTAAAAGGACTTTTGGCAACTACAAACTTCCCATCTCTGCTCTGTATCTGGACCTCAAGAAATTGAACCCAAGTCTGTCTGTATCTTGATCTTTCAACCAACTCTCTCTTTTCTTTTTAAATACATTTTAGTTGACTTAATAAGAATTGGCTGTAAGCGTGTATTTTGGGTAAGATCTAAGTCATTATTTGACCTGGGTCTGGGGCTTGCTCCTTCGGGATCGAGAGAACCTTCTTCTGTCACTGGGGTGTTGGTTTCCATAACCATTCACCCCCATAACGAGCGGCACTGGTGGGGACACTGGTGTGTCTGAGGGAATTGCTTGTGTGACTTGTGGTTAGCCAGTGGGGTGAGACCGAAGTCGGGCCGGCTTGGTGCCTTAGTAATAAAGGACACTGAGCTCTGGGCTGTGACTGCCCTGCTCTAAGCCATTGGTCCTGAATTGATACTCTCAGCTGTGTCCCGCCAAAGGCAGCATCATTATATCCCACCCCCATGAGCTCTGCGGTGGCCTGGTACAAAGCCCAGCCCCCTCCCCAGGGGCTGCGAGTGCCTGCCGCTCTGAGGGGCATGGTAAGGGGGTGGCAGTGGGGGGGTTGGGCAGGGGGCCCTGGGGGGCAGTCAGGAGACAGGGAGTGGTTGGATGGGGTGGAGGTTCTGGGGTGGTCGGGGAAGAGGGGGAGTTGGATAAGGCGTGGGAGTCCCTGGGGGGCTGTCGGGGAGGGGTGGATAAGGGTCGGGGCAGTCAGGGGACTGGGAGCGGGGGGGGGGGGGGGGGAAGAGGCTACAAGCCCCAATGGATTAAACCTGGGCCTGTACTTGTGGCTGTTAGAATACCCCCCACCCCCCCCAAGGACTTGCAGAGGGACCCAGAGCAGATGGCAGCCGCCAGCAGATGCCAGCTCCAGGGGGCAGGTGCTGTGCTTGGGGTGGGCGCTAGCAGCCCAGACTCCTGGGTTCCCAGCTCTGCCAGACTGACCTTGGGAGGGTCAGTGCCTGGCTGGAGAGTGGGTGGGTCAGTGCCTGGCTGCAGGTATTTGGGGCCAGCCTGAGGCTGGCAGGAAGCAAGCTGTGCAGAGGGCAGGGGGTCCCCCGAAGGCACTGCCAGCTAGGCAGGGGGCAGAGCAGTGGCATGCAGGAAGCTTAGGCCAGCCCTCAGAGGGAGCAGCACGGGGTGGTGCAGTTCAGATAGCAGCTGGATAGGGGGGCTCTTGCCCCACTAGGAGGGGTCACCCACCTGGGGTGCCCCTCAGGCTCATAGACTGGGCACAGCCCCTAACCTGCATGCCCCACAGGATGGGCAGTGAACGGGGTGGGGAGGGGGCGGCTGGGAGCCAGAGCAGACAGGCTCCCCGGCCCCTGGTTCCCCAGGGCTCAGGGGCCGTCTCTGGCTCTTGACTCACAAGCTCAAATCAAGTCCCCCAGAGCGGCACATGCCACCTGCCCCAGGCTGGCACCTCGGGGGCTGGGGAAGGCTCTGTGTTGACAAACTCTGGGACAGGGCTGCCAGCACCAGGCCGTGGAACTGGCGAGGCCCCAACGCCCCTAGATCCTGGCTGGTGGGCAATGCCCCAGGGCAGAGCATGCCCCCTAGAGAACACCTGGGCTCCGCCTGGCCTGCCCAGGGAGCGTGGAGCAGGGGGGCATCATCACTGCACCCTCAGCTGGCCCTGGAATGGGGGTGGGCTGCTGGGCTTCCCTAGCAGCACCCGCCTGAGGGCAGACCCAGAGACCCCCCCTTGTGATCATCTCCCTGACTCCAGCTCCCAGCCCAGCTCGCTGTATAAACCATGCAACCCCCAGCCCTGCTGAGCTGTGCCAGTGGTTAATTCATTGGCACTGAGCCAGCCCCCCCCGGCCGCGCTGGCCCCAGCTCAGTGCCCTCCTGGCTCATCTGCCCAGGCCACTCTAGCGCCCCCCTGCCACGCGGGCACCCTGTAGCACTGACTGTGGAAGCTCCTGGCCGGCTCCCAGCACCATGGGCACAGTGGCCTGGCTAAAGAGTCCCAGCACCTCCCTGGCTCTCCCTCTGCTCTGCAGCAGCAGCCGGCCCACACGGCTCAGCACTTCCACCACCCCAGCCCTGCCAGCAGCAGCAGGGTGCCCCTGGGTCTGTCACGCTCTGTGCAGAGCCAGGTCTGGGCGGGGGACAGAGAGCTACCCCCAGGCAGGAAGGCAGGCCCAGAACCAGGCTGGGAGCGGCCCCGGCCGGCTGGAGCTGTCCCATGCGGGCAGGGAGCTGGCACAGGCCAGCTCCTCCCCTCAGGGCTCTGCCCAGCATTGCAGCCAGCTGGGACATGGTGAAACTGAACCCGGGAGGCAGGAAGCAGCCAGGGCAGGGAGAGGAGCAGCCACCAGGGGAGGGATAGGGAGAGGGACAGAGCCCGGGGGCAAGGAGACAGCAGCACCCATATTCAGTGCCCCCTCCTCCCGTTTAGGAGCAGCAGATTCACCAGCCACTGCCACTCCCCACCTAGTGCCTGCGTTCATGAACTAGCTGGTGCCACCAGCACTGCCAGGCTGGAAGCGCAGAGGGCATTACCCGCTGGTCACCTACCAGCCCAGCCGCGGCTCCGCAGCCGGTTTCCCTGGGGCCGTGGCAGCCCCACGCGCAGCAGCCAGCAAGCGCGGCGCGGTCAGCAGGGGTGCACGTCGCTGCACGTCCCTCCGCCCGCCTAGGTCAGGGCCAGGAGCCAGGCCAGCCTAGATGCTGCCCGCCTAGGTCAGGGCCACCAGGCCTCGGGCTGGTGCTGAGGACAAGGCAGCTGCCGGCTCCTCAGAGCCGCATGCGGGTGAGTCGCAGCCACTTCCCCTTTCGGGGTCACGGGACGGGCTCATAAGCAGCCCCCCCGCCGGGGACAAGCCAGCGCCTGCCTGGGGAGGAGGTTTGCTGGCAGAGCATCACTGGGAGCGAAGGCTGGTGACTGCTGAGAGCTGCCAGCCTCCCCGCAGCCCCCGCCAAGGGCAGGTGCACACAGGAGAGGGGGCAGGTGTGTGTGTGTGTGGGGGAAGGTCAGGATTGCACGCACACCCCCATCTCCACGGCGGGCAAGTGACCGGCCTAAGCAGGGAGCTCCCGGCAGGCGGGAGAATGCCAGTGCAGCGAACCGGGAGCTGGGCTGGGACTGGCCCCGGCCGGCAGAAGCTGTCCCGGACAGGCAGGGAGCTCAGCACAGGCCAGCTCCTCAGCCTGGCTCGGTTTTAACCCCTCGCCCTCCAGCTGAGCCCCCTCCCTGCTGGTGCTCTGCCCACACCGGGGCCTTTGGGGCGCAGCCCGGCTTGGGAGGGCGTCTGCCCCAGCACAGAGCACAGGAATCGGGGGCGTGGGGGGGGGCTCCTCTGCTTTAATGTAACAGCTCAACCGTCACAGGAACATACAGGAGGCGGATCCGCCGGCAGCACACGGAGGGACAGGGGGAGCCGGGGCTCTGGGAAACGGGAGGGGTGTGGCCGAGCCAGGGGCACGGGCCAGCTCTGTCACCCACCTTGCTGCTGCCCCCCCAGGCCAACTGGCACACAGCCCCTGCCCCCAGCACACAGGGGCTCGGGGAGGGTTCGGGGGCAGCAGCATGGATTGGGTGCATTTGGCCCTCAGCCCCACAGCTGGTGACCCAGAGGGGGTCAGAGGAGCAGGGTGGGGAGGAGTACCACGTAGGCCCAACACGCCCCCCACTCCCGGGGAGCCAGTCTGGGCCCGGACGCCCCAGCACCGGGGGCTGCAGCAATCCAGCCCTGGGGAGGGGCAGATGCTGTTCGGTGCCCCCGAAGAACGGCAGGAGCAGCCGCTCCCCCGGGGCTCAGCTGGGGCCCGCTGGGGCGACCGGGCCCGAGGCCGGAGGGAGGGAGCCGGCCGGGGCCCGGGGCCGGGCAGCGCAGCCCCTAGCGCAGGTCCTCGGCGGTGAACATGCCCCTGGCGCGGCGCAGGATGGAGTCCTTGGCGGCGTCGTAGGGGTGCTCCTTGGAGGGGATCTCCAGCACGGCGGGCAGCGAGCGGGTGTGCGCGTCCAGCACGTGCCGGATCAGCTCCGCGATGAACTGGTTGATCAGGATGATACCGATGTCCTCGCGGCTCAGGAAGCTCCTGGGGGGGGAAGCGGGGATGGGTGGGGCTGCACCGGGGGAACTGACACCCCCCCCCGAGCCAGCACCTGCCCCCCCCAAACCATCACCTGCAGACCCCCCAGGGAACCAGCACCTGCACCCTCCACTGGATAAGCAAAGCCGGACTCCTGGGTCCCCCGCAGCTCCAGGCTCAGCTCCCCGCACCCCCGGCTGCCCCCCCCCGCGCCCCGGTGGTCCCGTCCGGCTACCCTCCCCCCCCCGCGCCCCAGTGGTCCTGCCCGGCTTCCACCCGCCCCCGCGCCCCGGTGGTCCGGTCCCGCCCGGCTCCCCCCCGCCCCCGCGCCGCGGTGGTCCCGCCCGGCTGCCCCCCTCCGCGCCCCGGTGGTCCCGCCCGGCTCCCCTCCGCGCCCCGGTGGTCCCGCCCGGCTCCCCCCCGCCCCCGCACCCCGGTGGTCCCGCCCGGCTCCCCCCCGCCCCGGTGGTCACGGCCGCGCACCGGAAGGTCTCCTCGATCTCGGTCAGGCTCGTGTCCTTCTCCACCACCAGGAAGTTGGGCTTGCGGTGCTTGTTGAGCTCGCCCACCCCGCCCAGCAGGAAGCCCGTCACCGTGTCCTCGTCCCCCATCACCGCGATCAGCTTCCCCCGCCCGGCCATGGCTCGACTCCGCCGCCGCCCGCCGCCGGCCCCTGAGACCCTCGGCGCGCACGGCGCATGCGCGGCCGGCCCCTGCAGCACCCGCCTGCGCGTGCGCGGCTGGCTCCCCCGCCCCCCGCCATTCGGAGCATGCGCATCTCGCGCCGAGCGCTTGGAGCCTGGCGGAGCGATTCCACGCGTGCGCGGGCGCTGGTTGTGGCCCGCGGGCTCCTGCACCTCTGCGCTGTGCTCCCCCTCCCCCCCCGAGCTCGGAGAGAACCCAGGAGTCCTGCCCCCTCCCCCACTCTACCCCCCCAGACCATGTGACGATGTGGGAATTGTTTGTAGTATTTCTTCTGGCGCTTGACCGTGCCTCAGTTTCCCGGGTGTGCTGCTTTGTTCCCAAGCGGGGCCGGGGCGGGAGGACTCACCGGGGCGGCCCCAGCTGGCTGGGCCCTGGGCCCTGGGCCCTGGGCATGCCCCCAAGCACCCAGTGCCCCCCGGAGCGCCGAACCCCCCGCCTGGCCGCAGGGCCGGAGCTGCGGGAACAGGGCCCGGGGGGCAGGGGTGGGTGGATTCGGACCATGGACTGACGGAGCCTGACCCTGGCTCTGGGCTGCCCCGAGGCCTCCTCGGCGGGGCGCCCGCTACTGCCTACACCCACCTGTGCTGCCAGCCGGGGCAGCGGTGCCGCAGATGCCGGGCGCGGGGCCACTCCCCAGAGGCCCTGCACGGCTCCCCCGCGGTGGGACGCCCTGAGAGAGCTCATGGGAGGGGGGGAGCCTGGGGGGCTGCAGGCCCAGCCTCAGGGCACACTGAGACGGCGGGGATTAGCCTGGAGGCCGTGAGCCCCCTTGGGAGTCTGCCCCACTGAAGGGCTCCTCCCAGAGACTGAGTCAAAACTGGGGACACAGCGCTGACCATGTGGGTCCACGACAGACCCCACTCCCCTCCCAGAGCTGGGAGAGAACCCAGGAGTCCTGGCTGCCAGCCCCCCCTGCTCTAACCACTTGACCCCACTCCCCTCCCAGAGCTGGGAGAGAACCCAGGAGTCTTGGCTGCCAGCCCCCCCTGCTCTAACCACTTGACCTCACTCCCCTCCCAGAGCCGGGGATAGAACCCAGGAGTCCTGGCTCCAGCCCCCTGCTCTAACCCATCCCCTCCCAGAGCTCATGTAGGGCCAGGCCCTCGTGCGCCATGGTACGTGGGGTGTTGATTTGTGGGTGCTCAATTTGTGGGTGCTCAGCTGCCCTGGGGAACGTTTGCAGAGGCTCCTTTGTTCAGTGCCGAGCCAGGGCCTGGTTCTGGACCCCGCGGTGTCATTCTGCTCTGGGCGGCCCGACTGGCAAAGCCCCGGGCAGAGCACTGCCTGGGGGTCTGGCGCACCCGCTCTGCCCGGGGTGGCAGCCACTCCGGCAGCACGTGGAGCGGGAGGCGGGAACGCTGGGCCTGCAGTGATGGCATCACGCTACGGAGCCACCTGCCAGCAGGCCAGGGCCAGCCTAGGGAGCCCAGCTCAACCCCCAGCCACTGTGCGTGACCCCAGCCTCGGGGGGGCGGGTCAGAGGCACCTGGCTCTTCCCTCCCTCCCTCGCCAGCTGGGCCACACTGCACTGAACTGTGCCAGCCACGGGGCAACCACCCCGGCTGTTCCCCAGCTCCTGGGGGGTGGGGGTCACCAGCTCTGGCTCCACAGGGCAGGGGACCCAGCTAATCCAGAGTAGCCCAGACCATAATTTGGGTTCAGGGTAGCCTGGTCCTGTGTTTAGGGCCCATGCCCAGCCCCCACATTAGGGGGCACCATGGGGGTCGGCTGCTGGCCCCATCTAGGGGGATCCACCCCCAGCAAGCTCCAGGAGCAAGGCACCACTTTTTGGCCCTGGCCTGTGTCTGTTGCACCCGCTGTTTGTGCCACAGTCTCTCGGCCTTCCTGATCTAAACCGGGATCCCCTGGCAAGGCACAGCTGGCTGCCCCATCCTTGGGGGGCTCCGTGCAGCTGGCAGCAGGGGCAGGAGTCGCCAAGCTGTGACGAAGTGGGACTGTTCCTAATGTTTCCTCTGAATACTGTCGGGGTGCCTCAGTTTCCCCTATGCATTACTTAAGTCTCTAGGTGGTGGGATAAGGTGGGGTAATTGTTGCAGAGCACAGGGCCAGGGTACATAAATGGCCGACACTCTGTCTCCTGGCACCTGATGGCCTGGGCCTTCCCCCCTGCAAGGTGAGAGCTGAAGGGTTGGAGAACAAAGGAATCCGGTGACCTCCTGGCCGGGAAAGGGACAAAGCCCAGAGGAGGAGGGGCTGGAGGGGGAGTCAGTTGGGGGCTGGCTGGGGATGAGGAGTGAAGTGCAGACGGGATTGTCTGGCTCACTGCCCCCCAAAATGGACCCAGCTGAGGGGTCCTGTTCTCTGCACCTACAAGCTCTGTTAGACCACGTTCCTGTCGTCTAATACACCTCTGTGTTACTGGCTGGCTGAGAGTCCCGTCTGACTGTGGAGTCGGGGGGCAGGACCCTCTGGCTTCCCCAGGACCCCGCCTGGGGGACTCGCTGGGGGAAGCGCACGGAGGGGCAGAGGAGGCTGAATGCTCCGAGGTCAGACCCAGGAAGGGGGAAGCTGGGTGAGCTGTGTGTCCTGCAGACAGGCTGCTCCCGGAGAGGAGGCTCCCCCGGAGTCCTGCCTGGCTTCGTCGGGAGCAGTCCCAGAGCATCGCCCGGGGACGCCGGGACACCGGCCAGCCCCACTCATGGAGAATCGGGGGGGGGGGGGGACAGGGAAGGAAGGGGATGAACCAGCCGGAGGCTAACATTACACAGGAGGGGGCCAGCTGCTCCGCCTGCCCTTCAGCTCCCCGCAGCTCAGTGGGTGCCAGAGCATGAGGGAGCCCGGCTGGGTGGGTAAGACTTGGCATAGGGCTGGGAATACCTGGCACTGGGGAGCCACGTCCCCAGGCCACAGAGGCAGCCCTGGTGCTGGGAGTGGCTGGGGCGGGGGCCTTTCTGTCGCCCCATCGTGGCCCCACGGCGCAGGACACACAGGCAGCAGTACAGGGCACCTTAGCAAGTCACTTTATTTCCCTGGCAGGTGGCCAGCCCCGGCGCTCGGCAGAGAGCGAAGCCGGGAGCGCCAGGGGCTCCCCTCGCCCGTACAGACCCAGAGGCACTCGCAGACTACGCACCGGGGCCGGGCACCCGGGTGGGGGTATTTTTAGGGTGTGTTTTTTTTCAAAAAGCATCAGAAGCCAGACAGCGAGTCGGCCACTGAGCAGCCCAGGAGGGCAGTGGGCAGCGCCAGAGGCCAAGGAGGGGCAGAAGGGCACAGCAGCCATTGGCCAAGGGCAGGGGATGACCAGACACCTACCAGGCCCCCAGCACCCTTGGGAGCTCCCCACTTCCCTAGGCTCTCTGGGCTGTGTGCATGGGGCCAGTGGGCCCTGGCCTGGGGGGTGGTGGGTATCACAGCCCACTTGGTTTTCCCCTCCCTGGCACCGGTCCATGGCCTGCTGCCCTGGGCTCGCGGAGCGGACCCCAGACACTTCCTGCGGCCTAGCCCCTCTCAGCACCCGTGGGGCAGGGGCCCCTCAATCTCCCCCTGAGCTGGGCTGGCATGTCCCTTGGTGGCACCCCCCTAACCAGCCCCTCCCAGGCCCCTCCCTCGGTCCTCAGGGCTGAGCCTCTCGCTCAGAGTGGGGAGAGGAGCCCTAGGGTGCACACTGACCTCTCCCCCCCCCCCCCACCACAGCAGCTCACGCCTTGCCCACGTACAGCCGGGAGCCCCAACCCTGGAAAGCGGCTTCCTGCCCCTGGCCCTTTTCCTGCTCAAACCTAGCCTGTCTACAACCTCATCTGCCCTGTCATGCCCTGGGCCATGCCCTCTGCCAGTCTGTGCCCAGCCATGCCCTGCACCCATCTACATCCCAGCCATGCCCTCCTCCCCATCTGTGCCTGGTCTGCACCCCAGCCATGCCCTCCACCCCTTTTGTGCCCTAGCTGTGCCCACCTGTGCCCAGTCTGCACCCTGACCATGCCCTCTGCCCTGCCAGTGCCCGCTCTGCACCCTAGCCATGCCCTCTGCCCCATCTGTGCCCGGTCTGTGCCCTGGCCATGTCCTCTGCCCCTCCAGCTAGGCTAGTACTGGAGGAAAGCGAGAGAGGAAGTGATGAAAAACCACTATAAAAAGTTCCTCTCTTCCTTTCACCCAGTTCAATGCCCCTATCAGGGCCCCGCAGAGAAGTATTGTGGGCAGCTGGCTGGTGCCCCTGCAGAGAAGCATTGTGGGCAGCTGGCGGGTGCCGTTGGACAAGAACAGTCCTTGGTGCCGGGCAGGACAGTGGAGTCCGTGGCTGATGGCTCTTCACCCGTGGACGGGACGGAGATCGCGGGGCACCGGCCGGGGGGGGAGGGGGGAGCGGGAAGCGTGTGTGTGTGTGTGTGTGTGTGTGTGTGTGTGTGAGAGGAGAGGAAGGGGGTGGGCGCCTCGCCGTGCCCAGGGGAGGCGCCGCAGCTCAGGGCGCTGGCTCCTGGCTAGGGCACGGTGACCTGGTAGGGGCTGCCCGGCACGCCCTCGTCGCCCCATTTGAGGATGAGGACGTAGTCCCCCTTCTCCTTGACAGTGTAGGTGACGTTGTACACCCGGTTGCCCATGTGCTTGACGTACACCTCCTCGCACGGCGTCTTGGGGCCGTGCACACCGACCATCAGCATGTTGGTGCCTGGGGGGGCAGAGAGCGCAGCTGGGGGTGAGGAGGAGAGCGCATCCCCGGGGGGGCGGGCTCAGCTTGGGCCAGGTCCCTGCAGAGCACAGTGCCCCCAGCACCAGAAACCCCATGGAAGCCGGGCAGCCACAGCGACGGAGGTAGGGCCCACGTCCTCCCCCCATATGCCCGCCCACCGTCCCCCCCGGCTCTCGGGGGCTCATGCTGACCCCCAGCGGTGCCCAAGGAGACCTGGTTGCTGAGTTACCTCCTCTGCCCCATAGAGCTCACCCCACATTAGCGCCCCTCCCCCAGCCATGTGACCCACTAATCCCACCCCCTGCTGGACAGGCTCATCCCCTCCCCACTAAGCCCCATCCCTCTCCATCAGGTCCACCCCTGGAGGCCAGAACCCACCCTTCCCACTAGACCCCGCCCCATGAGGCCAGGCCCCGCCCCTCCCGTACCAGCCTTGCTGCAGTCCACGGTAAAGGTGTTCTTCTGGCCCACGAAGGCCTTGGTGAGCCCGGGCCCCCGGGCCACCACCTTGCTGGCGTCGGAGGAGAACTTGGGCATGGAGCTGAAGCTGCTGCCCACGGAGGACGAGGACTTGGTGACCGTCTCCACCAGGACAGTGGACGTCTCGTGGAGGCTGTGGCCGCCGGAGAGACGTGGCCCTGGAGAGGGGCAGGGGGACATGTAACCAACCACCCCCACCCACGCGGTGACCCCCTTCTGGCCTGCAGCCTCCAGCCAGCCAGCCCCTGCTGCCTGAGCCCCACACCCACCTTTCACGCCCCCCAGCCCGACCAGGATCCTCCCCTGCACCCCAGCCGAGGGCATGGCTGGGACCCTGCCCCACCAACCATGCGTGGCCAGGCTCCACCCCCTCCCCATGCGTGGCCGTACCTGTGACCTTGGCTTTGAAGGGGCTGCCCACGATGTGCTGGGGGCCGCCATACTTGATGGAGATGAGGTAGCTGCCAGGCGCCATGGGCGTGTAGGTGACTCGGTGGCCCTCGGGGCACTCCTGGCAGTCCAGCTTCACCTTGGAGGGGCCGTCGATGGTGACGGCCAGGGCGCCCGAGCCAGCGTTCACAGTGTTGACGAAGAACTCCGAGGACACGCCTGGGATGGGACAGGGGTTAGGGGGCAGCGCCTGCCGGACCCAGACCCCGGGTGCCAGGAGCAGGGACCCTCCACAATGGAGGGGCAGGGGGCTGCAGTGCCAGAAGCTACGCGGAGCCGGGGACAGTGAGGGCTGTGGGTGCCCACAAGGGGGAGATACCAACCTCCGAGGGTTACACCTCTGGGTGTCGGGAGAGAGACGGGCACAGTCCCCCGAGTGCCAGCATATGTGGGGGCAGCCCAGGGCAGAGTGCCCCCTTCCCCAACCCACCCCACTGCCCGCTGGATCTCCTTGGCAGGCTCCCATCCAGGCTCGGGGACTGGCTCCGGTGCCTGGATCCCCTCCCTCGAGTGGCGCCAGGCTGGGCACAAGGGCACCAGCCGGCGCCGCGTCCTTCCCCCCTGCGTAGAGCAGCCGGGGGCAGGGTTGGGAGCGGGCCGCGCACCCCTACCTGTGATGCCGCCCTCCAGGCCCGGGCCGTACGCCGAGACGAGGCCCGGGTCCCCAGCCTGGCTCTGCTCCCCCACGCGGATCTTGAAGGGGCTGCCCGGGATGTGGCGCCCGTTGAACTTGACGTCGATAGAATGCACGCCGTTCTCGCGCGGGATGAACCGGATGGTGGATTTATCTGTGGGGAGAGCAGGGCTTAGAGAGCCCGGCCCGGCCCCTCGCCAGCACCCGCCTGGCCCGGAAGACACACCGAGCCTCGGTGGGTCTGAGGAACCCGCTCAGCCCCTCGCCGGCACCCGTCCAGCCCACCCAAGGCTCAGGGGGTGTGAGGAACCCGCCTAGCAGCTCTGAGGAACCCGTCCGGCCTGGCACAGGCTGCCAAGGCTGCTCACTGGGGTCCAGCTAAGACGGCGCCACCCTCAGGCCAGTTACTGGCTCTGCATCTTCTGAGTCTCCAGGCCCCCGTGGGGCAAAACCTCTCCCGGCCCGGAGCCTTGGTGCAATCGCCCATCTGGCCAGCCCCGGGCACCTCCTCCTGCCCATGGCCCGACCCTCGCGCCTGCCCTGAGCCCAGGCGCCCTCACCGCTGTCCAGCTCCGAGATGTAGCACTCCTCCACCATGCCCGAGGGCGTGTGCACCTTGGCGTCGATCACGCCCCGCGCCCCGTTGAGCTGCACCGCGAAGGACGCTGGCTGGTTGACCTTTAACCCTGTCTCCTGCAATGGCAAAGGGGGGTGACGCCGAGGCCGGGGCGATGCTGGGAGTGGCAGGGGCCGGTTCCCGGGGGGAGGCCAGTGGAGATTTGGGTTAACCCAGGGTGGGACCGTCACCCCCCAGCACAGAGGGGGGCAGGGGGAGACGCACAGCAGTGGGCACGTCAAAGCCCTGCCCACTGCTAGATCTGCCCCCCGGACCACATGGGCACATGTTCGCGGTTCTGGGGTCTTCCCAGGCTGCAGGGACCATGCCCCATTGCAATCGCCCCATCTGCTGGGGGACATGCAGGGGGCTGCGGGTTGGGACTGAGGGGCCCTGGTGGGGGGGAGGGGTGCGGGGGCTGAGAGTCAGGATTGAGGGGTATCGGCAGAGCTGGGAGGGGGACTTCAGGGCTGGGCTATCAGGGGGCTGCGAGTTGGGACTGAGCGGCCCTGGCGGGACTGTGGCTCGCATCCCTCTGGTGCCAGCACTGTGTGCACTGGCCCCTGGCACCAAGCGCCCGCCCCCCCGCCAGGCTGGCCATGTGGTACCTGGAGGCTGGTCACCGTCAGCCTGCGGGCGTCGTCGGAGAGGGAGGCCACCGGCACCACGAAGGGGCTGTCGGGGACATGCTCCTCGTTGAACTTGATGGACACCTCGTAGTCCCCTGGGGAGCAGAGCCAGCGGGACGGGTCAGGCTCAGGCCCGGCAGCCCGGGGCACAGGCGCAGCTCTAAAGGCCAGGCTGCCGACCTGTGCCGGGTCCCATGGGCCCAGGGCTGGCGCCATGACGGGAGCAGGGATTGGGTGCTGGCCCCAGGGCCACTGAGTCCCTGGGGGCTGAGTCCTGCAGCTCCCAGGCCAGGCAGTTGGCCCCGGAGGACCCAGAGAGCTGGCCAGGCCGGGTTCAAGGGGCCCCGCAGGCGGAGGGGGTCTGGGGGTAGAAAGGGGCAGCCTGATCTGGTGGGGGAAGGACTCCTTTGCCCCCCAAAGCTGCCAGATTGGGAGCAGGAGGCTGGGGGTGTGGGATGGCTGTGGGGACGTGCAGGGCCCTCCATGCCGGTGGGGGGACGCCTGGGAGCGACGTGCAGGGGACGGAGCCCAGGGATTGCCGGCCTCTGCACTGCCGGCCGCCCCACAGCGGGACACGAGGGGTCCGACCCACGGGCAGCAGCAGCCCAGGCTATGGAGGACAGCCAGGCAGACGGGGGGCAGACGGGGGGCTGGCGGGGCAGTGAGGAGCCGGGGCCCGGCCCCCGCACCCACCTGGCTCCTGCACGATGTAGGAGACGCCACAGGAGCCGTCCTTCCGGTCCTCGAAGGCGATCTCGGCCTTGCTGGGCCCCTCGATGGCGATGGAGAGGCCCCCGGCGCCCGCCTCCCGCGTCCAGATGCTGAACTCGGCTGGGGGCAGAGCGCGCCGTCAGGGGCGGGTCCTGGGCCCTGCACACCCTACACTCCAGCTCCCCTGGGGCCCCAGCCGCCCCCAAATGCCCGAGCCGCCCCCATCCCAATGCCCAAGCCCCCCCGAAATGCCCAAGCCGCCCCCATCCCAATGCCTAAGCCCCCCCAAATGCCCGAGCCGCCCCCATCCCAATGCCCAAGCCCTCCAATCTCTCCCCCCTACCCCCAATGCTCCATGCTCCCCTCCAGCCCTGCGGGCTCTGGTGCCCACCCGGCGCAGGCCCCCCTACCTGGCACTCCAGCGACGCCCCTCTCCAGGCCAGTGCCCCCAGCCCGCACCTTGTGGGCGCCCCCCTCGCCCATGGGCCCCACGGTGAATTGGAAGGGGCTGCCAGGCACGTGCTGCCCACGATACTTGACGTGGACGGTGTGAGCGCCCATCTCCTGGGGCACGAAGCGCACGCTGTAGGCGCTGTCCTCGCCTTCGATGATCTCCGCGTCGGCTGTCTGCCCCGACGGGCTGGTCACCTGGGCCGTCATGGTGGGGGCGCCCGCCTCGCCTGGGCAATGAGAGACGGGCGGGGCCGTCAGCCAATCACAGCCCTGCGGCCCTCCCCCTGCCGCCAGCACTGCCATGCAGCCACCTCTGGGGCGGGGCACCACCTGTCTGACATCCGCAGACTTGACCACCTGCAGGGCCCCAGCGGGCACAGGCTCTCCCTGCCACACTCGGGGGGTGCTGAGCCACAAGCTGGCAGGCAGCTGCGGCACCTGCCCCAGGGCAGTTTGGGACAGGAAGGAAGGAGGGTCCTGGGCTGAATGGGCAGGGAGTGGGCATGGAGTCACCTGCCCTGGGATCTGGGCAGGGTACCGGGGCTAACGCCCCCGTGGGGCAAAGAGCCAGGGGGTGACAACGGCCAGAGATGGGGCCAGCAGCAGAGCGCCCCCTAGTGCCACCCTGGGGCATCGGGGCCAGCACTGACTGTGAGGGGAGAGCACCCCCTGCAGCACAGCGCCCCCTAGTGCCTTGTGGCTCGCACACCCGGACGCGTGGAAGACACCGACACGTTTGTGTGGGACGCGCCTGCAAACCCGATGTGCCCATAAGACCCCCAGCGCTGCCCCATCCTTTCCGCCTGCCCCGGCAGAGCTCCGGCTGCCCTGTGCATGAGGGGGCGCAGCCGCCTCCCCCAGTGCCCCCAAGGGCAGGACGCCCCCCCACAGCTGCCATGCTGCTGCCCATGGATAAGGCACACATGTAACCCCCCCCCAGTGCTCCACAGTTGGAGGCTCTTTCCCCCGTGCCGGGCACGCACCCTCCTGGGGCCGGGCGATGCTGCCGAAGGACCCGAGGCTCTCGCGGCCCAGGAAGTCGCCGAAGACGTTGTGGAAGGGGGCCCCGCCGACCTGCGTGGACTCCTCCACCCGCACCTCCCGCGTGGTCTCGCCGCCCCGCGTCTTGCTGATCTCGGTGCGCTCCGTGCGCGTGTACGTGTGGCTGCTGCGCGTGAAGGTCCGCGTGAGCCGCTCCTGCGCTGACACCATCTGGAACCAGTTCCCTGCGCCGCACCGGGGGGCGGGAATCAGAGGGGGGGCGCTGGGCCCCTGCCCCGCTGCCCCCGCCCCCAGGCCTGGACCCCCGGCACGTCTCCCGCCCGCCCCCCGCAGTGCCTGCTCCTCCCCAGAGCCAGCAGCGTCCCACTGCCAAGGAAGGGCCCTCCCCGTCATTTCCACCCCGGCCCCAAGCCCACCGAGGGCTGTGAAAGGCTCCCAGTCCTGGCCCCCCATCCACAGGGCTCAGCCTTCCTGCCAGGGGCCCAGGCGGGGCAGGCAGCCCCCCCCGCCCCACATCAGTGTTCCCTCCTGCCCGGCTGCATAGGGCACAGGGCTGCGGGCCCCAGGCCAGGCCCACGGGGCTGGGCATCTTCCACAGGCTCGGAGCAGAGCTGCCTCCCGTTTCCCCCCCAGGCTGTACCTGGGATCTTGAGGTTGAGATCGCAGGTGCTGCCGATGCTGGCGATGGAGGGTGCCTGGCGCCGGCGCGTGATGCTCTCCTTCATGCGCCCCTCGCCCGTCACCTTCACCGTGAAGGGGCTCCCTGTACACGGACACGCCAGTCAGCCGCGCCCGCCCTGCCCCAACCCTGCCCGCGGCACCTGCCCTGCCACTGCCCCGCCCGTGGCACCCACCCCGCCCGTAGGGGGTGGCAGGGCGCCTCGGGGGAGCCTGACACAATGCAGCCCCTGGCACTTCCGAACAACTTCAGCCAGGGGCTTGGTGCCTGCACCCCCTGGGCTGAGGGGAAACTGAGGCACGGAAACGGCTTCCCCAATGCCCAGGAGCCACCTGGGTTGCTTGTCTGCCTTCAGTAGCACAGCTGGGGACAGAACCCAGGAGTCCTGGCTCCCAGCCCTTCCCCCCACTCTAGCTGCTCCACTGAACCACATTCCCCTTGGCAGGCTGCCGTCCCCGGGAGCCAGTCTCAGCCAGCCTGGCTGTGCCCCGGCCATGCCCCCCGCACCTGGCACGTGCTTGTCAGCGAACTTGATGTTGATGATGTAGTTGCCGGGCTCGGTGGGGCAGTAGGTCACCTTGCAGGTGCCATCCTCCACGTCCTCGCAGTTAATGTCCACCTTGCTGGGCCCCTCGATGGACAGGCCCAGCCCGCCATAGCCTGGGGGCGAGTGAGCGTGAGCGTCAGGGGCACAGCGCCAGCCAGAGCCCCCAACCGGGCACACTGCCCGTCAGCACAGCGCCTGGGACCCCCACAGCACCAGACGGAGCCCCCCACAGGGCACACTGCCCGTCAGCACAGCGCCTGGGACCCCCACAGCGCCAGCCAGAGCCCCCCACAGGGCACACTGCCCCTCAGCACAGAGCCTGGGAACCCCAGAGCGCCAGCCGGAGCCCCCCACAGGGCACGCTGCCCGTCAGCACGGCGCCTGGGACCCCCACAGCACCAGCAGGAGCCCCCCATGCACTGGGCATGTGGAGGTCAGCCCCACATTTGTTCCCAAGGGCTCAGCCCCAGCTAACCTAATTGACGGAGCCCCTCCTTGTCAGGGGGAATGGGGCTCCCCATCCTTCCCCTGGGGTCAATTCCAGGCTGGATCCACGCCCCCCCTCTCTGGTCAGGACGTCCCCCAGGTTGTCTCCCAGATCCCAGCCCTGTTGGGAGCCCCCCCGCCACTCCCCAGCATGAGGCTCACCTGCGGTGCGGGTGTCCACGATGAACTCAGACACCTCGAAGGTGTGCCCCTCCACCAGCCCCTTGCCCCACACCTTCACCTTGCTGGCGTCGCCGATCTCCGACTGCCCCACCAGGATCTTGAAGGGGCTGTTGGAGACGTGCTTCCCGCTCTTCCGCACACTCACCACGTGCTCCCCCACCTCCTTGGGGGTGAATGAGATGCCTGGGGGAGACGGGCAGGTCAGTGCCCGCGGGCGATGGGAACCGCTGATCAGAGCCACGGGCCCAGCCGGCCTGGTGCCCCCTCCCCCGCCGCCCACGCCAGAACCACGGGCCCAGCCAGCCCGGTGCCCCCTCCCCCGCCGCCCACACCAGAGCCACGGGCCCAGCTGACCCGGTGCCCCCTCCCATGCCGGCCCGGTACCCCCTCCCCCCCCACTCACGCGAGAGCCATGGGCCCAGACGGCCCAGTACCCCCTCCCCCGCCGCCCATGCCAGAGCCACGGGCCCCGCTGGCTCGGTGCCCCCTCTCCCGCCGCCCACGCCAGAGCCACGGGCCCCGCTGGCTCGGTGCCCCCTCCCCCGCCGCCCACGCCAGAGCCACGGGCCCCGCTGGCTCGGTGCCCCCTCCCCCGCCAGAGCCAAGGGTCTCGCCGGCCCTGGTGCCCCCTCCCGTGCCGGCCCGGTGCCCCCGCCCCCGGGGCTGTACCGATGTGGCGGTTGGGCAGCCTCTTGAGCAGGCAGGGCTCCTCGTGGCCGGAGGGTGCCCGGATGGAGGCCGTCAGCAGGCTCAGGTCACTCTCGCTGATCTTGAGCGACACGTCGGTGGAGGTGCCCACGTTGAGCTGGGACGTCCGCATGGAGTCGTCCCCTGTCATAAATACAAAGGAACGCTAACCACCTTTAAATCCCTCCTGGCCAGAGGCAAAACCCTCTCACCTGTGAAGGGTGAAGAAGCTAAAGGTAACCTCGCTGGCCTCTGACCACAATGACCAATGCGGGGACAAGATACTTTCAAAGCTGGAGGGGTTCGGGGAGGGGACAAAGCCTCTCTCTCTCTGTCTGTGTGATGCTTTTGCCGGGGACAGAACAGGAATGGAGTCTTAGAATTTAGTCAGTAATCTAGCTAGAGACGCGTTAGATTATGATTTCTTTAAATGGCTGAGACAAGAGCTGTGCTGAATAGAATGACTATCCCTGTCTGGGTGTCTTTTTTGTAACTTAAGGTTTTGTCTAGAGGGATTCTCTATGTTTTGAATCTAATTACCCTTTAAGGTATCTACCATCCTGATTTTACAGAGGTGATTCCTTTACTTCTATTAAAATTCTTCTTTTAAGAAACTGAATGCTTTTTCATTGTTCTTAAGATCCAAGGGTTTGGGTCTGTGGTCACCTATCCAAACTGGTGAGGATTGTTATCAAGCATTCCCCAGGAAAGGGGGTGTAGGGTTTGGGGAGGATTTTGGGGGGAAAGACGTTTCCAAGCGGGCTCCTTCCCTGTTATATATTGATTAGACGCTTGGTGGTGGCAGCAATAAAGTCCAAGGGCAAAAGGCAAAATAGTTTGTTCCTTGGGGAAGTTTTAACCTAAGCTGGTAAGAATAAGCTTAGGGGGTTTTCGTGCAGGTCCCCACATCTGTACCCTAGAGTTCAGAGTGGGCAGGGAACCTTGACATCCCCAGATGGCGGGAGCGGGGGTTGTTACCGGGGGGTGCAGCCGGGGGTGGGGGGAGGGTTTGGGGGGTGCAGCTGGGCCACAGGGAGGGGCCTGTTGCAGGGGGAAGTGGCCGGGCAGGGGCAGGCAGGGGTCCTGGGGGCTGGGTGGGGGTCCGTTGGGGTGGCGAGGGGTCCG